>NC_092136.1:15876544-16498294 GCF_043159975.1 Macaca nemestrina
CTCTGAGGCCTCAGCCATAGGCCTTCTCTGACTGATAGGCCCAGCCTTTTCTTCTTGAGACCATAAAAGGTGAGATATTTTCTCTTTATCTTCCTACTCTTTTATACTCTATCTTTTTTTTTTTTTTTTTTTTTTGAGATGGAGTTTTGTTCTTATTGCCCAGGCTGGAATGCAGGGCTGTGATCTCTGCTCACAACGTCGGCCTCCCAGGTTCAACTTCCACTTCTCAGTTCCTGCCTCCGCCTCCCGTGTAGCGGGTATTATAGGCACACGCCACCATGTGCAGCTAATTTTGTATTTTTAGTAGAGACAGGGTTTCTCCATGTTGGTCAGGCTGGTCTCGAACTCCCGACCTCAGGTGATCCACCCACCTTGCACTCCCAAAGTGCTGGGATTACAGGCATGAGCCACCGCGCCCGGCCTAGTTACTCCATCTCTCATCTCAGTGTGCTCGAGGTCACCATGATTTCTGTTTTGCCTATTAAGGAGGAGGAGCTCTGAAAATCTTGACTCTCTGCTTAACCACATATGCCATTCTTGCTGTCTTTGCTCTGTCTTTTCAATAACAAAGGCTCTGAAAAGATTTGGTAATTTGGAACCAACCGGAAGTCCCCTTTGTTCTGCACTGGGGTCACCCAGGTTCTGGGGTTTCTCCCTCCTAGGGCTGTGAGTAGTCATCTTGTGTAAAGGTGTAGGGTTGACAGTGCCGGGTTCCCATCCCTGCAAGGCTGCTGTGGTCCTAGGTGAGTTACTTACATACACTGAACTTGAGTTTTCTCCTCTGTAAATAGAGACGCTGATAATTGTTTTTATACCTATTGTAGTAACTGACACATATGTAGTACTTGCCATGTGCCAGGCGCTGTTCTAAATCCTTGGCATAAATTAAATCATCTCATCCTCACATATGCCTTATGAAGAAGTCTATTATTATTGTCATATGGAAGCATGGAGAGGTGAAGTTACTTGCTCAAGATCACATTGCTAGTGAGTGTCAGAGCCGAGTCACACCCAGGCATGGTGGCTCCGGAGTCTGTGTGACCCGCATACTCTGTTGCCCAGGCTAATGCATGTCAAGTCCTTAGCACAGGACAGCACAGATAGGCGCTCAGAAAAGTGTTCAGGTCGCTCAAAGTCTAGAGGGTCTTCTCTTGGCTCCTTGCAGCTCCCAACCCCTCGGTCACTCTAGCCCCTGAGTTTGTTTGTGTTTAATTATGGTAAAATACATATAACACAATTTACTATCTTAACCGTTTTTAAGTATACAGTTCAGTGTCATTAAATAGGATTACAGCTGGGCATGGTGGCTCATGCCTGTCATTCCAGCACTTTGGGAGGCCAAGGTGGAAGGATCGCTTGAGGCCAGGAGTTCAAGACCAGCCCTGGCAACATAGTGAGACCCTATCAAAAAATTTTTAAAATTATCCAGGCTTAGTGGTGGGCTCCTGTAGTACCAGCTACTCAGGAGGCTGAGGTGGGAGGATCACTGGAGCCCAGAAGTTTGAGATTACAGTGAGCAATGATAATGCCACTGCACTCCAGCCTGGATGACAGAGCGAGACCCTGCTTCAGGAAACAAACAAACAACCATGGTTGCACAACCATCACCATCGTTCATCTCTAGAACTTTTTGTCCACCTGTACTGAAACTCTGTACCCCTTCAGTAACTCCCCATTCCTTTCTTTCCCCAGCACCTGGTGACCACTTTACTATTTCGTTTCTATGAATTTGACTATTCTAGGTGCTGTACTTCAGTGGTATCTTGCAATATCTGTCCTTTTTTGTCTAGCTTATTTCCCTGAGCATAGTGTCTTCAAGGTTCATCCAGATTGTAGCATATATCAGAATTTCTTTCCTTTTAAGGCTAAATAATACTCCATTGTGTGTATATGCCACGTTTTGTTGATTGATCCACTTGGTTTGCTTTCACCTTTTGGCTGCTAGAAACATTGGTATACAAATACCTGTTTGTTTTCAGTTCTTTGGGTATCTACCCAGAAGTAGAACTGCTGGATCATATGGTAATTCAGTGTCTAATCTTTGGAGAAATGGCCATACTGTTTTCCACTGCAGCTGCACCTTTGTATTTTCCTAAGTTCCTGAGTTCTTAGGATTTCCTCATTTTCTCCATTTCCTCACCCCCATTCTAATGTTCTAAGAAAGGATGTTCCATCCTTTTCTTCCATAATCTCAGAAATCCATGAAAGCTGAGATGGTCCTTAGAGCTCATCTAGTCCATCTTTATCCACTTTACAAATGAGGAAACTGAGGCCTAGAGGTGGGAAGTGGCTCAACCGTGGTCACACAGCAAAAGCCTGGATCAGACTTCTCTGCCTCCCAGGCCAGTGCCCTTTGGTGATTTCACATTTTCACTAATCCATGACTCAGTTGTCAAATGAATGCAGGTGCTGTGCGTATCCTGGCTCATGTGTCCCCCTGGGAGTGAAGCAGAGGATGCCTAGGACCCTGGGATGGGGGCAGGAAGGGAAGAAAACCAGACCGGAGCTTGACCCCTTTTCTCTCTGCACAGGACCAACCTCCCTACCACCTCAAAGCCTTCAACCTGTGCATCAGCTTCCCGCCTGAGTATCCGTTCAGGCCTCCCATGATCAAATTCACAACCAAGATCTACCACCCCAACGTGGACGAGAGCGGACATGTTTGCCTGCCCATCATCAGCAGTGAGAACTGGAAGCCTTGCACCAAGACTTGCCAAGGTGGGGCTGGGCTTTACCCGGAGGAGGGACTGATACTGGGTAGAGATTACTGGAAGGGGGTTTCACAGACTTATTCTGAGCTTGAAAAGCCCCGAAGAGAGGAGGTGAAAATTGTGAGTCTTGGCTGAACTTACTGTGAGATAGAAGGGATGCTTCCTGGACAGACTGACCTCCTCCTGCCTCTGTTCCTGTACCTGGGCAGTTGTGACAGAGGAACATTGCTGTGGTTCACGAGAGAGGCAGCCTGGCTGTACAGGGAAGGGCTCGGGATAAGAAAGCCCGCTGTTCCCTCTGTGGACTTTGGGCAAGTTTTCGTTCCTTTCTGGGACTCGGTGTCCTAAATGACAGTGGAGGGAACTGGCCTCATAATGAGAATAGCTGTCACTTGACTGAGCACTTTCAGCGCTGTGCTGAGAACATCACATGCGGACTTCATTTTCATTTCCTCCACCACCCCGTGAGGTAGTGTTGTCGTTAGCCTTGTTGAATAGACCCGGACATTTGAGGCATGTGAGAGGCGAAGTGGTTGCCTAAGGTCATACAGATGGCAAACGGCAGCACTTGGCTGAGTCGCGAGCCACATGTGACTGTTGCAACTGAGGAACTCAGTTCTTTTCCTTTTTTAAGACGGAGTCTCGCTCTGTCGCCTAGGCCGGGGTGCAGTGGTGCGATCTCGGCTCACTGCAACCTCTGCCTCCCAGGTTCAGGCGATTCTCTGGCCTCAGCTTCTTGAGTAGCTGGAATTACAGGTGTGTGCCACCACATCCAGCTAATTTTGTGTTTTTAGTAGAGAGGGATTTTGTCATGTTAGCCAGGCTGGTCTCGAACTCCTGACCTCAGGCGATCCGCCTATCTTGGCCTCCCAGAGTGCTGGGATTACAGGTGTGAGTCACTGCGCCTGGCTGGAACTCAATTCTTAATGGTACTTAATTTTAATTTTTTTTTTCTTTTCTTTTGAGACACGGTCTGTCTCTATTGCCCAGGCAGTTAGTTCAGTGGTGCGATCTTGGCTCACTGCAACCTCTACCTCCTGGGCTCAAGCCATCCTCCCACCTCAGCCTCCCGAGTAACTGGGACTACAGGAGCATGCCACTACACCTGGCTCATTTTTGTATGTTTTGTAGAGACCAGGTTTTGCTATGTTGCCCAGGCTGGTCTCAAACTCATGAGTTCAAGCCATCCACCCATCTTGGCCTCCCAAAGTGCTGGGATCACAGGTGTGAGCCACCGTGCCCAGCCTGATTTTGATTCATTTAAATTTAGATGCCTGCCTGTGGCTAATGGTTACCATATTGAACAATGCAGCTCTAGAGCCTGTGACTGAGTCAGTGTGCAATCCTCTACCTGGACCACCTCAGGAGTTTTTAACTCAGGAAACAAAAGTCCTTTGCTTGGTGGGAGTGGGAGCAGGGAGAGGAGTGGTCCTTGGATGAGCTTCAAGGGGTCTGGGAACTATCTGTTTTGCACGTGGAGTGTGCGTCTGTCTCAGGAGATGGGCTGCTACCTTCACCAGGTTCCCAAAGGCATCTGTGAAAGATGAAGAGCCAGGGGGCCATGGTGGTTTTCAGTCTTTAGCCTTAGACCCCTTTTGCCCAAGGAAAAGTTTATTTGGATTATCAATATAATGGAAGAAAACAGAGTAGTTTTTGTTGAAATGGGGATAAGACCCAGAAACTTCACTTATTTCAGTGGCTCCCATGATGAAGAGCTTCTCTGAAGCCATGGAATGTAGTTGTTTGAAAACCACTGATGTCATCAGTCAAGGTCTTGGGTGTCACCAACCAAGAATGAGCGGGGTGTTTGATCCGGTCATAGAGTCAGCCTAAGAGATGGAACCTTTCCTCCAAGGAGTGGGTGTGGAGTGTCAAGGCATTGGGAGTGGGCAGCCGTGACCCCCTTCCCTCTGCCCTGATGTCCTGGCCTGTCTCTCCCCAGTCCTGGAGGCCCTGAATGTGCTGGTGAATAGACCGAATATCAGGGAGCCCCTGCGGGTGGACCTCGCTGACCTGCTGACAGAGAATCCGGAGCTGTTCAGAAAGAATGCTGAAGAGTTCACCCTCCAATATGGAGTGGACCGGCCCTCCTAACTCATGTTCTGACCCTCTGTGCACTGGATCCTTGGCATGGTGGATGGACACACCTCATGGACTGAGGCCAGAGCCCCCTATGGCCCATTCCCCACTCATTTTTTCTTTCTTAGGTTGTTAGTCATTCGTTTGTGTGTGTGGGGTAGAGGGAAGGGAGCTGTGAGTGTGTGTGTTGTGTGTGGACTCACTCCCGGGTTCACCTGGCCACAGGTACACCCTTCCCACAGCCTTTGCATCCCCCAGAGCCAAGGGAGTTTAAGTTTGCAGAGTTACAGGCCAGTTCTCCAGCTCTCCATCTTAGAGAGACAGGTCATCTCGCCGGCCCGCTTGCAGGAAATGAGCCCAGCAGCCAACTCGAATCCCCCTAGAGCTCAGGCACTGAGGGCCTGGGGACAGTGGAGCGTATGGGTGGGAGACATATGGAGGGTACCCTATTTACACCTGAGTCAGCAAAGCCACTGATGGGAATCTACAGATTTAGGTGCTAAACCGTTTATTTTCCACGGATGAGTCACAATCTGAAAAATCAGACTTCCATCCTGAAAATCTGTATGTTTCAAAACCACTTGCCATCCTGTTAGATTGCCAGTTCCTGGGACCAGGCC
This sequence comes from Macaca nemestrina, assembly GCF_043159975.1. Lineage (NCBI taxonomy): Eukaryota > Metazoa > Chordata > Mammalia > Primates > Cercopithecidae > Macaca > Macaca nemestrina. The sequence goes on from NC_092136.1 coordinate 15,881,955, forward strand.
TCAGACTGTGAAGTGTGTGTCCTCCAGCATCCAGTCCAGGGGGAGCCACAGAAACCATGATCTTGCTTAAGCCATTAAAGTCAAAGATGAATTCTGGAGTGCAGCTGAGTCTTTGATGAGGCGATGGGGTAGTTTCATCAGGACCAGAGAGGACTAGGGATTTAAGCATAAATTTCTGACCTTGCTTCCCCTGGATGTTCCCCAAACATCAAAAGGAATGTTGGCTATGGAAAAATAGGCCATCCTCGGACAGAGGTGCTTTCAGAAGGTACACAGGGATGACGTCCCCATTTTATTTTTTTTATTTGAGAGAGTCTCACTCCGTCACCCAGGCTAGAGTGCAGCAGTGTGATCTCGGCTCACTGCAACCTCCGCCTCCTGAATTCAAGCGATTCTCCTGCCTCAGTCTCTTGAGTAGCTGGGATTACAGATGCCCACCACCACAACTGGCTAATTTTTGTAATTTTAGTAAAGATGGGGTTTCACCATATTGGCCAGGCTGGTCTCGAACTCCTGACCTCAGGTGATCCACCTGTTTTGGCCTCCCAAAGTGCTGGGATTACAGGTGTGAGCCACCACGCCCAGCCAACATCCCCATTTTAAAGATGAGGCAATTGAGGCACAGAGCACTTCAGTGGATTGCTGGGGTCCACTCTGCCAATCCACACCCCTGCAGGTGAGCCAGGGTTGTGGCTGGGATGTGTTTTGTTTTCTGTATTTTTCATGAGCTGCTTTTATCAGCACATATGCCCCAAATGGCTGATAAAACCAGACTGGATAGTTAGCAGGAAATTGTAATCAGCTCAGGAGTTTGTATCTCATGAGCAATGGAAAAGCAAAAACAAGCCAAAACTTCAGCCAGATAGAGGGATTAACTTAACCCAGAGGAAGAACTTTCTGGTTGCAATTGTTGTAAGCTCCTGGAATACTGCTGGCTTTTCAGAGACAGAATATGGGGTGATTTGAGTCAAGGAAGTCAACCAGATCCCACTTGTTTCTAGAGAATCTTCTCCAGCTCTTGCCCTGGAGTGCCCTTACCTGAGAAGCGTGGAAAGAGGGGAATATAACCAGAAGAAGTGCCACCAGAGTCAAAATGTAAGTTTGTTTTTTATTTTTGGCGACCACTTACTGAACACTTGAGTGGCAGGACTGGGCAAAGCTTTTTGCCCTTTTCATTATCTCATTTGACTCTCGCAACACCTTCATAAGGTTGCAACTCCCATTATCCCCTTTCAGCCTGTAAACTGAGGCCCAGAGAGGTTAACTGTATGGCCCAGTGTCACACAGCTGGTTAGTGGTGAGACCCCAGCCATTGTCCTTTCCCAGACACCTTGCATAGTTATTGATACCTCAGCCGGTGAGGAAACCCCTGTGTCCAGAGTTTATCATCCCAGAGTGCAGACGTTCCTGGGCCAAGTATGGAGCGGGCACTGAGGGGCCAGAGAGGATTTTACAAAAGTACTTTTAATGCGGTTAAAACCAACACCACATGCCCTTGCCTGAGCCCCTGGCTCTGGTGCCTCCATCGAGCAGAAGGGAGCCCCCAGGCCACAGCTGGTGAGCTGGGCACCCTGCCCATCTCTGCCCACAGAGCCAGTCACCTCCTCATTTCTTCTTGGTCTTCACCAGTCCTTTCTGCACGAGGCTGCGGTACAGTTCCTGGATGTAGGTGTAGACGCACTTGGAATCGGGCACAGCCAACCGCACCATGTCATCCACGTCCAGCAGCTGAGCACAGTCAGCCAGTTTCCTAAGGAATGGGGTAGAATGAGGAGCAGAAGGTCAAAGGTGAAGGATATGGGAGCAGAAGGTCAAAGGTGAAGGATAAGGGGATGGGTGCCGGCAGCCCAGCAACGATGAAGCTCATAGGATGGGCTGGGATGTTGGAGCTGGGAGATCATCTAAGCCAATCATCCCATTATATAGATGAGATAACTGAGGCCACAGCAGAGTTAAGACAAACCCAGGCCAGGTGCCGTGGCTTCCTTTAGCTGTGATCCTCCTATAGGTAGGTCACAGGATGTAGACAGGTAACGCCAAAGCCAACCCCAGTGAATACTTCAATAATGAGTTTGAGGCCAGGCACAGTGGCTCACACCTGTAATCCCAGCACTTTGGGAGGCCAATGCAGGAGGATCCCTTGAGCTCAGTAGTTCGAGACCAGCCTGGACAACCTAGTGAGACCTTTTTGGAGAATGGGAGCTTCTCAAAAAAATAAAAACAAAAATTAAAATAATAGAAGACTCAAACCCAGCTGGGTCTGATTCCAAAGCCCACATTTTCATTGCACTTCTTGTCCTCACCTGGGAGCAGGACCCTCTGGTGTCTAGTTCTACATTAACCCACCACTTTCACATGCGTGTGTATCTGTCCTCTGGAACTGGGGAGCTTCTGGTAGGCCAGGCCCCTCAGGAAGAACTTAAAGGGGCCGGGCGCGGGGGCTCATACCTGTAATCCCAGCACTTTGGGAGGCTAAAGCAGGTGGATCACCTGAGGTCAGGAGTTCGAGACCAGCCTGGCCAACATGGTGAAATTCCATCTCTACAAAAAATAAAAAAAAATTAGCTGGGCATGGTGGCGGGCACCTGTAATCCCAGCTACTTGGGAGGCTGAGGCATGAGAATCACTCAAACCCAGGAGGCGGAGGTTGCAGTGAGCTGAGATCACACCACTGCACTCTAGCCTAGGCGACAGAGTGACACTCTGTTTCAAAAAAGAAAAAAAAAAAAAAGATAAAGGACAGAAACCAAATCCTAGCCAGAGTCCTGGCTTGCAGCTGCAGCATCTCCAGGAGCATCATTCATTCAGTTTCTATGTATTTATCAGGAGCATATTATGTGCCAGGCCCTCTTCCAGGCTCTGAGAATTCATCAGTGAATAAAACCAAAACTTCCATACTGTCATGGCATGGACATTCTTGTGGCGGGAGACAACAAGCAACACACAAAGTAGGTGGTACATCAGATGGTGAGAGGTGCTCAGGAGGAAAATAAGGCAGGAAGGGACACAGGGTATGTTCTTATGTTGGAGGAGATCTGGTATTTTTTATTTATTTTTAATGTATTTATTTATTTTTCAGATGGAGTCTTGCTCTGTTGCCCAGGCTGGAGTGCAGTGGGGAGATTTCGGCTCACTGCAACCTCTGCTTCCTGGGTTCAAGTGATTCTCCTGCCTCAGCCTCCCAAGTAGCTGGGATTACAGGTGTGTGCCACCTCGCCCGGCGAATTTTTGTATTTTTGGTAGAGACAAGGTTTCACCATGTTGGCCAGGCTGATCTCAAACTCCTGACCTCAAGTGATCCACACGCCTTGGCCTCCTGAAGTGCTGGGATTACAGGTGTGAGCCACCGCACCCAGCTGTGGTATTTTTTAATAGGGTGCTCAGGGTAGGCCTCTTAGAGTAAGTCATATGCACATCTGGGGAAGGGAGTCCAGGCAGAGGAAACAGCAGGTGCAGGGGCCCCGAGGCAGGAATGCTTGGTGTGTTTCAGGAGCTGCTGGCACTTGGCAACAAGTCCTCTTTTTCTAACTTCGCAGCTGCCCTTTGGGGCTCTGTGACACCACTGGCTTTGCTGAGTCCGATAATCTGAGCTAATCAGTGTTGAGGCCTCACGCCAATCTCATGCTTTATCAGACGCTTCCCCTTGGACGTTCTCATAGACTCCTTCCCTCCATCCTCAGCCAGCAGAAGAGGAAGCGGAGACTCAGAGTGTTTCGGTGGTTTGCCCAAGGCCAGAGTGAGCAACACAACCCCGGGGGCCTGTCTGACACCTCTGGCATCCTCACTCTGAAGCTGGGTCTCAGCAGTCCCTGCCTACCAAAGCCAGCCATAGGTGCTGGCATAGGAGAAACCAGGGCCCCAGTGGAAATCCTCCCTTGGGGCTGAGACTGCAGGGTCAAAATCCACGCTGGACTGGGAGCCGTGGGAAGGACACACACTGGAGGATTTTGGAGAATGGGACAAACTCCCTGCAGCCAATGCAGTGGCCCATGGTTGTGGGTTCGGATGCTGTCCCTCTGTGTGGGAGAGGCAAAACCTTCATTCCCACTGAGCCGGGGGAGTGGGTGGGGAAGGGCTCCGCCACTGGGGGCTTCAGCATTGGCCACTCCCTCCCCTCATCCCCGGACTCCATGGGAATCGGAGGAGAGTTCTGGAACAGGCAGTGGGGTGTGATGGCTGTGGCAGACACTGTTTCCTCTTCACACTGAATCTTTACAGCAAGCCCTGTGATGTGGGGCCTCTAGAGAGGCTAAGACAGCTGGCCAGAGTCACAGAGCTGGGGAGGAGGAGGCGGGATTCAAACCCAGGCACCTCCGCTTCTATTCTCCTCCCTCCTTCTCCACACATCCCCATGACCTCCTGGGCTTTCAGCTGCCTGATGCCTCCTGTCGGCCTGTCATTGTCATCTGATGACTCCTCCCACCTTCCAGCGGCTCTGCCTGGCTCAGAACCAGAGTCCAGGCAGCTGCAGGAGCAGGACAGTGGTTCACAGCCTGCGGTTCAGGAGCACTTGGTCAGAGCAGAGCTGCCTGCCCTTCTGATATTCACTTAGAGTTGTAAATCCATACTGTGAGTTTCCCTGTCATTTTTTAAAATTGTAGTTTTTTTGTTTTGTTTTGTTTTGTTTTGTTTTCAGACAAGGTCTTGCTCTGTCACCCAAGCTAGAATGCAGTGACTCAATCATGGCTCACTGCAGCCTTGACTTCCTGAGCCCAAGTGATCCTCCCATCTCAGCCTCCCGAGCAGCTGGGACCACAGGTATCCACCACCATGCCCAGCTAATTATTTGATTTTTTGTAGAGATGGGGGTCTCGCTATGTTGCCCTGGCTGGTCTTGAACTCCTGGCCTCAAGCGATTCTCCTGCCTCGGCCTCCCAAAGTGCTGGGATTATACAAGTAAGCCACTGCGCTTGACCCAAGCAGAGATGTTTGTCTGTTTCACCCACTGCTGTATCCCCAGAGCCTGAAACAGTGCCTGGCCCTCAAAAAACGTCTGTTGGGTATATGAATGTATGGCACCAGCATCAGTGTAACTGCCCACTACTCAACCCCTGTGAATCCAGTCCTCGCCTAGGATCCCATCCAGCTCTGCCAGCCCATGGCTGAGGCTTACTCTGCTGTGGAGAAGGCCAGGGTGAAGTTGTGCCGGCGCTTCGTGGGGTCCAGCTCTGCGTAGTCAAAGGCGTCAGGGAAGAACTTGTGGATGAGGGCACAGAAGGCCATGCCACTGCTCCAGCTGGAGGAGAAGTTCTGGATGTCCACGTGCTGTGGCAGGCAGGGCACAGGGGAGGCCTCAGTGAGCCTCAGCCAGATGGCCTGGACTTGGCCCCCTTCCCACCCTCCCGCCCTTTGGGGTTTGCACCACTCAAACCCTCCTTGGACCCCTGCCTCACCCATGCAGCTCTGTCCCATGCCCACCTCGTATTTTTTTGTCATGGCTCGGCACCACTCCAAGAGCATGTTCTTGACACCACCAATGGCTGCCCCAGCTGCCTTAGTGTTCCGGAACAGGGCCGTAGGGCCGGACGCTGCCCTGTGAGGGGAGAGGGGTGCAAGGCCAAGCCAGAGAGGCAGGAGGCCATGAAGGGCCCTACTGGGAGGATCCCCAGCCCTCAGGTGTCATTCCTCCTGCCTTGGTCTGGGCTGTTCTCACAGCCCCTGAGGCCACCCTCCCACCAACCCAGGGCTCCTACGTACGGGAAAACCCAGCTCAGCCCCTGGCCTGTGTCCTACCCGCCAAACTTGTCCACGATGGCTTTGCGGTTCTGTGCTCGGGGCCCCCGGGGCCGAGCAGGGGTTGATACCCTGCGCTCTGGTGCCTTCTCCTTCTTCTCCCCTGAGGGAGGGGACTCAGGGGGACTCTGGGGCACATCGCTGGGTGAAGACTCACTATATGGAGAAGTCCAAAGAAGCATGAGAGAGGCTGGGACCAGCACTGCAGGATGCAGGGAGGGGGCTGTGGGGCTGGAGGGTGGGCAGCACTGCAGTCTAAAGGGGTGTGTACAGTTGTTACACACATTTTTTCTGTGCCCAGCACTGGGAGGACATTGAGAAGGAATCGTGAGTCTCGGTCTAACCTGAAGGAGCATGTGGTCTGGTGAGGACATGTGGGTGGAGCTAGGACACCTCTGAGGTCTGACCTGAGTTTGGAACCTGGCTTTGCTCCTTTTTTTTTTTTTGAGACAGAGCTTTGCTCTTGTTGCCCAGGCTGGAGTGCAGTGGCATGATCTTGGCTCACTGCAACCTCCGCCTCCCAGATTCAAGCAATTCTCCTGCCTCAGCCTCCCAAGTAGCTGGTATTACAGGTGCCCGCCACCACACCCAGTTAATTTTTGTATTATTAGTAGAGATGGGATTGCGCCATGTTGGCCAGGCTGGTCTCGAACTCCTGACCTCAGGTGATCTGCCTGCCTCAGCCTCCTAAAGTGCTGGGATTACAGGTGAGAGCCACCGCACTCGGCACAGCTTTACCTCTTATTTGCTGTGTGATCTTGGGACTGTCAGATTGTTTGAGCCTTAGCTTCCTCATCTGTAAAATGAGGACAAGAATACCTACCTGTCCTATGTAGGAAGGTGAATGTAAAGCATCCAGCGGTGCCTGCTCAGTGACTATTCACTGGTCATCTTTCCCTAAGAAAGGGACAAGGAGGCCGGGCGCAGTGGCTCACGCCTGTAATCCCAGCAGTTTGGGAGGCCAAGGTGGGTGGATCACCTGAGGTCAGGAGTTCAAAACCAACCTGGCCAACATGGTGAAACCCCGCCTCTAGTAAAAATACAAAAATTAGCCGGGCATGGTGGCACGCGCATGTAATCCCAGCTACTCGGGACGCTGAGGCAGGAGAATTGCTTGAACCTGAGAGGCAGAGTTTGCAGTGAGCCGAGATCGCGCCATTGCACTCCAGCCTGGGTGACAGAACAAGACTCCATCTCAAAAAAAAAAAAAAAAAAAGGGAGGACAAGGAGGCAGATTTCAGCTCCATATAATTCCTCTAATGACTGAAGTTGTACAATGGCAAGCATAAGCCTCTTATTTTATCCAGCACCTGCCACGGACCAGTCACTGGGCTAAAGTGCTTTGCACTTGTTACTCATTGAAGTCTGAGAATAATCCTATGAGTTAGATACAATTGGTACGCCCACTTCACAGATGAGAAGAGGTTCAGTGATGTGGCCAAGGTCACACAGCTGGTATATGGCAGAACCATTGTCTCAAGTCAGGCTTTCTGATCATGCTTTTTGGGTGACTGGCACCATGGAAACATGTTCAGCTGAAAGATAAGGAGCTCCTGTGAAGTGTCAGGGATGCTGCAGGGCAGACTTCAGCCATGACATGGGAAGTGGACCAGGTATCCTTCGTGTTCCTTTCTGCCTCTGGTTTTTTTTTTTTTTTTTAGAGTGTCTTGCTTTGTCACACAGGCTGGAGTGCAATGGCACGATCTCGGCTCACTGCAACCTCCGCCTCCCGGGTTCAAGTAGTTATCCTGCCTCAGCCTTCCAAGTAGATGGGATTACAGGCACCCAACACCATGCTCAACTAATTTTTGTATTTTTTGTAGAGACAGGGTTTCGCCATGTTGGCCAGGCTGGTCTCGAACTCCTGACCTCAGGTGATCTGCCCACCTCGGCCTCCAAAAGTGCCAGGATTACAGGCATGAGCCACTGTGCCCCGCTATGCCCCTGGCTTCTTTGGTTTCCTGGGCTCTGCCCTGGGATAGGAAGCTGAATGCCAGGAATCCTGGAATATCTTGAAATCAGGTGCTGGGGGAGCCCAGACTGAGGTGATGGTGGATGCTGAGGGAAGCAGGAGGTAGGGGGAATTGGAGCTGGAGCCCCAGAGTTTGACATTACCTGGCTGAAGGACTGGTCTCTCCAGAAGCTACGGAGTCTGGACCCAACCCATCTGGAGGAGAGGGAAAGGAGGGAGGGAAGCTGGGGCTATCCATGACATGTTCCTTGCTCCCTCCCGCAGGTGGCCCCTGCAGGATCCTGTGGGCTCTGGGTTCTCACTCACCTGTGCTGAGGTTGTGCCCCTCCCCCGTGGGGCTCTCAGGCCACTCCTCTGGGGAGCTGGGAAGCACCCCTGCCCCTCCCTCTGGCTCTTTTTCCACGTCCTGCTCCTGCTCTTCACTGGGACTGCCTGGCTCCTGGAATGAGCATGATCTGTGTGAGCTCATGGTCACACAGCACCTGCCCTGGCTTCGAGGACTTCAGAAAGATCTGAAAGGCAGTCTGGGACTACGGTGCTGCACCCCTTGTCCCCCCTCCCCCACCCTGGGCTCTGGAAATCATCGGGAGGAAGACCAGACTTTGCCAACGGACTAAAGCAGAGGGGCCTTGTTTCCAGGAGCAGGAGATGACAGAGCCTCCTTCCCCCTTTCCCGCCTCACTCACTGCCTCTTCCACCTCCTCCACCTCCTCCTTTGCATCAGCCTCCTTTGTTGTATCATGTTTGGCCTCCTCTTTCCCATCGGACTCCTTGGGTTCAGCCTTAGCCTCATCCTCCACAACAGCCTTCTTCTGCAATTCAGCCTTGGCCTCTTCGTCAGTAGCCTTCTCCTTGGGTTCAGTGCTGCGCTTCTCCCTCTGGCCTGTCTCCTCCTGAGAGGCTGTCTTGGCCTCCTCCTCCTCCTCAACAGTTGCCTTAGGTTCAGGCTTGTCTCTGTCGTTGGCATCGGCTTTCTGCCCAGATTCAGGTTTGGCCTCTTTCTCCTCCGCCTTCTGCTTCTCAGAGGCCAGCATGCTCTCCTCCTTTTCCTCAGCCTCCTTGGGTTCAGATTTGGTCTCTTCTTTCCTGCCAGTCATCTCCTGAGAAGCCGCAGTGGTCTCTTCCTTCTCACCATCCTCCTCTTTAAGTTCAGCCTCAGCGTCCTCTTTCCCACCAGCCTCCCCCTGAGATTCCACCTTGACCTCATCTAATCCATTTGCTTCCCCCTGGAGTTCCACTGAAATGCCATCCTCGGCTGGTGCCTTTTCCTGCTTTCCTGCCTCGGCAGGAGGCCCCTCATTGATGGCCTTTCCAGCTGTGCCTTTGGTCTCCTCTGCAGGGGCTCCACCTCCTGACATCTCAGGGTTGTCTGCAACTGGGGAGACGGTGGTCCCATCCTCAGAGGGCTTCCCTTCCTTCTGCTCCATCTCTGGAAAGAGAAGACAAGCAGACCTTGTCATGCCCCATCCCAGCATGAGGTGAAGACCCCATCCTCAGAGAGCTCTGGTCTGGGAGTCAGGAAGTCCGTGGTTCAGTCTTGGCTCCTACTTGGACATGAGACCCAGGCATGAAGGACAGAGAAGTGCTTCCCCAAAGCTGGGATGGTTGGGCTACATTGACATGATGTTAGATGGTGTTCACCTGATGCCCCTCTGTAGCTTCTGGCTTTGGCTTTAAAGAACATTGAATCACATAATGCCTTTTCACTCATGTTGCCTCTTTTTGATTAAGCCACTGAGCTGGTCACAATTTTATTGTATTATTTATTTTTTGAGAGGGGGTCTTGCTCTGTCATCCAGGCTGGAGTGCCGGAGTGCAATCTCAGGTCACTGCAACCTCTGCCTCCTGGGGTCAGGTGATCCTCCAACCTCAGCCTCCCGAGTAGCTGGGACTACAGGTGCTCACTACCACACTTGGCTAATTTTTGTATTTTTTTGTAGAGATGGGGTTTTGCCATGTTGACCAGGCTGGTCTCGAACTCCTGAGCTCAAGCGATCCGCCTGCCTTGGCCTCCCAAGGTTCTGGGATTACAGGCATGAGCAGCGCCCGGTCACAATTTTATACTGGCATCCTAAAACACCTGTGGAACAACAGCTACTCTCCCCTGAGAGCCTAGGCAAGCAGAAGTATCTAGATAGAATTGAATAACACCATTTTATTTCCATTGTATTTATTTTTACAGTTACTTTCTATTTCTGGTAAGTGATATTGAGTTTCCATTTCCAACAGTGATACAGTGTCTTTTAAAAATACATTTACTGAATTTAAAAATAAGTTGATTCAAAGGAAGTCATTCAGGAAACTGGAATATAGGTGGTGCAGAGGTAGCAAAATCATAAAGGTGGTGTATAAAAATGGCTGAAATTTAGGAACCCCAGGGCCAACTGGTCTCTGGAGCCTTGCCAGCTCTGCCAGCCTATGGTTTTCGGAAAAGGTGGGCCTGGGCAAAGAAGTGTTTCCTTGAGTGAAGAATGAGGCTGTACTCTCCCTGACCTCTGCTTGGCAACCTGACCCTCCTACTGCCCCCAGAAAGCATGGGGGTAGATTATGACATCTGAACTCGGAGTTGCCTATTTAAGTACTGTATATACTAGAGGAGCTACGAAACAGGTGTGTAGGGGCCTCGGGTTAGCTCCTTCATGCCCCTGCCCTTCTTGGGGGGTGTAGTTACAAAGAAAACAATCCCCAAATAGGGCTCAGGGCATGACTCAGGCAGTAAGAAAAGTGGGCACTCCTGTCACGCACTAAAAATACCCCTTGCCCTTGGCAGTACCATCTTTCTCAGTGATTGTACCGAGGGCACCTGGGTAAATGGGCAGAGGACAGGAGGCAAGAAGACGGACAGGGCTCTGTTCCCACCACCCACTCGGGTCTTACCTAGAGTTCTGGGGTTCCTGAATTCGATGCCCTCACTGTTTCCTAAAAGTAGGCTGGGATTTGTAAAGATACTCACACTGTCCTGTGATTCCTGCTAGAGCCCCCTTCCTGGTTCAGTGGCTCCAGCAATGTCTTAAAGTAAGAGAGAAGATGACACCAGGCATGGTGGCTCACGCCTGTAATCCCAGCACTTTGGGAGCCCGCGGCGGGCAGATCACAAGGTCAGGAGTTCGAGACCAGCCTGGCCAATGTGGTGAAACCCCATCTCTACTAAAAATACAAAAATTAGCTGGGTGTGGTGGCGGACGCCTGTAATCTCAGCTACTTGGGAGGCTGAGGCAGGAGAATCGCTTGAACTTGGGAGGCGGAGGTTGCAGTGAGCCGAGTTCGTGTCACCGCATTCCTGCCTGGGTGACAGAGCAAGACTCTGTCTCAAAAAAAAAAGAGGGAAGTTGAGCCAGGGCGATGGATATACATCAGCAGATATGCTGGGAGCCGGGAAGTTGTGGAACTGGCTGTGACCTGCATCTTCCAGTCCCGACTGAGACCTGAGCAAGTCCTTTTCCCTCTCTGGGCCTCAGTTTTGGCTGACAATGATGAGGTTCATTTGGGTCAGGTTCACACTGTGTTCTGTGGAAAAACTAGGGTCTCCCATGACATGGAGAGGGTTTTCTGTGGGGTTGGGAGAAAGAGTATTCTCTGGCTAAGGTTGCTCCACAAAAAAGCCTACTCTTTACCCTCTTAGAGATATACAGTTTCAGCCAGGCGCAGTAGCTCATGCCTGTAATCTTAGCATTTTGGGCCGCCGAGGTGGGAGGAGTACTTGAGCCCAAGAGTTCAAGTCCAGCCTAGGCAACATATGAAATTCTGTCTCTATAGTAAAGAAAATAAAATTAAACAAAACAAAACAAAAACAGATACACAACTTCATTAGCAATTAAGTAGATTTTAGAAACCAGATAGTCAAGAAACCTTAACCTTGCTTATACTTCATTTAACTCACTTTTCTCCGAACCTATTTGACCATGACTTTTTTCCCCCCTCCCTTTGTTTTCTTTTCTTTTTGCTTTGTTTTTCCTGAGGAGCATCTACTGCCGTCTCTAGCAGCAGAAGAAAGCATGGCAAATGCTGGTCTAACACAATCCCTTCCCCTCCTGCTCTCTGCTCTTGTTTGGAAGGTGACATGGACTAGTGGTGAAAATCATTGATTCTTGTGTCTTCCTGTGACGGGATCCCAGCTGCCATGGGTTACTAATTGTGTTAACCTTGAGCAAGCTATCCATCCTCTCTGTGTTTTGATTTCTGCAGATAACAATAGGTCCCATCCCATAGGGATGGTGGAGGATTAAGGAAGCCCATGCTTAGAAAATATTTGGAGGATTAAGGCAGCCCATGCTTAGAAAATATTTGGAGCCAGGCGTGGTGGCACATGCCTGTGGTCCAGCTAATTGGGAGGCCGAGGCAGGAGGATCACCTGAGGCCAGAAGGTCAAGCCTGCAGTGCACTATAATGATGCCTGTGAATAGCCACTACACTCCAGCCTGGGCAACAAAGTGAGACCTTAGCTCTTAGAAAAACAAAACAAAACAGGATTCGGAGGCATGCTTGGCATGAATGAGTACTCAGCACCCATCAGCTCGTATGGTGTAGGTTGGCTGTGACCAGCCCTGGGCCAGGGCAAGGTCCTGACCCAGCCTTGAGGGCATTTATCAGTGAGTCAAGGCAGAGAGAACTGAATGCCAGTAGGATGATAACAAACCCTTTTTATACCTCAAAGTGTGACACTGTTTGGCTAAGACATAGCTAAGTGCTCCAGTCATCTTTTTTTTTTTTTTAAAGAGACAGGGTCTTATTCTGCTGCCCAGGCTGGAGTGCAGTGGTTCAATCATAGCTCCTTGTGATCTCGACCTCCTGGACTCAAGGGATCTTCCCACCTCAGCCTCCCGAGGAGCTGTGACCACAGGTGTGCGTCATCACAGCTGGCTAATTTTTTTTTTTTTAATAGAGATGGGGTCTCACTATGTTTCCCAGGCTGGTCTCAAACTCTTGGCCTCAAGCGATCCTCCTGCCTCGGCCTCCTAAAGTGCTGGGTTTACAGGCATGAGCCACTGAGCCTGGCAGCTCTAACCATCTTTCCTTCTGTCTACATGCTGCATACTTAGAGTGGTAGAGGGGACGGGTAGATGCACACACACGCACACACACCTCGGCTATCCTGCATGTTTATCACCTCAGCTTTCCACCCTCCAGGCTTGTCACAAATAGAAAAGCAGTGAATATGCTCAGAGTGCTAAGAAACCAGGACGCCACCACCCACCCCCAACATTCATAGCCCTACTGTAGTTTACAGCTTACACTGCGGAGGCCCTGCTTTCTCTTGGTCGTTTTTTGCTGTGACCCTTCAGAATAGGTTATTGGGCCCATTAGGGAGCCAATAGGAATTTGATGCTCAGGGAATTGAAGTCCCTTGAGTAAAGTTATAGGACAAATGGCCTGGCCCTATCTAGAATCCAAGTGTCCCAACTTCCACTCCAAAGCTCACACCAAATATATGCTCCCACTAGCTCCTCAGCCCAGTGTCCCTCCAAAGGCCCCGGCCCAGAGTTGGGGCACCCCACCAGTTGGGAAGGGCAGTCAGATTCAGCTGAGGAGTTTCTCTCTCTTTCTTCTAGGTGCACAGTAGGCCCTTTGTGAAAGTTTCTCCGCCCCTCCTATCTTTCTCTACTTTCCTTCCTCCTTCCTTCCCCAGGAAGCCTCCAGACCATCCCTGTTTTGTGTCCAAAGCAGCAGTGCAGATATCTCCCCTCCCGCTCTCTTCCTGTTTCTTCTGGCAGACCAGGAGGAAAGGGATCCAGGAGCCCAAGAACCAAGCCCCCAGTAGTATAAACGCTGGATGTTCTGTGATGTGTCCACCATCCACTGCAGCCTCCTCTGTCATCTCATTGTCCTAAGGCTTCCACCTTCCCCACTCAGCCAGGGGCCCTCCCTTGGAGAGGCCGATCTCAATTGCTTAGCCTAGGAGTGCCCAATCTTTTGGCTTCCCTAGACCACACTGGTAGAAGTAGAAGTGTCTCGGGCCACATGTAAAATACGTTAACACTAACGATAGCGGATGAGCCAAAACAAAAATTGCAAAAACAAAACAAAACAAAAACAACCAAAAATCTCATAATGTTTTAAGAAAGTTTATGATTCATATTGCGCCACGTTCAAAGCCATCCTGGGCCGCAGGTAGCCCACGGGCTGGACAGGCTTGGCTTAGACAGTCTACCCCCCAACCCAGCTTGACTCTTGAGACTCCCAAGGTCCCCTCCCCTGCTCTGAGGCCTCCTCATTGATGGCCACTGGCTGTCTGCTCTGTAGGTGCTCTGGTGCAGGGCTGAGACCCCTGGCATCTAAAGCGAGTAGATATCGTGGTGGAGAGAATTAGAAAGGAGCCTGGATTTCTCTAGCTGGGGGGCCCTCCTGGGAGGCTCTGGCCCTTGGAAGGTGGGAGTGAGAATTGGCAGATGGGGAGGGGCCCTTAGGAAGAGGCCCAGGGCTTCTCCTACCTGTGGTGCTTCTGCCCGTGGCTCAGGAACTGTCTTTCCTCCAGCTGAGCGGCCTCACTCCCAGGCTGCCTTTAAGCCCCAGTGGCCTCTAGCCCCCAGCTCTTTGGTCCCGCCTCCCCCCTTCCTCTCCCTCTTCCACCCCACCCCACCCCCACTTCAAGAGGCTTGGGCTGCCTGAAGAGCATTGTTTACTAGCCTGTTGGTACAACACTTTCCCTTAGACTGGGAGGCTCGGATTTCCTGTGGAAGATCTGACAGGTGGCACCTTTCAATCACGGCACATCCCTCCCGCCCTGAGCCTGGCAGCATCCGTCCTGTGGTCACCTTTCTTCCCAATGGACTCTCCTAACCATAGGGACCTTGACAACCATCTTCAGGACCCATTTGGAGCATGGCCCTGGCCTCTGCTGCTCAGCCAGAGCCCATGCGAGGCCGCCTGTGCTCCCTTCACACCCGCCCCTGCCACGTTCCTTACATAGGCCCTTTCCGTCGTCGTCCTCAGACAAAAGCAGCTGCTTAAGGCTGGGCTAAGGCGGGGATGAGTGGGGCAGCTGCCAACACAGGGGATGTGTCTCGGGGCTCACAGCTGACTGAGAGATTTGGAGGGGGAGGGGCAGAGAGGGCAAAAGTGATGGGACAAGCTGACAGATCACTGGATGGAGCCTGGAAAATACAAAACTCCTGAGTTCTATTTTGAGTTGAAGTGACAGGTACACATTAGGCTCTGAACACATTTTTATACTAAGAAAAAATTGAGTATTTTAGCACATTTTGCTGAGAAAAAAACAAAACAAGCCTGGGCTCAGTGGCTCATGCCGGTAATTCCAGCACTTTGGGCGGCCGAGGCCAAGTGGATCACTTGAAGCCAGGAGTTCAAGAACAGCATGGCCAACAGGGTGAAACCCTGTCTCTACTAAAAATACAAAAATTAGCCGGGCGTGGTGGCGCACGCCTGTAATCTCAGCTATTTGGGAGGCTGAGGCACAAGAATCACTTGAACCTGGGAGGCAGAGGTTGCAGCAAGTCACACTGCACTCCAGCCTGGGTGACAGAGACTCCATCTCAAAAAAAGTCTTCACTTTCTCTGTGCGTTTTATGATCTAAGAAAGGCACTGCTTTTGGAGAATGGGTGCAGGGGACACTCTTACTACTACGAAGCTTGGGACCTCCCAGTCCTCCTACCCGAAGTCCCACCACTGGGCCACAGTGGCCTCCTTCCTATTCCTTAAATAAATCCATCCCTTTTCAGACTCAGGACTGGTTTTCCTTCTACTCTTTGTAAGACTGGCTCCCTCTCACTCTTCTGGACTCAGCTGAAATTTCATTCCCTCAGGTTTTCCATGACCTTCAATTCCTCTCCATCATTTCAGCTGTATTTATGGTCCTCATAATACTGTTTTTATTGTCCTCATAATACTAAATCTAAAATTACCTTATTCATTTCCTTATCATCTGTCTCTCTCAGTAGGCTTTAAGCTCCATGAGGGCAGGGATTTTATCTACCATGCTCATGGCTGTATGCCCAGAGCCTAGCAGAATTGCCTGGCTCATAGTAGGTACTTGATAAATACATATTGAATGAAATAACTAATTAATTAACAGAAATATGACAGGAACTTGGAAGTCTTGCCCGGGATGATCTGAAAGAGAAATCTTTTTGTGCATCTGTGTTTGGGTACTAGTGATTAAATAGTCCAATATTAATGGTTGCCGGCTGGTTCTAGTAATACTTGAAACCTGGCTGGGATTATAGGCATGAGCCACCACGTCCAGCGTATTTTGCTCTTTTCAATATTTAATGACAGTAGGACTAGAGAAATGAATTTAAACAAAAAACCAGTAAGCCAGAGAGAGATGTGGAAGAACTCACCAGTCTTGGGCAGATACACCCTGGATGGGTGCTGTTTTGAGAATAAAGTGAAGAAGCATGGATAGAAGTGGGGAGAGCAGTCAGGAGACAAACTCAGTGACCCTGGTGCAGGATGGTGGTGGCTTGGACCACAGTGTCAGCCGTGGAGGTGAGAAGAAGTGATGGGAAACAGTAATAGTGCAGACAGTGATTTGTTTTCTTTTTTGTAGTGATTTTTAAAACTTTTTATTTAGAAATAATTATAGGTTCACAGGAAATTGCATTAATAGTACAGAGAGGTCCTGCACACCCTTTAGCAACTTCCACTAAAGGTTAAATCTCACATAACTATATTCAATATCAAAGCCAGGTAATTAACATTGGTCTAATGTGTGTGTGTCATAGTTCTATGACTTTTTTTTTTTTTTTTTTTTTTTTGAGACAGAGTCTCACTTTGTCACCTGGGCTGGAGTGCAGTGGCACAATCTCAGCTCACGGCAACCTCCACCTCCCAGGTTCAAGCGATTCTCCTGCCTCAGCCTCCCAAGTCACTGGGGTTACAGGTGCCTGCCACTACACCCAGCTAATTTTTTGTATTTTTAGTAGAGATAGCGTTTCACCATATTAGCCAGGCTGGTCTCGAACTCCTACCCTCGTGATTCGCCCGCCTCGGCCTCCCAAAGTGCTGAGATTACAGGCATGAGCCACTGTGCCCAGCCAGTTCTATGACATCTTATCACCTGTGTAGATTCTTGTAACCACCACCACAATCAGGATACAGAATTATCCAGCAACACAAAGATCTCTCTTGTGCTACCCTTTATAGGTACACTTCTGTCTCCCCATCAACCCTAACACTAGGCAATCAGAAATCTCTTCTCCGTCTCTATAATTTTGAGATTTTGAGAATGTTACTTAAATGAAATCATACAGTATGTAACCTTTCGTAAGGCCCAGTAAATATTGCAAGATTCCTCTTGTAAGAACCCATCTCCTTTTCCCACGCAGTTTCTTAACTTTCCATAATGTTGCCTATATTTTTTCTTTTTTGCAGGGGGATCAGAGTTTCACTCTTGTTGCCCAGGCTGGAGTGCAATGGTGTGATCTTGGCTCACTGTAAACTCTGCCTCCCGGGTTCAAGCGATTCTCCTGCCTTAGCCTCCTGCTTAGCCTCCTGAGTAGCTGGGATTACAAACACCCGCCACCACGCTGGGCTACTTTTTTTTTTTTTGTATTTTTAGTAGAGATGGGGTTTCACCATGTTGGCCAGGCTGGTCTTGAACTCCTGACCTCAGGTCATCCACCCGCCTCAGCCTTCCAAAGTGCTGGGATTACAGGCGTGAGCCACCACACCTGGCCAATGTTGACTATATTTGCAAAAGCAAAAACCAAGGCAAGATATGTCCATCTGTACAAGAGTATCATAGCAGCATTACTGCATAGTAGGCAAAAACTGGAAACAATCCAAACATCCATCAACAGGAGAATGGATAAATGAATTGTGGCATGCTCATACAATCAAACACTAGACAGCAATAAAACAGAAGGAATAACAGATGCACACAACAATATGGAGGAAACCTTACAGGTACATTGAGCTAAAGACGTCAGGCACAAAATAGAAAATAATGTGTAATTCCATTTACATGAAGTTCAAGAACAAGGAAAACGAATTGATGGTGATAGAGGTCAGAATAGTGGTTAACTTCAAGAGGGAGTATTGATGGGGAAGAAACACAAGATAACTTTTTGGGGTGCAGGAAGTATTTTATATCTTGATCTGGGTGGTGGTTATACAAATGTATATATACACATATATATTTAATTAAGCTTGAGATTCGTGTATTTTATGCACTTTATGAATATTATACCTCAATCTTTAAAAATCAGGGCACAAGGTTTGACAAAGATGAGTCTTCAAAGCAGAAAGGTCGATTGTTTAAAATCAGGATGGTCTTGGACAATTAGGGAAGCATATGATGACCACACATATAAAATGTCTAGCCCACCTTTTCCAATGAGCAATGTGCCCTTGCGTCATCAATTTACATCTTGTAAATTTATTTTACTAGGAAATTGTGTGACAAATCAAGGGACTGAGTGTTGTTTCCTTCTTTTTAGTGGGGAATGAGTGAATGGTGCAGTTTGAAGAACACATTAAGTCTTGAAAGTTGAAAAGTTCACCAGTACCCTCCTTCTCCCTCATCCAAGATTAGCCCCGGTGGCAGCCGAAATTGCTTTTATTAATCTCTTTGTGGCTCAGGACCTCTGACTGTTTAAGAAAACATATTTTACACGTCTTGTCTTTCTACGAGCAGGAAGCCTATCTCGCTTATCGTTGCAACACCAGAAGGGGCTTAGTGTGACCTACACACAGTAGTAATCGCACAACGTCCCATGGAGCACTGCTTCTCAAATTTGGCTGTACATACGAATCACCTGGGGAATTTTAAATTGTATTGATGCCTGGGTCCTACTCCCAGAGATTCTGATTTAATTGAAATGAGGTGAGTCCTGGGCACTGGGACGTTTAAAAACGTTCCAGGGATTTTAACGCGAAACAAAAACAGAATCGCTGTTTGGGGGCGTTCTTCCTTCTCCACGCCTGATTTACGCTCAGGAGTCGGCTGTCCGGAACTGGGATGAGGTTCACTGATATCTGTCGCCACGCCTCTTCCTACAGAACCAATAAACTGAAGCGGCTCTGTGACATCCCAAGGGACTTGAATTGTAAGCGGGCTGCAGACGCTCTGCACCCCGCCCAAGCCTCTATGGTACTTTGGCGTCCCCTCTAGCACTGGCAAGTCGCCTTCCTCTTCGCCCGGCGCCGGCCGCTCCCTCTCTAGGATCGCCGAGTTCCCGGCGCCGTCTCGTTGGTATTTAGTTCCGGAAGCGAGTTTGAATCAAAGGGGAGGCGGGACTTCACTCCCGGAAGTAACCCACGTGCTTCCGCTGGAGCCTTCTGGAGAGGCGGGTAACGTTATAGTTTTTGTCAGAAGTTGGGGTCTCCGTGAGCATTGCGATCCGTCCCAGGCAGTGGTGAGTGACCCATGACCTCTGAATTCAATGTGGCTCTGATTATGGCGTCGCCATTTCAGAGGCGCAGCCTTTAGGCTGCGTCCCGGTCGCCTGTGTTCAGCGTACGATCTCATTCCCAGGGCCCTGGAGGTTCAGGCTTATGGGTTAGAGCGTTCTGCCTCGGTCCTCGATCTTCTGAATAGAGGTGACCTCCAGGGACTGGGGCATCAGAGATCCGGGGCTCGATTTCCAGGCTCGCCATGGACGTCCTGTGCGACCTTGGGCGAGGCCTCAGTTTCCACATCCGTGAAATGGGGTGGTTAAGCTCACTGAGGTTAGTGGCCCGTGGTGGTCTGGCGCCCTGTGAGTCCTCTGTATCCTCTAGCCCCAAGGGGTAGGAGAGTGAACGGCGGCGGTGGGTGCTGATGGTGATGTCTGCTCCCAGGATTAGGAGGCCAGAAGGAGATACCTTCCACGGTGCTAGGCTGAGATGGATCCTCTCAGGGCCCAACAGCTGGCTGCGGAGCTGGAGGTGGAGATGATGGCCGATATGTACAACAGGTAAAGAGAACTATGTTCTACCCTGTCTTGGAAAATAAGTCTTGGTCACCCATATCGAAGGTGAATGACTTACAACAAATTCCTTCCTGAATGTAGGGGAGCCTGAGGCCCATGCTTACCCTCCCTATATGCACCTCCAAGGTTGATCCTAATGTAGATGCAGTCACTAGAATGAGTTGGGCATTTAAATGGGGATGGAACTGGCAATGCAGGAGCCAAGCAGGAAGAGAAACTCCAATCCAGGCTCTGGTTAGGTTCCAAGAAAAGCTGAGTATTTGCCTCTTGATAAATAGCACATAGCCAGCCCATTTAGTAGTTAACATTTTAAAACCCTTTATTCTGTGTCAGGCTCTTGTTAATCTTCAAAATAATCCAGTGGGTTAATTTTATTAGTCCCATCTTAAAATGAGGAAATTGATGCTGCTAGAGGTTAAGTAACTTCCTTAGGGTCCGCAGCTGGTGGGTAACAATGCCAGAACTAGCACCTCAGTCTGGTTCTGCAACTAGTGCTCATAACCATTTGGCACATTTGGGAACAAATCCTGGCTCCACCAATCACCAGCAGTATACTTGGACATGTTACTTGCACTGTTTGACAATTGGTTTCCTCATTATGAAAAAGACATAATGATACCTACCTCATAGGGCATCATAAATATTAAATCTAAAAATATATGAAAGTCCTTAGCCTCAAGCCCAACACTTAGTAACAGTGAAATGTCTGCTATTTTTATTGGCTTAAGCTCTCTTGATTGGTTGGTTTATCCTGACGACTATAAATTAGAAAGATTGTTAAGTGTAGACTGTGAGGTCAGATGACCTGGGTTCATATCTCAGCTCTATGTGATTCTTAGAAAATTACTGAGCCTCTGTTTGCCTTAATTTTCTCGTCTGTAAAATGGGGATAAGTATCTCTTGGGGTAATTGTAAGCATTGCGTAACAGAATGCAGGTAAAGCACTTAGCATGATGCCTGGCACATAGCCAGTCCTTAACAAATTGTTTCTACTTAATTAGTCATATACATGGGCTCAGGCAAGTTTCCTACTTGCAAGGACCTTCCAGTGGTTGAGGTGTAAACTGAGGATTTACACTGCTTTCTTGGGGAAGGTGACATCAATATAGCAGGGCTGGAATGGTCGAGGGTTCCTGGGATGTCACAGGATGCTGCTGACATGACCTTGCCCCTCCCTCCCTCCAGAATGACCAGTGCCTGCCACCGGAAGTGTGTGCCTCCTCACTACAAGGAAGCAGAGCTCTCCAAGGGCGAGTCTGTGTGCCTGGACCGATGTGTCTCTAAGTACTTGGACATCCATGAGCGAATGGGCAAAAAGTTGACAGAGTTGTCTATGCAGGATGAAGAGCTGATGAAGAGGGTGCAGCAGAGCTCTGGGCCCGCGTGAGGTCCGTGTCAGCATACACCCTGGGGTACACCCCACCCCTTCCCACTTTAATAAAAGTGCTCCCTGTTGGGTGTCATCTGTGAGGACTGCCAGGCCTAAGCTCTCTGTAGCGAGTCTTCAAGATCCTGGAGTGGTAGTGCTGTCTCCTGGTGAAGGAGTATTTGTCACACTGGAATGTGACTGTGTGTGTATGTATGTATGTATATATATATATATTAAAACAAGTTTGTTGACACCTACTATGTGCAAAGCAGTGTGCGTGGCATTTGAGAGTAAACAGACACAGCCCCTACCAGCAGAGGGAGACTAATGTAGTGTTTAAGAGTAGGACAGGCCAGGCCGGGCGCGGTGGCTCAAGCCTGTAATCCCAGCACTTTGGGAGGCCGAGACGGGCGGATCATGAGGTCAGGAGATCGAGACCATCCTGGCTGACACGGTGAAACCCCGTCTCTACTAAAAAATACAAAAAACTAGCCGGGCGAGGTGGCGGGCGCCTGTAGTCCCAGCTACTCGGGAGGCTGAGGCAGGAGAATGGCGTGAACCCGGGATGTGGAGCTTGCAGTGAGCCGAGATCTGGCCACTGCACTCCAGCCTGGGTGGCAGAGCGAGACTCCGTCTCAAAAAAAAAAAAAAAGAGTAGGACAGGCCAGGCACAGTGGCTCAGGCCTGTAATCCCAGCACTTTGGGAGGCTGAAGTGGGTGGATCACTTGAGGTCAGGAGTTCAAGACCACCTGGCCAACATGGCAAAACCCCGTCTCTATTAAAAATACAAAAATTAGCTGGGTGTAGTGGCGGGTGCTTGTAATCCCAGCTACTCAGGAGGCTGAGGCAGGAGAATCGCTTGAACCCAGGAGGTGGAGGTTGCATGAGCCGGGATTGTGCCACTGTACTCCAGCCTGGGTGACAGCGAGACTCCATCTCAAAAAAAAAGTAAGACAGCTTAGGTTTGCCTGTTGTCTGCCGCTTTTTGTGTGGCCCTGCACCTGTCACTTTTGTGTGCTTTAGCTTCTGCATCTGTAAAATAGGGTTAGCCCCCTGACTAATCCTGTTATACAGATGAGGAAGCTGAGGATTTAAGAAGTAAGTTGCTTGCTGGAGGTCACACAAGCAGAGCAATAACATGGAGGCCAGACCCAACTGCTGCGTTTGCTGTGTCCAGATGGGACTGTGGTTGACACCGGTGCCACAGTGACAGCGGTACCTTCAAAGTGGAGCTTCCTGGTAGAAGTGTCCGGGATGTAACTAGATCATTGGAGTAAAGGAGATAGAACAGAGGCAGTGAGTTTGGGGCTTGTGAGTGCAGGTTCAAGCCAGACTGCTTAACTTTGAGTTTCTACTGAAATTTTCTAGCAGTGTGATCTTGGGTGAGGCATTTTAACTACTATGTGCCTCGATTACCCCATCATAAAATGGCAATAAGGTTACCTACCTCATTAGGTAGTTGCAAAAATTAAACGTGTTAATAACCAAAGCACTTAGGAGAGTGCCTAGCATACACTAAGTATGCAATAACATTAGCTTTTTTCATTGCTAAGTTTGGTGGGAATGAAGATACCGGATGTACTGGAAAACTTCAAAGCCATTACTCATGTCTTAGGGGTAGAAAGCAATAAAGCTCCTTTCCAGGTACTGAAGTGCAGATTTCGGTCAACAGGTGGCGCTGTCTGCTCATGGTCAGCGCTGCTGTGGACAATTCCGCACATTTTATCATTTGCCTATTCTCTGCCGGCCTTGTTCTTGGAAGAGAGGACAGGTGAGGAAAATCGATATTGTGCATGCCCTCAGGTTTAGCAAGAAACATCAAGAATTCTCTGTTAGCACATAGACGGAACATCTAGAAGGGGTGGTAGGAGGCGGGATTAGAGGTTCCAGCTGGAGGCAATGGCACTTGCAAAGGCTTTGTTGAAGTGGCGGTAAGTGTGGAGGTGGAGCGTTCAGGAAAGGAGAGCTTCAGCTTCAGTGTGGCTGGAGTGCTGAGTGTGAAGGGAGGTGAAGATGAGACTTGGAGCCTGGGCAGACAGCTCCACAACAGCTTGGTGAGCTGTGATAAGGAGTTTGGATTTTCTCCTACTAAGGGCAACAGCAAACTATTGAAGAGTTTAAATCGTTCAGTGATAATGACAAGTTTGCGTTGTGGTGGCTCACTCGAGCTGCCAGCCAGGTAGACAGTGGCAGAAGATGGTCGATAAAGGACTAAAGGGTGATGAGGCAGGAAGCCAGTGAGGAGAGAAAGGGAATGGATGATGTGAGTGACAGTAAATCATTTATTGAGTTTCTGTTGTGCGCTAAACTCTGTGAAATTCTTCACGTGTATTATTTCAGCTAATCCATCTAACAACTCTCTAAGGCAGGTACGATTTTTCCCAGCTGAGAAAGCTGAGGCTCTCAAAAGCTAGTAACTTGCCTAAGGTCGTGCAGCATGCAAGTCATCCAGCCAGGATTCTAACTTAGACACCAGAGACCACTTTTAACCCCTGCTCTAGGACAGGGGGAAATGGCCCCTTGTGAGGTATGTGTCGAGTTTCATATTTCATTCAACAATATTATTGGCCTGCTACATGCAAAGAGCTGCGGAAAGTGCTCAAAGTGAATTAGTTAGATCCCTATGAGCAAGTGGGACGGGGGTGGAGTGGACAGTAAGAGGGCTGGAACACACATAAAAGGGTATAAGAAATAACAATTAGGCCGGCCAGGGGTGGTGGCTCACGCCTTTAATCCTAGCACTTTGGGAGGCCGAGGTGGGCGGATCAGTTGAAGCCAGGAGTTTGAGACCAGCCCGGCTGACATGGTAAAACCCCATCTCTACTAAAAATACAAAAATGAGCTGAACTGGTGGTGCATGCCCATAATCCCAGCTACTTGGGAGGCTGAGGCATGAGAATCACTTGAACCTGGGAGGCAGGGGAGGTTACAGTGAACCGAGATTGTACCACTGCACTCCAGCCTGGGAGACAGAGTGTGACCCTGTCTCAAAAAAAGAAAACAAAACAATAAAGTAGGTACTTTCTGCCATAGGGAGGAGTCATAAACTGCTATAATAAATAATTAATAAAATAATAAACGGTTGTATTTTTGCTTATCCGTTTTAAAAATCAGAAAATATCTCAAAAAATTAGGATGTTGGCTTCTTTTGAAAATTTGGGCCGGAAGCGGTGGCTCGTGCCTGTAATCCCAGCACTTTGGGAGGCTGAGGCGGGTGGAGGGTAGATCACCCAAGGTCAGGAGTTGGAGACCAGCCTGACCAACATGGCGAAACCCCGTCTCTACTAAAAATACAAAAATTAGCTGGGCTGGTGGTGCATGCCCATAATCCCAGCTACTCAGGAGGCTGAGGTATGAGAATCACTTGAACCCAGGAGGCAGGGGTTACAGTGAACCGAGATTGTACCACTGCACTCCAGCCTGGGAGACAGCAAGACCCTGTCTCAAAAGAAAAAAAATTTGGAAGATCTGACAACAGTTGACCTGCATTCCTGCTTGGCATCAGCCTGATGGAGGGTGGGCAGAGGCTCAGTTGTCTGCCAAACCTCCCCACTGATGCCTTCCCTCCCTGTCATCATCTGCTTGACCTGTAGGCATTTGGTGTGTGCCTTCCGCTCTGGGTGCCCAGATAAATCGGATGCTATATGAGAAAACATTCTGTATATGTCTTGCAGTAGGCAGCCTCAAAGATCACTGGGGCCTCCAATGATCCCTCCTTCCTGGTATTCATGCCTGTGTATAATCCTCTCCCTTGAGTGTGTACTAGACCTAGATACTTGCTTCTAATAAGCAGAACACAGCAAGGGTAATGGGGTGCTACTTTTAAGGTTAAATTACGAGAGTGTAAAGTCTGTCTTGTTTGTTTCCCTCTCTTGATCTTCCTCTCATTCTCTCTCTCCCTCTCTCTCACTCTCTCACTGTCTTGTTCTTCCCTCTTGTTTACTCTGATGAAGCAAGCTAGCAAGCATCCATGTTGTGAGCTAACCTATGAAGAGGCCCATGTGGTGGTAAGGAATCGAGGGCAGCCTCTAGCCAGCAAGGAACTGAGTCACTCACCATATGGGTGAGCTTGGAGGCAAATCCTTCCCCACTTGAGCTTTCAGATGACTGCAGCCCTGGCTGACGCTTTGCAGGCTTGTGAGAGACCCTGAGACAGAACACTCAGCTAAGCTATACCCTATCTCCTGACCTAGACAAACTGAGAATACATGTAGTTTTAAGCCACTGTGTTTTGGGATAATTTGTTACTCAGCAATAGATAACCAATACATATACTGTCTACATAACTGTTTCAGTTGTCTGAGACTATATTTAGTCATTTTACACCTACATCAAGAATGTGCCAGGCACCATTCCAGGTACTTGGAATGTATCAATTAACAGAATAGGTAAAGAGGCCAGGCACAGGGCTCACATCTGTAATCCCAGCATTTTGGGAGGCCAAGGTGGGAGGACTGCTTAAGCCCAGGAGTTGAGACCAGCCTGGGCACAATAGTGAGACACTGTCTCAACTTAAGAAAAAAATTAGTTGGGCATAGTGGCACGTGGCTGTGGTGCCAGCTGCTCAGGAGGCTGAAGTGGGAAGATCGCTTGAGCCCGGGAGTTTGAAGCTGCAGTGAGCCATGGTCACAAAACTGCACTCTAGCCTGAGCAACAGAACAAGACCCTGTCTCAAAAAAAAAAAAAAAAAAAAAAAGGTAAAGGTCCTTGATTCTTGCCCTCTTGGAACTTGTATTCTAGAGGGGGATGGTTTTTCATAGTAGAAGTCTGTGTTGGCAGTGCTGTTCGAAGCTCCTTTAGCATCTGGGGAAAAGTTCTTCTTTCAGATCTTAGGCCACTTGGAAAATCTGACAGAAGTCACAGCCTATCTCCTGAATGCACATAGAATTTTGCATGCAATTTTAGAGATTTACTTTTTTTTTTTCTTTTTCTTTTTTCTTTTTTTTTTGAGACAGTCTTCGTCTGTCACCCAGGCTGGAGTACAGTGACGTGATCTCAGCTCACTGCATCCTCCGCCTCCCAGATTCAAGCAATTCTCCTGTCCCAGCCTCCCAAGTAGCTGGTATTACAGGCACCTGCCACCGTGCCTGGCTAATTTTTGTATTTTTAGTAGAGAGGGGGTTTCACCTTGTTGGTCAGGCTGGTCTTGAACTCCTGGCCTCAAGTGATCCACCTACCTCGGCCTCCCAAAGTGCAGGGATTACAAGCGGGAACCACTGTGCCCAGCCTACAGTTTAGAGATTTTCATAAGAGCTCTTGTGGGCTGACCTGAGAGGAGTCTTGTGACAAGCATTGTTTTAGGTGCTGGGGCAAAGAAGATAGAAAATCTAAACCAGTTGTGGCCAGGTACGGTGGCTCACGCCTGTAATCCCAGCACTTTGGAAGGCCGAGGCAGGAGGATCGCTTGAGGCCAGGAGTTTGAGGTCAGCCTGGGCAGCACAGTGAGACACTCATCTCTACCCGCCCCCCAAAAAAGAGATGTTCAGCAGGGTGTGTAAAGGAATGTGTCCCGTTGTCTTGGTGCTCAGGGAAACTGCCCTCCAGAAAGTAATAGGTGAGTGAGATTTGAAGGATGGTTAGGAATTTGTCAGGCAGGAGGCATGGTGGGTGGTGGGTTCTGTGTTACGTGGTGAGAGGATAGTGGTGAGGAAGGTGGGCACAGGCCCTTGCCCTCTGAACTGTCGGAGGAACAAATATATGATGCGTTTTATCAAAGGGAAACTCAGATGTTACGTAGGTTACATTGCAAAAGGATTTATTGCTGGAGTCAGTCAAGTTACTACAAGAGGTCAGGCACTTAAAGGAAATGACCATTAAGATCTGAAGAGTTGCCTGGGCGCAGTGGCTCACGCTTGTAATCCCAGCACTTTGGGAGGCCGAGGAGGGTGGTCATTTGAGGCCAGGAGTTCGAGACCACTGGCCAACATGGTGAAAACCCACCTCCACTAAAAATACAAAAATTAGCCAGGCGTGATGGTGGGTGCCTATAGTCTCAGCTATTCGGGACGTTGAGGCAGAATAATTGCTTATAATAATTGCAGGAGACGGAGGTTGCAGTGAGCTGAGCTAGATTGCACCATTGCACTCTAGCCTGGCAACAGAGCGAGACTCTGTCTCAAAAACAAACAAACAAACAAAAGATCTGAAGGGTTAGTTGGCTAGGCTAGTGCAGAGAATGTTCCAGGCCCAGGAAGAACTTGAGGTAGGAGAGAGCATGGAGTATTAATGGGTGTGAAGGAGGTTACCATGGCAAAAACACAGAGGGCAGACCCAGATGGCACAGGACTCAGGGGCCATCATTGGGAGTTTGTGCATTTCCCCGAGGGTCACAGGAAGCCTTTCAAGGGATGTGGCCTGATCAAATCTGCATCTCGAGTAGTCCATTCCGATGGGCTGGTGGGGTCATGCGTGGGTGGTAGGATTGGGAAGACCAGGTTAGAGGGTTGCAGGAGTCCAGGCCTGAGCTGATGGTGATCTGTGCTTGGGGGACAGTAGTGGCTGGAGATGACAAGTCTTTACGTGGTAGGACCCACAAGCTCACTGATAGGCTGGATGTGGAGAGTGAGGCAGGGAGAAAGCCTGGGATGACTTGAGTTTCATGTCTTAAGCCACTGGGTGGAAGAGGGTGGTGCTTTTATGATACGGGCAACAATGGAGGCAAGGCAAGTTAGGGAGGAGGAAGGCCAGTTTCGGTCATTTGAGATTACTGCATACTCTTTATTGTCTCAGAAGATCCAGTGTAATCAGCTTGTTACCTTTCCAGCTGGAACGTCACACCACAGGCCCTGTATCCTATGTGTTTTGTTCACATCATCCCTCTTTTAGCTCTCGGATTGTCTCTGCATCCTCCTGTTGTAAGATTTTTCATTTGCTGTTTACTCCTCTGGAGGGTTGATCAATTCTACTGATTCTGACATGGAAAATTCTTAGCATAAGCCTCACCCTGAAAGATTCCTCCCTGAGCCCCAGTCTAGATGAAATCCCCTTCTCTAAGCATATGTTCTCGTGGCACCATGTCTCTCCTCCATGGTGCTTCCTGTAGATGGTGTAACACTTGATTTGTCTGTGACTCTCTCCCCCTGGGCTCTGTGTTCTCTGAGGATAGGGTCTGTGTCTTATTCACCATTGAATCCCTAGTGCCTGACACATGCAAAGGTTGTTGTTGTTGTTGTTGTTGTTTTTAAATTGAGATATAATTCACACACTATACAATTCACTCTTTTAAAGAATACAATTTAGGCCGGGAGCAGTGGCTCACACCTGTAATCCTAGCACTTTGGGAGGCCAAGGTGGGTGGAGCACTTGGGTCCAGGAGTTCAAAATCAGCCTGGGCAACATAGCAAAACCCCATCTCTACTAAAAATACAAAAAATTATCCAGGCCTGGTAGCACATGCCTGTAGTCCCAGGTACTCGGGAGGCTGAGGCAGGAGGATTGCTTGAGCCTGGGAGGCAGAGGTTGCAGTGAGCTGAGATCTTGCCACTGCACTCCAGCCTGGGTGACAGAGCGAGACCTTGTCTCCAAAAAAAATAAAATATAATAAAGTATACAATTCAGCGTGTTGTATATTCACAAAGTTTTACAATGATCACCATTATCTAATTGTACAACATTTTCATCACCCCAAGAAGAAACCCCATACCATTAGCAGTCATTCCGCATTTCCCATTATCTCCCCTCTCCAGTCTCTGGCAACCACTAATCTACTTTCTGTCTCTATGGATTTGCCTATTCTGGGCATTTCATATAAATGCAGTCATACAATATGTGGTCTTTTGTGTCTGGTTTCTTTCACTTAGCATAATGTTATCAAGGTTCATCCATGTTGTAGCATGTATCAGTACTTCCTTTTTATGGCCAAATAATATGACATTGTATGGGTATACCACATTTTGTTTCTCCATTCATCAGTTGATGGACTACTGGGATATTTGCACTTTTTAGCTCTAATGAATAATACAGCTATAAACACTTGTGTACACATTTTTGTGTTAACAGATATTCTCAATGCTCTTGGGTGAGTGGAATTGCTGGGCTATAGTGGTAACTCTATGTTTAACTATTTGAGGACCTGCCAGACTGTTTTCCAAAATGGCTGTACCATTTTATGTACATTCCTCATGCAGATTTTTTTTTTTTTCTTTTTTGAGACGGAGTCTTGCTCTGTTGCTCAGGCTAGAGTACAGTGGCACGATCTTGGCTCACTGCAACCTCTGTCTCCTGGGTTCAAGCGATTCTCCTGCCCCAGCCTCCTGAGTAGCTGGGATTACAGGCACCTGCCACCACACCCGGCTAATTTTTTGTAGTTTTAGTAGAGATGGGGTTTCACCATGTTGACCAGGCTGGTCTCAAACTCCTGACCTCAGGTGATCCACCCGCCTTGGCCTCCCAGAGTGCTGGGATTACAGGCATGAGCCACTGCGCCTGGCCCAAAGATTTATAATAACTATTTGTTAGGCTAAATAATTCATTACATACTGAATTGAATTGGATACTTTTATTTTGAGCACTTAACAGACTGGAAGAATGAGGCTCATGAGATGGAGTGATTTGGACAAAATCGCACAAATAATCAGCTGCAGAGCCAGGATTTAGACCCACCCTGTCTCAGTGTTCTTGTCCACTAAGCTGTGAAGCAGCCGCTAGCCAGGAGCCCACATGACAGCAAATGTGATAATGCTGTTATACGTAACCTATGAGTAGTGTCAGGAGAACAGAGTTGAGGAAGGAATTTGTTTTGAGGGCAGGGGAGAAGGTTGATAAATCCTATTGATTCAGATTTGGAAATGTATCTTAGGTCTCTTTCCTCTTCTCTGTTTTTTATTATTTTATTTATTTATTTAAAGACAGTCTTGCTCTGTTGCCCCGGGTGGAGTGCATTGGCGTGATCTCAGCTCACTGCAACCTCCGCCCCCCAGGCTCAAGTGATTTTCGCACCTCAGCCTCCTGAGTAGCTGGGATGACAGGCATACACCACCACTCCTGGCTATTTTGTTTGTTTGTTTTGTACTTTTTGTAGAGACAGGGTTTTGCCATGTTGCCCAGGCTGGCCTTGAACTCCTGGGCTCAAGAGATCTGCCCACATTGGCCTCCCAAAGTGTTGGGATTATAGACTTGAGTCACCATGCCCGACCTATTTTTTATTATTTTAAATGTGAATCATTTTTGTTTGCTTGTTTCTTCTTTTTCTTTGTTTTTTCTTTATTTCTTCTAAAAACAAAACAAAACAAAACAGGATTCATGTGCAGAATGTGCAGGTTTGTCACATATGTATACGTGTGCCATGGTGGTTTGCTGCACCTGTTGTCCCATCCTCTAAATTCCCTCCCCTCACCCCCCACCCCCCACTCCTCAACAGGCCCTGGTGTGTGAAGTTCCCCCTCTGTGTCCATGTGTTTTCAATGTTCAACTCCCATTTATGAGTGAGAACATGCAGTTTTCTATTCCTGTGTTTTTGGTTTTCTGTTCCTGTGTTAGCTTGCTGAGGGGGGGATGATGGCTTCCAGCTTCATCCATGTACCTGCAAAGAACATGATCTCATTCCTTTTTCCTTTTTTTTTTTATTTTTTATTTATTTTTTTTTGAGACAGTTTCGCTCTTTTTGCCCAGGCTGCAATGCAATGGCGCCATCTCTGCTCACCACAACCTCTGCCTCCCAGATTCAAGTGATTCTTCTGCTTCAGCCTCCTGAGTAGCTGGGATTACAGGCACGTACTGCCACGCCCGGATAATTTTGTATTTTTAGTAGAGACAGGGTTTCTCCATGTTGGTGAGGCTGGTCTCAAACTCCCGACCTCAGGTGATCCGCTCGCCTCCGCCTCCCAAAGTGCTAAGATTATAGGCATGAACCACCATACCTGGCCTCATTCCTTTTTATGGCTGCAAAATGTGAACTATTATGGTGGTCTCCTACTGCTTTAAGGTTTCTGTCCTTTCCAGTATATCCTCCATTAATTAAACACAAAAACCTGACGATAACTCTCGCCTTCATTAAAAACAAACAAAACCGGCCGGGCGCGGTGGCTCACACCTGTAATCCCAGCACTTTGGGAGACCAAGACGGGCAGATCACAAGGTCAGGAGATGAGACCATCCTGGCTAACCTGGTGAAACCCTGTCTCTACTAAAAAATACAAAAAACTAGCCGGGTGAAGTGGTGGGCGCCTGCAGTCCCAGCTACACGGGAGGCTGAGGCAGGAGAATGGCGTAAACCCAGGAGGCGGAGCTTGCAGTGAGCTGAGATCCGGCCACTGCACTCCAGCCTGGGTGACAGAGCAAGACTCCGTCTCAGAAAAAAAAAAAAAAAAGAAAAGAATAGAAAAAAAAAAAATCAGCCCGGGGGTGATTCGTGCCTGTAATCCCAGTTACTTGGGAGGCTGAGGCATGAGAATTGCTTGAACCTTGGAGGCAGACGTTGCAGTGAGCTGAGATTGTGCCACTATACTCCAAACTGGGCAACAGAGCTGGAATCTGTCAAAAAAAAAAAAAAAAAAAAAAAAAGAAATGAAGGAAATCTGTCGTTCCCACAAGAAGGGATAGCAGGTAGAAAGACTGGGAGGTGTGAAACCAGCTGGCTGGCTCTTCATTGCACATATGCTGAGTGCCCCTTAGGTGCGGGTGCTGTTCTGGGCACTGGGATACACAGCAGTGAATGAACACACCAAATGAGGCCTGTGTCCTCATGTAGCAGGCAGTCCAACCCCATGGAAATGTGGGTTGCGATGAGGAAGAGCAAATGTTCCAGCCATGGGGGTCCATGGACCACTAGAGTCTCATGGAAAGGGTCCATGAAAATCTTGAAATGTGAATGTCAGTGAGTGTGTGTGTCCATGTTCACGCAAGCATTTTTGTCGAGAGTAGATCAATAACATCTTTATTCTTTTTTTGTTTGTTTGTTTTGAGACAGGGTCTCTGTCGCCCAGGCTTAAGTGCAGTGGCGAGATTTTGGCTCACTGCAGCCTCGACCTGCCGGGCTCAGGGATCATCCTACCTCAGCCTCCCCAGTAGCTGAGACTACAGGCACATGCCACCATGCTCAGCTAAATTTTTTGTAGAAATAGGGGTCTCACTATGTTGACCAGGTAGGTCTATAAACTCCTGGGCTCAAGTGATCCTCCTGCCTCAGCCTCCCAAAATGCTGGGATTACAGGCATGAGCCACTGCCACCGCGCCCACTGTCTTTTGTATTCTCAAAGGGATCCATGACCCTCCTAGCTTAGAAAGTTGACTCTAGGGCCCCCTGTGCAGAGCTGAGGAGTTTGACCTTGATCTGGAAGTTCTGGGAGGCAGTACTGCATTTTAAGAAGTTAAACCGTCAGAGCCTGATGTGTGCTTTGGTCAGCGAGAACTCCTTGTGCCTTTCCCACTGCTAAGCCTTTGCTCTTGCGGTTCTCCTTCTGGGAGGGGCCATACTTAAATGCCAGGCCGACCTGACTCTGCATCCTACCTCTAACCTTGCTCCAGCTGCAAGCCTACAGTTTTCTCCCTCTGTGAAAAGCTATGAGGTTCAAGTGAGACCATGATGTCTTCAGGAATTAATAACAATATTTTTATTTTAAAAAATGCCCTGTCTATGGTAGCCATTAGTTCCTCTCTTGGCTTGGTGGCTCATCTGTTCAGGGGTTCCCTTTTATCAAAGGCCTTCTTGGAGCTTTCTGTAGTCACTCTTGTTTTGTTTTTGAGACAGAGTCTCACTCTGTCACCCAGGCTGGAGTGCAGTGGCATGATCTTGGCTCACTGCAGCCTCCATCTCTCCAGGTCTAGTGATCCTCCCACCTCAGCCTATTGGGTAGCTGAGACTGCAGGTGCACGCCACCATGCCTGGCTATTTTTTTTTTCTTTTTTGTAGAGATGGGATTTCACCATGTTGTCCAGGTTGGTCTGGAACTCGTGAGCTCAAGCGATCCTCCTGCCTTGGCCTCCCAAAGTGCTGGAATTACAGGCATGAGCCACCACACCTGGTCACCACTATCACTCTTTTTTTTTTTTTAATTTTAATTTTAATTTTAAGTTCTGGGGTACATGTGCAGAATGTGCAGGCTTGTTACATAGGTAAATGTGTGCCATGGTGGTTTATTGCATCTATCAATCCATCACCTAGGTATTAAGCCCAGCATGCATTAGCAGCACTCTTAACACACAATTAAACTCACATGTAATGAGATTACTTCTCATTACTCCACACCATAGTAGTCTATTTTACAGATGAGGAAACTGAGGCTCAGGGAGGCTGAGAGATTTACCTGGAGTCAATCAATTATTGATCTGGAAGCGTCCGATCACCAGGTCTTCTGAAATAATGACAGCAGCAACAATTAACATTATGCTTACTATGCCAAATGCTATGCTCAGCATTTTACCTGCATCACAATCCTGATTCCTTTGGGCAGTTAGGTTCCGTTTTAACCGAATTTAGGGAGGAGGAAGCAGAGGCTCCGAGAGGTAACTTGCCCTAGGTACCCAGGGTAGTCAGTTGAAACGTCAAGACTCAGACCTCGATCTGACTAACTCCAAAGAAACCCGTGCCATTCTGCCTCGGAAAACACTGCTCCCAGCTGCACAGTTCAAAACCCCACCCAAGCCGGCCCTGAATCGCTGTCAGTCGGCTTCAGCCGAATCGCACTTTGTTTTGAACAACGATACAGAGGGCGCTGCCTGACGTCAGTCTGGGGGCTTGGGGGAGAAGATGGGGGTCCAGGGTGGAAGTGTAGGTGCTGGGGCTGTGCCAGAGGGAGAGTGTCCGGGACCAGCGGGCGAGTCACGTGCGCGTGAAACTCGACCTAAGGGGAGGGGAAGGGAAGGGAGCCCCCGCCCCCACCTCGGGGCGCAGCTCTGGACGCGTGTAAATACAACTATCAACTCCGCAGATCCACTTCTTCCAAGCCCGGCTTCGCAGACCTCTGGCCCCCGGCGGGTTCCCAGTTCCCCCGCTTCTTCCGAGGGGACAGCGGAGGGGAGGCCACCGGGCTGTCAGGCTGAAACTCCGTGGCAGCCGGGTCCCGCACGCAGAGAAGACCCCAGCGCGGGCGCGGCTCAGGGCTGGGCCCCCGGGACTCCGGACGCGCCGCGAAAGCGTTGCGCTCCCCAAGCCGTCCGCTGCTGCTGGCTGCTCATTTGCCGGTGACCGGAGGTGAGCAGCGTGGGCAGGGAGGAGGGGGCGCGTAGGGTCTCCGTCTGTGCGTCCGCTGAAAGACACCCAGGCCGGCTCCCGCTGACACTGCCAGGTTCCCCAAGGAAAGCCCGTTACTTGCGCCCGTGGTCCCGCGGCACAGTGTCCAGTCTTGCCAAGCAGGTCCTTCCCTTTTCTTTTCTCTGACCCCTCCGACTCTTCTTTTCCTCCCAGGCCCCCGCTTGCTGCACTTCCTCTGCTTAGAGCTGCGCGTTTGCCAGAGTTCCAGCGGACCTCCGGGAGCGCTTAAACCCAAAGCCCCATTTCACAGATGAGAATACCGAGACCCCCTGGAAGAAGTGACTGGTGCTTCCTCCGCTCGCTCTGGGTCTTTCTTACCCTTCTCCTCTCCGCTTTCCTCGGTCTCACCCCGGTTGTAGCTCCCCGCCCCCGCGCCGCCCGCGTTCCCTATCCTCCCGCCGAGGCTGCAGCGGCCGTGGCGGGGGGAGCTGGGGCTCCTTCCCTCCCTCTGGTAAACACACCCGCCCGCCAGCCCATCCGCCACCGCTGCCCTTATAAAGTCAGCAGCCGCCAGACTTCCTGCCGAAGTCCCAGCCCCCTCCCAGGGCTGGAGGGGGCAGGTGGGTTCCGAGGTGCAAAGCCTGGTGCCCCGCGCCCTGCGGAGTGAGTGAGGGGCGCGCAGGGGAGGAGGGAACTGGGGAGAGCCCGTCCTGGGTCTCACTCCACGTGGCAGCTGTTGGCTTGGCCGGAGAGACTCTAGGGTCGTGGGTCGCCTGATACGGAAAGGGAGAGAGCTTGTTGTCGCCCGGCCCCAGAGGGGAGGAGAGGTCTTGGAGGGGCAACTGGAAGATGGGGTCGTAGGGTAGCCTGGAACTTGCCCTTCTTCCTGCAACTTCTAGGGGTCTTTCCTGGCGCGAGAATCCGGACATGGGCCAGCGGTGCTTCAGAGCGCGCTCTGCCTCTTGCTGCCCTCTGGGGGCTTGGGCAAATGCGGTCTTGCTCCCCAGCAGCCCGGCCCTGCGTGCCCTGGCCTGGGTGGGAGAACCCGGCAGCCTGCCAGGAAGCTGCGGCGCGCAGACAGGACCTTCGTTGTTTCCGATAGTGGCCCAGCGGGAGCCTCGTGCCGCGTGCACCCCTGGCACTGCTAGTGTGCGCGGAGCCAGCTCCGTGGCACCGGCTGGGAAACCCAGGGCTCTATGGGGCCCCCATGAGGGGCTCCTCGAGGGCTGGCCCGAGAGGTCTCGGGTGCCACCATGATGCAGGACCCCTCCCTGGGGCCACTGGGGGGCCCTTCACCCAGCGCTCTGTTTCTGTGCAGGCTCGCGGCCAGCATGGCCCCCACGCTGCAACAGGCGTACCGGAGGCGCTGGTGGATGGCCTGTACGGCTGTGCTGGAGAACCTCTTTTTCTCTGCTGTGCTCCTGGGCTGGGGCTCCCTGCTGATCATGCTGAAGAACGAGGGCTTCTATTCCAGCATGTGCCCAGGTATGCCTGAAAATGGGCTGGGTGGGCTCTGGGGAGGGATGGCAAAGGGGTAGGTGGAAGCCGGAGAAGGTTAGGTGGCCAGGTGGGCCAGGTTAGGTGCAGAAAGCAGGGTCTGCAGTTGGACAGCCTCACTTCTCGACCTCTTCAAACTTCAGGGGAAGAATGAGTGGCACTCTGCCCACTCTATCTCGTTTATCCAATCCAGTGGTCACTGAATGCCAGGTGTCCTGCTGGGCATCCAGACCCTGGGACTAATAGGCAGAGTCCTAAGCCTCTGACAGCCCCAGGCCTAGAGCTCTTTGAAGGAGAACTGCTGGGAGAGGAATTTCTTAATAAGCCTATCATAAGACAAGGGAGAACTGCACAAAGTGGAGTATGAATGTAAAGGGCCCCACATTCTTCCCTTTTCAGGACCTGGGAGTCCCCAGGTTTTCACATTACTCATTTGGACAAAGTTACATAGCCTTATTTCCTCTAGGAGGGCATTGTGGGGGGGCTCTGGTTTCCACTTCAATCACCTTGTGTGAGTGGCCGGGAACCTGGGAGTGGGAATTCTGACACTCTTTGGGAGCAGTAACTACAGCCTTAGGCTGTCTGCAGCTGCCTTGGGGCAGGGAGTTACCCCTGCTGGTGTCTGGGACTTGTCTCTGATGGGTGTCTTCCTATTCTGGGAAGGAGAGAGCTGTGCTGACAAGCTCTGCCTAAGGAAATGGAATTTGGCTCTCCTCTCTTTTTATCCCCTTTCCACAACCTCCGTGTTATGGAGTAAGCTTGGAAGGAAGGTTAGCTTGGATTTGAATCCCAGCTTCCATCACTTTTATCAGTTGGTGACTTTGGTGAGTTCCTTAAGCACTGAGCTTCAGTTGCCTGGTCTTCAGAATGGGGATAATAATATCGATTCCATGGGAGTGCTGTGAAAGTCCACAGTGCTTAATAAATATTAGTGTCCTTCTGGTTGCTCCTTGCTGCACAGCACCTGATGTGACTATGGGAGAAAACCGATTCCTTGAGGGGTGGAGATGGGGAGGCCTTGATCACTGCTCTGAACAGCAGCTGCTCCACCGCAGGATCTGCCCCATCCAGCCATGGTTATCTGTAAAGATGCAACAGGTGGCACCGAGAGATGGCGACTCTCCCATGCCTCCTGGCCCCAATTATGGGGTGATAGGGGCTGGAGGAGGTGGGGTTGGCAGCCAGGCTGGGATGGCTGGGTGGGTCGGGAAGAAGAGGCCTGAGATGAAATGATACACATACCAGGGTGGCTGCAAGAACCAAGTGGAGGGCTATTAGGGACCCACATGACATCTAAGTCCCCTGTGAGTTTATCCTAGAGATAGGAGAGACCCTGCCTGCCCTTGACACCTGCCACTGCCTCCCATGTTACTTCTTTTGTTTTCTTTTTTGAGACAAAGTCTCACTCTGTCACCCAGGCTGGAGTGCATTGGCATGATCTTGGTTCACTGCAACCTTCTCCTCCTGGGTTCAAGCGAGCTCGTCTGGCTAATTTTTGTATTTTTAGTAGAGATGGGTGTTCACCATGTTGTCCTGGCTGGTCTCGACCTCCTGACCTCAAGTGACCCACCCAGCTCAGCCTCCCACAGTGCTGGGATTATAGACATGAGCCACCACGCTTGGCCTACCCCTTGTGTAACTTCTTCCTGCCT
The DNA here is from genome assembly GCF_043159975.1 of Macaca nemestrina. NCBI lineage: Eukaryota > Metazoa > Chordata > Mammalia > Primates > Cercopithecidae > Macaca > Macaca nemestrina. The sequence continues at coordinate 15,919,179 of NC_092136.1, forward strand.
TCTCCACCTGGTGCTGGTGGTGTTTCTTTAAAATCAACTTTCTTGAAGATTACATCATACATCTGACAAATTTATATGCCTCAGTACCCACCACACAGTATTTAGAACCCCCCAAAACTCCTGCTTCTCTTTTGAGGGCTCATCCTTCCACCTGCACTTTTAAATATGTAAAATATGTAAAACAGCTTTATTAAGATATAATTTCCATGCCTTACAAGTCACCCATTTCAAATATATAATTTAACGGTTTTAGTGTATTCAGAATAGTGCAACCATCACCAGAGTCCATTTCAGAACAGTTTCTTTATCCCCAAAAGTAACTCTGTACGGATTAGCAGTACTGACTCCTCTCACCCCCACCTCCACCCCCCAAAGCACTAGGCAACCACTCATCTATTTCCTGTCATAGCTTTGCCTGTGATAAAAGTTCGATTTACCTATTCTGAACATTTCATTTAAATGGAATCTTGTAATATGTAGCCTTTTGTGATTGGCTTTTTTCACTTGGCATAATGTTTTCTTTTTTTTTTTTTTTTTTTTGAGACGGAGTCTCGCTCTGTCGCCCAGGCTGGAGTGCAGTGGCCGGATCTCAGCTCACTGCAAGCTCCGCCTCCCGGGTTTACGCCATTCTCCTGCCTCAGCCTCCCGAGTAGCTGGGACTACAGGCGCCCGCCACCTCGCCCGGCTAGTTTTTTGTATTTTTTAGTAGAGACGGGGTTTCACCGTGTTAGCCAGGATGGTCTCGATCTCCCGACCTCGTGATCCGCCCGTCTCGGCCTCCCAAAGTGCTGGGATTACAGGCTTGAGCCACCGCACCCGGCCTGGCATAATGTTTTCAAGGTTCATCCTTGTAGCATGTATCAGGACTTCTTTTTATTGCTCAGTAATACTCCATTGTATGGATCAACCAGCATTCTATTGTCAGTTGATGGACATTTGGGTTGTTTTCACGTTTTGGCTATTATGAATAATGGTCTGGCTGGGTGTGGTGGCTCATCTGTAATCCACGCTCATTTCAAGGCCAAGGCAGGAGGATCACTTGAGGCCAGGAGTTTGAATCTGCAGAGAGCTATGATTGCGCCACTGCACTCCAGCCTGGGCCACAGAGTGAGACCCAAATGTTCTTCTGGATTTTTTTTTTTTGAGACAGGGTCTCACTCTGTGACCCAGGCTGGAGTGCAGCGGTGCAATCACAATTCACTGCAACTTCAACCTCCTGGGCTTAAATGATCCTCCCACCTCAGCCTCCAGAAGAGTTGGGACTACAGGCCCACATCACCACATCCAGCTAATTTTTAAATTTGTTTTGTAGAGACTGGGTCATGCTATGTTGCCAAGACTGGTCTCGAACTCCTGGGCTCAAGTGATCCTCCCTCCTGAGCCTCCCAAAGTGTTGGGATTATAGGCTTGAGCCACCACACCTGGCCCTTGTACAAGTTTTTAATGTCAACATATTCTTTCATTTTTCTTAGGTATTGCTGGTCAATTGTAAAGGTAACTATGTTTAACATTTTGAGGAGCTGCCAAATTGGTTTTTTTTTTTTTTTTTTTTTTTTGAGACGGAGTCTCGCTGTGTCGCCCAGGCTGGAGTGCAGTGGCCGGATCTCAGCTCACTGCAAGCTCTGCCTCCCGGGTTTTTACGCCATTCTCCTGCCTCAGCCTCCCGAGTAGCCGGGACTACAGGTGCCCGCCACCTCGCCCGGCTAGTTTTTTGTATTTTTTAGTAGAGACGGGGTTTCACCGTGTTAGCCAGGATGGTCTCGAACTCCTGACCTCGTGATCCGCCCGTCTCGGCCTCCCAAAGTGCTGGGATTACAGGCTTGAGCCACCGCGCCCGGCCTCCAAATTGTTTTTCAAAGTGGCTACACTATTTCACATTCTTAAAAATAAATTTTTTTTTTCTGAGATGGAGTTTCTCTCTTGTTGCCCAGGCTGGAGTGCAATGGCGCTATCTCAGCTCACGGCAACCTCTGCCTCCTGGGTTCAAGCGATTCTCCTGCCTCAGCCTCCTGAGTAGCTGGAATTACAGGCGCCCGCCACCATGCCCGGCTAATTTTTGTATTTTTAGTAGAGACGGGGTTTCACCATGTTGTCCAGGCTGGTCTCGAAATCCTGACCTCAGGTGATCCACCCCACCTGAGCCTCCCAAAGTGCTGGGATTACAGGCGTGAGCCACTGGGCCCGGCCTCCCTTAAATTTTTTAAAATTTAATTTTAATTTTTTAATTTTAAATTTCTCATATATGTATTTTTAAGACTAGCCAAGTGAAGCAGTGGGAGTGGAGAAGGAACTGGTTTTGATCGATTAGGTGTAAACACCACTGCAGTGGGACCAGCCTATTTTACATTCCTGTTAGCAGTGATGTGTGTTCCACTTTCTTTGTAGCCTGAACAATATGTGTCGTTGCCCATCTTTTTGTATTTTTTATTTTTATTTTTTGAGACGGAGTCTCACTCTGTCGCCCAGGCTGGAATGCAATGGCACGATCTCAGTTCACTGCAACCTCTCCGCCTCCCGGGTTCAAGCAATTCTCTGGTCTCAGCCTCCTGAGTAGATGGGATTACAGGCGTCCACCACCATGCCTGGCTAATTTTTTGTATTTTCAGTAGAGATGGGGTTTCGCCATGTTGGCCAGGCTGGTTTTGAACTCCTGACTTCAAGTGATTTGCCCACCTCAGCCTCCCAAAGTGGTAGGATTACAGGCGTGAGCCACCGCGCCCGGCCTGCCCATCTTTTTTTTATCATAGCCATCCTAGTGGATGTAAAGAGTATTTTTGTGATTTTGATTTGTGTTTCCCTGCTGACCAATGATGTTGAGCATCTTTTCATGTGCTTATTGGCTTTTGGTATATCTTTGGAGAAAGGTCTATTCAGATCCTTTGCCCGCTTTAAAATTAGGTTATCTTTCTATTACTGAGATGTAAGAGTTCTTTATATTCTAGATATAGGTCTTCTATATATGATTTGCAAAAATGTTTCTTCCATTGCTGGGTTGTCTTTCAGTTTCTTTTGGTGTCTTTTAGTGCACAACAGTTTTTAACATTGAAGTCCAATTTCCTATTTTTCTCTTTTGCCACTTGTGTTTTGGTGTCATGTTTAAGGAACTATTGCCTAATCTCAGGTCACAAAGATTTACACCTGTGTTTTCTTTTTTTTTTTTTTGAGACGGAGTCTCGCTCTGTCATCCAGGCTGGAGTGTGGAGTGCAGTGGCACGATCTCGGCTCACTGCAAGCTCCACCTCCTGGGTTCACGCCATTCTCCTGCCTCAGCCTCCCGAGTAGCTGGGACTACAGGCACCCGCTACCGCGCCCGGCTAGTTTTTTGTATTTTTAGTAGAGACTGGGTTTCACCGTGTTAGCCAGGATGGTCTCGATCTCCTGACCTTGTGATCCGCCTGTCTCGGCCTCCCAAAGTACTGGGATTACAGGTGTGAGCCACCGCGCCCGGCCTGTGTTTTCTTTCTTTCTTTTTTTTTTTTTTGAGACGGAATCTCGCTCTGTCGCCCAGGCTGGAGTGTAGTGGCGTAATCTTGGCTCACTGCAGCCTCTGCCTCCTGGATTCAAGCAATTCTCCTGCCTCAGCCTCCTGAGTAGCTGGGACTACAGGCGCCCATCACCATGCCTGGCTAATTTTTGTATTTTTAGTAGAGACAGGGTTTCACCATATTGACCAGGATGGTCTCAGTCTCCTGACCTCGTGATCCACCTGCCTTGGCCTCCCAAAGTGCTGGGATTACAGGTGTGAGCCACCACACCCGGCCTGTGTTTTCATAGAGTTTGGTAGTTTTAACTCTTATAGTTAGATCCTTGATCCATTTTGAGTTGATTTTGTGTATAGTGTGAGATATCCACCGGGTGTTGTAAATTGCCCAGAAGTGGGTATGCTTCTAAATCTGGCTGTTAGGGATTACTAGAGGTGACCACAGTGAATTCCTCTCTTTTTCTCAGAATTAATTTCTTTTCTTTCCTTTTCTTTTCTTTTCTTTTCTTTTTTTTCTCTTTTGACAGAGTCTCTGTCACCCAGGCTGGAGTTCAATAGCTTCATCTGGGCTCAGTGCAACCTCTGCCTGCTGGGTTCAAGCAGTTCTCCTGCCTCAGACTCCTGAGTAGCTGGTATTACAGGCATGTACCACCATGCTTGGCTAATTTTTGTATTTTTAGTAAAGACGCAGTTTCACCTGTTGGCCAGGCTTTTCTGAAACTCCCGGCCTCAAGTGATCCATCCGCCTCTACCTCCCAAAGTGCTGGGATTACAGGTGGGAGCCACCGTGCCCGGTCCTTTTCTCAGAATTTATTTGTTGTTTTTTTGTTTTGTTTTCTTTTTGAGATGGGGTCTCACTCTGTCAGCCAGGCAGGAGTGCAGTGGTGCGATCATTGCTGCAGCCTCGAACTTCTGTACTCATGTGATCTTCCCACCTCAGCCTCCTGAGTAGCTAGGATTACAGGCGTGTGCTTCCACACCTGGCTAATTTTTTAAATTTTCCAGGACTTATTTGTCCATTCTTGCAAAGTAGGGTACAACATGCCTATCTCTACCTACCTCTCTTCCCTTCAAGGGACCCCAGCCTTAATCCTTGAGGCTGTCGGGCTGACTGCGGGTGCTGTTCCCTGATCGGCCTCAGTCATGCTGCATGATCAAAAGTGTCTGCTTTCTGCTTCTTGGAACTTTATTCACTTTGGGTGTCAGTCTTCCTCTATAGTGTCCCAAGAACATAGACCAGGAATGTATGTTGCCATAGTGTGTGGCAAGAGGCAGGCTTCCAACTCTGCTATGTGCTGTTGGGTGATTGAAGCCAGTTACTTAATTTTCTTTTTCTTTCTTTTCTTATCTCGCTCTGTTGCCCAGGCTGGAGTGTGGTGGTGCGATCTCACCCCACTGCAACCTCCGCCTCCCAGGTTCAAGCGATTCTCCTGCCTCAGACTCCCGAGTAGCTGGGACTGCAGGTGCATACCACCACGCCTGGCTAATTTTTGTAATTGTAGTAGAAATGGTGTTTCACCATATTGGGCAGGCTGGTCTCGACCTCCTGACGTCAGGTAATCCACCTTCCTTGACCTCCTAAAGTGCTGGGATTACAGGCATGAGCCACCGCACCGGCACCTAATTTTCTTAATACCTCAATTACCCCATATGGTAAAATGGGGCCAGTAATCCCTACCTTATAGCACTGTTGTGAAAATGAAATGAGAGGAAGCAGATAACATTTCAGACTACAGATGGGATTGTTACTACCTTCTGGACCTGGCTTTGCTGTTATTTGCATATGACCTTATCTTCTCTGGATCTCCATTCTTTCCAAGTCTATAAAACAAACTGGACAATTGTCAACCTTTCTCCCAAAGAACAGTGATGTAAGGATCAAATGATATCATTTAACAAAAATATAAAGAGTTCAACAAATGAGGAACTCATTATTATTATTACAATTATTATTATTTTAGAGATGGGGTCTTGTTCTCTTACCCAGGCTGGAGTCCAGTGGTACAAACACGGCTCAGTGCATCTTCGGCCTCCTGGATACAAGTGATCCTTAGGTCTCATCCCCCTAAGTAGCTGGGACCACAGGCATGTACCACCATGCACGGCTAATTTTTTATTTTTTATTTTTATTTTTTGAGACAGTCTTGCTTCATCACCCAGGCTGGAGTGCAGCAGCGCAATCACTGCTCACTGTAACCTCCGCCTCTCAGGTTCAAGTGATTCTCCTGCCTCAACCTCCCGCGTAGCTGGGATTACGGACCTGTGTCACCACACCCAGCTAATTTTTTTGTATTTTTGGTAGAGACGGGATTTCTTTTTTTTTTTTTTTTTTTTTTTTTGAGACGGAGTCTCGCTGTGTCTCCCAGGCTGGAGTGCAGTGGCGTGATCTCGGCTCACTGCAAACTCCGCCTCCCGGGTTCACGCCATTCTCCCGCCTCAGCCTCCCAAGTAGCTGAGACTACAGGCGCCCGCCACCATGCCCGGCTAGTTTTTTGTATTTTTAGTAGAGACGGGGTTTCACCATGTTAGCCAGGATAGTCTCGATCTCCTGACCTCGTGATCCACCCGCCTCGGCCTCCCAAAGTGCTGGGATTACAGGCTTGAGCCACCGCGCCCGGCCTAGACGGGATTTCATCATGTTGCCCAGGCTGGTCTTGAACTCCTGGCCTCAAGTGATCCACCTGTCTTGGCCTCCTAAAGTGCTGGGATTACAGGCATGAGCCTCTGCACCCAGCCTCGGCTAAATTCTTTATTTTTATTTTTTTGTAGAGACAGGTTCTCACTATGTTGTCAGGGCTGGTCTTGAACTCCTGGGCTCAAGTGATCTTCTCACCTTAGCCTCCCAAAGTGCTGGGATTGCAGATGTGAGGCACTGTGCCTGGCCTGGAACTCATTATTGAAGCATTCGCTAATATTGGCTTTGGGGTTACCTGGCCACGTCCTCTGACCTACCTATAAGGGTATCACAGCTAACGGAGCCTCTGTTTCTAAGAATTTAGGCAGAGGCAGTTCAATTTATCACAAACTATATCCAGCATAAGTGCCCAAATAAAACAATTGCTAAAGTTCTTTAGGCATTTACTATTTGTTAGTTAGATATTTAGTACTCACAACAAATCTGTGATACAGATATTATTATTATTAACTCCATTTTATAGAAGAGAAACCTGAAGCTCAGAGATGCTAAGTAACTTGTGTGAGGTCACACAGCTAGTAAATAAAGGGTGGAGTAAAGATTCAGTTTCACATTGGACTCCAGAACCTTTCTACTGGGACTCATGGGAATAATGTGGATGTCCCCAACCTCCAATGGCCCAGGGCTCTCCTGGGGGAATCCAGCCATAGACGAGAAACCAGCCAGAGCCCAATCCTAAGATTTTGTTGTTGTCGTTTGTTTGTTTTTGAGACATGGTCTCACTCAGTCACCAGGCTGGAGTGCAGTGGCATGATCAATGCTCACTGCAACCTTGACCTCCCAGGCTCAAGCAATCCTCCCACCTCAGCCTCCTGAGTAGCTTGGACTACAGGTGCACACCACCACACCTGGCTAATTTTTAAATTTTATTTGATTAATTTATTATTATTTTTTGAGACAGGGTATCACTTTGTCACCCAAGCTGGAGTGCAATGGTGTGGTCTCAGCTCATTGCGGCCTCCACCTCCCAGGTTCAAGTGATCCTCCCACCTCAGCCTCTGGAGTAGCAGGGACTACAGGTGTGCACCACTATGCTCAGCTAATGTTTTTATTTTTTGTATAGATGGGGTCTCACTATGTTGCCAGGGTTAGTCTCAAACTCTTGGACTCAAGCGATCCTCCTGTCTCGGCCTCCCAAAGTGCTGGGATTATAGGCATGAACCACCACCCAACCCCTAAGGTGTTTTTGCTGAATGTGACCTTGTCTGAGGCAGGAAAGGGAAGCATCATGGGGTTAGGAAAGGAACGGTAAGCAGGGAGACAAAGATAATAGGATCATTTTGTGAGTGTTCGCTGTGCATGTATGTGTGACAGTTCTCAGAGCCAGCCTCTCAGGTGGTTGAGACCACTGTCCCCATTTCCCAGATGAAATAATGGAGCCTCAGAGAGTTTCTGCAGCACAGCTAGTGGAATTAGAATTTGAACCCAGCTCTTCCAGACTCCAGATGCTTCACAACCATCCCATTTTCCATTGTTTCCTAGACCTAGTCATTTGCAGTTCACCTTCATGATTTTACCATTTCTATGTGCCATAGCTACTGTTATTTACTAATAATTCCTTTTGAATCAGTCTACTTAAAAAAAATAGCTTCATTCTAAAGTGTAATATTCTTGGAATACTGAGTTAGCTGTTACCCACCCCCACAAGTTATACATATACATATATGTTTCTCATACATATATATGTACATATATACATCGTTTTTTATTTTATTTTGTTATTTTATTTTTTATGTTATTTTATTTATTTTATGTTATTTTGTTATTTTATTTTATTTTTTTTGTTAGTTAGTTTTTTTAGATGGAGTCTCTCTCTGCAGCCCAGGCTGGAGTGCAGTGATGTGATCTCAGCTCACTGGAACCTCTGCCTCCCAGGTTCAAGTGATTCTCCTGCCTCAGCCTCTGGAGTAGCTGGGATTACAAGCACCCACCATCACACCCAGCTAATTTTTATATTTTTAGTAGAGACGGTTTCACCATGTTGGCCAGGTGAGTCTTGAACTCCTGATCTCAAGTGATCCACCTGCCTTGGCTTCCCAAAGTGCTGGGATTACAGGTGTGAGCCACTGCGCCTGGCCAATGTATGTTTTAAATAAACATTCAAATAACAATTAACTATGAAACCTTAAAAACTGCTCCATGTTACTTCCTGAACCCATCTTGAGTGCCTACATGCTATGCATACCACATATTAGGAAACACTGCTTTCCCTGGCTTCGAATCCCATCCTATGCTTTGCTTTATTTGTCTGTAAATGTTGGGGTGGGGGGTTGATGCCAAAGACCTTTTGTTTTTTTTTTTTTGAGATGGAGGTCTCACTCTGTCGCCCAGGCTGGAGTGCAGTGGTGTGATCTCAGCTCATTGTGAGCTCCGCCTCCCGGGTTCACACCATTCTCCTGCCTCAGCCTCCCGAGTAGCTGGGACTACAGGCGCCCGCCGCCACGTCCAGCAAATTTTTTTTTTGTATTTTTTTAGTAGAGATGGGGTTTCACCGTGTTAGCCAGGATGGTCTCGATCTCCTGACCTTGTGATCCGCCCGCCTCGGCCTCCCAAAGTGCTGGGATTACAGGCGTGAGCCACCGCGCCCGGCCCCGCCGAAGACCTTTTCTGTTGTCATTAACATGGACACAGCTCTAAGAGGTCTTGGCATCTTGGGCTGGCTCCCCTCTTAGTTCAGAATCTGGATTTTATCCAACTGCTCAGAGTGATCAAGCCTTATGAATGAACTCATTGGTGAAACTCATAAAAGGCTGATCCATAAAACAGGAATGGATGTATGAATTGACACTAAGTCATTAGCAGTTCATGGGACTGGATTCTCCTTTAGTGGAAGAGCACATGTCCTTTCTGGCACTGACGTGTGCTTGAGAAACTTACTAAGCAAACTGGCCCATGTAACACAGAGGCCCTTTGGTGCAGTGGAAAACTGTTGACTTTGGAGATTATCTTGAGTTTGAATCTGAGCCTGCCTGTTAAAAGCTGGGTAACTGAATTGCTTTGCATCTTGGATCTTTTACCATTTATAAAATGGGGACCATTGTACTCACCTTTTAGGGTTGTTGCAAGGTGTAAATGGGATTCTCTATAGAAAATACTAGCATGAAGTAGGTGTTAATTTGCATGCTAGTGGGATTGTTTGTGAGGGAAATTGTCATTTGATTATCAAACACTTAGGAACAGGAACAGTGTCTAATTCAGGGACTGCAAATGGAAATGCCAGTTGGGGCCAGGCATTTGCTAATAATTGGGTAAAGCAGGGCAGGTGTAGGATAGCAAATGTATGGGAATTAAAAGAGGTGAGGACGTGTATGACCTTGAGAAGGCAAGCCCTGGCAAAAAGGATGGCCTCCACTCAGCTACAGTCATGCCCAGATCTTCTAAGTTTTTAAAGAGAAGACAAAAATCTGGATTTTTATGTGATAACTCCTGAATTTAAACTGGCACCCAATTATAATTTACAACACTATAAGGATGGATCAACATTGCCAACCAAGCAAAACATGAATGGGGGCCATTTCTTGTCACCGGTGTGCAGCTTCTGGTCTAAATCATTTTTGCATTTCTTCTTGCTTTACACATTGTCCCAACACAGTGCTGGTGTATAGTAAATATCTAGTAAGTGGGTGTAGAATGAATAAACCAATGCAGATAAACCTGTAGAGTGGCCGGGCACAGTTGCTCATGTCTCTAATCCCAGCACTTTGGGAGGTCCAGGCAGGCAGATCACTTGGGCCCAGGAGTTCGAGACCAGCCTGGGCAACATGTTGAAACCCCGTCTCTAGAAAAAATACAAAAACTAGCCAGATGCCTACTCAGGAGGCTGAGGTGGGGGTATCACTTGAGCTCGGGAGGTCAAGGCTACAGTGAGCTTGGAAGTCAAAGGCGCAATGAGCTGTAATTGTACCATTGCACTCCAGTCTGGGTGACAGAGTGAGACCCTGTCTCAAAAAAAAAAAAAAAAAACAACACCTGTAGAGAAATGAACAGTGATCACAAAGATCACTAAATTATAGGGCTAGCCTGATACCCAAAGGCTGTGTGGTCCAACCCCCTAAGTGCTTCCTGGAGGTGTCTGAGCACTTTCCCCACCTCCTTGGCAGCTGGTACTAAAGAAGACTCTCTGTTGCCCAGGACGGTTCCTTCCCTGGTTGGTCAGCACTCAGGATCTGCCAGGCCTTTGTGTTCTTCCTTATGTTAACACACAGATCCCTTTACCCTTACTCTTCTGCCGCCTGCACGCCCTTTGGATACATAAAGTCAGGTTGTTTTCACCACTGAGGGCAGATGTTCTATACCACCCCCTCGTATCCAGGCATTGTCACATCCCCTTTTCCCCTTGTTGGTTTTTTTGTTTGTTTTCTTTTTCTTTCTTTCTTTTTTTTTTTTTTGAGACAGGGCCTTGCTCTGTCACCCAGGCTGGAGTGCAATGGTGTGATCACGGCTCACTGCAGCCTTGACCTCCCGGGCTCAAGCAGTCCTCCCACCTCAGCCTCCCGGGTAGCTGGAACTACAGACATGCATCACCATGCTCGGCTAATTTTTAAAATACGTTTTGTAAAGACAAGGTTTCCCAGTGGTGCTCAGGCTGGTCTTGAACTCCTGGGCTCAAGAGATGCACCCACCTTGGCCTCCCAAAGTCCTGGGATTACAGGTGTGAGCTGCTGCATCTGGCCTGGTTTGTTCTTTTAGCAGCACCTGTCATTCTAGAGCTGAGAACTTCCTGTCTCATGCAGTGTGGATGCCCAGCTCCTAGAGTACATGCTTACCACATGACCCACCAGGAGGGTCAGCTACCCCTTCGTCAGATCCTTCAGGAGCACTTTCTCTGGGCCAGGCACTGTGCAAAGCTCTTGGTTTACTGTCTCCAGTTGAATCCTCCTAAGCAGGTCATGGGTTAGGCATTCTTTGGTCCAGTTTACAGACAAGGAGGAAGTTACTTGGTCAAGGGGCACAGCTAGTAAGGCTGGTGGTGGGAATTCAGACCCTGGTCTGTCTGCCTGCCCCAGGTGTACCCAGAGTTTGCCCTTGGCAATGCTGCCAAGTGACAAATTGGAGGCCTGGGGCAGCCACCTCATGACTCACTGAGCACTGAGTAAAGCGAAGCAACCCTTTATCTCCTATCACTAGCTTTTCTCCTTAACTTGTCACAACTCCGAGTTGGTGGTTTACCGTTAAGGACAAGTCCTCCAGGTGGACTTTTAGAGGGGACTGGAGGGCAGTGACTGGTCCTCGTTCTGTACCTCAGCTATCACCTGGGGAATGGGATAACTGTATTAACTGACTCATGGGGCTGTTATGTTTAGAATAGTGCCTGGAACACAGTTAAGTGCTCAGTAAGTGTTAGTAATTATTTTTCAGACTATCATTTATCGGGAAAGCGTCCTCTAAGTTTTAGTGAATTCTTTCTAAATGTCTTTTATCTTTTTGTATTTAGAGATGGGGTTTTACCGTGTTGCCCAGGCTGGTCTCAAACTTGTAGGCTCAAGCGATCTGCCTGTCTCAGCCTCCCAAAGTGGGGGGATTACAGGCATGCACTACCACGCCTGGCCATTTTAATGAATTCTTGTTATAGCCATTAGAGCACCACTCACTGCCTTTGCCTTTGCCTCTAGATATGGGGGCACTTCTTGTTGGGGGTCCACAACCCCCTAAGCTTGGACACTGAGTGCATATTACAACTTGGTAAATACTTATGTCCAGTATTTCATTTGAGCTAGTTGAAGCCTCAGGCCGTGTGTGTGCAAGACTCTCGCAGGGTCAGGTACTAACTGCTGCCATTTCTAGAGCAGCCCCGTCAGAGGAGATGTGACTCTAGGGTACCCCTAAAGGCACCTGGCATGGGATTTGAAAGCAGGTCCCCTGACTGCAGGCTGCTGTCTCCTGTGCCCAGCTGTTCCTGTTTTCATGTGCTGAGCCCTCCCTTTCCCCTCCTCAGCTGAGAACAGCATCAACAGCACCCAGGATGAGCAGCGCAGGTGGCCGGGCTGTGACCGGCAGGATGAGATGCTCAACCTGGGCTTCACCATCGGTTCCTTTGTGCTCAGTGCCACCACCCTGCCATTGGGGATCCTCATGGACCGCTTTGGCCCTCGACCTGTGCGGCTGGTTGGCAGGTGAGGTGGCTGGGCTATGGGGAACTGGAGGACAGAGACCATGCTGCAGGGGAAGGGGAGGGGAGGCGCTCACAGGCCAACCCCTTGCCCTTCCCTGTGTCTCCACAGTGCCTGCTTCGCTGCGTCCTGCACCCTCATGGCCCTGGCCTCCCGGGACGTGGAAGGTGAGCTGTCTGTCCTCTTGTGGCTCCACAAGAAAAGAATGGGTGGGATGAAGGTGGATGTTTACCCCAGCTCCTGCCCTTGGCTTCCCACAGCTCCCCAAATGCCCTCATCTGCCGCTTTCCCCTTTCCAGTTCTGTCTCCATTGATATTCCTGGCGCTGTCCCTGAATGGCTTTGGTGGCATCTGCCTAACGTTCACTTCACTCACGGTGAGTGTTACAGGCCTGGCCTGGCCGCAGAATTCCCCCGAGTGGGGTGAGGGCAGAGTGAGTGGGCTGGGGGAGGGGCCTGTGGACGCAGATCACTAGATCAAGTGGATGTGTGGAGAAACTGCAGGGTGGCTGCAAAGAGCAGGTGTGAGGCTGTGCGTGTGTGGATGAGGCTGTGTGTCAGGCTGTCTGTTAATGTGTGTGTTTGTGTGTACAGAGCCCATGAATGTCTATGGAGCTCTGTTCTAGGTCCTGGATTACAGCACTGTCAGGACTGACCACGTCATCCTCCCCGCTGGAGGTTACCTTTCGGGGGTGAGGGGCACAGACAACCGAATAAACAAGTAAACTAATAAATTATGTCAGTAGTCATAGGTGCTGGGAAGAAAATAAAACTGGGTAACATGATCGTGAGGGGGAGGGAGCAGCTTGAGACAGCGTGTGCATGCTTGCCATGCCGTGGGAGAGTGGGTGTGTGACCCTGTCCCTGTAAAAGCCATGAGTTGGTAGGTGTGTTTGTGAGTGTACCAGGTTGAACCATATGAAACTGTCGACACTTCATCGTGCACGTGGCTTGACCTTTTATTACATGTGGTGAGTTGTGTATGTGTGTTGTTCTAAGTGTGTTTATTTATGTGAGTGTGTACACGCGTTAAAAGCTTAGGAGTGTCGGGAGGGTGGAGGGGAAGGTTCCTGGCCGGGCTGGCTCGGACTGTTTCTCTCTGAGAAGGGCTTCCTGACTGGGTGGTTTTGGCTGAATTTCACCTCGCCCCAGCAGCCGCCTTTAATTCCAACCGGGAGCATTTCACAACTCTCAAGGAAGGAAGCGGATCCCTTTCTCCCCGCCCCTCAGCGCAGCCCCTTCTCCCTGCTGTGCAACTTGGCCCAGGGCCCTAAATCCCTTCTCTCCGGGGCTTGGCCTCAGACCCTCCGTGGCTGCCGGGTGGGGTTTGACCAGCGGCTCCTTCCCGCTATATCCCCGCCTCCTGTAACCTCCAGCCAATGGCAGGGTCCGGCGCCGGCGCCGCCCCTCGGCCACTCCCCGCTCCCTCCAGCCGGCCCCGCCCCCTGGGCCGCTGCTCTTGGCCTAGACTTGGACCAGCACGTATGGTGCTGCGTCCTGCGGGCCCAGCTGCTGTTGCCACGCGCGCTGCAAGGCCGCCAGCCCGGGGTTATCCGGCCGGCCTCGCTCTACCCACGGTACCGGGCGGAGACAGCGTTTGTGGCCCCTTGGAGGAGAGAGGGCCCTGCCCTCTCCAGGCCTGGCACCCTTCCCTGGCGTCCTTGGCAGCGGTGCCTCACAGATGCAGGGTGCAGGAAAACCTCTGCCTGAGTGGGTAGAGGTTTTTCCTGAGCCAGCCACTTCGGTAGGAGGGGGAAGGAGAATTTAGTTATCGTCTGTGTTTAAACACTTTTTTTTTTTTTTTTTTTTTTTTTTGAGACGCACTCTCGCTGTGTCGCCCAGGCTGGAGTTCTGTGGCGCGATCTCGGCTCACTGCAACCTCCGCCTCCCAGGTTCAAGCAATTCTCCTGCCTCAGCCTCCCAAGTAGCTGAGACTACAGGCGTACGCCGCCACGCCTGGCTAATTTTTTTGTATTTTAGTAGAGACGGGGTTTCACCGTGTTGCTCAGGCTGGTTGCGAACTCCTGAGCTCAGGCAATCCACCTACCTCGGCCTCCCAAAGTGCTGGGATTACAGACGTGAGCTCCTGCGCCCGGCCTAAACGCCTTCTTTACCAGAGCTATTGAGGCCTCCTTTCAGAGTCTCAGTTTCCCCCCTGTGGAATGGGTTTAGGCTTTGTACGAATCCTAAGGTCCTTCTCAGCTGTGGGATCTAGTGACTCGGGGAGGATGGTGGGGCCAGAGGAGGGTGTGTGCGAAGGGCATCCTGACTTTGCCTTCCCCTGCCCTGAGGGCTTGGCTGAGGCAGGTGAGCGGAACACATGATCAATTAAATTCTCTCCTGGTGGGGGTTCTGACCCTGCTGTGCGTCAGAGCCACCTCCTCTGGAGACTTGGTCTGCCCTGCCTCCATTCCCTCCCTTATTTCCACCCTCACCTCCCAGGACGTGATTTGTCCTGATTAAGCAGAAACTGGGCTGGGATGCCAACCGAGAGGGTTAAGAGGCACCGCCTATTACCGGGACACAGCCATGGTCACAGCCTTGGGTTAGGGCTGGGACAGTCTAACAATGGGGAGAAAGCCATTAATGTGCTCTGTGAACTTGAGTACACTTTTCCTCCCTGGGTGTCAATTTTCTCATCTAAAATGGGTTGGATAAGATCACTGTTTCTTTCTTTTCTTTTCTTTTTTTTGGTGGGTGGGGACATAGTGTCCCTGTGTCACCCAGGCTAGAGGGCAGTGGAGTGATCTCAGCTCACTGCAACCTCCACCTCCCAGGTTCAAGCGATTCTCCTGCCTCAGCCTCCCGAGTAGCTGGGATTACAGGTGCCTGCCACCATGCCCAGCTAATTTTTGTGTTTTTGGTAGAGATGAGGTTTCACCATGTTGTCCAGGCTGATCTTGAACTCCTGACCTCAGGCTTCCCGCCAGCTTCCCAAAGTGCTGGGATTACACGCGTGAGCCACTGCGCCCAGCCCAGATCAGTGTTTCTTAAGCACCTATTCCATGCGTTGCTCAGAGGTGTTACGTAACAAACTTGGGAAATCTGGGATTAAACAAAATTAACAAAATGTCTCTCTGAGGGGTGTCTGGGAGCCTTTTTGAAGCTAAAGTGCACTGTGAGTGTGTAGGCAGGGGGCAGAGTACAGTTTCCCACATTGATTTTTCTGTTTGTTTTGCCTTGGGGCTTTGCTGCTGCATCTCCCGGGGCTGTTGTATGGAGCAGGGCTGGGAACGCTGGGCGAGGGTCAGGGTGTCCCCACCTAATGGGTGCTGCTTTCCCCCCTCAGTTGCCCAACATGTTTGGGAACCTGCGCTCCACGTTAATGGCCCTCATGATTGGCTCTTATGCTTCTTCTGCCATCACATTCCCAGGAATCAAGGTATGGAGCTGCTTGGGGGGCCAGTGAGGCCACCTGGGTTTTCTTTTTGTCTTGACACAAGAACTGGGTGGGGCTGAGTGAGCAGCAGCTAGTGCTGACCCACGGGTCTGACTTCTGCGCTCTCCTTTCTCTGTCATCATCCCAGTGCAGGCCTTCCCCGTCTCTCCTGGGCCAAGGCAAGCTTTCTCAGCTGGTCTCCCTGCCTCTGATTCTTTTTCTCTGTAATCTGTCACTCACATGACTTCCAGAAGGATCCCAGATGGGGAACTGGCTCACACACTGCGGAAAAACCTTCAGTGGTTTAGCTTCACCTACAGAATCAAGTCTAGCCCCTTCACACGCATTCAAGGTCCCTGACTCGCTGGCTTTATTCAGCCTTTGGGGCCACATTTTTCCACACCTTCCAGAGAGGCTGGGTGGTTTGGTCCAAGGTCACAAAGTGAGTTTATGCCAGGCTGGATCCTGGACAGGTCAACCTGGTGTCCCTGGAAGCCAGGAGACCAAAGTTTTAGCTCAGTGCAACTGGGGGCCCCTATTTCCTCTGTCAAATATTAAAGCACCCTTTGACTGAGCCATGCCATGCTCCTCAACCTCCATTGTGGGCAGTACCAAACTGCATACCATTTTGCACTTTACAAAGAGTACCAAAGAAGGTACTTCTGCTCAGTGTCTCCAAAGGAGTTTGAGAGAGCGCATGGGTGGGAGGCCATCAGTTGTTCTGGTGGGCAGGCATGGAGGGTGGGCAGTTCTCCCTTCTTTTCAACTGAAGTAGTGTTTGAGGAGCCAGATCTTACCTCCACACATTTGGGTGTGTGGCCCTTTGAAGCTCTGTCCTGCCCCTAGAGAGGAAGAAGCCCCAAGGTCCAAGACTGCAGAGAAAAAGGTTTGAGCAGGAGCCTAAGGGGAGAGCAGACATTAGTCATCCTGTTCACATGGCATGGGGAGGACGAGAAAACAGAAGGTCTTCTCTGTGCACCAGCTTCTTCCATAAGAGGGGCTGATGCATTTGCACAGAATCTCATTCAAATGAGAACTTACCTGCCCTGGGGTTGAGAGCCCTTAGGCGGAGCACTTGCACCTCCCTCTCCCCGACCCCCAGTGATTGCACTGGGAGCACCTGGGAAAGGTGAGATAAGGCTGAGCATGAGCAGTCTGGGTTTGCCTTTTCCCCCGGGGAACATGCCAGGAAGGGGCACGATAAACACAGTTAGGCCCGGTAAACCTAGAGTTCTAAGTTTCCTTTGTACATACTATGAAGTGGACATTTTTGTGTGAACATGAACATGAATGTTTGTGGAGTCATAGGCAAAAATGTATGTATCTTTTTAAGATAATGGAAATTTCAGAGACATTTTGAGCCAGTGGCCAGCAGCTTCAGGCTTTGTGGAGACTACTTCATAGCTCTCTAGGGGAGCTCAAGTGAAAAAGAAAGAGGAATGATGGGTCTTCTGAGTCTGACTCTAAACTTCTGGTCTTGGTTTCCTCACCTGCAAATTGGGCACAAGGACAAGGGGAGAAGAGACCTTCTTTAAGGCCTCTGAGGCCTGGGATCTACCTTGGTGGGGTCTGGGGCCAGGCAGTCTCCCCCACGGGCCTGCCCCCTCCTCTCACAGCTGATCTACGATGCCGGTGTGGCCTTCGTGGTCATCATGTTTACCTGGTCTGGCCTGGCCTGCCTTATCTTTCTGAACTGCGCCCTCAACTGGCCCATCGAAGCCTTTCCTGCCCCTGAGGAAGTCAATTACACGTGAGTGGCTGGAGTGGGCGGAGACTCTCCCTGGGGCAGAGAGGGTGGTCAGGGGTGTGGTGATATGATAGATGGAATTAACTTCGGATTCAGAGAGACCTCGGCTTGGACCTCTGCTTGGCAAATCGCTTGAGCCCTCCAAGCTCTGCTTTCTCATCTGTACTGTAAGCCTGTTCCTACCTACCCACAGGTCGCTTTTGTTTGTCTTTTTAGAGGCAGTGTCTTGCTCTGTCACTCAGGCTGGAGGGCAGTGTCTTGGTCCTGGTTCACTGCAGCCTCAAACTGCTGGGCTCAAGCGAACCTCTCCCTCTGCCTCCCGAGGTGCTGGGGTTACAGGCACATACCACCATGCCCAGTTAGTTTTGTAATTTTTTGTAGAGACGGGGCTTACTGTGTTACCCAGGATGGTTTTGAACTCCTGGACTTAAGTGATCCTCCCCACTTGGCCTCCCAAAGTGCCAGATTACAGGCGTGAGCCACTGTGCCTAGCCTCCCATGGGTGTTTTTAAGTGATAGAGTTGGTACATAACAGGTGGTCAAAACATGGTAACTATTTATTTATTTATTTATTTATTTATTTATTTATTTATTTGACAGAGTCTCACTCTGTCACCCAGGCTGGAGTGCAGTGGTGTGATCTCAGTGAACTGCAACTTCTGTCTCCTGAGTTCAAGTGATTCTCCTGCTTCAGCCTCCTGAATAGCTAGGATTACAGGCACGCGCCACCACACCTGGCTAATTTTTGTATTTTTTAGTAGAGACAGGGTTTCACCATGTTGGCCAGGCTGGTCTTGAACTCCTGGCCTCAAGTGATCTGCCTGGCTCGGCCTCCCAAAGTGCTGGGATTACAGGTGTGAGCCACCATGCCCAGCCTATGGTAACTATTTATGTGAGTGCAAAAGTAATTATGGTTTTTGCCATTAAAAGTAATGGGCCAGTTGCAGTGGCTGATGCCTGTAATCCCAGCACTTTGGGAGGCCAAGGAGGGCGGATCACCTGAGGTGGGAAGTTCTAGACCAGCCTGACCAACATGGAGAAACACCACCTCTACTAAAAATACAAAAGTAGCTGGGCGTGGTGGTGCATGCCTGTAATCCCAGCTAGTCGGGAGGCTGAGGCAGGAGAATCGCTTGAACCCTAGAGGCTGAGGTTGCAGTGAGCTGAGATCACACCATTGCACTCCAGCGTGGGCAACAAGAGCAAAACCTCCATCTCAAAAAAAAAAAAAAAAAAAGTAACGACAAAATATTGTTTTCATCCTTTCTGGGTTTGGAGATCAGAGTAGGAGGTACCTCAGTAATAGCACTTGATGCCATGTGGTTCCAAAAAGAGGGACATAAAAGAATCCAGCACTCTGCCTTTTTTTTTTTTTTTTTTTTTTTTTTTGAGACGGAGTCTCGCTCTGTCGCCCAGGCTGGAGTGCAGTGGCCGGATCTCAGCTCACTGCAAGCTCTGCCTCCCGGGTTTACGCCATTCTCCTGCCTCAGCCTCCCGAGTAGCTGGGACTACAGGCGCCTGCCACCTCGCCCGGTTAATTTTTTTGTATTTTTTAGTAGAGACGGGGTTTCACTGTGTTAGCCAGGATGGTCTCGATCTCCCGACCTCGTGTTCCGCCCGTCTCGGCCTCCCAAAGTGCTGGGATTACAGGCTTGAGCCACCGCGCCCGGCCTTTAGCACTCTGCCTTTTTTTTTTTTTTGAGACGGAGTCTCACGCTGTTGCCCAGGCTGGAGTGCAGTGGCGCGATCTCGGCTCACTGCAAGCTCCGCCTCCTGGGTTCCCGCCATTCTCCTGCCTCAGCCTCCTGAGTAGCTGGGACTACAGGCGCCCGCCACTGCGCCCGGCTAATTTTTTGTATTTTTAGTAGAGACGGGGTTTCACTGTGGTCTCGATCTCCTGACCTTGTGATCCGCCCGCCTCGGCCTCCCAAAGTGCTGGGATTACAGGCTTGAGCCACCGCGCCCGGCCGGCACTCTGCCTTTTGTGGGGCCACCTGAACACCAACTTTTTCCAGCCCCCTATCAGTGCAGCCGAGGCAAGAGGTGATGTTCCCCACCAAGCGCATAAGGTGACATTACAGAGCTGACAGTTATGCCAGGCACTGTACTTAGCCCCTATCCCATCCTCAAACAGCTGTATGATGTAGATTCGGTATTAACTCCATTAATAATGAAAGTGCAGGGAACAAAGTGACTTTCCAAAGGTCATGCCATTCAAAGGAGGGTGAATCTTAGGTTGGACACAGGCTGTCTGACTCTGGAGTCTGAGGTCTTAATGCCGCCTCCGCCATAGGAACAGCCCAAGTGAAAAACAGCTGATCCACTCTTCATTTACTTGGCATCTGTGCTAAGCTGGTCCCTGAGCCAAGCTCTGAGCAACAAACCAGGAGCTCTGCATTAGGGAGCTTGCAAGCACGTCAGTGCCGGGTAAAGGGGTGCTGGACACCGCTGGGACGGCGGCCGAGCACTAGGCTGTTGAAGGTGGGCTCTGTGTGACTGGTTCCCTACACTCTGGCCTGACTGCCTGCAGGAAGAAGATCAAGCTGAGTGGGCTGGCCCTGGACCACAAGGTGACAGGCGACCGCTTCTACACCCATGTGACCACCGTGGGCCAGAGGCTGAGCCAGAAGGCCCCCAGCCTGGAGGACGGGTCGGATGCCTTCATGTCGCCCCAGGATGTTCGAGGCACCTCAGAAAACCCTCCTGAGAGTGAGTGGCTGGTCAAGGTGCCGGCCTTGGGGAACAGGGACGGTGGGTCCTCATATTCAGGGAGCACTCATGCTTGAGTATTTATTCGCGCCCCTCTTCAGTCCTTACAACATCCCATGATGTAGGTGGGGCGTGCTCTCCATTTACAGATGGGCAAATCAAAGCTCAACTAACTCTGGGCAGTTCAGATGCAGGGTTACCCTGCTGGTTTCCTGGGATGGGGGAGGGAGGAGCTCCTTGTACCCATGGAGTACAAGAGGGATTGGTCTCTGGGGCCTGTCAGGGACAAGGTCTCTGGGCCTGTCGGGTAGCTGGTTTCCTCAGGGCCCCTTGCAACCTCTGAGCTTATTGCATCAGGTGCAGGTAGGCCCACAAGCCTCCTGGCAGGGGTCCTCCACACCTGGCTGGCTTTTGCCCCCTGCTGGTCACAGGAGGAGCTGCAACCTGCCTGGGCTGCTTCTCAGGAGGGACATGAAGATCCCAGGACTGCCAGTTCCATAAGTGGAAGGAGTTCCTTGGAGTCAGTTGAGGGGTTTGAGTCCTGCTCTCCAGTTATAGGCTATGTGGCTTGGGTAGATCACTTAACCTTGCTCTTGATTTCCTTACCTCTTAAACTAGCACTAAAAGCACCCTACGAACTGTAAAGTTAGTTGTGATGACTGAATGACACCATGGATGTGGAAGCTCTCTGTAAAGTGCAAAACGGTGTGCAGTTTGACGGTGGTTACCCCCAGAGCCGATTCTCAGAGGGCGGCATGGCTAAGGGCATGAGCTGGAGTTAGGCTGACCTGCTGCTTCCCGCCCTGTGAGCTTGGGCAAGTCATTTAACTTCCTGAGCTGCAGTTTCCTCATCAGTAAAATGTGATAAGGACAGGGTTGTTGTAAGATTGATTAAATGGGATAATAAATGTCAAGTATGTAGCCCATAGTGAGTGCTTCAGAGTTTTTTTTGTTTCTGTTTTGTTTTTTTTTTTTTGAGATGAAGCCTCGCTCTGTTGCCTAGGCACACAATCTTGGCTCACTCCAACTTCCACCTCCTGGGTTCAAGCAATTCTCCTGCCTCAGCCTCCCAAATAGCTGGGACTACAGGCGTGCACCACCACGCCTGGCTAATTTCTGTATCTTTAGTAGAGATGAGGTTTTACCATGTTGGCCAGGCTGGTCTCAAACTCCTGACCTCATGATCCTCCTACCTCAGCCTCCCAAAGTTTTGGGATTACAGGTGTGAGCCACCGTGCCCTGCCAGTTTTGTTTTTTGTAAAAATAGACAGGGTCTTGCTGTTGCCTGGGCTGGAGTGCAGTGGTACAATCATAGCTCACTGCAGCCTTGACCTCCTGGGCTCAAGCGATCCTCCTGCCTCAGCCTCCTGAGTAGCTGGGAATACAGGTGTGCACCACCATGCCTGGCTAATTATATATATACTTTTTTTTTTTTTTAAATTTTAGAGATAGGATCTCGCTATGTTGACCACCAGGCTGGTCTTGAACTCCTGGGCTAGGTGATCCTCCTACCTCTGCCTCCCAAAGTGTTGGGATTACAGGCCTGAGCCATGGTGCTCAACTGAGTTATTTTTACCACACAAAGCATAGGACATACATCCAGAAGGCACCTAAAAATGTTCTGAGCTGGGCAGGAGCCTGGAGGCAAGTGAATCTGAACTTTCCCGTCTTTGAAGAAACCAGTCCCTCTCCAAAGTCACATAGTGTCACTCCCCTCAAGAACTGCTTGAGCTGGGACAATCAGAGGGCAGTGGAAGGTCTGGGGCTCAGGGGCGCCCCCTGCTGTCTCCCCAGGGTCTGTCCCCTTCCGCAAGAGCCTCTGCTCCCCCATTTTCCTGTGGAGCCTCCTCACCATGGGCATGACCCAGCTGCGGATCATCTTCTACATGGCTGCCATGAACAAGATGCTAGAGTACCTTGTGACTGGAGGCCAGGAGCATGGTGAGGCACCGCTGAGGCCCCTGGGGGTTGGGGGCACAGGAGGGTCACCCTGGCTGAGCTCCCCTCACCATACCTTTCCCTATCCACAGAGATGAATGAACAGCAGCAACAAAAGGTGGCAGAGACAGGTAGGGCGATGAAAGCAGGGCCCTGGCCCACGCCCACCCTGCTGCAACCCGCTTCTCAGGGGGCGGGACTCCTCTAGGCCTGGGCCCACCCAGGTAACCCTGGGCATTTGGGGGATGTAAGAGTCTGGGTTCAGAGGAAGGCTATTTTGGTGCTCTCTGGCCTCTGCCGGAAGGGGTGGTGGTGTCCACTGAGTGCCAGTTTCTGACCCCACTGCCCTTCCCATCCTGCCCAGTTGGGTTCTACTCCTACATCTTCGGGGCCATGCAGCTGTTGTGCCTTCTCACCTGCCCCCTCATTGGCTACATCATGGATTGGCGGATTAAGGACTGCGTGGACGCCCCAACTCAGGGCACTGTCCTCGGAGATGCCAGGTGACCGGCCTGTACAGGGATGGTGACAGCAAGTGGTCAGGCAGCGCTCTTCATTTTCTCTGCACGTTTACATCCAGCAGCTCATTTCTTTCTCCCAAGAACCCTAAGAGAGCAGAGGTACCTCCCCATTTTACAAATGAGAAACTAAGGCTAGGAAGGGACCTGGCTTGCTTAATAATAAGAATAGCTAATGCAGCGTGCTGACTGTGCACCGCTCGGCACCTTGCCTTGTTTAGTCCTACAACACCTCTCTGAGGTAGGTGCATTAATATCTCCATTTTGCGGATGAGGAAACTGAGGTACAGGGTTGCCCATTTAAGTCATTACATTAACATTACATAATGTAACATTCTGTTACATTCTATTATAGGCACAGAGTAACCCTGATATACTGTGGAAGGAGACCGCACAAAACAGGGGATACCAGGAGGCAGGATCCTTGGGGGCCATCTTGTTGGCTGGAGACCACCATTGAGGGTTTGGTTTTGTTTTGTTTTTGAGACAGAGTCTTGCTCTGTCACCCAGGCTGGAGTGCAGTGGCAGGATCTCAGCTCACTGCAACCTCTGCCTCCCAGGTTCAAGCGATTCTCCTGCCTCAGCCTCCCGAGTAGCTGGAGTTCACCACGGAGTCTTGAACCCGGATTCTGTGACTGCTTTTGCTCTTTTTGTGTTCATCCAAACAGTCCCTGTTTATCCTGAGAGGGTGGGAGAAAGAGACTGGGAGAGAAGGAAATCCAGTGGCTTCCCTCCCTGCCAGCAGAGCCTGGCCCTGGCACTGAGCCTTCCTCCTCTACCCTCTGCTCCTCATGGCGAGGGTCCTTTAGTAGGGTCCTTCTGTCCAGGACACATGGACCACCTGCCCTCACCCCAGCCTGCTGACCTGTCTCCTGGGCTGGCCTCAGAGCCCTTGTTTGTGCCAGCGAGAGGAAGCGCTGGACAGTCGGGCCAAGCTGCTGTCCCCAGGAGGACATCTGCTTTTGTCCAGGGCAGGGACACCTTCTTGAGGACTTCTGATGACAGACGATGAGAGATGGTGCGAGAGCTTCCCACTTTCCACCTTCCTTCCCATCCTTGGTTCTCAAACCTTCAAGTGTGCATGAGAATCACTTCGTGGGGGGTGTTTGTCCAAATGCAGATCTGCAGATCTCCCTGCTGAGATTCCGGGGGCTGAGATGAGGCCTGTGAATCTGCATGTGAAGAAAGCATCCGCTTTGATGCTTGTGTCATGGGGTAGGGGAGCAAAACTTTGAGAAACATGGAGCTAGAGAACATGGGTTTCTATGGGTTTCCCATAGAAACATGAATTTCTATGTTTTCTGCTTCCCTGACATCGAAAGCACATCTGAAGGGGGAGGGGCCAGGCCAAGAACCAGGGAGTCCTGGGAATGTAGAGGCAGCAGCCAGTGACTTCCCGTTCTCCTCAGGGACGGGGTTGCTACCAAATCCATCAGACCACGCTACTGCAAGATCCAAAAGCTCACCAATGCCATCAACGCCTTCACCCTGACCAACCTGCTGCTTGTGGGTTTTGGCGTCACCTGCCTCATCAACAACTTACACCTCCAGGTACCCACCTCCATCCTTCCCTCTCCCTGCCTCCCGAGGCTCCTCCAAAGGGATGGTCCACCCAGCACCTGCTTTTCAGGAAGCGCAGTTCTGGTCTTCTGATCTGGATCTATTTTCCGGGTTCTCCAGGAAGTGTTTCTAGTAGATTGGGTTGGCGAGGGGGTAGGAATTGAGGCCCAGTTGGCTTCTTCGCCCTACCCCTCCTTCCTCCAGCCTCCACACACTCTCCTAACCTCTTCACTCTCTCTTTTTGCCTTTAGTTTGTGACCTTTGTTCTGCACACCATTGTTCGAGGTTTCTTCCACTCGGCCTGTGGGAGTCTCTATGCTGCAGTGTGAGTCTGTTCGGCTGAAACGCCTTCCTGAGCTTTGCAACTGTGATCAGAGTACCCCAGGGCAGGGCTGGAAGGGCCCCAGGCATCCCCTAATGCGCCCCTCTCTGAGCCCCTCTGATGGCAGGGAGCTCACTTCCTTAAAGGCAGCCTATCCCGCTGTAATTGACTCCCCCTGTTGGAGTCTTCCCTTAGAGGAAGCTGAAATACCTGGCTTGATGACACTTTAGTCCTAAGTCTGCTGTTTGAAACGGCCCCCAGAGTGGCCTCCCCTCCATGCCCACCCTGAAGAAATTTCCTAAGGGCAGCCATTTGCCTTATAATTTTCCTCTTCATGTTGGGGACATGTTGGACAGTCCCCACTTGCCTGTCTCTCCTGGTTTCCCCTACCGGCTGCTGAGGGCCTCTCCCCTGTGTATGTGATGGAGTAACAGGACATTACAATAATGATGACAAAATCAGAACCATTATCACGTGCTCCGTTGGTGTAGGCAGTAGGCAGGATCCTGGACCATCACTCCCTGAGTTCAGCCTCACTGCAGAGGTCTCAGCAGAGGGCAGTTCTGTTTCCTTCATCTGCTCAAGCCAGAACCCTGGAGTTTCCTTGATTCTTCGCTCCCCCACCCTCCACGTTCACTCCATCTTCGGTGCAGCCAGCAGCAGCTCCCACACACCCCAAATCTGACCCCTCTTGTCACCTCCACTGCTGCCTCTCCAGTCCTAGCCACCAACATCTCTAGCCTGGATTATTGTGGCAGCCTTTAGTCTCCCACATCTGCCCTGGCCCCCCCGCCTCAGTCTATTTTTAACACTGGGGCTGCAGTCACCTGTCAGGACATAAGTCTCTTCACATCACTCTGTGTCCTCCCATCTCATCTGTCTCAGAGTAAAGGCCAAAGGCTTTACTATGGCCTAAAAAGCCCTGCAAGCTCTGGCCCCAGCACTTCACTCCTCTCTAGCTCCCCCTCCTCCCTTGCTCACTCTGCCACAGCCACAGTGGCTTCCTAGCGCTCCGGAAGTCTCAAGTGTGTTCTCTGCTTGGCATCGTTGCATGTACTTCTCCCTGTTTCTAGAACATTCTTCTCCAGATATCTGCAAGGTGCCCAGTCTCACCTTCCGTCCTTCAGGTCTTTCCCTGACTGTCCTCTTCTCAGTGAGGCCTCCCTTGGCTGTCCCATGTACAACTGCAAACCTCCCTACTGCCCCCTTCTCTGCTCGACTTTTCTCCTTAGCATTTGTCACTGTCTAACACTCTGCATTTCTCTTGCTTATTGTCTCACTGCCACCTGCTCCATGGGAATGCCACCTCCTCGACGGCAGGAATCTGTTGGCTTGCTTGATCGCGATATCTCCAGCACCTAGAACAGTGCCTGGCACATAGTAGGTTCTCAGCTAAACATTTGTTGACAGAATACAGTGGACAGTCCTGCGAGGTCGGTGCCATCCCTGTTATTAGTGGAGGAGTGGGGCTCAGGAAAGTTGAGCCGCTTGCTAATACCACACATCCAGGAGGTGTCAGAACCCAGCTCAGTGGCCCCGAAGTTGCAGCATTTACCCTCAAGGCTGGGGACCAAAGAGCCCATGCAAAGAGCTTGAACGCTCAAGCACCACCCTGCCTGGCCAACGGGGATCATGGTGGGGAGGGGATAGGAGAGGTGCCGGCCTGGGCTGGAGAGGGCCACACACCCCTGATGCTCCCCATGTCGTGGACAGGTTCCCATCCAACCACTTTGGGACGCTGACAGGCCTGCAGTCCCTCATCAGTGCCGTGTTCGCCTTGCTTCAGCAGCCACTTTTCATGGCGATGGTGGGACCCCTGAAAGGAGAGCCCTTCTGGGTGAGAGCAAGGGTTGGCATGGGGGGAGCAGGAGCCACTCTCCTGGGGGCAGGGGTAGGGCCTTGTATGTGGTGCCATCCCTCACTCATCTCAGCCAGAGGCACCTCAGAGGTCTTTAATCTGCAGGTTCCCGAGTTGTCTGCCTTTTAGAACCCCTCACAGAGTGTAATTCCCCAGCCCCCTGAATCGGGATATCTCAGCCTGACCCTAGGAGTCTGTTTTTGTTTTTAATTTATTGTTATTTTTTATAGAGATGGTGTCTCGCTCTGTTGCCCCATCTGGAGTGCAGTGGTACAATCACAGCTCACTGCAGCCTCCGACTCCTGGGCTAAAGCGATCCTCCAGCCTCAGCCTTCTGAGTAGCTGGAACCCCAGGTGATGGCTACCATACCTGGCTAATTTTTTTTAAAAAATTGTGTAGAGATAAACAGGGTCTTGCCATGTTACCCAGGCTGGTCTTAAACTCCTGGCCTCAAATAATCTCACCTTGGCCTCCCAGAGTGCTGGGGTTACAGGCATACGCCACAGTGCCTGGCCTCCTAGGAGTCTGTATTTAATAAACTCCAGGTACTTTGTGAAGTGGCCAGTCCTGACTCTTGGGTCTGTGTTCAGGTACCATTGGTCCAGTCCAGTTCTACCTAGTGTGGGATCCTGTCTCCAGCACCCCTGAAAGGAGATTCTTCTCTCTTAGCTTAGAGACCCTCAGCGGTAGGGCACCCACTCCAGCATGAGGCAGCCCTGCTGCTGTCAGAAAGTCTTTTCCTTACATTGAACTCATCTGCCTCCCTGATGCTGATCTTGCATCTGCCCTGTGGGGCCACCCACACATAAACCCTCCTCCCACAAGAATTGTGATGAAATAACCGCTTCTGTTTACCGAGCACTCATTATGTGCTAAGCATGATGCATACTTTTTTTTTTAACTTACATCTTTGCCACAACAGCCCTGAGAAGGAGGCACTCAGTAAGCATTGCCATTATTTGCCCAAAGTCACAAAGTGAGTAATGCAGAGTGGGATGTGAACCGAGTCAGAGCCCGTGTGTCCTGGGCCTTCCAAGCCTTCTGTCTGCCAGGCTGTACCTCCCAGCTCCTTGAACAGTGTCTGAGACCCTCCTCTCGCCACCCTGAATGGGATACCATTGGTTAACATCTGCAAAGGTCAGAGTGGTGAGCCCACAAGGCCCCATTTCTGGAGCAGCCTGACCAGCCCAGACTCCTACAGTGCTGTGCCTTCCTCATACCTACCCAGAGAGGTCCATATGGTGTGGGCACCCACCAGGCCCTGCCACTTGTTAGGCCTGAGCGGTCTCATCTCAGCCACTTTGCAGAACTGCTGAACATTAAGTGAGATACTGGTGGAACAATGACAACACACCATAAGTACTAGCTGTATTTATTCTGGCTCAGGACCTGGAGAAAATGGCCACCTTCTCCTCCCTGTGGGAGGCTAAGGGCAGATGAGTACCTACTTGACTCTGTTTCTCTCTCCTTGCCCTAAAGGTGAATCTGGGCCTCCTGTTATTCTCACTCCTGGGATTCCTGTTGCCTTCCTACCTCTTCTACTACCGTGCCCGGCTCCGGAAGGAGTACACTGCCAATGGGATGGGCCCACTGAAGGTGCTTAGTGGCTCTGAGGTGACTGCATAGACTTCTGAGACCAAGGGACCTGCATGACAGGCAATCAAGGCCTGAGCAACCAAAAGGAGTGCCTCATATGGCTTTTCTACCTGTAACATGCACATAGAGCCATGGCCGTGGATTTATAAATACCAAGAGAAGTTCTATTTTTGTAAAGACTGCAAAAAGGAAAAAAAAAAAAAACCCTGCAAAAAGGTCCCCCAAAGCAACGCTCCATTGATTGAAGACAGTCCCTGTCCTAGAGGGGTTGAGCCTTCTTCCTCCTTGGGTTGGAGGAGACCAGGATGTGGAGCTGCCTCTTATCTCTTTCTAGGGGTCTGCTTCCTGGTGCCTCTTGGGGGGGATTGGCAAACAGGCTATCCCTAAAGTCCCATGTGCCATGAGTATGCACACGTGCATGTGTCTGTGTGTGTGAGAATGTGAGAGAGACACAGCCCTCCTTTCAGAAGGAAAGGGGCCTGAGGTGCCGACTGTGTCCTGGGTTGGGGGTTGGGGGTCGGCCCCTTCCAGGGGCAGGAGGGCGGGTTCCCTCTCTGGTGCTGCTTCTTGCAAGTCTTAGAGGAAATAAAAAGGGAAGTGAGAGACTGGCTGGTGTGCGCCTGTCTTTGGTGGTGGGTGGGGGGTGTCATCCCACACCCCCATCCTTCTTCACCCAGGCTCAGCTGGGCATTAAGTAGGACACTTGGCATGCCAGCCTGTTTGCCTCTGGCTGTCTGGCTCACCTCCCTGTTCCCAACCATGCCCTGCCCTTAGTGCTTGGAGGGAGTCCAGATTCTGCCCCGTACTTCCCGGGATTGGGGTACATCCAGGAAGCTGGCTCTTCTCCATACAGAGGATTAGGACAGAATGCTTTAGAAAGAATGCTAAGGTATGACTCAAACTTTCCCACCATAGCATCCCTAGGGCCTACCGAAAGTAACTTTTTTGGAGTCTCCTATTTTATCTTAAAACTTTATGCAAATCTTGAGCTTCCTTGTTATACTATATTTACATTTACCTTTAACATTAAAGTGAGGCTTTAAAGTAAATAAATAAAGTGAGGCTTTAAAATTATCTACATCAAGAGAAGACACAATCAGTGAGGACAAGAGATACTGCAGAAAGACGAACCTTATTTATCCAGCCCTGCACCTGCTTGTGTACCTGGGACATAAGCCTTGGAGGTTAGAGCAAGTCCCCGAATGAAGGGAAAACTAACATTGGTTTAGGGTCTGTCTGTTCTACACAGCTATCTCATTTTATCCAAACTATAGCCTAAGAGGTTGGTGGTGTCATTCTTGTCGCTCTAGGAAACAAGCCCAGAGAGTTTAAGGCACACACCCAAGGGCATACAGTGGTAGGTGGTGGAGCTCAATTTGGAACCTCGGCAGTCTGTGGAAAGGACAGCTCTGCAGAAAGGAGGTTCCAAGCTTCCAGTTCTCAGCTGCTCCTGGGGCCAAGAGTGACCTCAGAGGCCTTGGCCATCCCCCCACCTCCAAAGGTTGACTTTGTAAGACAGCATTCCAGATACAGTCATTTTCCCTCCCTTTATCTTTGTTTCTCTTGAGAAGTTAATAAGAGAGCCCGACCCCCCTATTTTCAAATAGGTAAACCTGTCCACAGGGGTCTGGAGACTTGGCAAAGTCACATCGCAGATCCCTGCTGCTCTGAGCCCAGACTCCCGACTTCCAACACTGATTTTTTTTGTTTTTGCAAAGTACAAAATCAGAATTGGACAGCACCCACCAACGGGTTCGGCTGGCTTTCAGTGGGCTTGCCGGGGTCTCTGCACTGTCTGTCTGGGATCCTCACTTTGCCAATAGTCTGGGGAGGCTGAGCGCGAGCCAGGAGCGGGCGGGGGAGGGAGAAGGGGGAAGCGCCACGTTCGCGCCAGGTCCTTGGTGTGCCCAGCAGGCGGCGCTGCGTGGCTGCGGCTGGCGACGAGGGTGCGGGGGGGGCGGCGAACCAGGAGGGAAAACCCCTGCCTCTTCCCGGGTCTCGGGCTCCAGAGCCCCTACCTGGTGCTTGCTCTGCCGGTCCTTTAAACTCTCCCTACACCCTCCCCGACCCCTATCCTTGCAAGCGTTATCTGCAGCCTCACCGACCGTCGCAACGGTGGTGGTGGTGGTGGTGGTGGGGGTCTCGACGCTTGCCGCTGGCCAGCCGGACCCCGGTGGGAATGGAGGCAGGAATTCCGGCCTCGTAGGAGAAGGGCGTCTGCTCACTCCCCCACTCCCCGGGGCTTGGGGAGGGGGCTGGGCAGGGGCGGAAGCGAGCTGTAGCCGTGTTTGTCGCGGCGCTGCGGAGTGGAACAGATGGCTGGGGAGGGGAGAGGGTGCGTGGCGGGGAGGAGGAGGGGTGCGGGGGCCGGAGGATAGGGAACGAGGAATTTCGATGCCCGGAGTCTCCCAGGAGAAGCCCCCCTCCCCATCTTTTCCCAGAAAGGGGGGCGGATATGCGCCTGCCTTTTTCCCGGAGAGCCCTGGCCTCTGGCCTGTGGCAGACCCTGCCGCTCAATCCTCCGCTCCAGGGCGCGCCCCTCACCCCCAACCCCCCACCGCAGGACTGGGTGGTGGGGTCAGGACCGCGGGGAGCGGCCCGGGTCGCGAGGGTTAATGGGGCCGCCCTCCCAGGGGCGAGGGGGCGGCGGGAAACGGGCTCGGGGTGGGGATGGAGTTCTGGGATCGCAAATAGCAAAGGAAAAACGTGTTAATTGGAGCTTTATGCAGATGAGCTAGGACTGGGGAATGTGGGGTAGAAGGAGGGACAAGGTCGGACTTCGAGGAGCGTTGGTGGGATCTGGCAGGGGAGTGATTGATGCCTATCCAGATATCTGCGTGTTGAGCCTCCGGGGAGGGCCGCTGGTGCCTGGGGATGAGAGGCTTCCTCTCTGACCCCCGCCCCAGAAACAAGGTGGGGGCTCTCCAGGGTCTCCACATCCTGGGTCTCAGATCGCCACTAAGAGAGGGCTGGGGCCGGGCGCGGTGGCTCAAGCCTGTAATCCCAGCACTTTGGGAGGCCGAGACGGGCGGATCACGAGGTCAGGAGATCGAGACCATCCTGGCTGACACGGTGAAACCCCGTCTCTACTAAAAAAATACAAAAAACTAGCCGGGCGAGGTGGCGGGCGCCTGTAATCCCAGCTACTCGGGAGGCTGAGGCAGGAGAATGGCGTAAACCCGGGAGGCGGAGCTTGCAGTGAGCTGAGATCCGGCCACTGCGCTCCAGCCTGGGCGGCAGAGCGAGACTCCGTCTCAAAAAAAAAAAAAAAAAAAAAAAAAAAAGAGAGGGCTGGGCGCACCCTGCAAGTGTCTGCTTTGGTTTCTGGCTGCTGACCTGTCTCACCTTGGCTGTGGCCCCCTCCTTCCCGGTCTGGCTTGGTCTCCACTCACTTTGCCTCCTCCATCTGTTATTCCCCACACCTGGCAACACCCTTTCCACTCAGGATTGTCTGAAACCTTCCCCAAGTGTGACCCCTTCCCAGTTTGCATTTTCTCGTCTGCCCCTCACGGACCACTCCACCTTTGAGGCCTGTCTCAAACTTTGGAGTGCTTCATAACCCACCTCCACCTGCTAAAATGCAGATTCCAGGGCCCCGTTAGCTATCTGATTCAGCAGATCCGAGGGGCTCAGGAATCAGCTTCCTACTTAAATCAGACGCAAAAGGCCCCTATTTTGTAGAAACACTGGGCAAGCGATTGGTGGGCTGGAAAGATTGGGCAAGTCTCCTTCGACAGCCCCCAGCCCTCCTCAGTGCTCATCTCTCCACAGAGGAGAATTGAAACTTTCACCAAGTGTAGTCCTCTCTGCTTCTGTGTGATGGTACCAGGTGTGGAGAAGATGGACAGACAGAGGGAAGGAAGGAAGGAAGGAAGGAAGGAAGGAAGGAAGGAAGGAAGGAAGGAAGGAAGGAGGGAGGGAGGGAGGGAAGGAAAAAAGGAAGGAAGGAGAGATGAAGGAATGAGTCTGCACCTGGCTCTTCTCTCTCTGAGCAGGGTCTTCCCTTCCTCTCTCCACTGCCCACTTCCCTCCCCTCTGCTAGGGCTTTGCCGTCTATCCTCCTCTCTCACTCCACCAGCCTTGCTCACTTTCTTATCTCCCTGCCACCTCCTCACCTGAAGTTTCTACAAAGGCTAAAGGATCTTGAGGTGGGGAGTTTGGGCCTGAAGGGAGAGGGAAGAACCAACCAAAGCTCCTGTCTTCTAAGCAATAGCCAGAGACACCTTTGGGGTTGGAAGAAAAGCCGGAAGAGGGAGGCAGAACTTGAGGAAAGAGAATAATCACAGCAAGCATGTAGGTCACCTTGCCATGGGCTAGTGCACTGAGTCCCCACAACAAATTGATTTAGGCTGGCACTATTGTCCCCAGCTTACAAAAGCAAAATAAAACAAAACAAACAAAAAAACCAAACCAAAACAAAAAACACAAAACTCTAATGTTCAGAGAGGTTAAGTAACTTGCCCAAGGTCACACAGCTTACTAGTGGGAGCATAACTAGGTCATTCACCCTTCTACTGTCCCCAAACCGTTTCTCCAGAGGCCGCTGAATATCTGTCCCAGGTCTGCCCTCCTGCAGGGTCAATGGGGTTGGAAAAGGGCATCATGTACAGAGATGAAAGGAGATGCTCAGGTTTCAGAACATTTGACAGGTCTGTCTGGAAGCATTAAAAATTCATATAGAAACCTGACCCCAGCTGGACCTTGGGCCTGCCACCTGGACTATCCCTGGCCTCCTGGCTTCGCAGAGTCCGTTGGGAAATTTCGCTTCCACAGTGTCCTGAGACTCCCAAGTCTGTATTTCATAGGAGGGGAGTTCCTCTCGGATTAGGGATCGAAAGTTGGGAGCGTGCAGCTAGGAAAACAGGGCTGAGAACCCTCCCCCTACTCTGGGTGTAAGAACCTTAGAGGCTTAAGGGCTTATAAACCTTATCATCTGGTGTCCTTCTATTCCTCTCCCCAGGCAGTTAGATGTTCATTCTCAGCTCTGGACGACTGAAGCCTGGCTGTGCTTCCCCAGGTGGCCAGTCGGGGGCAGCCATCTGCTTGGAGGAAGCCAGAGCCCGAGCCTCTATCTGCTGCTTTGAAGAACCCCCATATATGGTCAGAGAGGTGCAGTCTTGGCCTTGGGAAAGGGCTCTAGAGTCTGAGATCTGAGGATGGGGGAGAGGTTTCCTACTTCAGGGGAGACTGAGAAATTTTAGGGGGCACTCAAAGTCGGTTGGTGGGTTTCAGATACATGATAACTGGTGGCCAGTATGATGTAAACGTTCTAGCTGGAGTGAAGGTTTGGGATGAGATTGTGAGAGAAAAGGCTCGAAAAGCAGTTGGTACCAGACTCTGAAGGATCTTTGATGCTTTGCTAAGGTGTTTTACCTTTACCCTATAGGCATCAGGAAGCCATTATAGGCTCCTGAGTGACATCATAACATATGCAAATTTTGATCAGATGAATCTGGTCACCATGGTATGGCTGGGTGGGAGGGAGGGAGAGATTCCATATAGGAAATCAGCGAGGAGGTTATCGCAGTTTTCTTTTATATTCCAGGCATGAGGTAATGAGTAGCTGGAGCAGGGAGGTGGTGGGGAGAATGGGAAGGAAGGAATAGACTAGGGCTGGGTGGGGGACTGGGTAACTGAATAGATACAGGAAATTAGAGAAAGGGAGGAGTTAATTACAACTAGGCTGGGTGTCTGGCAGATGAAAATGCAGAATGGGGGTACACTCACAGAATGTGGGAGGTGAATGAATTTTGCTTTTTTCAGGGGATAGAGGAATCTCAGACAAATCCCTTCCTTTCTCTGGCCTCAGTTTCCCCATCAGAGTTTCCCCATCAGAGCGTTCGTGGGGGTTGGGCTGAATGGCCTTTAACATTCCTCCTGTTTCAGGCTGTGTGGGTCAAGGTGGTAAATCTGGGTTGTTTGGAGAGCTTGGGGGTCTGTGCATGTGAGATCACTGGAGGTGGTCTCTGTGCTGGGTCCTGATTGAGTGGGTGTGCATGTCAGTGTGCATGTCAGAATTTAGGGGGCACCTGCCGTGGGTGGTTGGTGTGCTTGCATGTGCTACATGGCTCTGCTGGGTGTGAGTGTGTGTGAGAGCTCAGAAGTGTGGGTGTGCACGTGATGGGCGTCCGTGGGTCTGTCTGGGCTGGTGGTGGGAGGGGTGGGGGTTGGTGGAGAGTGGCTTTGCTTCAGGCTTCTTCCTGATGCTCACACACTCCTCCTGCTTTCACTGTTCTGAAATAGCATCTGGACCGAAGGCCCATGAATATTTCACAATGATAATTCTGTGACCTGGACAGCCTGCCTCTAATTTACCAGCAGCCCCCCTCCCCCTGCCCAGGCCCCAGCAGCCCCTCCTCCACCAGAGCTCTTGCCTGGCTGTCCCCCCAATCCAACCCATTAACCTCCTCAGAGCCAGCCTGATACAATTCCCTGCAAGACCCCAGACTCCGAGCTCCCTGGGTTCCTGGCCAGCTGCTCTCACTCTCCCCCAACCCACCCCACACCCTTAACCACAGTCTACCTGCCTCAGGCTTAGATGCTGATTTCTTCTCATTTCTTCCTCTTCTTCTCAAGATCATTTGACCTACCCAGCCAGAGTCACAGAACCTCAGCCTGCCTCCTCAAGCCCTAGCATCTAGGCCCCCTCTGTCTTTCTATTCCCACCTCCCAAGCTAGATTTTTTTCTTTCTTTCTTTCTTTCTTTTTTTTTTTAAGACAGAGTCTCTGTCACTCAGGCTGGAGTGCAGGGGTGTGATCTTAGCTCACTGCAATCTCCACCTCCTGGGTTCAGGCGATTCTTGTGCCTCAGCCTCCTGAGTACCTGGGACTCTAGGCACCCACCATCACGCCTGCCTAATTTTTTTGAATTTTTAGTACAGACGGGTTTTCCGCCATGTTGGCCAGGCTGGTCTCGAACTCCTGACCTCAAGTGATCTGTCCACCTCAGCCTCCCAGAGTGCTGGGATTACAGGTGTAAGACGCCACACCCCACTTCAAACTAGATTCTTTATAAAAAATGTTTAAGAGACTCGGTCTCGATATGTTATCCAGGCTAGTTTCAAACTCTTGGCCTCAAGTGATCCTCCCACCTCAGCCTCCCAATTAGCTGGGATTACAGGTGCAAGCCACCACACCCAATCTAGCCCAAGCTGGATTCTTAACCCCAAATTCAAACTACCAAACTTCTCTCCAAGTGCTCAGTCTGATGAGACTTACCCCTAAATTCCAATGCAAGTACTTCTTAGCCTGAGCCCTTCCCAGTTCCCAGCCTCTCTTCCACACACCAGAAAGATGAAGGTTCTGATTGTACCTCAAGCCAGTCATGTATCCCAATTTGGGATTCCTGTCCCTCTGATCACCCTAGCTCCTCAGTCCCTCTTCTAGCCTGTTTGGAAACCTGCTTCTCTGACCTGGTTCATCCCTGATGGCTTCTACCTCACAGGAGCTGAGAGAGAGACCATATACCCACAGGGTTGCTGTGTGCAGGTGTGTAGGCTGTGCACTGCAAAAGGGCAGTTAGCCAAGGAAGCAAGTGTGTGCTGAAACCCAGCCTGGGTCTCTGTTTGCTAAGATGTTTGCTCTGGCACGGGGCTGCGTTTCCCTGAGGGAGCAGTGCCTTTTTCACATTTACCCAAAGTCATGTTTGGGCTGTCTGTGATCAGGAGTGTGTACATGATTCCTCCTTGCAGAACTGCTCTTGTTTCCTGAAGGAACGGGGTCTGGAAGAAGGCTGTTAACCAGCCAGGAGGGCTTCTCCAGGCTTCGTTCCTCAGGCGCCAGACAGCTCAGGGTTGGCTGCCGCTCTTCCCCTGGACAAATGAAGAGAAGAGGTGCCACCAGCACCCACTCTTGGCTGCCAGACTGCGTCTCACCTGGAATGCAGGGCTTCAGTTCCTCATCATGAGGGAGAGCGCACACCACCTCCAGCCACCAGGAAGCTCTCTGATGGCGTGGGAAGGCTCCCCTTCTCCAACCCTCCTGGCCCGGAAATCCTTACATTCTGAGACCTCATTCCACTTTTGGGGTCCCAAGTCAAGAAATCTTACAGTAGGTAAAATAATAGAATTTTTTAATAAATTTTTTTCCCAAACAACTTCTTTTGATCTTCACCACGCAGGGGCCACAGTGGAGAGGAAAGTTCTCTCCAGGTGCCCTAAAAAGTGTCCAGGGTAGACTTAGGAGAAAAGTATTCCTCCAGTGTCAGGAGGTTGAGGGGACTAGGGTAAGCAGGGGTCAGGATCAGCCTGGCCCTGACTGAGGCATCCCCCAAAGGGTCCTGGGTGGGGCTCCCTGGGGGAGCTTCCAAAGGCTCTGCTGGTGGAAGATGCTCTGCAGACAAAAGCCCCTTGGGGTCCGCTGTGCGCCCTTAGGAGAGCGGGTCAGCGGCTGCCTGGGGAGCCCCACCCTAGCCATGGGATGGGGAAGAATTAATGGCCAGAGTTGGGGAGGGCAGGGCTGAGCCACCACACGCGCCCTCTTGGGGCTGCCATAAGTCAGGACAGCCCAGGAGGCAGGCAAGGAGAGGAGGCCTGGTCCCCGGGGAAGGAGAGGAGCTGGGAGGGGAAAGGGAACCAGCAAGGCCAGGGGCGGGGGCGGGACTGGGGCCGGAGCCGCAGCCCCGGGTGGACGGGAAGCGGGGATCGGACACTGGCCTCTTCAATCTCAGCACCGCAGTCAGAGGTGGTGGGGCACCAGGAGCAAGAGGCAAAGCAGAGGGCTGGGGAGCCCGGCCGAGAGCGCAGGGCCTCGGGAGTCCGGGGACGCCTGGCAGGCAGCGCCGGGGCACGTCTGCTCCCCACGCTGGTCCTCACCCCCATAGCCACCCCAGTAGTCATCCTCGGTGGGCGCGTCCCCGCCCTGGCGCCCCTGCGAGTCTTCGGCGGGCAGATCTCGGTAGAGGGTGGAGGGGTCGGCGGGGGGCGCCCCGGCGTCTGCCACCCCGTACAGGTGGTTGGAGGAGCTGTTGCCGCGGGCGCGGCTGCCTGGCCGCGTGGGTGAGGCGGGAGGACACGCCTGGAAGTCGGCCTCGCGTAGCGCGCGCAGGTCTCGGCCCTGGCGCTCCGGGGGCGTGGCGCAGGTCACGTCGGAGCTGGACACGCGCGCGCGCTGGAACCAGGCCCAGAGCGGCCGCGCGCGGCAGTCGCACGCCCAGGGGTTGGCGTTGAGCCGCAGGAACTCGAGCGAGGGCAGGTCGGCGAGCGCCTCGCCGGGCAGCGAGGCCAGGCTGTTGTTGAACAGGTAGAGGATGGTGAGGCGGCTGAGGCCGCGGAAGGCCGCGCGGTGCACGCCCTGCAGCCGGTTCCCGTGCAGCAGCAGCCGGTCCAGGCTGCCCAGGCCGCGGAACACGTGTTCTGTGAGCAGCCGCAGGCGGTTCCCGTGGAGGAAGAGGTGGCTCAGGTTGGCCAGGTCCGCAAACAGGTCATCCTAGGTGGGGTGGGGTGGGACACGGAAGAATAGAGTGGGCCTAAGGCAGGGTGCGGACCCCGCTGGGGCCTGGGCTGAGGGAGGGAAGGGGGTGCACCGTGGCAGAAGAGAAAGGGTTGACCTTTTGATTGATTGCATCCTGGATTTGAATTCTGCCTCCTCTAACCTATTTGCTGTGGAAAAAGTGGTATTGGTGAGGTCAGTGGTTTTTAAACTTTTCGAGTGTATTAGAATCCCCTGCGGATCTCTGAGTGGGCGGCAGGGTGGGGGGCAGAGTTTCTGATTCAGGAGGTTTGGGGTGCAGCCTGGGAATCCGCATGTCTACAGGCTCCCCAGGGAAGCCAATGCGGCCATGACAGGACCACAGTTTGAGCTTCAGAACTTATGGTTTGGTGAAGTATGGAGACTGGGGAGCCAGCCTTTCTGATTTCAAATCTTGGATCTATCATTAACTGATGCCACCTTGGGCAAGTCACTCAGGATATCTGTGACTCAGTTTCCTCATCTGTATCATGTGGAGGTTAAATTAAGCAGCATGTATGAAGGTGCTTAGAACACCTTTCCTTGTGGCGTTCCATGAGTTAGCATTTTTTTTTTTTTAAATTTTTGTTTTTGTTAGCCATTATTCTTAACTTGGCCAAGCCAGTCATCTCTCTGTGCCTGTTTCCTCATCTGTAAAATGGGGATCAGTGTACCTACTTCCTGGGTTTGTTCTGAGGATTCCAGAAGATGGTTCACATAAAGATCATATGAGGGCTGTGCTGGACACATGCCCAGCACATAGGGATTCAGTCCAATGATGAAGCCCACAGACTCAGCACTTAGAGCCCTGGTTCAAAATCCAGCTTGCCTTTTCCCTAGCTGTGTTATTTTAGGCAAGTTTTAACCTCATGGAGTCTCAGTTTCTTCAGTATGTGTAACATTCCTTATTATGTATAACTCCCTCAGCAGGCTAAAGGAGGGCTGGATGATAAAATGCTGTTAAGGGTACAGTATCTGGCAGGTGCATAGTCAACCATCAATAAATGGTGGCTACTATGACAATAGAGGCTCAGTTAGAATTGGGTCCTGTCCCTTTTCTTTAAAAGAGGAGCTCCCTGGGGGAACCAAAATCCTGCTACTAGGCTGGGCATTGCGGTGAGGGGCATCAGCTCCACCCCCAGAGGCGGCAGGAGAGGAGAGGAAGGAAGCCTCATTGTATTACTACTCCCCTTAGAGGCGCTGTCCCACCTGCCTGGGGCTAGGGAGTCACCTAATCAGGCCACGTTAGTGTGGAAAGGACCTTGGAACTATGGTTCAGAATTAACGGGGGTGGAGGGGGGTGTGGCCCACGGTGGCAGTGGGGACTCCTGGACTCTGCATTATAACCACCTCACCAGGGTTAGTGAGCTGATGATCAGCTGACTTGGGAGCTAATGCCTTGGCACCCATCAGCCCATCTCACTTTTTTAGAGGAGAGCACCGGGGCTCAAAGAGATAAGGGCTTGCCAGCGAGGGGAGCAGGACTTCAGCTCCCTGACCTCACTGCCTTGAGGTCCTCCCTTCTTGTGCAGGGCATCACTGTGGTCAGCAGGTTCCAGGAGGTCTGGGTCTCAGAACAGGAGCATCCACTCTGCTCAGGCCAGCTCACCCCGGGGGGCCTGTTCCCTGACTGTGGCTCTCCCTCCCTCACTGCCTGGGGAGACACTCCCCTCCCCGTGCCTGCCACCCAGGAGCCTGGTCAGAGGCCTCAGCTTGGGGGAGGGCGTTGACTCCCAGCCCACACCCACAGCCTCCACCTTCCTGTGCTCCTGCCTGTTCTCGCCCCCTCCCATCTGGCTTCCGCCCTCTTCGCTACAGGAACTGAGCCTGCCAAGAGCCCTCCTCTTGGCCACATTGAGATCCGTCCCCCTCAACCTTCTCGGCTGCCTCTGACACCAGCGTTCTCCGCCCCCTGCTGCCACCACCCTAAATCCTGGCTCAGGCCTCCAGCTGGCTCCTTGCACCTCCCTGGCCTCAGACTGGCTCACCATGGCCTGGTGCTCTTTTTCTCTTCCAGGCCCATCCAGGGGGTAGGCTTGGAATCCCTGCCACTCAAACACCTAAATAGGGTTCCTCTTTTTATGGAGTGTCAGCAAGAGTAGGACACACCCAGAGATGTATGGTCAGAGGATCGATAAGGGGCCAGAGGTGGGGGGAGAGGGAGCAGGGGTAATTCACATTTTGGGGACCTCAGGAGGTCAGGAAGAGTAGACCAAAGCTTCAGAGAGCCTAGGGAATTCAGGTACCTTTGACCCACAGCCCCAGGTTTTGGCACACAGAATTTCTTCATTCCAACCTCCTCTCCTCTCCTTTTGTTTCTCTGCAAAAAGTCCCACCCC
This sequence comes from Macaca nemestrina, assembly GCF_043159975.1. NCBI lineage: Eukaryota > Metazoa > Chordata > Mammalia > Primates > Cercopithecidae > Macaca > Macaca nemestrina. The sequence continues at coordinate 15,958,878 of NC_092136.1, forward strand.
TCCCTTCTCTGAGCCTCCACCTTGGGGTCCATTGCCCCCTCCTGCTATCCAAGCTGTTGCCAAATCCCGTTGCCACTTCCTTGACTGTAGCTCTCAAATCCGGTCCTTCCTCTCTCCCCTGTTAAAACCATTCTCTGTGCATTAATAAGCTCTTGACTTTCACAGCCCTAGCTCTTCCTCCGCCCCTCCCTATCTCCCCTCCCTCTGGGCTGAGAGCCTCTGCTAAAGTCATCCTTTTCCATTTCGAAAACCACATTTCCCTCACCTCCCCACTGGCCGGTTCACAGCTCCCTGCATCCATTTGGAATCTTAACGCGGCATCCCTGCCCGCTTCCCTGACAGCATCCTGTTCTTAACCTTGCCTCCCTCCAAACTCCCAGCTCTTGGCTCTGACACTAATCAAATCAGCTGCTGGGCTGTGTGACCTTGGACAGCTCCAAGCACCTCTCTGTGCCTTGGTCTTTTCATCTGTGAAACAAGGGCCTTGGGATAGGTGATCTTTAAGATCCCATCCGCATCTGATTTTTATGAATTGGTGAGTTCTGGGATGTGCCTCATTCATTCAACAGAGCTGTACCGAGTGTCTACTCTGTGCCAGGCACCCCCGCTCACAGAGCTCATCAGTCTAGGATGGGTATCATCGTCATCATCGGCGTCAGCAATGTCAAGCAGGTAACTTACTGAGCTCTTACCGTGTGCCAAGCTCTGTGTTACACAGATCCTATATAGTAACTTAATCGTCACAACCCTATGAGGTGGATACTATTATTATCTCCATTTCAGAGATTAGGAGAGGGAGCCTCAGAGAAGTGAAGTGACTCGCCTAGGGTCCAACAGCTAATATGCAGTAACGTGGCTCCCAACTCCAGAGACGACTGAACAACTGCACTGTGGAGTCAGACAGACCTGGGCCAATTCTAGGTCACGTTCCTTACTAGCTGGGTGACCTCGGACTGTGCTTTTATTTTGCTGGGCTTCAGTTGGTGTCCTCCCTGGTAAATGTTAATGGATAGCTACCATTCATTGGATACTCACTTCGTATGAGACACTGGGCTGAGCTCAGTAGTGTCTCCTTTAATCCTCACAACCCCTGCTCCCCAAGGTACAGGTTATCCCCATTTCACAGATGGGTCAATCGAGGCGCAGCGTGGTTAAATAACTTGCACAAAACCATAGAGCAAATTGGAGGTGTGGCTGGGATTTAAACTGAGATCTGATCTGCTTGAGCGTAAAGACTGTTTTTAAACCATTCAGGCCAGCCGTGTACAGTGGCTCATGCCTGTAATCCCAGCAGTTTGGGAGGCCGAGGCGGGTGGATTGCTTGAGTTCAGGAGTTCAAGACCATCCTGGGCAACATGGTGAAACCCCGTCTCTATAAAATTACAAAAATTAGCTGGACATGGATGCACATATCTGTAGTCCCAGCTACTGGTGAGGCTAAGATGAGGGAATTGTTTGACCCCAGGAGGTGAGGCTGCAATGAGCCAAGATTGCGCCACTGTGCTCCAACTGGGTGACATAGTGAGACTCTATCTCAAAAACAAAAACAAAACAAAATAAACAAACAAAAACCATGCAGGCCATTGTAATGATTGAAAGAGAAAACAAATCTCGGCCAGGCACAGTGGCTCACACCTGTAATCCAGCACCTTGGGAGGCCTAGGCAGGCGGATCACCTGAGGTCAGGACTTCGAGACCAGTCGGGCCAACATGGTGAAACCCCGTGTCTATTAAAAATACAAAAAATAGCCAGGCATGGTGGCACATGCCTGTAATCCCAGCTACTTGGGAGGCGGAGGCAGGAGAATCACTTGAACCTGGGAGGCAGAGGTTGCAGTGAGCCGAGATTGTGCCACTGCACTCCAGCCTGAGCAAGAGAGCAAGACTTCATCTCAAAATAATAATAATAATAATAATAATAAAATAGAAAACAAGTATCTTTATCATCTGTCTACACTTGAGTAGGGAATATGCTGTGGGAGAACAGGGCCACTGTTTCTGTTCTCCCCTGAATCCCTAGCACCTGGAACATTGCCTGGCATGTGGTAGGTACTCAGTAAATATCTGTAGATGAATGAACTCACCTGGCACAGTGCCTGGCATACAGCAGACAGTCCCTGAGAACCTCCACCCAACCCCATCTCCATGTCTACCTTCCGCAATCTGAAAAGCTGTGGTCCTCTGGTGGAGCTTCCTCCAAAGCTCCCCTTTAGGGCAGGCCTGGCTCCATCTTGGGTTACACCTGTACCCTGCAGATCTCACCCCAACCCACATATTTCCTCACCTTCCTGTGGCATCTCCCAGCCCAGCTCCACCAGGCAGTTCACAGGCAGAGGCTGTTTTTTCCATCTCCTCTATAAAAGGCCAGGTGTGAAGTTGCTTCCTTCCCATGATGCCTGGTACCATTCATGCCAGGGGCGTGGAGAACAAACACTTCCTATTTCAGAAGACCTCAGTGTCCACCTGAGGTCCCCTCTGCCCAAGCCTTTGCTGACCTCAGGTCCTGATTGCTGTTCTCGGCCCGAGAGTCAATGGAGGATGGGATCATAATAATAACATTTTTTCAGCACTGAACTATGTTTTTTTTTTTCTTTCTTTTTGAGATGGAGTCTTGCTCTGTCACCTAGGCTAGAGTACAGTAGCATGATCTCAGCTCACTGGAACCTCTGCCTCCCAGGTTCAAGTGATTCTTCTGCCTTAGCCTCCCTAGTGGCTGGGATTATAGCCACCTGCCACCGCGCCTGGCTAATTTTTGTATTTTTAGTAAAGATGGGGTTTCACCATGTTGGCCAGGCTGGTCTTGAACTCCTGACCTCAAGTAATCTACCCACCTTGGCCTCCCAAAGTGCTGGGATTACAGGCATGAGCCACCATACCAGGCCTGAACTATGGGCTTTCTATACACTAACTCGTTTCCTATTTACAGCCATTCTTGGTGGAAGGTATTATTTTCATTATTCCCAGTTTGTAGATAAAGTAAGTGAGGTTCAGAGAGGGTTAGCAACCTGCCAAAAGTTAAATAAGTCAGAAAATAGCAGACCAGGGATTCAAGCTCAGGACCTCTGACTCCAAATTCCTCCTAAACAACTAATATATATTGATAAGGAGATTCTGAAAGCATTAAATGCATGATCAATTTGTAGTAGTATTTGATTTCAGTAGTAGCAGTAGTAATTGTTATTATAGTGCCCATATCTTGAGAGTATGGCCTTGTGCTAAATGCCTTACATTTTAATCCTTACAAAACTTCTTAAATAAGGATTATTATTGGCCGGGCGTGGTGGCTCACACCTGTAATCCCAGCACTTTGGGAGGCCGAGGCGAGTGGATCACCTGAGGTCAGGAGTTGGAGGCCAGCCTGGCCAACATGGTGAAACCCGTCTCTACTAAAAATACAAAAATTAGCTAGGTGTAGTGACACACGCCTGTAATCTTAGTTACTCAGGAGGCTGAGGCAGGAACATCACTTGAACCTGGGAGGCAGAGGTTGCAGTGAGCCAAGATCGTACCACTGCATTCCAGTCTGGGCGATAGAGTGGCACTTCGTCTCGAAAAAAAAAAAAAAAAAAAAAAAAGATTATTATTTAGTACTATCCTGATTGCCATTTTAGAGATGAGGAAATGGAGATTGGGAGAAGTTAAGTAATTTGTCTAAAGTTATATAGGAGCCAGGATTTGAACGTAGGTCTTGCTGAGTCCAAAGTGTGTGCTTTCAAACATGAGCCTGCTCATGGTACTCCAGAGTACTGTCCCCTTGTAGCCAGATCACGAGATTCAAGCACCAGCTCTTCCTGGCTATATGGCCTCAGGAACATTCGTTCCATGTCCCTAGTGCCCCTAACTGTCCCTATCACCAGGCTGTTGTGAGGCTGAATGTGATGGTGAGAAGACATGAGCCTCCAGTCACATCGACAATGGTTGAAAGATTTATGATTAGAGGTGACTATATCTCTATAGAGTCTTCAGGGCCCCCAGCCTCAGCTTCTCCATTGTTAACAAGGAGGCAAAAATAATCTCCCAACTGGACTATAGAAATGAGATGAGGTGGCTGAGTGCACTTCATAAACTGTGAGGTGCTAGGCAAATTTAGGAAGAGGACAAAAGGAGGGTGTTGTCTGGGACTCACTCATGACCTCAGTATAATCCTTGAAGTTGACCCACATCTTCAGGATGGAGTCCAAGTTGGGCCACTTCACTGAAACCAATGTTAAATAAGGCTCGTTTCTTTTTTTAAAATAGTATTTTAACAAGCATTTATATAGCACTTACCGTATGCCAAGCACTATTCTAAGTGCTTTACAAATTATTCATGCATTTAATGCTTTCAAAATCCCTAGGAGATGGGTGCTCTTGCTACCCCCATTGTACAGATGAGAAAACTGAGGTCTGAGGAGGTTTAGCCACACGCTTGTAAATGGCAGAGTGGATACCTGTAAAGAGCTTGGCACAGGGACTGACCCTGTGTACCCACTAAGTGGTGGCGGCTACTGCTATTACTGTCACTATTTAGGCAACAATAGAATAACAGAAGACATATTTCTCCAATATACTGTGCATTTTACTTCTTCCCCTCCTCATGGGAATGGTATCTCTGCGAAGGCAGGGGGTTTGGTGTGTTCTGTTCAGTGCTGTATTCTTAGCACCTAGCTCGTAGTGGGCGCTCAGTATATTTGTTAGATTGTTATGGCTATTGTTATTATCATTAGCATCATCAGCACTGACCTGATTTTCCAACCAGCAGATTGGTAACTAGTTAGGCACTAGCCCTGGATGAGGCAGAGGCAGCACCTTCCAGGTTCCAGTAGGGAGAGGGCAGAATTTGGATATCCTCACCCCCTTCCAGCCAGAGGCTCTGTAGCCAAGGGAAGATTTTCTCAGGGTGGCTTGGAGGGTGTGTTATTGCTTCCTGGAGAAATGGAGCGGGAGGATTTGCGTGTCAAACAGTCAGCATAACAACAACAATAAACAATAATTAGATCAATAATAATAACAATAAATAACAATTACTGTTATTCCTTCCATTTTCAGAGCATCCATTCTCCAGCTGCATAACAGAGATTTACCCTTTTCTTTCTTCCTCTGCATTGAGATGACAGGTTTGGACAACGAGAATCTAGAAGGGGTGTGGGCTTCTCCCGTCCCATTACCCAGTGAATTGGAGAGAAGCGCAACTTTCTGTGGGATGCCGGTGGCTGTGGCTCTGCCTTCTCTCTCTACTTCCCTGTGATGTGGGCAGATTTGAGGGTGGGTGAGAAAAACAGCTGCAAAGGCCTTTGGGCAGTGGACCTTGGGGGAAGGCAGAGTACCCTGAAGGCAAACACGTGAGATCAGAGAAAGAGACAGATACACACACGCAGACAGACATGGGGGTGTATGCAGAGTGGGTGTGTGAAGGGAGACAGACAGAAGAGGCAGAAGACAGATGGGGGAGGCAAGTTAGTGAGAGAGGCAGTGATGGATGGAAAGGGATAGACAGACAGACAGGCAGAGGAAGAGAGGTGAAGGTTGTGGAGTTAGAGGGAGAGGGAGAGAGAGAGAGAGAGGAGCAGCAAGGGACCTAAACAGGTAGAGAGACAGAAGGGACAAAGTAAAGCCCCTGGAGAATGTGAAAGAGACAGAAACTTAGAAAACAGACGAGACAGAGAGAAATGGAGATGCTGAGGCAGGAAGGGTGGCCTGGGGAGAGAGGAGGGATGCACACCAGGGTCGGAGAGCAGAGGGGCCCACAGAGAGAGGAAAGCAGAAAGGGGCTGAGGGTAGGCGCAGGGCAGGCTCACCTGTAGGTGGAGCAGGCTGTTCTCCTGGAGGTAGAGGTACTGCAAGCTGACCAGGCCGCGGAAGATGGTGCCGGGCAGGCTGCTGAGCTGGCAGCGGTACAGATGCAGCGACTGCAGCCGCTCCAGGCCCTGGAAGGTGTCGGGCTCCAGCGAGCGCAGGTGCCGGTTGTCACCGAGGTCCAGCTCCTCCAGGGCTTGCAGGTGGCGGAAAGTGCCCGGGTAGATGGTGGAGAGGTTGTTGGAGAAGAGCCACAGGGTGAGCAGGCTGGGCCCGAAGGTGCCTGGCCGCAGCGTGCGGATTAGGTTGTTCTGCAGGAAGAGTCGCTGAGTGCTGGGTGGCAGGGACAGCGGCACAGAGGAGAAGTTGTTGGCCTGGCAGCTCACAGTGGGTGGGGATGAGTAGCAGGTACAGAGCATGGGGCAGCTGGGGGCCGCTGGGGGCAGGGCCAGGAGCATCAGCAGGAGGCAGGCCGAGGCGGGAGCTGTGGGGAGGGGAAGCAAAACTTACAAGGTGGGCTTCCAGGGCAGGAGTGCCAGCCCACCCACTTGGTAAAGGCCTAGATCCGGCTGAATATGGTGGCTCACACCTGTAGTCCCAGCACTTTGGGAGGCTAAGGCAGGAGGATTGCTTGAGGCCAGGAGTTTGAGACTATCCTGGGCAACATAGGGAGACCTCTGTCTTTACAAAAAAAAAAAAAAATTAGCCAGGCACGGTGGCATGTGCCTGTAGTCCCAACTACTTAGGAGGCTGAGGCAGGAGGATCACTTGAGCCCAGGAGTTTGAGGCTGTAGTGAGCAATGATCACACCCTTGTACTCCAACCTGGGTGACACAACAAGACCCTGTTTCGGGGGAAATAATTAAAAAATAAAAATAAAGGCCTAGAGCCCTGGCGCTCCCATGTCTGGGGGCTTAGGGGACAATGTTGCAGCCTCAAGTGGCCTGGCCATTTCCACTTTCTGAGGCTTCTGGTATATTAAGAAATAATGCCAAAAGGCCATTGTAGAAAGCACTGTGAATTGTTTGAAGAATGATCATCTTTTCATTCCTGTGTTGCATGTTTGACCTTGTCTAGAGATTAATGTCAAAAGACTAACGTCAGGGTTTCTCTGCCTCAGTATTGACAGTTGGGCCGGATAGTTCCTTGTTGTGGAGGCAGCCCTATATAAGGCACTTAGCAGCATCTCTGTCTTCTACCCACTAGATGCCAGCAGCACCCTGCCTCCAGTTGTGACAACCAAAATGTCTCCAGACATTGCCAAATGTCCCCTGTGGGGCAAAGTCACTCTACTGGAGAATGACTGGAAGTAACTTGGGACCCTTTGGAGATCTGAGGCCCGTGTGAAATGGACTCACCCTGGGGTCTGGGCTTGCCAGCCCACTGGTGCCTAGTGCCCTACTTTCCTGTACTTTTCACCCTTGCAGAGTCAGAGCCTCTCTGTGCTGGGAGGGGCCTTAAGGGTCAGGGTCCCTAAGTGAGGCCACCAGCCAGTCCTAGGCACGATGCAGAATTCCTGGGGGGACAGCCTGGGAATCTGCACTTTACACCCCAGGCTCTCCTCATTCACAGTTACTTAAACACTTTTTTCTTTTTTTCTTTTGGAGACAGGGTCTTGCTCCATCGCCTAAGCTGGAGTGCAGTGGTACGGTTACAGCTTACTGTAATCAACCACTTGGGCTCAAGCGATCCTCCTGCCTCAGCTTCCTGAGTCGCGGGGACCACAGGCCCATGCCACTGCACCCAGCTAATTTTTAAAAAATTTTGGCCGGGCGCGGTGGCTCACGCCTATAATCCCAGCACTTTGGGAGGCCGAGGCGGGTGGATCACGAGGTCAGGACATCGAGACCATCCTGGCTAACACGGTGAAACCCTGTCTCTACTAAAAATACAAAAAAAAAAAAAAAAAAAAAAAAAAAAAAGCCAGCATGGTGGCAGACGCCTGTAGTCTCAGCTACTTGGGAGGCTAAGGCAGGAAAATGGTGTGAACCTGGGAGGCGGAGCTTGCAGTGAGTTGAGATTGCACCACTGTACTCTAGCCTGGGCGACAGAGTGAGACTCCATTAAAAAAAAAAAAAAAAAAAAAAAAAAATTTGTAGGCATGGGGTCTTGCTATGTTGTTCAGGCTGGTCTCAAACTCCTGGCCTCAAACAATCCTCCCACCTTGGCCTCCCAAAGTGTTGGGATTTCAGGCATGAGCTACCGCATCTAGCCAAAAAAAAAATTTTTTTTTTCCCAAAGTAACTTTTGAAGGTTGAATATGATCCATCCTTCTTACGATACTGATGGAAAAGCAGGCCCAGAGAGCCTGGGGACTAGAAAGTGGAGTGCAGGTGCCTATACTCATACTTTAATAGGGGTGCAGGGACTCCCATCATCCCTGGCCTTTACCTTCCTGCCGTCACTATAGCTGATAAAGTTCTAGGCCGGAACTCGCTTGACCTCTACACTTTCTCATGATTTCCAGGTGACTCCTGGGATTTTCTTCTGGCAGTTTTGCCTGGGGAGAAAGGGAGCCTGCACCCCCAAAGCCAGGCAGTCATTCCCTGGGCACACGGTGACTGAACACCTTCTGCTTCAAGCAACATCCTAGGCTTTTGAAGGCAGAGGGGAGGAAGAGCTGTTTCTGCACCCTGAGATCCTGGGGCTCCTTGGGGTCCAGAGACCCTGGGAGAGACTGAGGTGCTGGTGATTTTGAGTGTGGGATCTCCAAGGCTGCGAACTGCACATGCTTAGTGGTTGTTTTGTATGTGATGTGTCACGCTCCTGAGGTTGCCGTGTGTGTGAATGTGTATATGTGTCTGTGATTTTGGGTAGTGGTGTGAGCCAGGTGCTCACCAAATGCAGTGCTGCTGAGCCAGGTGTGCACGCATGGGACTGACAGGCCCTGAGTGTGGTGCTGGCATCCCAGCTGCCCTGGTGTTCCTCCTCCAGAGCGGGGAGCACACAGGTGCGGGGTGGAAGATCCACACTCCCAGTGTGCTGCTCCCCGCTTTTGGGCCCCACCGTGAGTGTCCCCGGCCCCTCCCGGCGCTGCGTCGGTGCTGCGTCGGTGCGTGCTGGCTGTCCTCCGCGTGTGTGTGAGCGCCGGGCCCCGTGCGTGTGTAGGCTGGGTGTGATGTAATACTCAGTGACACAGCGGCTGCTGTTCCATTCGTTCACACCACCTCCGCGTTTCTCGGCCCTTCTCACCCCTCCCCCGTGCGGCGTTTCACGATTACTTTCTCCTGAGTTTCTCAGACCCACGTGGGGTGGAGGAGCAGTGTCTCTCACCCCTCATCTGAACCAGGCAGAGGTGGAGTGTGGAAGCACAGTGGGGATGCTGAGTGGGTTTCATGAGGGTTGAGGTTTGGGGCTTAGAACTGGAGATTTCAAAGCTGGAAAGGTCCCCTCGATTCCTCTGGTTCAAGCATCTGTTCTACTGAGGTGATGATTGGAGCTCAGAGAGAGCATACGACTTACCCAAGGTCACACAGCAAAGTGTTGGCAGGGAAAAGGCTAGAAAAGTCTCTCGATGCCCAGCCAGGGCACTTCCCTTCCTGTCAGAGTCACCCTCTGATCTCTATCTCACTAAGGACTTGACACCAAAAGAAGCCAAATCCTTCTCTGATCCCTTAATCCTACCCCTTATCCACAAGCTCACCAGAGTGTGAGCCCTGATGGCCGCCAGCCCCTGGAGGATTACAGAGTTCTTCCCCAGCCTCCGCACTGACCGCTGCCCCAGGAGGGACAGAGGGAAGGATGTGCAATCTCAGAGGGCCCCAGAGGCATGGCCCATTCCCCTGGCACCAGGGCTCCTTCCGGCTTGAGGGTAAACTCTGCAGGAGCTGGCAAGGGTGCCTACTCCTCTTTCTTTCCCTAGACTCTCCTGCTCCCCACCTGCCCGCATTAGACTGCTTCTCTTCTCTTTCCCCAGGCTCCTTCCTTCCGTCTTGTTCCCATGTCTCCCTCAGCCAGGGCACCTCCCCCAGCCCATGACAGTGGTCCCTGCAGGCCCTCTGAAGAGCGACCCCGTGCTGGGCGCCCCTCCATAACAGCTGCTGCATAACAGTGACTCTGTTGCCATTTCTGGCCCTTGCCACTGCCGTGCAAAGCAGCTGTAACCCAAGGAGCTCATCCATAATTCACGCTGCGGCTCTCACTGGAGGCAAGGAGGAGGGGAGAGTGGGGGGCTCTGGGCTTCACTGCCCCCAGGCCTGCTGGGGCTGGAGTGAGCACTCCAGGGCAGAGGTGGTGGGACTGGGGGGTTGGAGGACCAGAGAGCTGTGCCTTTCCCTCCCTCTCCCGCCCTCGGTCCCTGCCCTGCCCAGTGTGTGCCCTTTTCTTTCTTGCCATGTCCCTTCCCCACCCCCTGTTCTCACACCTCCTCACCACCACTCCTTCCCTCCAGGCCCAGGCCTCCTCTCTCTCCCGAGGACCACAGCTCTGCTCCTGGCCTTCATTTTGTGAATTCCCGGTGGAGACTGGGGCAAGATGCACAGAGTGTCAGAGCTGGAAAGGGGGATACCTCGGTGGCCACCTAGAGCCGACCCCTCATGTCACAGGTAACACCGCTGAGAGCTGGGGAGGGGCAGTGTCAGTTTCTGAGCACCCCAGGCCTCCTGACCAGATCTCTACAGCTTGCCCTCATTGTCTTTCTCAGAAGCCTTCATTTCATCCCTCCACTACTTCATGGACAGAGGAAAGCCCTTTGTAGCAGCCTCCCCCACCCTCTCTGCTCACCCCTCCTCTAAAGTCAGCAGGGGATGGCTAGAGCTGCAGGGGAGAGTACAGCAGGGTAGGAGGAAACCAGGAAGCACCTATTTTGTCCCAGGCACTGCATTTGTACATGTTAACTTCTTTATACATTAAACACCACACACATAACCCCCTAGAGGTCAGTATTGTGGTCCTCAATTTGCCGATGAAGGAAGGGAGCCCCAGAAACATGACACAGTGGCCTCAGGTCATGCAGCTAGTACAAGGTGGAACCCAGATTGGAAAAGAGGGGCATCAAGCCCATGTCAGAGAGACTCTCTGACCTTTCTTTAAGAGGTCATCACATCCTCCGCAGAAACCACACCTGAATGTGTGAGACACTGCCCTTGAGGTAAAGACAGGAGAAAAACTGCACACAGGTGCCTAGGGCTGGGCCAGCCACAATGCTGAGTCTGTGTGACCATTTCAGGGTCAAGGCAAGAAAGGGACTCCAGCTCTCTCTGCAAATTTCATCTCCCAGGCTTCCAGTTGCAGTTGCTCTACAGTAGTAATTACATTTGGGAGTCAAGAAGAGATGACCCCTGTCCAGAAGATATGGCCAGAACTGACCAGGGGAGGGAGCCAAGAGAGGCTAGAACATGGTATTGATCCCGGAAGGCTGAAGTATCCAGAGCCAAAAGTATCCGTTCACTGAGGGACCACTGTCCAGGACTCTGGCTATTAAACCTTGGAGTACCAAGGCTCCGAAACAAAGTTCTCAGCCCACAGGCCACTCTTTGGGCTGGAGGCCCCTGTAGAAGAAGGAACTTGAGAAGGAGAAAACTAGACCCAAGGTAGGGGGCAGGATCCAGGCTACCCACCCACAGGGCAGAGTCTCTGGTGGAGAGTGGGATGCTCCCTGGAAAGGCAGCGGAGGCCTCTTGCTCTGAAAGGAGGGGTACAGGGTCCCAGACGAGAAGCAAGGGCTCCACACCCCACAGGCTGCTTCAGGGAGGGGCCAGGGCCTGCGGGCAGATGCTGAGGGGGCAGGGGCTGAGGAGGTGGGAGCTGAGGAGTGGGATGGAGGTGGTGGTGATACCAGTGACGCAGGGGCCTGGGGAGGCACTGACGCGGGTGACGGAGGTTTAGAGCTGCTGCAAACAGCTTCTCACTCTGCCAGAATGTAACACCCCAAAATAAGCAGCCACCGTGGTGGTGGCGGTGGCTGCAGAATCCAACGTCCGGGCCGGATAAATAAATGGCAGCACAGGAGCCAGCCTGGTTGCCCACCCTCAGAGGCTGCCACTCCCCTTCCAAAGTCTTCACCCTCTGTCCCTCACAGCCCCCCCCAAGGCTCTGAGCTCAGAGCACCCCCCATCTGGCCCACCAGCCACTCCCTGAGAGAAGCAATGTGGCAGGCAGGCGCTTTGGGAATGGAGGGCTTCCCACGTGGAAGTGGTTACCAGAAGCCTCTTTGTCTCATCCCTGGGCAGCACCCCCCAGCCCCCAGTCCCTCTCTCCCAGCCTTTCTCTTCCTCCTCCTTGTCCCTCCTCTCCAGCCCTTCTCCCACCCATGGTTCCCGGTCCCCAACCCTCTTCCCCGGTTCCTGATGCCCCTTCTCTAGCCACCATCCCCATCCTTCTCTGGTTTCTGATCTTTCCATTCTCCTTTTCCATTCCGGTCCCCAGGGTCCCAGTCCTAATTCTCTTTCCTGCTACCTCCATCCCGGATTCTGGGTCCCCATCCCTAGTCTTCTTCCCACCCCTCCCCTGATCTGGTCTTTCCTCTCCTTCCCTCTTCCTTGGTCTTCACCTGGGTCCCACTTCCCTCCACGCTTTTCCCGTCTAACCTTTATTCCTTCTCCCCCTCCCCCGCTCCATCTCCCTCCTCCTTTCAGCTTCCCTCACCACTTTCTCCATCTTTGACTTCTCCTTCCTATCACTCTCCCCCTGACCCCTCCCCACCCCACCCCCAATCTCTGGCCCACACCCTTATCTGTCACTCAATCAGTAGAACTATCCTCTTTCTAGCGCCCTCCATCTGTCCTACCAAAGAGGGCCACTTGGATTTCCCTCTGCGCCTCCTACCTCCCCAGACAGCCCCCTACCCACACCTCCTGTCTTCCCAGGTGGCCAGAAAGTGCTGAGGCACCGGGCAGGAGGAGTTGCTGAGTCGGCGCTTCCCCAGCCGGCCCGAGTCCTCGGCGTCCCCCGGAGCAGGTGGAGCCGGGACAGTGGAACCTGAGCTTCCCTCCCCCCTCCGGGCCGGGTCCACCTGCCCCCAGCGTCCCACCTCGGTCACGAGCTCCTCGCACGCGCCCGCAGGCTCCTAGCCAAGTGCCCTCCTGCTGAGAGCAGCCCTGGCGGCGGGGGCGCGGCCCCAGCGCTGAGCTTTTCCCCTTCCCCAGGTTACCCCACATCCCCAACTGCCCCACCCTAGATCCCTGAAAGAAGGGACGCCCTGCTTCTCTCCCCAGGATGCCCTCCGCTCTCCCGCCGCCGGGGTTCTTACCTTGCAGCAGGCGCCTGAGCCCGGGCAGCATCTTGTCTCGACGCTCGGGGGAGGGGGCGGCGGGGGGAGGGCGCTCCCACTCGCTCCCTGAGCCCGCCGGATGCACGGCGGGGACCCCGCGGGGCTCCGGGAGGGCCCGGGAGTCCCCGGGCTGCGTGGCCGGGCCGCTGCGCTCTACCCTGCGCCCCCCGGGCTGCGGGCCTCGGGAGGAGCCATCGGCCCCGACGGGACGGGGCGGGGCGCGACGGGGCGGGGAGGGCTGGGGCTGGCCGTCAACGCCCAGCGCCCGCGCCCCGCTAGCTGCACTGTCAGCTCGAGAGTCCGTCAGTCCGTCGGTCCGTGCGCCCAGGCTGCTAGCCGAGGGAGAGTGGGGACAGCGAGGAAGCTCTTCCCAACCACCCCCACTCCTTCCCGCACTCGCTGGCTCCTCCCTCGCTTGCTGACTTGCCGACTTAACCCTTTCTTGACCACTAGGAGGCGGGAGCGGCTTTCTAACCCCCCTCCACCCCACCCCCCTCCCCCCGCTCAAGGGACCCGAAGGACTGTGTTCGATCGTCCTCGCGGCGCCACGCTTCTAAAGAAATCCCTTCTTGGGGGAATGCGGTAGTTTAGGGGAACCCCGTGGACTTGTCCTGTTCCCCCCTCCCAACTTTCCAGGAGAAGATGAGCTTCTGGGTCACCCCCTCCCCCGCCCCCAGCCGCGTCCCTCGCGCCAGTGCCCCGGCCTCCAGCGTTTCTGTCCCCTGGGACAGCTCCAAGATTCCACTTTTCCTTCCATTCCCAGACCTCAAGCCCAGTGTGCGACTATAAGAATAGCATATGCAAGAGTTTGTGCGTGCAAGATCGAGTGCATATGAGCGTGCACGTGCGCGCAAGGATGCTTGTGCAGGTGTGACTCAGGATGCTTGCACGTTACCCTTTGTACGGGCTTGGGGAAGCGGGGGGCACGTGAGTGTGCACACGGGTGAACGGCTGCGAGTCCGCCAGCGTGCATGTCTAGGCTGGTGGGAAACGTGAGGCTGTGAGAGGTTTTGCGCTTGCGATCTTGGGGATTGGTGGAGAAGAAATATGTGCCCGGTGTGTGTATGCCCCTTAGCGCATTTACGAGCGGGTGCGAGTTGGGCACGTGTGCGAGTGTGTGCGTTTTTTTGTGTATGTGTGATGCGTCCGGGAGGGGAGATCTTATCCCCCGCGGGGGTGCAGGAGAGGACCCAAAGCTGGGGAGAAGACTGTTGGTTTCGTGCGAACTTCCTCTACCCCCTTTTAAAGAGGGGCGGATTATGGTCTCACTGGAGCCCCTCTGGCCCTTCATGGCGGTATCAGCCGACCCATCACCTATGCACTTCCCTACAAAGGCTCCCAGGTCTTGACTCGGTCCAGCTCGTCCGCGGAGCCGCCCCGGCGTGGGATACGCTCGGGGCCCTCGGGGGAGCCGCTTCGGGTACGGTGGCCAGGCAGCGCCGGCGGGGTTGGGGCTGCTGGAGCCGCGGGTGCGGCCGTGCGGGACCCCTGAGCCCCCTGCGCTGCCGTTCCCGCCAGCACAGAAGCCCCTCGCCCCGCCGCCCGCGCCGCGGCTCCTCCTTTCCTATCCGTGCCAGCGTCCAACGCAGTGCCTGGCATACAGTCGGCGCTTGATAAATGTTGGTCTTATTCTTCCCATTCATTCTCTGCTCCTTCCACGGTTTCTCGTTCTTCTTGCGTTTTCATTCGATTTCTCTGGTTTTCTCCCCCGACTCTTATTCCTATTTCGTGGTCTCCGTCTCTGTTCCCTCCCTCCCTCTCGCTCTCGGGCCTTTCCTCTCTCTACTCGTCAGTTTCCCTGCCCGGTCTTCTTTCTCACTGTCTCTCCGTGTCTTCGTCTCTCTCCTCCTCCCCCTCGGGGCTCCCTGCATCTCTGTCTCTCGTCTCTGTGTGTCTCGGTGTCTCTGCCTCCCTATCTCTCTCCCTCTCCCCCAGTTTCATTCGCAAGTTCCCGGCCCGCGGGCACCTCGGCTCTCGGGCGCCCCCTGCTGGTCCCATTTTGGACCTTCCGGGGCTCCCAGCTCCTCTCTGTGCCCCTAAATTTCCTCTCCCGCCCCTCTCGTTTTCAGATCAGGTAGAAACAGAAGGGAACATCTCTGGGGTTCCCGTCTCCCCTCACCCCGGGCTCCCCCTATCTCCGGGAGGCAGGACAGGCCCCTGCATTTCCCCAGGACCCACCCCGACTAGGGCCCGCGCCTGGGGGGAGGGCCTGGAGGCGGCGGCGGGGAGGGAGTGTTGGGGGTAGCAGGGTGGGGTTTGGCGTCCTTCCCCGGAATGAGCCGCGGCACAATCTGTCGCTGGGTTTGTTTGCCGAGCTGCCTCCGGAGCGCAGTGGGGCTGGCTCCCGGGGAGCGAAATATCACAAGATGCGGAGACAGACGCTGAGGGGCGGGTGGGCGGCGGGCTGACTCAGGTGTGCTGTCATCGGTTCCCGGGGCCCGCGCTCTTCGGAGAGGGGTGGGAGGGGACCCCGGGCCCCCAGCGCAGGCGGAACCCCGAAGCTGGGAGGGGAGTTCCCCCTCCCGGGACGAGCTGCGAGGAAAGGGAAGCCCCGTCCAGGAATCCCTGGCTCCAGGCAGTCGCAGCCCCTCTGCTCATCCCCGCCCCTTATACAGGTGTCACGGTTTCCCATAATTATCTGCTGACTCATCCCCTCCACACCCAACTAGACTACCAGCTTTTTGCGGGCAGGGAACTCGTGTCATCCATTGTTGTGTTTCCAGCAGGTGCCCACTGAAGACTTTTGGATGGTTGGCTGGTCTCGTTTTACAGTAGGTGCCACAAAGCATTTGGTCTTCTCTGTAGAGAACTCTGACCCCTCTTTCCTCCCGCCATCCACATTTGCTGTCCTCGCTCCACCCAGCTCCAGTTAGGGTTGGGGGGAGGGGGGAGAATTGGAAACCTGAGTCTGGAGATCAGAGTTCTCCAGGTGACCCTAGACAATGTACTCCCCTTCCTTGTGCCTCAGTTTCCTCATCTGTACGGCGAGGCTACCCGGTCATCGCGAGGCTGCATTAAGTCTCCAGGCACTCCACGTATGAGAAAGTGCTTGGTAAAATGAGCTCTGTGTGTGTGGAGGGGTGGTTGGTAGGTGATGTCGTTACTATTTTGGCAGTAATTCTTTGGTGGCGATTGTTGTCCCAGTAGAATCAGACACACCATGCCTGAACATGAGTTGGGCTTCTGCAGTTAGACGTTTTGAGATCCAAGGAGTAAGCTGATGGCAAGGTGTAATCGAGGACTCAGCCTCTGGCTGGGCTCTGGGCTGGAGGCTTGGCCGGGCTTTGGGGTGCTGGGTCTTCAGGCTTCGGCCGCAGTGCTGGCCCGCCCTCTGGTGGCTCTAGGTGGATCTGCAGCCCCACGGGAAGCCAAGATCTCTGGAGATGGGCTCAGCGACGGATTTTCCCTAGAAAGGAGGAGGACACCCCCCGCCCCGCCCACCCCATTGTCTGGAGAACAGCGGGCTTTGGAAAGGAGACCAGGTAGAAGGAGGAGTATATTGGCACAGACTGGATGAGTCTGGACTTCCGAGTTCCCACTTACTAACAGCGCAGCTACTGTCAATGTGCCACCCAAGATCCCACTTCCCTCTGGGCATACCCGCCCAGTGAGTCCACAGAACCTCCCTGGCTCTTCCCTTCACCGCTTTGGCACCTTCACTGTGTAGAACGCTTGGCGGTTAGTGTGCGAGGTGCGGTGGCTCAGTGGTCGAGAGCACAGGCTTTGATGGGTTTGTGCCCTGGCTCTGCGGCTCTCTAGCTAGAGCGGGGACCTTGGGCAAGTCGCTTCCTTTTTCAAACCCCAGTTTTCCCATTCAGAAGATGGGAGGGGCCGGGCATGGTGGGTCATCTTGGTAATCCCAGCAATTTGGGAGGCTGAGGCGGGAGGACTGCTTAAGACTAGGAGTTCAAGACTAGCCCTGTCAACTTAGCGAGACCCCTGCCTCAAAATTAACCAGTCAATCAATAAAAGAAATTGGGGGGTGTTGACGCTAGTTCCGAGCTCAAGTTTGAGACCATCCCTGGTGACTTAGCAGGACCTTGTCTCAAAATAAATAAATGAATAGATAGATAGATAAATAAATAAATAAGGTGGGAGGAAGGAGGGCCATACTGCTTCCCAGCTCATAGGGTTGTTTGAGGAGTAAAAGAAACAAAGCATGAAAGAACATAACAGAGTAGCTGACCCTGTGTTTGATAAATGCTGATAATATTATTTTTACTTTTAGCCTAATGACAGTCTGGAGAAATAGGCATTGCAGTCTAGAGGCAGAAAGAAAAATGATGACCTGCGGTCATTTTTTTTTTTGAGACAGTGTGTCACTCTGTCTTACTCTGTCACCCAGGCTGGGGTGCAGTGGCATGATCCCGGCTCACTGCAACCTCCACCTCCCAGGCTCAAGCAATCTTCCCACCTCAGCCTCCCAAGTAGCTGGGGCTACAGGCAGATACCACCACGCCTGGCTAATTTTTGTAGAGATGGGGGTCTCACTATGTTTCCCAGGCTGGTCTTGAACTCCTGGAATCAAGCAATCTGCCTGCCTTGGCCTCCCAAAGTGCTGGGATTGCAGGTGTGAACCGCTGCACCCGGCACCTGTGGTCTCATAAGGAGTGAGTGGCAGAGCCAGGTCTGGGGGTCATTTTTTAGATATGACTTCCTACCCACGTGAACTACCCCTCAGATGACCTTCACAGCTCCACCCTACCTGGCACTTGCCAGGGATGCCCACTGTGGTAAAAAGAATCCTGGCCCAAATTAAAAGTCCTGAGTTCCAGCGTGGACTCTGCCTCCGGACAGCTGAGTAACTGGGACAGACCTCTCCTCTCTGGGCTTCAGGGTCCCATCATTGAAGGGAATATCTTGGACTCTATATTCTTGAGAGTCCTGCAAAGCTGCATCTTAGTATCATCTGGGTGTCTCCATGACTGCCAAACTAGAAGTTACCAAAAATGGAGCCTCTCAGCTAGATCCCACGCTGCCTCCACTTTCCCAGCTCTGGGCACGGGGGAGAATCAGATTTTCTAGGGATTCCTCCAGACCCCACCCTGGGCTCCTCAGCTCTCCCACTGGTCACCAGACCTGCTCCTGAGCCAGTCAGTGGCCCCACGTGCTGCCTACTGTGCTGGGAGGTGGAGGGACGGAGGTGCACTTGTCACCCACACCCTTCCACAGTGAGTTCCACGCCCTGTTCTGCCTGGCCCAAGGGGAACAGGGCTCCTTTCTAGGCCCTTTCTAAAACAGGGAAGAAAACCTAGATTAGCATATAGGGCAAGGTTGTCAGAACATGTTTTTCTCTTTCCTTGTCTCGTTTTTAGGGTCCCTGTCCATGTATTTATTTATTTATGTATTTATTTATTTCGAGATGGAGTCTTTCTCTGTCACCCAGTCTGGAAATGCAGTGGCAAGATCTTGGCTCACTGCAAGCTCTGCCTCCCAGGTTCAAGCAATTCTCCTGCCTCAGCCTCCCGAGTAGCTGCGACTACAGGCGCACGCCACCACGCCCAGCTAATTTTTTGTATTTTTAGTAGAGACGGGTTTTTACCATGTTGGCCAGGCCGGTCTCAAACTCCTGACCTTGTGATCCACCCTCCTCGGCCTCCCAAAGTGCTGGGGTTACAAGTGTGAGCCACCATGCCCAGCCTATTATTTATAATATAATGGGTATATATTAAGCCCTTGCTTCATGTCATGAACTTATGTGTGCTGGCTGATGTAGAGTAACTCTATGGGGGAAAGTCTATTAATATCCCCTTCTTACAGATGGAGAAACAGGCTTAGAGAGGTGGTGCTGCTCTTAGATCTGGGCAAAAAGAGTCCTTTCCTGAGCCCTGTGCTTTGGAGGGCTCTGCTCTGGCCCTCCTCTAGCCAGTTTCCCTGAATGGGGCAAGAAGTCCCTAAGGCCAAGGGATGTGCCTCCCAGAGGCTGCATCTCTCTTCTAGACCACACTTAGGGTATCCTGGACCCTGGAATCTCAAAAAGCCCAAGTTGACTTCCTGGGCCTTTGTGGGCTTCTTCTCTGAACTACCTTTCTGCCAGTGCATGAACCCATGGCCAAAGGCTAGCCAAGGGGCAGATGTTTGGAGAGGGTGTGGCTGGGCCTTAGACATATGAGTGGGATATTCACATGTATGGATATGAGGCTCTTTGTTGCCTGAGATGGAGCTGTGGTTGGGAAGTGGAGGGGAGCTGGGTGTATTTATTTATTTATTTTTTGAGATGGAGTTTCGCTCTTGCTCTTGCTGCCCAGACTGGAGTGTGATTGCACGATCTTGGCTCACTGCAACCTCCACCTCCCAGGTTCAAGCAATTCTCCTGCCTCAGCCTCCCAAGTAGCTGGGATTGCAGGCATGCACCACCATGCCTGGCTACTTTTGTATTTTTAGTAGAAACGGGGTTTCACCATGTTGGTCAGGCTGGTCTCGAACTTCTATCCTCAAGTGATCCCCCCATCTCAGCCTCCCAAAGTGCTGGGATTACAGGCATGAGCCACTGGGCCTGGCTGCTGGCTGTATTTCTATGTAGAACTTCAAGGAGTTGGGTCATTCTAAATTTGAATCTAGATTTCGAAGGTCAGGTTCCTTTCAAAATGCAAGAGTGATGCTTGCAGTTGGGAGGCTAGGGATGCCTTGTGGACAGGGGTTGCCCGGCTTGTACTAGTGGGTTAGTGATTCCCAAGCTGTGGTACCAGTGCCTCCCTTTGCTCTCCAGCCCTGTCCTTGCAAGTGTTAGGGGCAGCTGGGTGGAGAGGTCACATAACTTCATCAAAGGTTACATGACTTAAAAGCTGCAAAGCCAGGCTATGAACTCAGGTCTGTGTAAATCTTTTCTTCTTTTTTTTTTTTTTTTTTTTTTGAGACGGAGTCTCGCTGTGTCTCCCAGGCTGGAGTGCAGTGGCCTGATCTCGGCTCACTGCAAGCTCCGCCTCCCGAGTTCACGCCATTCTCCCGCCTCAGCCTCCCAAGTAGCTGAGACTACAGGCGCCCGCCACCACGCCCGGCTAGTTTTTTGTATTTTTAGTAGAGACGGGGTTTCACCATGTTAGCCAGGATAGTCTCGATCTCCTGACCTCGTGATCCATCCGCCTCGGCCTCCCAAAGTGCTGGGATTACAGGCAATCTTTTCTTCTTTAATGAAGCTCCACACCAGTCTTAACCAGAAGTCAGAATTTTGGCTCCCTGGAGTTCTCTGGTTAGAAAGTTGAGTCCCATTGTTTCTCGGAGTTACCTTCCAGTGAAGAGAGCCTCCCTATCCCACTTGACTCTGAACTTGCTGAGTTCAGGGTCCATGTTTTCTTTGGCTTTGTTTATTTCGTGCACCTGGCACAGCCCTGACTCAGAGTAGGTGCTCAGCAAATGTTGCTGACCTATCAGAAACATAGTCTGCTGCGGGAGGCGCTCATCAAATAATCGTAGTGTGAGGTGCTATAGGTCACATCTGTGTTCAGCGGAGCCGGTAAAGTCTAGGATGGAGGTGGGGTTGGGGAAGCATTGCGAAGCCCTGCCCAGTGTGGCCGTGAGATTAGTTGCCTGGGACTCTCTCTCTTTTTTTTTTTTGAGACGGAGTCTCACTCTGTCGCCCAGGCTGGAGTGCAGTGGCGCGATCTCGGCTTACTGCAAGCTCTGCCTCCTGTAGTTGCCTCGGACTCTCTTAATCCGAGAACCCTCTATCATGGGGCAAGAGACTGATTATTCCCTGTTGCCTTTTGCACCAACTGTCCAACCCTCCCCCATTTCCTTATAGGCACCAGTTGGGGATGGCATCCCTTCATTAGGTGTCCCCAAGTGGGCAACACTTTTCTCATTTCTACAGTAAGTAAACAGGACAGATCAATTCCTTTCCCCTTAAATTCTGGGGGTTGAAGCCACTAGATTTGCAAGAGAGAGTGAGTACATGTATGCGGGGTATTGTAGGAGGTGGGGCAAATGGAAGTGCCGCAAGCTCTAATATGGGGGACATGGAGCCTCCTGCTACTGGTAGTGGGGGACTCAGGCCATTGCTCCAGTTTAGGCCCCCACTGTAGGATCAAACACAGTAGGCCACTGACACGTGTCTCTGCCTCTCAGCCCATTTTCTCCAATTAATTTAAAGTTAATCTGTCCAGGGTATAGTTTTGATCATGCATCACCCTGCTCAGAAGCCGCAATGGCCAAATCTGGCTGGAAGTGATTAATATCTATCGACTCCAAAGTGCTCGCTCACTTTTATAGGACAAGCCTCAAGACTTCAACAGATAAACAGGTGAAGGATGTGGATGACTACTTCACCCAAGAGGATATGCAGCGAGTAAACAAATACTTGGAAAATAGTTCAACCTGTTAGTGATCAAAGAGATGGAAATGAAAGCCGTGTGAGGATAGCATTTCATACTTATTAAATTAGCAGAATTTTATAAACACCATCACCCAGCACTGGCAAGGTTGGATGACGTCTGTGTTCCTACATCTCTGGAAGCAGTGTGCAAAACTCTGAAAAACAGTCTAGTAAAATATAACAAGAACCTTGAAAATATTATTACTTTTTGACTGACTAATCTCACTGCTGGGATTTGATCTTAAGAATATAATGCAATAGACAAAAAAAGCTCCAGGCATGACCCTGGCATTATCCTCCATTTCCCCAGACAGTGAAATGGTTAAGAAAACCATGGTTAATATAGTCAATGCAATATTATGCAGCCGCAAAATGATAATTATGAAGAATATGCAGAAACATGGAAACCAGTTTATAACATCATATTTGTTTATAAAAGGCAGGATAAAAAAATTGCATGAACACTGATGGCGACCATGCAAAGTAAATATTCGTATTGACAAAGTCTGGAGAATATGCAAAATTGAAAATTATTGAAGGTTGGGAGAAAGATGGGTGTTTTTCCTTTTACTTGAAGAATGTTCTTTGTTAATGTTGAAAAATTATTTTCACAACAGGATGCGTTCTGTAAAAACAAATCCTCTTTTTTTTTTTTTTTTTTTTTTTGAGACAGAGTCTCACTCTGTTGCCCAGGCTGGAGTGCAGTGGTGCGATCTCGGCTCACTGCAAGCTCCGCCTCCCGGGTTCCCACCATTCTCCTGCCTCAGCCTCCTGAGTAGCTGGGACTACAGGCACCCGCCACCGCGCCCGGCTAATTTTTTGTATTTTTAGTAGAGACGGGGTTTCACTGTGGTCTCGATCTCCTGACCTTGTGATCCGCCCGCCTCGGCCTCCCAAAGTGCTGGGATTACAAATCCTCTTTTATTGCTTATAGAATAAAGTCAAGATGCTTCAGACTGTGCTCACTATGATGATTACGATGATCACGTTTATTAGGTACGCTTGCTACATTCCAAAGAAAGAAGTGAGCGCGTTGCACAGGTGATTTATTACTATTATTATTCTTTTCTTACTTTCTTTTCTTTTCTTTTTTTTGAGACAGGGTTTCACTATCTTGTGCAGGCTGGTTTCAAACTCCTGGGCTCAAGCAATCCTCCTACCTCAGCATCCTGAGTAGCTGGGATTACAGGCACATGCTACCATGCACAATAAAATCTTGTGATTTTATTGAGAGCTCGTTTGGAGATTCTGGCAGGGGAGAACAGGTGCTCATATACCCTTGACTGAAGAATGGTCCTCCTCTATCAGGAAAGGTCTTCCTCTTTGACCAAGTGTGCAGTTTCAGGAGGAATACATGTGGAGTGGTGAGGGAGAAAGGGGACAGGTGCCCAGCCAGCCTGATCAGCCGAATCAACTCTGGAGATCAGTGGGGTGACAGAGGTCACAGCCAGAGCGTCCTCACATTTTGTCATTTCATTGAATCTTCACAACAACCCTGTGAGATTAAAAACTAGTATTATCTTGAATTTACAGATTAGAAATCTGAGACTCAGCAAGGTTAGCCCTCCTGCCTAATTTTACACAGTCAGCAAAAAAGCTGGGCTTCAACCCCAGCCTGTGTAATTACAGAATTTGAGCTGAATTCCAGAATTGGCATTGTAGGTTAATGTTTAAAGAACTTCAGTCATTAATGTATCACTATGATGATTTTGGGGATAGCTGTGGCTCACACATTATGTACTGTGACTTAGTAATTTTAAAATTTAAACCAACTCACTTTAATTTAAAGTGAATGCCTACTTTAGCATTTTTTGTAAAAGCAGGAATCCCCTTGGAATCATTCATTAAATGTGTTGATTTTATTTTTCAGTGCACAATAAAATGAAAACATTAACAGTATAGTCATTTGAGATCATATTGTACACCCCCCTTTGGGAAAAAGTGAACTACCTTATGCTCCAGCCTCCCATTCCCGTCTTATCAGCCTCTGCCTGGTCCATCTCCCGCAGAGCTTTCCCAGCCTCACTCCGCTGGGGAAGCTCAGACCACCCTATACCTCTAGTTGCCCCCAGTCTCAGCACTTTCCCAGGTCTTGCCTGAGCCAAATCCAGATCAAAGGCATTAGTGGACAAAGAGGACACAGATTCAGAAGCCTGCACACTACAACAATGAATTTCCATTTCTTAAACTGCTACTGTGTGCCAGGCATTATTCCAGAAGCTTTATATACATTATCTCTATTGGATTTTTATAATGACCCTTGAAGCAGGTGTGATATTTTACTTCTATGTTATACATTAAAAAAGTGAGGCACACAGGGGTTAAGGCATTTGCTTATCACACGATGGGTAAGTAACAGCCAGGATTCAAGGCTAGTCCTGTTGAGCCTCGAAGTCCTTTTTCTTACCATTCTGCTGTTCAGTCTTTTTATTTTTATTTATTTAATTTAATTTATTTCTTTTAGAGACAGGGTCTCTCCCTCTATTGCCTAGGCTGGAGTGCAGTGGTGCAGTCATAGGCTCACTGCAGCCTCAAACTCCCGGGCTCAAGCAATCCTTCTCCCTCAGCCTCCCAAGTAGCTGGGACTATAAGCATGCATCATCAGGCCTGGCTAATTCATTTTTATTTTTATTTTTTGTAGAGACAGAGTCTCGCTATGTTGCCCAGGCTGATCTTGAACTCCTGGCCTCAAGCTATCCTCCCACCTTGACCTCCCAAATTGCTGGGATTACAGGTGTGAGCCACAGTGCCCAGCTCTCTCTTTATTGATATATTGGTACATATTTATAGGATACATGTGATATTTTGTTACAGGCATAGAATGTATAATGTTCGACAGGGTATTTAGGGTCTCTCTCACCTCAAGCATTTATCATTTCTCCCATCCAAATACTAACCAGGCTCAACCCTGCTTAGCTTGCAAGAACAAACAAGATCTGGCATGTTCAGGGTGGTATGGCTGCAGACAAGCATTTATTATTTCTATGTGTTGGAAAATTTCAAGTCCTCTCTTCTAGCTATTTTGAAATACACAATACATTGTTGTTAACTATAGTCACCCTACTCTGCTTATTACTTCCATCTAATTGTATGTTTGCATCCACTAACCGACCTATCTTTTCCCCCGACCCCCAGGCTTGTTAATGATGAGGGTTATATAACAGGCTACCAGCTTCCTCCACCATGCACTCCAAAGTGGGCCTATACATTTTTTTGCCTCTCTAGGGTGTGGGGAAAAAAGGCACTCTCATTTATTACAGGTGGGGGTGTTAATTGGTGCTACCACTTTGGAAGACAATTTGACAAATAGCTATTAAATGTAAAATGCATATCCTCTGTGACCCAGAAATTCTCATTTTAGGAATTTATCCTGCAGTTATTCTTGAAATGTTCAAAAAGACATTTATAGATGGATAGTCAATGCAACTTTGTTTGTAAGTAGCATATGATGCTGAAGACATAACCTAAATATTATCAATAGGAAATTGGTTACATAAATTTTAGAACATCCACCTACAGCCATCAAAAAGAATAAAGAAGGTCTATATGTTCTTTTTTTTTTTTTTTTTTTTTTTGAGATGGAGTCTCGCTTTGTTGCCCACCCTGGAGTGCAGTGGTGCGATCTCGGCTCACTGCAACCTCTGCCTCCCAGGTTCGAGCAATTCTCCTGCCTCAGCCTCCTGAGTAGCTGGGATTGCAGGCACCTGCCACCACACCTGGCTAATTTTTGTACTTCTATTAGATATGGGGGTTTCATCATGATGGCCAGGCTGGTTTCAAACTCCTGACCTCAAGTGATCCGCCCACCTCAGCCTCCCAAAGTGCTGGGATTACAGACGTGAGCCACTGCGCCTGGCTAGGTCTATATGTTCTTATATTGAGCAGTACCAAAGATACTAAGTTAACAAAATAAGGTAGAGAACAATTTAATAATATGCTACTATTGATGTCAAAAGCCTGTGGGATGAAATATAGATATAATAATTGTACACATATGCTGATGCATGCATGGATATCTCTGGAAGAACATGGAGGACACGGGTAACAACAGCTGCCCAGAATAATGTATCACAAGGACTCTGGTTGAGCGGGGAGGGCTGGGGATTCGTCTTGCCGCAGGGTTTGCCCAGCCATCAGACTGTCCTCGAGACACAGGCTAATTTGACGGGTGTGGGAATATGAGTAACACGGGTCATGCAGAATCCTAACTTCTCCCAGTGTCTCCTTCACCGACGTGCCCACAGCAGCCCTGCAGGCACTGACCGATGGATGAAATCTGATTTTTTAAACAGTGTATGGGGCCGGGTGTGGTGGCTCAGGCCTGTAATCCCAGTACTTTGGGAGGCCGAGGTGGACAGATCACCTGAGATCGGGAGTTTGAGACCAGCCTAGCCAACATGGCAAAACCCTGTCTCTACCAAAACTACAAAACTTAGCCGGGTGTGGTGGCCCATGGGAAATCCCAGCTACTTGGGAGGCGGAGGCAGGAGAATCGCTTGAACCCGGGAGGCGGAGGTTGCAGTGAACTGAGATCGCGCCATTGCACTCCAGATTGGGCAACAAGAGCGAAATTCCGTCTCAAAAAAAAAAAAATGGTGTGTGGCACCTCTCTCCACCAACTTTCTTTGGCTTCGGCTCTGGCCACGTGACACGCCTACGCCTGCTTCACCTCCTGTCATGAGTAAAACTTCCTGAGGCCTCCCAGAAGCTGAGCTGATGCTGGCGCCATGCTTTCTGTATAGCCTGCAGAATCATGAGCCTCAGGCTAATAGGTTTGGGAATATGAGTAACAGATCACGGAGAATTCTAACTTCTCCCAGTGTTGCCTCTCACCGACATGACCACACCAGCCCTGCTAGGCACTCCGTTAATTGATGAGAGGCTTCTTTTCTTTTCTTTCTTTCTTTCTTTCCTTCCTTTCTTTCTCTCTTTATTCCTTCCTTCCTTCCTTCCCTCCCTCTTTCTTTCTCTTTCTTTCTTTTTCTTTCTTTCTTTCTTTCTTTCTTTCTTTCTTTCTTTCTTTCTTTCTTTCTTTCTTTCTTTCTTTCTTTCTTTCTTTCTTTCTTTCTCTCTCTCTCTCTCTCTCTCTCTCTCTCTCTTTCTTTCTTTCTTTCTTTCTTTCTTTCTTTCTTTCTCTTTCTTTCTCTTCTCCTCCTCCTCCTCCTTCTCTCTCTGTCTCCTCTCACTCTTTCTTTTTTTTTGAGATGGAGTCTGGCTCTGTTGCCCAGGCTGGAGTGCAGTGGTGCAGTCTCGGCTTACTGCAACCTTCACCTCCCAGGTTCAAGCAATTCTCCTGCCTCAGCCTCCCGACTAGCTGGGATTACAGGTGCCCGCCACCACACCCAGCTAATTTTTGTATTTTTAGTACAGACGGGGTTTCGCCATGTTGGCCAGGCTGGTCTAGAACTCTCGACCTCAGGTGATCTGCCCACCTCAGCCTCCCAAATTGCTGGAATTACAGGCGTGAGACACCGTGCCCAGCCAGGAGGCTTATTTTCTTGATAAATTACCCAGTCTCAGGTATTTCTCTATAGCGATGCAAGAACAGCCTAATGCATCCAGGATCAGTGGACCCAGGTGGGAGAGGTTAAGATGTTAAGGTCTGAATGCCGCTTCCACACACCTTTGGGACCTAGGGACTCCCTCTCTATGTCTCTTTTCAGTAGAAGATGTTATCTTCTCCTTTCTCTGACCAGTAATTGGTGATGGTTTCAGAGATAGTTTTTCAGTCAAGACATATTTCAGTGGCTTCACTGAGCCCAAGTTTCCTCACCTCACTAGGACTTTATTTCCTTGTTTCTAGAAGAGGGATAACACATACTTCATAAGATGGTTGTGAGATTAAGGGAGCTGGTACCGGGTGGTGCATAAGGACAGGATAGAGCAATGGTGAGACCGCTCAAAAAGCGAAAAGTTGACCTGCGAGGGTGACACTTATAAAATCAGCACACAGTAGGAGTAGAAGGAATGCCCCTCATCAGTTACAATATTTGGAGGGTGCAAATTATAGAAAGCCCAGCCCTGGCCGGGCGTGGTGGCTCATGCCTATAATCCCAGCACTTTGGGAGGCCAAGGCAGGCGGATCATGAGGTCAGGAGTTCAAGACCAGCCTGACCAACATGGTGAAACCCCACCTCTACTAAAAATACAAAATCAGCTGGGCGAGGTGGCATGTGCCTATAATCCCAGCTACTCAGGAGGCTGAGGCAGGAGAATCACTTGAAACCAGGAGGTGGAGGTTGCAGTGAGTCGAGATCACGCCACTGCTGCACTCCAGCCTGGGCAACAGAGCGAGACTCCATCTCAAAAGAAGAAAAAAAAAAAAAAAAAAAAAAAGAAAACCCAGCCCTAACTGGCTTAAATAGTAAGAAGCTCTATTGTATTATCTATCTCAGTCAGCAGCAAGTCCAGAGGTAGGGGACTCCAGGGTTGGTTGATCCAGTGGCTTAACGATGTCATCAAGGACCCAGGTTCTTTCTGTCTTAGCACCTCTGTCTGCAAGGCCAGCTTAATCCTAAGTCAGGTTGTTCTTGTCTTGATTACAAGTTGGCTGCTGGGCCAGCCAACGCTGCATGCCTCCCTGTTCATCTTCAGAAGGAGAAAGTGGCTCTTCCCCAGTCATGGAATGAAAGAGTTTCCTTTCTGTCTGGGATTGCTTAGGTCAAAACCCACCTGGAACCAATGACTGTCACCAGGAAGGTCATATGCACTGATTGTCTTAAGTCAGGATTCCTGAGCCAGTCTTGGGCAAGGAGTGTGATACTGTCATGATTGTCTTGGGCTCATCAGGACAGCTCTGCAGATGAGATCAAACCCCAAGCCACATTATTCTGAACAGTGGGGAGATGTCAAACACAATGTTGGGAGATGTCAAACACAATGTCTACCCCAGATCCCTAGGTCCAGGTCACAGCATCTTGGCTGGACATAAAATGTAGTAAAAGAAAGACTATCCATCCATTTATTTACCTATTCATCTGGTTTTTGATTTTTTAAATTTTATTTTATAAGACAGAGTCTCACTCTGTCACCCAGACTGGAGTGCAGTGGCTCGATCATGGCTCATGGCAGTCTCAACCTCCCAGGCTCAAGTGACCCTCCCATGCTCAAGTGATCGTCCTACCTCAGTCTCCCACGTAGCTAGAACTACAGGTGCATGCCACCATACTCAGTTAATTTTTGCATTTTTTGTAGAGACAGGGTTTCGTCATGATGCCCAGGCTGGTATTGAACTCCTGAGCTCAAGCAATACGCTTGCCTTTGCCTCCCAAAATGCTGGGATTATAGGCATGAGCCACTGCTCCTGGCTCATCTGTTTAATAATTTATGAAACAACTACTGGGTGCCAAGCATGGGGCCAGGGGCTGGAGCTAGCAGGGACCAGGCAGATCTCTTCCAAGTCCTTGGTTTCTTAAAGGTTTTGCTCATAATTCCTCTTTTCTTTTCTTCTTTCTTTTTTTTTTTGAGACCGAGTCTTGCTCTGTTGCCCAGGCTGGAGTGCAGTGGCATGATCTCAGCTCACTGCAACCTCCGCCTCCTCAGTTCAAGCGATTCTCCTGCCTCAGCCTCCTGAGTAGCTGGGACTATAGGTGTCTGCCACTACGCCCAGCTAATTTTTATATTTTTAGCAGAGACGGGGTTTCACCATATTGGCCAGGCTGCTCTTGAGCCCCTGACCTTGTGATCCGCCCACCTCGGCCTCCCAAAGTACTGGGATTACAGGCGTGAGCCACCACGCCCAGCCAATTTCCCTTTTCAATGAGGCCTCACTGACCTCCATACTCCAATCCTCCATGTGGCCCACTCAGCTCGACTTTTTCTTCCCCATAGCACTCACGGCCTCCTAACATACTATGTAAGTTATTTATTTACTAGGTTTACTGTTTACTTTCTGTCTTCCTCTACTAGAATGTAAACTCCATGAGAAGAGAAATTGGTGCCTTTTTATTTAGTGTGGTGTCTGCAGCCCCGGCTTAGTCCCTGGCACACGACAGTCACTCCGCCCACGGCTGTTGAATAAGTGACTAAAGGTTCCTGCCCTCATATTGTTATGAGGGGGTGTGCAGGTGGTTAGAGAAAAATCTGAGGCACAAGAAAATGTATAGAGTTTAAGAAAAAAAGCAATCCATGAATTGGGGTAGTTTCAGAGGTGGTTTTTCAGTCATGACAGATTTCAGTGGCTTCACTGAGCCCAAGTTCTTTCACCTCTCTAGGACTTTATTTCTAGAACGGGGATAACACAAACTTCATAAGGCGGTAATGAGAGTAAGAGCTGGTATAGGGTGATGCATAAGGACAGGATAGAGCAGTGGTGAGACCGCTCAGATGACAAAGCGTCAGAGAGCAGTATTTACGAGGGAAATGTGGAAGCATGATAAAGAAATTATTTGGGCTGGGCACAGTGACTCACAACTAATAACAAAACTTTGGGAGGCCAAGGTGGGAGGATCACTTGAACCCAGAAGTTCAAGGCTGCAGTGAGCTCTGATTTTGCCACTGCACTCCAGCCTGGTCAACAGAGTGAGACCCTGGCTCGAAACATTATTTGATTGGTTACAGTTATACAAGTGCCCTGTCTGGTCTATTCCATTTGAAAGTTCCTAGTTCTCTAATTTTAAGTTTGTTGGCTGTTTCTGATCGGTTAAGCTTAAGTTTTGTTTTCCTTTAATACAGTTATGTGCCCCATAATGACATTTTGGTCAAGGACAGACCACATACACAATGGTGGTCCCATAAGATTATAACGGAGCTGAAACATTCCTGTTGTCTATGGCGTAGTGGTCCTGATGTTGTAGCACAACGCATTACTTATACGTTTGTGGCAATGCTGGTGTAAACACACCTACTGCACTGCCAGTCATATAAAAGAATAGCAGATACAGTTACATATAGTACATAATATTTGATAATGATAATACATAACTATATTACTGGTTTATGTATTTACTATACTATTTATCTTTATTTTATTTTATTTTATTTTTGAGACACAGTCTCACTCTGTCACCCAGGCTGGAGTACAGTGGCGTGATCTTGGCTCACCGCAACCTCCCCTTCCTGGGTTCAAGCGATTCTCCTGCCTCAGCCTCCTGAGTAGCTGGGATTACAGGCGTGCACCATGACACCCTGCTAATATTTTTTGTAATTTTAGTAGAGACGGGGTTTTGCCATGTTGGCCAGGCTGGTCTTGAACTCCTGACCCCAAGTGATCACCCTGCCTCGGCTTCCCAAAGTGCTGGGATTACAGGCGTGAGCCACCACGCATGGCCTATTTATCATTATTTTAGAGTGTACGCCTTATACTTATAAAAAAGCTAACTGTAAAACAGCCTCGGGCAGGTCTCTGACGCTTTGTCATCTGAGCGGTCTCACCATTGCTCTATCCTGTCCTTATGCATCACCCTATACCAGCTCTTACTCTCATTACCGCCTTATGAAGTTTGTGTTATCCCCGTTCTAGAAATAAGGAAATAAAGTCCTAGAGAGGTGAAAGAACTTGGGCTCAGTGAAGCCACTGAAATCTGTCATGACTGAAAAACTACCTCTGAAACTACCCCAATTCATGGATTGCTTTTTTTCTTAAACTCTATACATTTTCTTGTGCCTCAGATTTTTCTCTAACCACCTGCACACCCCCTCATAACAATATGAGGGCAGGAACCTTTAGTCACTTATTCAACAGCCGTGGGCGGAGTGACTGTCGTGTGCCAGGGACTAAGCCGGGGCTGCAGACACCACACTAAATAAAAAGGCACCAATTTCTATTCTCATGGAGTTTACATTCTAGTAGAGGAAGACAGAAAGTAAGCAGTAAACCTAGTAAATAGATAACTTACATAGTATGTTAGGAGGCCGTGAGTGCTATGGGGAAGAAAAAGTAGAGCTGAGTGGGCCACGTGGAGGAGTGGAGTATGGAGGTCAGTGAGGCCTCATTGAAAAGGGAAATTGGCTGGGCGTGGTGGCTCACGCCTGTAATCCCAGCACTTTGGGAGGCCGAGGCGGGCGAATCACAAGGGTGGGCGGATCACAAGGTCAGGAGTTCAAGACCAGAAGAAGACATTGTTATCATAGGAGATGACAGCTCCGTGCCTATTATTGTCCCTGAAAACCTTCTAGTGTGGAAGTGGAAGACAGTGATATTGACGATAGGACCCAGTGTAGGCCTAGGCTAATGCGTGTGTTTGTGTCTTAGCTTTTAACAAGAAAGTTTAAAAAGTTAAAATAAAATTAAAAAATTTTTAAATAGTAAAATGCTGCCCAGGAACAGTGGCTCACACCTGTTATCCCACCATTTGGGGAGGCCAAGGAGGGTGGATTGCTTGAGCTCAGGAGTTCAAGACCAGCCTGGGCAACACAGTGAAACCCCACCTCTACAAAAAATACAAACATTAGCCGGGTGTGGTGGCATGCGGCTATAGTCCCAGCTAATCGAGGGGCTGAGGTGGGAGGATCACTTGACCCCAGGTGGCTGAGGCTGCAGTTAGCTGTGACTGTGCCACCACACTCCAGCCTAGGTGACAGAGTGAAACCCTGTCTCAAAAGAAAAAAAAAACAAAACAGAAAACATCTTAAAGAATAAGGATGTAAAGCAAGAAAATATTTTTGTGTAGCTGTTCAATGTTTGTGTTTTAAGCCAAGTGTTAATACAAAAGAGTCAAAAGTTTTAATTTAAAAGTTTATAAAGTAAAAAAGCTAATAAGCTAGGGTAAATTTTTTATTGAAAAAAGAAAAATATCTTTGCATAAACTTAGTGTAGTCTAAGTGTACATTGCTTTTATTTTATTTATTTTTTATTTTTTTGAGACAGAGTTTCACTGTTGTTGCCCAGGCTGGAGTGCAATGGCATGATCTTGGCTCATGGCAAACTCCGCCTCCTGGGTTCAAGTGATTCTCCTGCCTCAGCCTCCTGAGTAGCTGGGATTACAGGTACCTGCCACCACGCACGGCTAGTTTTTTTGCATTTTTGTTTTTGAAACAGAGTTTCACTGTTTAACCCAGGCTGGAGTGCAATGGCATGATCTGGGCTCACTGCAACCTCCGCCTCCCGGGTTCAAGAGATTCTCCTGCCTCAGCCTCCCGAGTAGCTGGGATTATAGGCATGTGCCACCACACTTGGCTAATTTTTGTATTTTTGGTAGAGACAGGGTTTTGCCATGTTGGCCAGGCTGGTCTAGAACTCCTGACCTCAAGTGATCCACCCGCCTCGGCCTCCCATAGTGCTGGGATTACAGGTGTGAGCCACCATGCCCAGCTGTTTTTTTTTGTATTTTTAGTAGAGATGGGGGGGGTTTCACCATGTTGGCCAGTCTGGTCTCGAACTCCTGACCTCAGGTGATCCACCTGCCTCGGCCTCCCAAAGTGCTGGGATTACAGGCGTGAGCCACCACGCCCGGCCAGTATACAGTATTTATAAAGTCTCCAGTAGTGTGCAGCAATGTCCTAGACCTTCACCTTCACTCACCACTCACTGACTCACCCAGAGCAACTGCCAGTCCTGCCAGCTGCATGCATGGTAAATGCCCTATACAGGTGAACCTTTTTTTTTTTTTTTTTTTTTTTTTTTGAGACGGAGTCTCGCTCTGTCGCCCAGCCCAGGCTGGAGTGCAGTGGCGCGATCTCGGCTCACTGCAAGCTCCGCCTCCCGGGGTCACGCCATTCTCCTGCCTCAGCCTCCC
The DNA here is from genome assembly GCF_043159975.1 of Macaca nemestrina. Classification (NCBI taxonomy): domain Eukaryota; kingdom Metazoa; phylum Chordata; class Mammalia; order Primates; family Cercopithecidae; genus Macaca; species Macaca nemestrina. The sequence continues at coordinate 15,991,849 of NC_092136.1, forward strand.
GAGTAGCTGGGACTACAGGCGCCCACAACCACGCCCGGCTAATTCTTTGTATTTTTAGTAGAGACGGGGTTTCACGGTGGTCTCGATCTCCTGACCTTGTGATCCGCCCGCCTCGGCCTCCCAAAGTGCTGGGATTACAGGCGTGAGCCACCGCGCCCGGCCAAGTGAACCATTTTTTAATATTTTATACTCTATTTTTACTGTACCTTTTCTATGATTAGCTACACAAATGCTTACCATTGTGTTACAACTGCCTACAGTAATCAGTACAGTAACATGTATGGGTTGGTAACCTAGGAGCAAAGTAGCCTAGGCGACACCATGTTGCCTACGTGTGTAGTAGTCTATACTGTCTAGATTTGTGTAAATACACTCTCTCGTGTTTGCATAAAGATAAAATCACCTAATGACACATTTCTCTGAGCGTATTCCTGTTGTTAAGCAACACATGTATAAGCATTTACAAGAAATAGCTCAAAAAAAAAAATTTTTTTTTGAAACAGGGTCACGCTTTGTCACCCAGGCTGGAGTGCAGTGGCGCAATCTCGGCTCACTGCGATATCTGTCTTCCCGGTTCAATCGATTCTCTGACCTTAGGCTCCTGAGTCGCTAGGACTACAGGCACGCACCACCATGCCCAGCTAATTTTTTTGTATTTTATTAGAGATGGGGTTTCATCATGTTGGCCAGGCTGGTCTCGAACTCTTGACCTCAGGTGATCTGCCCACCTTGGCCTCCCAACATGCTGGGATTATAGGCATGAGCTACCATGTCCAGCCATTATGTTTTTTTGGTTGTTTAGTTTTTTTTGTTGTTGTTTTTTTTTAAGAGACAGATTCTCACTCTGTCATCAAGGCTGGAGTGCAATGGCACAACCGTAGCTCACTGCAGCCTCCAACTCCTGGGCTCAAGGGACCCTCCTGCCTCAGACTTCCCAGTAACTGAGACTGTGAGCCACCATGCTTAGCTAATTATTTTTTGTAGAGGTGGGGTCTTTCTATGTTGCTCAGGTTTGTCTCAAACTCCGGGGCTCTATCAGTCCTCCTGCTTTTACCTCCCAAAGGGCTGGGATTACAGGTGTGAGCCTGAAAACCTTCTAGTGTGGAAGAGGAGGATAGGCCCAGGCCACTTATGTTTTCAAATTAAGCAAGGTTTAGGTCACTTATGAAGCCTAACTAGTTTTGCTTGCTCAAGGGATCTTCAGGCCTGACCTCGGTTTTCATTTGTTTTAACAGTGTTTATGTGTATGTGTGTGTGTTTATGTACGTGCATGATGGGGGGAAAGCTCGGAAATCAAGTAAGCCAAACACAAATATATAATTATAAGCAGGGATAAATTCTATGATGAAGGAGTATGGGCCACGGGAGAGCACTTGTGCCCGTCTGGTGATCAGGAACAATGTCCTTCAGGAAGTGACATTTGAGCCATGCCCTGAAGTATGATAAGAGTTAGTTAGGGGTGAGGCAGTGAGACCCAGAGTTGGGGCTTCCTGCACGAGCTCAGCTGGGCACTGAGGACCCAGTGGACTCTCCTACAGGGCAGTGAGGAGCAGAACGGCTGAGGAGGGCTGAGTGTGGTGGCTCACACTTGTAATCCCAAGGGCTTTGAGAGGCTGATGGGAGAGAGCTCCTGATGGATAGAGCTCAGGAGTTTGAGACCAGCCTGAGCAACATAGCGAGACTCCATCACTGTAAAAAGTTTTTAAAAATTGGCTGGGTGTGGTGGTATGCATCTGCAGTCTCAGCTACTCAAGAGGCTGGGGTAAGAGGATTGCTAGAGCCTAGGAGGTGGAGGCTGCAGTGAACCATGATTGTGCCACTGTACTCCAGCCTAGGGGACAAAGCGAGATCCTGTCTAAAAAATGAATGAATAGGTTGTGCGCAGTGACTCATGCCTGTAATCCCAGCACTTTTGGAGGCTGAGGGAGGTGGATCGCCTGCGATTGGGAGTTTGAGATCAGCCTGGCCAATATGGTGAAACCTCAGTGCAAAAATTAACTGGGCATGGTGGCTCACATCTGTAATTCCAACTACTCGGGAGGCTGAAGCATGAGAATCTCTTGAACCTAGTGGGCAGAGGTTGCAGTGAGTCGAGATCACGCCACTGCACTCCAGCCTGGGAGACAGTGAGACGCCATCAAAAAAAGAAAGAAAGGAAAGAAGGAAGGAAGGGAGGGAGGGAGGAGGGGGAGAGAGAGAGAGAGGGAGGGAGGGAGGAGGGGGAGAGAGAGAGAGAGGGAGGGAGGGAGAGAGAGAGAGAGAAAGAAAGAAAGACAGGAGGGAGGGAGGGAAGGAAGGAAGGAGAGAAAGAAAAGAATAAATAACAATTAAAACAAATAAATAAAGAAAAGGCCAGGGAGCACTGGCAGCCTGTCCAAAGTTTCAGGTCACTTTAGTAAAGGGAGAGCAATGGCTCCTCCCAGGACCTCTGGGATCTCAGCATTGATATGGCAGCCATGGATGTGCTAGGGCCCAGGCAGACCATCTCAGGGAAAACAAGCGGCTCTGCCCCGCCTTGGCCACTTCCTGGCCCTCTGCATGCCCCAGGGTCTCAGCACCAAGCTGTTCTCAGTGAGTAGCTCTCACTCTGCCAGGGCTCTTGGGCTTACATCCTATGATGACGATGGAGTGCATAAAGGATGGGACTGTGATAGCCTAGAGCTAGGGGTTCGAATCTCATGAGATGTTCATGGAGCCCTGGGAGGGAGCTCAGTGCAAGTTCGTTTCTCTTTTTTTGGTTGAGATGGGGCTCAGAGGAGGCAGGATTTGTTCAAGGACACACAGGGAGTGTTTCAGTGCGGGACGGAGGTTTATGGAGAAAGGGTGACCATCCAAGGCTTGGACAAAGATGTTAATGACTTTGACCAGCAAGCCTCAACTCTGTAGACTTGGTGGGGGCCAGGCCCTCCCAAACACACCTGACAGGTGTCTGTGGTCTTGGGGACATTGTCGCTCCCCCTCCTGCTGATGCTGTGCTGTCCCCTTCCCATGACGCAGATCTCCTGTCCTTGCTGACAGAGGATGGGTTCTCTTCTTACCAATACTGAAGATCTTTAGTAAAAGTTCTCTTTTTTCTCTATTTTCATTTTCTGAAAGTCCCTCTCTTGAGAAATCAGGACAAGTGAGTCAGGGCCAGGGACAGAAAACAGTGTGGGCCGGGTGCGGTGGCTCACGCCTGTAATCCCAGCACTTTGGGAGGCCAAGGTGGCAGATCACTTGAAGTCAGGAGTTTGAGACTAGCCTGGCCAACATGGTGAAACCTCGTCTCTACAAAATACGAAAATTAGCCAGGTGCAGTGGTATATGCCTGTAATCCCAGCTATTCGGGAGGCTGAGGCAGAAGAATCACATGAACCGGGAGGCAGAGGTTGCAGGGAGCTGAGACTGGGCCACTGCACTCCAGCCTCTTGGCAACAGAGCCAGACTACCTCTCAACACAAAAATAAAAACAAACAAAAAACAGTGTATACTTTGTGTTTTTCTCGAAAGCACTGTCAAGCCAGTGCCTGCAGCAGTGGGCCTAGACACCTCCAGAATTGCCTCAGGGTCAGTTTCCAACTTCCCTGGACACTTTCCCCAGGTACGAGTCCCACCTCCTTTTTGATTGTCCTAAATCCAGAGTCTGTGGCCTGACCTGGTTCGTCACAGCTCTCAGTCCCTCCTCGTCCTGAATCCCAGCGAGCTGCAGGTGTGTGCAGAAGAGGCACACCACGCTCAATACATCTTGCATCCTCGCTGGACCCCATCCATTGGCTTGGTGATGTACAGACTGAGCCTCATGGTAGCTGTTCGTTGCTGTTGTCCTTTCCAGAGCAATCTGCCAGCTTGGCGTCCCTGAGTTCTACTTGTCAGCAATTCCTCCAATCCCATCATTTACTTTGGACTTCTTTGTTTTTTTTTTTTTGTTTTTTTTTTTGAGACGGAGTCTCGCTCTGTCGCCCGGGCTGGAGTGCAGTGGCCGGATCTCAGCTCACTGCAAGCTCCGCCTCCCGGGTTTACGCCATTCTCCTGCCTCAGCCTCCCAAGTAACTGGGACTACAGGCGCCCGCCATCTCGCCCGGCTAGTTTTTTGTATTTTTTAGTAGAGACGGGGTTTCACCGTGTTCGCCAGGATGGTCTCGATCTCCTGACCTCGTGATCCACCCGTCTCGGCCTCCCAAAGTGCTGGGATTACAGGCTTGAGCCACCGCGCCCGGCCTAGACTTCTTTGTTGGGTGGGTTGCTTTATCTAAAATTTTCAGATTTGATTTCAGGTCCCTTCTTTGCCCTTTGCCCCTTAATATGGCTTAATGGCAGACCCTGTCAGAGGTAGAAAAAAACCCGAGGAGCCCCGACGTTGAGGTGCACAAGTTGGAGGGTTAGACAAGTCCAGCCACAACCAGCCCAGGCCGCAGTGTAGGGAGGCCTGCCCAGCCGCTCCGTGGTTGAGGGTGGAGCATACAGGAAGGCTTCCTTCTTGCAGCAGCCCAGGTGCTCTGGCTGCCCCAGCTGCCTGGCTTTGGTAGAAGAAAGAAAGGTTCTTTCTCTGACTTGTCACCTAATGGCACAATGAGATTGCACATAAAGAACACTTAACTTGGGTCTGCTCTTCCAAAAGCCTTGGGCCTCTGACTGCAACATGGAGTCTGGGTATCGCTCCCCACCCCTGCCCCGGCCCACCTGCTCAGGTGCTAGGCGTGTGCCTAATCACCTAATTTCTCCGTGTCACCTCTTAGGTATCACCTCCCCTGAGCCCAAATACTTATCAGGTGGGGGCTGACACCTGAATAGTTACTCGGGGGAGGTATCTGCTTCTTATTGGGAACTCCGAAACCAGACAAAAAGCAAGGTCAAGTCCGCCTAAACGACGCTTCCTCCATGACTTCAGGCTTGCAGGGGCTGGAGCGTGGGGGTGGGAATGGAGTAGGGGGCCTCAGGGAGGGCAAGTGGAAGTGCCTTGCTTTGCAAAATGTAGAGAACTGTGTAAATAGGAGTGATTATTCTGTCCCTTCCCTTTCTTTCCAACAGGAATCAGCATCCCACGGCCCATGTTCAGCTATGAAGAATGGAAACTGAGGCTCTGGGAGGGGTATAGGGAGGAGCCAGCAGGGTCTTCAGTTCATATTAGTGCCCTTTCCTCCACAGGCATGTCTGTGTTTTATTTTATTTTATTTTTTATTTAATTTTTTTTTTTTTGGCAGAGTCTCGCTCTGTCACACAGGCTGGAGTGCAGTGGTACGCTCTTGACTCACTGCAATCTCTGCCTCCCGGGTTCAAGTGATTCTCCTGCTTCAGCCTCCCGAGTAGCTGGGATTACAGGTGCCCGCCACCACACCTGGTTGATTTTTGTAATTTTAGTAGAGACAGGATGATTTCACCATGTTGGCCAGGCTTGTCTCAAAATCCTGACCAAGTGATCCACCTGCCTCAGCCTCCCAAAGTGCTGGGATTATAGGTGTCAGCCACTGCGCCTGGCCACATCTGTGTTTTAAATGGGAGGAAAGGGGATAATGTGCATTTTGTGGAAGCTTGGGCCATTTGTGTCTAGGACTCTTATGAGCTTCATGAGTTTTCCCCAGGGAGGACACCACTCCCCTAAGGGGGTGAGGACCTCCAGTCCTTACAAGATTCAGCCTTTCAAAATGGAGGCAGCAGTTCCAGGCCTGGGCGGGTTCTGTTCATACTGGGAGAGGGCAAGTGAGTGGTGTTTGGGACATGGGAAAGTCTTATGAAACCAGAGATGCTCCAATTCCTAGTGATAGGAAAGCATTAAGCTACTTGGCACCTTAAAACCAAGAGTGGTTCCAGTTTGGAGATTGTTAACACACCTTACAACACCGTCGCCGTTATTAGGAAGAAGCTCTGTTTGATGACATCCCACCCTGTGGGTACCTTTATGAACAGGAATTTGCTTTTTCAAATCCCAGAGAAGTAAGATTAAAGTTGGCTCTTCTCCATCCTTGAAAAATTTGGTTTTAGGGTGAATTCAAGAATGACTGACCATACAGAATGGGGAGCAAACTTGGGAAGAAATAAGGCACAGTTCAGAGCTCTCCCAAGAGTCACCCCTGAACTGCACCCAGGCCATCAGGTATCTCTGTGGGTAGAGCTTAGGAATCTACAATCCATTTTAAAATTAAAGTACATCGGTGCTAGGCGCGGTGGCTCGCGCCTGTAATATCAGCACTTTGGGAGGCCGAGGTGGGAGGCTCATGAGGTCAGGAGTTTGAGACCAGCCTGGCTAACATGGTGAAACCCCGTCTCTACTAACAATACAAAAATTAGGTGGGCATGGTGGCAGACGCCTGTAGTCGCAGCTACTCGGGAGGCTGAGTCAGAAGAATTTCTTGAACCCGGGAGGCGAAGGTTGCGGTAAGCCAAGATTGTGCCACAGGACTCCAGCCTGGGTGACAGAGCGGGACTCTGTCTCAAAAAAAAAAAAAAAAAGATGAAAGTATGTCATACATACTACTGTTAAGGGCACAGACCTTAAGCATACAACCCAATGAAATTTTACACATCTATACAGCTATATAACTACCACCTAGATCAAGACGCTTTCCAGGCACTCAGACTCCATCATACCCCTCCCCAGCAGAGGTAACAGACCCACCTCTCCTGCTCCAGTGCTAATGAACCACTATTCTGACTTTTCTCACTATCAATTAGTTTTGGCCATTCTTGAATTTCACACAGATATACATTGTCAGGCATGGTGACTCACGCCTGTAATCTCAGCACTTTGGGAGACTGAGACGGGAGGATCACTTGAGCCCAGGAGTTGGAGACTATTCTGGATAACATAGTGAGACCTCCAACTCTCCAAAAAAAAAAAAAAAAAAAAAAAAAAAATTAGCTGGTCATGGTGGTGCATGCCTGTAGTCTTAGCTCTTTGAGAGGCTGAGACAGGAGAATCTCTTGAGCCTGGGAGGCTGAGGCTGCATTGAGCCATGATTGCACCACTGCACTGCAGCCTAGGTGACAGAGTGAGATTCTGCCTCAAAAAAAAAAAAATATATATATATATACACACACACACACACACACACACACACACACACACACATTATGTACTTTTTGGCATCTGGTGTCTTTTGCTCAACATCGGCGAAATTCATCTACACTGTGCGTATGAAAGCTTGGTTCTTTTTGCTGTGATGCAGTATTCCGTCGTGTGACTACAGGATGATTTGCTTATCTGTATTCCTTTCGGTGGGCATTTGGGCTGTTTCCAGGTTCTGGCTATTATGAATAAAGTTGCTATGGATATTCTTGTACACGACTTCGGGTGAGCATATGCACTCATTTCGCTCATGTAAATACCTTGGGTGGAATTACCTGATCATAAGGTAGGTGTGTTGGCTTTGTAATGGGCTGACTTGGTTATCCTGAATTCCCTTTCTTGTGCATTTCTGGTTAGACTGGAACATGAGGGTGACTCTTGGAGGAATGTGGAGGGCAGAAGGGAAGCAGCAATCCGTTTGTGGCTCACACACGTTGTGGCTGAACTGCTGGTACACCTGGTTGGCAGGCAGCTGGCTTCTCCTTTGGCTTCGCCTACCGTAGGGCCAGGTGTGCCTGTGGTTAGATCCATGCAGTGAATCCGGGCTTCTGCAAAATACTCACATTAACAACGACAGAGACAACAAAAGCTGATGTGGATTTAAAGGCTTCAGTTCATCCTCCTGGAGTTCCAGTTCATACTTATGGGCCTCAGCTTGCTCTGTCTTCCCCACTTTATATGCATCTTCCCTTCCCAACTGCCTGACCTGTGGCATTCAACTGCAACATGACATGCAAAGATAATAGCCTTACAAGATTGCTTAACCACCTCTTACAATTGAGTAAGGCCAAATCCCTGCAGCAATCCACAGAGAGAGTGGTTCCGCATCCCTGGTTGAACTTGGCTGATTCATTAAGTGTTTGTTTAACTCATTTCAAAACTGCCAGACACTTTTCCAAAGTGGCTGTTACTGCTCACTCCCTCCAGTTGTTCTGTGTCCAAGCCCCACCTTGATATTTTCATTCTTTAAAATTTTACCCATTCCAGTGGGTGGATATACCTGCAGTTTTGAACAGCTTGTTATGAAAGCAAGTGGGTAAGAAACTAGTCTGAGGAAAGAATTCAGTGCCTAAAGGATGCCAGTTTGATTTTCAATGATATCTTCACCACTTATTGGCTGTATGATCTTAGTTGACTTTTTCTCTCTCTAGGCTTCAGTTTTCTCATCTATGAAATGAATTCTTAATCATCGCTAACAAGTATTGACTGCTTACCAGATGGCAGACACTGTTCTAAGCACTTTATGTGTATCCCCTCATTGAATCCTCTTGACAAATGTTGAGGTGGGTGCTATTATTATCCCCAATTCGGAGAAAGGGAAACTGACTTAGGTAATCTGCCCGAGGTTACAAAGCTTATAAATAACAGAGCCAGGATTCAAACCCATACAGTCTGGCTTCCAAGTCCATGTTTTTACCATCTCTGTCCCTCCATTGTAAGGAAGCGCGAGGATACAGTGACAACACGGAAGTGAATTATCTGCAAAGGGCAGCACAGCTAGTGTGTATTGATTATTTCTCTTCAGTGGGTCTCAATGGGAAATTGCCTTTCAGTTCTATTAAATATGCAGAAATTAATCTAAGCAAACAAGGAAACACAAGCCTTCCACAATCATGATAAATGGAGCCAGAAAAGTAAGCTCTTCCTAGGATCCAGAAAAATCCAGCACTGTCCAAAGGAGAGGACACCCAGATGGCTCCTTGCCTTGGATATTCTGATCCTTGGCTGGATGGAGGCTTTATAGTGGTATGTCAAGCTTCACCTATGTGTTAATCCATCAACTCCCTTCCCTCTGACTTTGTACTCAACAAAGAACCTTCTGGTATTGATTTCCTTTCCCAAAAGCCTGTCCTTCCTGAAAGAGATTGTGCTGACCAGTCAGCCTTAGGATTCCCGTCTGCTGGGTGGTTTTATTTCTCAGTGTAAATTAATAAATTGCATTTCAGGTTTATCAATCAGTCTCTTATGAGTTGGTTTAGTGTGGGTCATTTCCCCTAGACTTAATCACAACAACTAAGCTCCCAGGGAGGGGCGGGGAAGGGAACACCACTGGAGTAGTATAACAGAGATGTCCAAAGAATGGTATGAAAAGATATACTATTAGGCTGAAGAGGACACAGAGAGGACTTCTGTATGGGGAAGGGAACATCAAGACAGGATTCCTGGAGGCAGATCACACTGGCACAGGAAAAGAGGTCCTTCAGCATAATGGTGAAAACATGGACTCTGGAGTCTGCCTATCTGGGCTGGAAGTCTATCTCCTCCCATTCACTGACTGAGTGACTTGACCAAGTGACTTCATCTCTTGAGGCCTCAGTTTCTTCGTCTTTAAAGTTGGCGTAATGATAGTACCTCCCCTCCTTATGGGGTGGCTGTGGGCATTAAATAATAATATATATTACATAGAGCTCTCAGCACAATGCCTGTCCCAAAAGCAACACTCAGTAAATGATCGTCATTACTGTTGCCATTATTAATACCCAAAAGGGTGCTTTCATTGAGAATTCTAGACAGGCACACATTTGAGGCCTGCTGCCTCCCTGAGGCCCCTGAGGCAATTTTGTCTTAAAAGGAATAAGAATTGAGTCTGTGTTTGCTTTAAGACCTGGAGGGCAGAATGCTTTTTGCAGATAGGGCTCTTTCCTTGAGAGTGGTCACAGCCCATCTTGCGGTTTTGCAACCCACGAGGAGAGCTGCATGTACAATCTATAAGAACCCATCAGCCCCGGGAACTTCCGTGGTTTCTGAGTCACTCTCAGGCCACTTGAGCTTCCAAGCAGAGGCTCCCAGGGCAGACTCACCATACAGGCCTTTTCTGCCCTCTCCCGTGCCGCATCTGGAGGCACACTCCTGCACCCCACGACAGATCCCTGCTCACTGTCAGCCTCTGTATGGAGTCCCAGCATTTCAGCAAGTCAGGGCTAAGAGAGGTTCAGCACTCGCTTCACAGAGGTAGGAATGGAGGCCCCAGGAGAGAAAGGTGCCCGGGGTAGCCCACCCAGGGGGCTCCAGAGCCGGGACTGGACCCTGGGTCTCCCACTTCCTTGTCCAGTGCTCTGTCTACAGTCCCCAGTGGAGCCTTCCCTAATTTCACCACAGACTTGCTTCCAGTCTAATGCCATGCCTCGAGTATCATCTGGGGTTCCCATCCTACATGGGCTCTCCTGGCAAGTGGAGGTTCCCCTCCGCCCCAGCTTCTCCTTCTCCCTCCAGCTAATCCCTACCTGCTTCCCCACCCGCCAGCGCCATGGAAACTGTTCCAGTCTTTTCCTGCTTCCCTTTGCCTTTTTTCACAACAAAAATCCAATGTTCAACTGGCCCCAGCAGTTTCCTGCTCTTTTCATCTTGGGGGAGTTGGGCAAAGCTCCCAGTGTGAAAAACCCCGTTGTTTTCACTCAGTAGTCCTGTCTCCTCCTCCTGGATCCATTTCCTCTTTTCATGATCATGCGTGTGGGTGGGTGTGGGTGTCTGTGTGAGCAGAGCAGGGGGACACAGAATCACAGACAGGCAGCATTACTCTCTTTGTTTTCATCAAGGGTGCCATCTGAAAGAACTACCCATCTTCATTCCTATTGGTGATAACTGGTACCCCCATCAACCCGATTCCAGAGTTCCTGCTCTGTCCAGCTCTTGGGAAGCCTCCCAGGAAGGCTGCGTAGGGCACAGATTAAGAGCATCCGCTGGCTGGGCATGTTGGCTCAGTCCTGTAATCCTAGCACTTTGGGGGACCGAGGCAGGCAGAGCACTTGAGCCCTGGAGTTTGAGACCAGTCTGGCCAACATGGTGAAACCCCATCTGTACTAAAAATGCAAAAAAAAATTAGCTGGGTATGGTGGCGCACGCCTGTAATCCCAGCTACTCGGGAGGCTGAGGCAGAAGAATCACTTGAACCTGGGAGGTGGAGGCTGCAGTGAACTGAGATCACACCACTGCACTCCAGCCTGGGTGACAGAGTGAGATGCTCTCTCAAAACAAAACGAAACAAAACAAAAAGCATTCGCTGCATTCAGAGCATCAGGTTTCTGTCCCAGTCCTGGCACTGCTACCTGGTGATGTTGGGGGAGCTGCTTCATCCCTCTGGGCCTCAGTTGGCCCAGATAATAGATGCTAATAACAACACCTATCGTGAGATTCAGTGACAGATTAAGCAAAAAGCGCTTCGAATCAGATACATAGTCATTGCTCAGTGCACTGCAGGTATTATTGATATTTCTTCTTTTTCTTCTCAGGGACGGGACGTGCCTGCACGTTGACACACTGTTCCCCAGCCTGGTCCTCAGAGTTGCAGGTTTAGATATTGTCAGTGCACTGAGGCATTCCTTTCTGGCAAAGTCTATTGGGAAGTCCAGTTACCAGTAAACGGTTGCTTGATGAACATGGAAGTGGAGCTGGGGCTTGGGAGGGTGAGTAGCAGGAGCCTCATACGGCCTGGTGTGATGGGGCCTGGGGCTCCTCTTTCTATTAGGCCTGGCCCAGCGCTTCCAGTGTTTGGTCTGGTGGAGGAGCTCTGTTTTCTGCATGATGAAAGGGAGGCTGATCCAGGTACAACCTCTGCTGCCTCTCGCATCCACTGAAGCTGAGCTGGCTGCTCTGAGGGGCCAGAGTGGCCCCCTCCCTCCAGTGCCTCTTTGGGTGTCCTTTCAGATTCCTCTCTGTTAAACAGAAAGGTCTCCCCAGAGCAAGGAGGCCTCATGTTGGCTGTGTAGTAGCTCCCCACCCTCCTGAGAACTGCTTTGAACACACTAGGAGATACCCTGAAGAGTGCAGCTCTAAGGCTCCATCCCCTTCCTGTCTACTCTGGCTCACGAGCAGACTTCCCACAGCTTACAGGACAATCCAAGCCCCTGCCTTAAGCCCAGACAGTCTTGGGGGGTTGCACTTGGGGGATAACATTTGGGTGTTATCTAGAGATCAGGTCTCTAGGGTGGGGCTTCTTAAGCAAGGTAAACTGAGCTCACCCATTACTTAGTGGATTTTTTTCACTCCTAATTTATTTCTTTTTTGGGTTAGGAACACTTTAAAATTCTCCCTAAATGTGACTTTGTTTTCTGGTAAGTCAATCATATTTGTTAACAACAGTAGCTGCTATTTATTAATAGTGTACTAATTGGGCAGTTTTCATACATTATCTTTAATCCATACAACTCGATTCCAATTTTACAGATGAGGAGACGGAAGCTCGGAGATAATCAGTCATTGGCTTGATAGCAGTGTGCTTGTATTATTTTTGGCACTGCCTCAAGAGGATTAGAACTTTCTCTGCAGGTGAAATGATGTTTGCATTTACCTTTTGCTCTCTGACTTCCAAAACAGGCTCTAGAAATCCCTTTCAAGACCGTAGGTGAGAAAACTAAACATTTTAATTTGCAGGAGCCCACTGTGAAAGGAAAGCTGATGTTTGTTTGTTTATGTGTTTGGGGTATGGGAAATCAAAGCCCTTTATGTGAATGGCTCAGAGTTTATCTGCATATTCAAATTTAGAAAGTGATGTCAGAGGGTAGGAGAGAACATCTGGACTCGCCCAGGGAGTGGCAGCTGCCCTCTCTGAGGTTGTTCAGAGGAAGCTTGAGGAGAGAGGTCCGTGGAGAGGTGGGGGCTGCATTGGAAGGTGGTGCTCTTGAGGACTAGAGGATACTAGCCTTTGCTTGTGCCAGGGGGATGATGGAGTGCAGCTCACTTACACTGCCCTGTTTGGCAAACCCTCTTTCCCTGACCTCAACATATCCATCTTCCCACTCTGCCCATAAAAACATCCATAGGGTGGATCCTGGGTATCCAGATCTGCTGATGATGGGAAGGAGAACCGCCTCCTGCATTGGTACTTCGGTAGCAGGATACAGGAGACCCCGTTCTATGCTCCCTCTTCCCCTCAAAGCAATGTCCCATGGCTGGCATTCCCAGACCCTGGACTGGTCCTTACCAGCCAGTTGACTGGACCTCAGAAGGGTTTTGAGCAGTTAAGTGAAGTCATCGAGTGGCAACCATGGAAATAAACTCTTGCAGCAGAATGGCGATGGCTTGGAAGCAGATGATGCCTGCGTGAGAGATGATAAGTGTCTGCATAGAGCAGTGGTCAAGGATGGATAGGAGAGATATTAAGGGGTGAAATCAATAGGACATGATTGACTGATGTGGGCTGAAATGTTAATGTCCTCACTTAGACAGTGACGCTGGCCTCAAATCTTGCCACTTTCTTCACAAACCTGTGCTCTAGCTGGTTCCCAAATGTTCTTGTTTTGTTGAGGTTCCGTGCCTTTCAATGTGCTGTGCTGGCCTCTGCCTGGAAGACCATTCTCTCACTCCAGAAATCTTGCGTTTCTTTGTCTCTCCCACTAGAGAAGGAGCCCCTTGAGGGCAGGCACTGAATCTCTTCTCTATGAATCCCAGCACCTGGCACAGAGCCTGGGGTGCCACAGGTATTTGTTGAACCAATCAATCAATTAAAAAAAAAAGGATGTGAGATGATGCAGAAGGAGGCGAAGAGAAAAGGGATGAAGACATTGGGTGTGCCATCAGACCTTATTATAGTCACTTCTCTCTCCAATGTTACTCATTAATCCTCATCGGAGCCAGGCAGGAGAGTGATCAGAATAGCATCTGCCTTTTCTAGCTGCTGGAATTCGAACCAAAGAACATGGGAATGGTTCAGAGGATATTCTAATTTCCTGTCCCAAGAGTTCAGTAAGACGTGTGTTAGTAGAGGCCCATGTCTTCTGCAGACATTGTTGGGAGGTGTGTAGTGGAGGCTCTGAGTCAAGAGAGGTAACAAGATAAGATTCTCTCTTTGCTTTGACTTTTTTCGGTTTCTCCCTTGCTACTTCCACACTTACTGATCCCTCAAGGTCCTCAGGAGACTAAAAGACCAGAAGATAGGGCATGCATTAATTTCAGAGTCTGTCTTGCAGTAAAATAGAAAATCTTGCATCTTAAGCCCTGATTATCCCGGGCTGCTATATTTTTGTGGATTAAAATGTATTTCTTAAAATAACTTAAAATGTTATTTTAAGAAGAGACTTGTTTCCTCTAATGTCCAAATGTTTGTTAAGATGGGGTGATGAGAGCATAGGTTTCAGAGTTGGGAAGGTACTGCGGCTTCGTAGAGTGACCATGGGCAAGTTCCTTTAAAATTCCTCCCCAAAGCTGCTTCTCTGGCTCTGTCTACATAACTGCAGACTAGAAATCCACTACCCTACAATCTGCCTACAGCACCTGCGCCATGCAGGGACCTCATACACCCATCTCATACTTCTTTTAAGACAATTCCTATAATTAAGGTCCTATTGTCCTTGTCTTACAGGTGGGGCAGCCAAAGAGCTTGCCTCAGGTTGTATAACTAGCAAGTAGCTTGGGGTACAGGACCCCAGCCACCCTTCCTCCATTCAGTCAAGTCACTAGAGTGGTCACAGACTTTATCTTTTGTGTTTTGGTGGTGAACTGGAAAATACTCAGTTGGATCTGGAAAATACTCAGTTCTGGCTGTCCCCTATCCTAACCTCTATTTCTTCCTCTTAAAAAAAAGAGGAGTGGCCGGGCGCGGTGGCTCAAGCCTGTAATCCCAGCACTTTGGGAGGCCGAGGCGGGCGGATCACGAGGTCAGGAGATCGAGACCATCCTGGCTAACACGGTGAAACCCCGTCTCTACTAAAAATACAAAAAACTAGCCCGGCGCGGTGGCGGGCGCCTGTAGTCCCAGCTACTCGGGAGGCTGAGGCAGGAGAATGGCCTAAACCCGGGAGGCGGAGCTTGCAGTGAGCTGAGATCTGGCCACTGCACTCCAGCCTGGGTGACAGAGCAAGACTCCGTCTCAAAAAAAAAAAAAAAAAAAAAAAAAGAGGAGTGGGCTTGGAATAGCTGGAGTTCCTGGGCCCCCACGGGATCCAGGTAGCTGGGGTTGGGAGTCTGCAGACTGCATCTAATATGCAAGAAGTTCTCCCCCAAACTGAGCTTTTGACAAGGGAACAGCCACTCAGGCCAAAGAAGACATCAGCTCACGTGCTCTGGACTGGAAGGATGGTAAGGCAGCTGCTTAGACTGGCTACCTCACGCTGATCACAAGCTCCGATGGGCAATTATATATGTCTTTGATTAATAAAAAATGGGGCAATGAATGAATAGTTAATCAATGCAGTCTGCTGGGAAGGCTCTTTCAGAACCTGGGGGTGGGGGTGAGGCCGGGAGTCATCTAAGGGGTCTTCGGGAGCGAAAAGATGGGGCAGTCCTCCAGGCGGTGGTTTCTGAAAAGCCCTCAGTCCTGGTTCTTGGCTGCCTGATTCTGTGGTTGGGATGTTTTTGGCAGCTGTGGGAGTGTGAAACTGGGAGAGAGGGTTGAGGTGGTGAGCAAATAGGAAAAATATGTTCCCTGCCAACCCAGCGGTCAAGGCAAAATGCACAAATAGAGAGAGTGTGTGTGTCCCTGTGCCCGCATGTGCTGTCTGCGTGTCCTCTGGGTAAGTGGATGAGTGGGTGACATTTTTCCTAGGTGGGCCTGAGCGTGTAACAGCATTCAACTAACTTGGTTAGGGGAGGCAGAGGCAAGGGGGCTGGGAGGCTGAAAGGCAGTGAGGAGGGAGGGAAAGACACCGCTGGGGTTATAGGGGATCCTAGAGGGAGAAGTTTCAAAAGGGAGAGGTAAAAAAAGGCGCGGGAGGCTGTGAGCAAGGAAAAAGAAGAAGGAAGTGATGGAGAATGGGAGGCCTGCCCCAACCCCTTCCGGGAGGGCAGGCAGGGGCGGAGGCGAGCAGGGGACTGGGAGGGGCGGCGAGAGGCGCGAATGCGAACGAAAGGGCGCGGAGAGCCCCGGCGCGGAGCACGCGGGTAGGGCGAGGGGTCCCCTTTCGGGGGCCTTGGGGCTCCGAGCCCGGGCTGGCCCCTCGGGCTCCTCTGCGGGGAGGGCCGGCCGCAGGCTGGAGCGGGGTGCGGAGGCTGGCGGGGAGCGGCCCCCCGAGGCTTTCCTGGTAGAAGCTGATGCGAGGAAGGGCAGCGGGGACCATGTTTGCGAGTCCTAGGCGAGGGTCATGGGAGCTGTGGTATTTCTGGCAGTAGAATGGCCTGCCTCGTGACTAAACTAGCCCTGTGATCTTGGGCAAGTTCCTGAAATCTGCGGGAGTTTTTGTTTCATTGTCAATAAACTGAAGATAACACCAAGTTGGCAGCGGGAGTGTGTGTCTTCTGTGTAGGGCCTCCCTGCCCCTGCACCTGGTTGAGTTGCTGTCATTATTTTAGTGGACGGTATTCAGAATTCGAGCGCAGGAGCCTCCGCTTCTCCACCTGCTGCCGGGGAGCTATTGGGTAAGTCGTTTATCTCACCTGTGACTCCAGGTGGCAATTAAGATCTGCCTCTCTACTTACCACGTGGTTACTCAAATGCAGTGCCTAAGATAGTGTATTGGAGTATCTATTCCCCATATTTGCTGCCAGCGGCCATGATCACCCTGCCTCTTAATGCACCCCACAAATAACTCTAGTCCACCTTTGCCTTTCCCGCAGGCCTCCTCTTCCAGCAGCCTCTGTCTTTATTTTACAGGATCCAGAGAATCACCCGCTGACGGTTTTTGCCCAGGCCTGAAACAGAACCAGAGAGCTACGGGAAGGGAAGGGCTTGGCTTGCCAGAGGAATTTTCCAAGTGCTCAAACGCCAGGCTTACAGCGCCTGTGATCCGTCCAGGAGGACAAAGTGGGATTTGAAGATCCACTCCACCTCTGCTCATGGCGGGCCAGGGCCTGCCCCTGCACGTGGCCACACTGCTGACAGGGCTGCTGGAATGCCTGGGCTTTGCTGGCGTCCTCTTTGGCTGGCCTTCACTAGTGTTTGTCTTCAAGAATGAGGATTACTTTAAGGAGCTGTGTGGACAAGATGCTGGGCCGATTGGCAATGCCACAGGGCAGGCCGGTAAGGGCAGGGATGACTCTTCTAAGGAAGTTAAGTCTGGCTCCCAGGTGGTGGCAAGGAGCAGGAAGGACTCTGCCCCCTGCCCACCCCTCTTTCTATGATGAGAGGAAGGCTCAGCAGCCCTCAGCCCACTTGGTCTGGGAAGTGCCTGGAAGGGAGGCACCAGCTCCTGAGGGGTAATTAGGGGCAGCCACATTTCAACTGAGCTGAAGGGACGAGCTTCTGACTGACGAGCTGTCCGAGGTGGAGGGGGGAGCCCAGGCTGTGTGCTCATTTGGCAGGAAGGCTGGGATGCATGGGAGACCTTTGTTCTTCTCCAGACTGCAAAGCCCAGGATGAGAGGTTCTCACTCATCTTCACCCTGGGGTCCTTCATGAACAACTTCATGACATTCCCCACTGGCTACATCTTTGACCGGTTCAAGACCACCGTGGCACGCCTCATAGCCATGTAAGTCCGAAAGGCCCAGCCCAGGCAAAGGTGGGCGATAGGAATCCTTCAGGCTGCAGCCCAGCTTGGAGTGAAATCCAGGTCAGATGGCCCGGCCGCCCTGCCAGGCACCACACCTGCAGCTAGCTCCCAGCGGCTGTTAGGAACAGCCCCAGGCAGCGGGAATTTGTAGGCTCCCCACTTCACCACAGCCCCGCTTCCATTTCCTTACCTTTTTCCCTGCTCCGCCTGAATGTGGCTTCCCTATCACGTGCTGAACTGAGCCGGAGGCCAGGCTGACTTCCTGTAAGGGCTGGCTTAGAGCCAGGTTACAAAATTAGCAAAAACTAAAATTGCTCTTCTCTTCCTTCACCCCAACGATCCTTGTCCTCATCCCCTGCACAGCCTCACATCCAGGTTGCTCAGGCTTCATCCTCATCCTCCTCACCGCCTCCCTCCCCCATCACTCCCCAGGGGCTTAGCTAATAGGAAGTTTCCTTGGTATTGCCACTGGTGGAATTTCAGGTCCTTTCTGACTGGAGGGGAGGCAGTGGGGGTTTCCTGTGCAGATGAGTCAGAAGGTTCGGGACGTGATCTCACACACACAGTGTGTTGCTGCATCCTAATCTCGTGCTCTGTGGGCAGCCTCAGCGATAATCAGCGCCCTGCTGGGGACTGATACAGCTCAGAGCAGGTGCTCCCAGGGAGGCACATGTGAGATCAGCTGTCAGAGAGAGGAACGGGAGGGCTAGCTGGGCCTGCCTTTCTGGACATAGCCAGAGAGTAAAGCCAGTCCCTTACATTTTAAGCCTTTGGATGCAGAATGACTGTATCTCAGTCCTTCTTGGTCCTTGGCTCCCTGCTACCTCCCCTTTCCTCCCCTTCCTTTGTCCCCTCCCTCTTCTCGAGCCTTAGGACATTGCTTTTTTTTTTTTTTTTTTTTTTTTTTTTTTTTGACTCCATGCCTTACAAGACCCCTAAATGCTAAGGGAGCCTTATAACCTTGGGACTGTAATCCTGAAATCATAGCACTCTGAACTAGTCAGTCCAATCATTTCTTTTTATAGAAAAGGCTCCTGAGGCCCAGAGAAGGACAGCGCCTTGCCCAAGGTCACAGAGTGAGGAGGAGTTAGAACTCAAGGTCTTGATTTGCAGACCAGGCACTAACCTCTTTCTCCAAGGGGTTGGGCTATTGGGGCTTCCAGGTGGGAGGATCTTGGCTTTGCCCACTCTGTCCTGGCTAAGTCCCAAGCCAACCACGTCATCAGCTGAGCTCCTTGTCCAAGGCTGCCTATGCTAGCGTTGGGCCTCAGAATGAGCAAAATGCACTGTCCATGAGGTCAGGACCACATTTCAGTCTCATCGCGGCTTCTCACCTGGTTTTGAGCCTGGGGCTCAGAGGCATCAGTGCCCGTTGCATCCCAGGCTGAGGGTGCGGTCAAGTCCTACACTTGTGGGCTGGGTGAGCAGAATCACGTTTGTCTCCCAGGTTTCTCCTTTCTTGACAATATTCTCCTTTTCCTGGTCTGTGTTTCAGATTTTTCTACACCACCGCCACACTCATCATAGCCTTCACCTCTGCAGGTGAGTGCTGTCAGGTGGGTGGGAGGGATGCAAGCTCAGGGGCACCTGGTGGCTGGGGCAGGTGTGAGCAGAGAGCTATAGGCAAGACATACAGACCACATGGTTATTCAGAGATCTGTAGCTTGAAAGAATCCTGGAAGGATCTTGAGTTATTGCTGATCTGTGAAAACAGTTTAGTCTATTGAGAAAATGTGAAAAGCAAGGACAATGGAGAGGGATTACTTTATAGAGTAGAATTTATTCAAAACTTTACATCTGGCAGGGCGCAGTGGCTCACTCCTGGAATCCCAGCACTTTGGAAGGCTGAGGTGGGTGGATCATCTGAGGTCAGGAGTTCGAGACCAGCCTGGCCAACATGGTGAAATCCCTTCTCTACTAAAAAAAAAAAATACAAAAATTAGCTGGGCGGTGGTGCACGCCTGTAATCCCAGCTACTCAGGAGGATGAGGCAGGAGAATTGCTTGAACCCAGGAGGCAGAGGTTGCAGTGAGCCGAGATCACACCACTGCACTCCAGCCTGGGTGACAAAGTGAGACTCTATCAACAAACAAACCCTAAAAAACAAAACAACAAAAAACTTTTACATCTTATATGTGTTAGTTAAAATGTTCTCTTTCTTTTTAATGAAATGATTATATGAATGACCATTTTGAAAATATCCTTACTTAGCAGGGTAAAAGTTGACAACCCTATTGTACTCAAAATCTTTTTTTCAAATTTTACCAGTCTGTAAGTCTGGAATTCCAATCTGGTTTGTTCTCCACCACCCTTCCACCGACTACACAGAGGAGAAACTGAGGTCACAAAGGGACCCTTTGCAAAGACACGTCCATGGCCACAGAGAAAGCGAGTGGGAGGTGGGCCTGGTATGCAGGCCTCCTGATCCCTGACTCTTCTTTCTCTCATTGCCTTGGTTATGGTGGCCACGAGATGCCTCCCGAGGTTCCTCCCTAGTGTCGGACCTGTGGCTCAGTTTTTGGTTTAGGAGAGAAGAGTACATTACTCTTGTGTGTGTAAGCTCTGCTAAAGCCCACCAGCATCATGAGATTGTCTGCACTCACGCTGGGCAAACACAGAGACTGAGTGTCTTTGTCCACACAGATCTCACGAGATGGCCTGGCACCTCAAACCAAACATTTCAAACCACTCTCCTTATCAAACCAGCATCATCTACTCTAAAAGCCTGTAAATGATTTTTAAGCGACTGGATGTGGAGGTGGTGGCTGGGTAATATTTGACTCGTGCTTGCAAATTGTCTGAGCAACAATCTTCCTCTTCCTCCACAGTAGAGGGATTTTCGGTTTTGAAAAAAGCATTGAGCCCACAAGGACTGTATTGTGAAAGAAGCCTCCAACCTTTAGCAATAGGAGAGATGTACATTTTATACTGACAGAAATTGAATGGTAAATTGTGTGAATACTCTAAAATTGGCTCTTGGCAGTGCTTCTTAAGGTATAGCACGGTAGTTAAGAGGATGTTAGGGGCACACGCATACTACATCAACTACACTAACAAACATCAAATCACCTGACAGAACAGCTATTCCCTTTTTATGTCTCTTTCAGTCCTTCTGATTTCATGAAAGAATGTCTTGATGTGGGGCCAGTGTGATTTTAACACTGATGGAAAGAGCAGGTCTTAGGCTTTGAACATTCTAAGGGCAAATGCATCCAGCTACAATTGAATAACATTGTTTTCCTTTCATTGCATTTATTTTTACAGTTACTTCCTATTCATGACAAGCAATGCCAGTGTTTTCATCTACAGTAGTGAAATAAAGTGTCCTTTAAAAATAGATTTTTTTTGGGATAAGAGTGAGTCAACTTAAAACATTTTAGCAAATAATAAGACAGGCATAGGTTATGGCCAGAATAATGGTGGGCAGAAGTCTGGTTTGGGGAGGAATAATTTGTCAAGGGTTCCCCTCCCCCAGCTCTTGAGCTTTTCTGCTGTGGTCTCACACTTACCAGACCTGTTATAACCATTTGTTTGCATGTCAGTCTCTTTAAGCGCAAGGAGTATCTTTTATTCATCCTGTATTTCCAGTGCCAAGCACACTGCCTGGCACCAAGGAAGTGCTCAGAGTTTAGTGAACAAAGAAAAGACCATTGTCCTTTTCTCACTCAGTTCTCGTAGCACCTAAGCCGGAAGAGCAGGAACTGTTGTTCCCATTAAACAGATAAGATGACTGAGGCTCAAGGCCAATGCCATGAATTAGGGGATGGGCTTGAGGGTTGAGCCTGGCACCTGAGTCCAGGGTCCTCTTTTCCTAGAGTGTCAAGGATGAAAAGGAGAGGCAGCTTGTGGTTTACTGAGGGAAAAGAGAGGTGGCTTCACTTAGAGCTCTGCCTCTGTCTGTAAACTTCCTGGCCTGCCACAGACTGAGGACCCACTTTGGCTGGGAAGAAGGTGGCTCAGGAGACTTCCACAGAGATATCTGGGGAAACCTTGGCCAGTATCCTAAAAACCCTTGAAGGACGCTGGAATGCTGGCTCGAACTGGGGCCTGGACACTAGGATTGTTGGGAATTTGGAGCAGGTGGGAGCAGAGGTTGGGGCTCCATGTTTGGGTTGCACTATGACGCCATCCTGCTTCTGACTTTGATGGTCCAGGCTCAGCTGTGCTGCTCTTCCTGGCCATGCCAATGCTCACCATTGGGGGAATCCTGTTTCTCATCACCAACCTGCAGGTGGGAGTCTTCCCTGATCCCAGGCACTTGGCAGGGTGGAGGGAAGGTGGAGGGAAGGTGGAGGGAAGGTAAGACCCTTTTCTATAATTGGCTGCCTCAGATGGGGTTGGCTCAAGCTGAGGTGGAAGCTGTAGCGGTAGAAGGTGACTTTGGGTATAAGGAGGGCCTGCCACATGCTGGATCCTCAGGAAATATCTGTTTCATGAATAAATACGTGATCCAGGCTGGTCCTATCATCCGCAGATTGGGAACCTATTTGGCCAACACCGTTCGACCATCATCACTCTCTACAATGGAGCATTTGACTCTTCCTCGGCAGTCTTCCTTATTATTAAGGTAAATATAGCAACAGCCTACATTCATTGAGCACTTGTATATGCCAGGCGCTTGTCTTGTGAACCTTGCATTATTTCTCTCCATCAACTCGGTGAGGTATGTACTATGTTGCCCCCATTTTACAGACGAAGCATTTGAGTCTCCGAGGTTAAAAAGCTTTTAACAATGAAGGTTCTGCCGCTAGTAGCCATGATACTGGAACTCAAACCCAGGCTTGTTGGTTCTAGAGCCTGAGCTTGTAACCGCTAAGCCCCTTCTTCAGCCTTGCCCAAGCTTTTGTGGCAGTGGTCATGATGTGCTTGGGCCAATGTTGGGCAGAGTCTGGGGGCCCTTCAGAGTGGGGTGTTTGCTGCTGTGAGCTTCTAATTTGGACAAGAAGGTGGCAAGTGGCTAGTGGGTACAGCAGGGGCAGACACGGAGGCTTGTCCAGCTGTCCCAATGGCTGATGTTGAGGTTTCGGGGGATGAACTGTTGCCAAGGCTATTAGAGGTCAATCAACAACCATTCTGCCTTATTCATTGCGAATGGTTTTATCTGGGCAGTGACCTGCTTAGCCCAGGGGATGAATCCTGATTGATCAAAGCCAACCACGGCAATCTGTTTACCCCTTGCTAGTGATGGATGGAGGTCAGCATAGGATCCAGTCCTTTTTAATGAGATAAAGGGGGTGTGTATATTAGAAGACTCAAGGGGCTTTTCTTCCCTGACGGAGGGTGAAAGCAGAGTACAAATGAAGTCTTCCTCATTGAATGTTGCGGTGTGAGGATGTGATAGCTGGGGCTGTGGCAACCATGCTTCAATTATGAGACAACAAGCTGGAGTACTAAAGCTGGCACGCCACAGATGGCTGAGTGAAAGGAAGGGAAGAGTGTGGATCTCAAGCCACCCAACCTGGGACTTCTCTCTGGGCTTAGTGTTAGGCCAGAGGTAGTTGGCATTCCATGTCGGTTATGGGGGCAGAGAAGAGGATCTCTGGCAGTCACTACCCAGACATGAGTCTAGCTTAGTCCTATAAGCTTTGGAGGTTTGGAGAGTCATACAGAGACTGAGTCCCTGGGGGCACTCAAGCCTTTCTACTCCTGGCACAAGAGCCACTTTCCAGGCTCTTCCTCCTTCCCCTGGGTATGCCTCCCCTTCTTTCCTCTTTTTTTTTTTTTTTTTTTTTTTTGAGATGGAGTCTCACTTTGTCTCCCAGGCTAGAGTGCATTGGTGGGATCTTGGCTCACTGCAGCCTCTGTCTAGTGGGCTCAAGCAATTCTCCTGCCTCAGCCTCCTGAGTCACTGGGACCATAGGCTTGCCACCACACTTGGCTTATTTTTGTATTTTTAGTAGAGATGGGGTTTCGCCATGTTGGCCAGGCTGGTCTTGAACTCTTGACCTCAAGTAATCCACCTTCCTTGACCTCCCAAAGTGCTGAAATTACAGGCATGAACCACCATGCCCAACCTCTCTCCTGTCTGTCTAGAGTTGGAAGGGGAAAGGCAGCAGGAGTGGGAATTCTTAGTTTAATCTGACTTTGTTGCTGCTTACTCTGACAATTCATTGAGCAATTTACTGCACCTCTCTGGACCTCAATGTCACTCTCTGTAAAATGGGAGGAGGTTGGGCTAGGTCAGTGGTTTCAAACTGAGCATCGAGGAACTTAGGGATTCTCTTTGATGTCATGCCAGTCACCAAGGAGAATAAAGAGGGAGATGACTGGCAAGCTCCCCATTGATGTGTTTTGTAAGTTGAATTTTTGTGTAAAATTTCCTTTGAACAAAAGGCCTTTGCTGTTGTTGGGGGAAGAAAGGCACTGGCTCCACCGGCTGTGGGGAAGGGTCATATGAGGACTCCTCTACTGCCGGGTGTGTCTTGGAGTGGCGCCATATGTGTACCAGGTATCCCTAATCAGCTTCCAGGATGGTAGGTGATGGCTTGTACTCGGACTCCTTAGAAAACAGGGTTCCAGCTCCTGCCTCTTCTGCTGATGTTTTTTGTGTGTGATAAAACATGCATAACATAAATATTACTATCTTAACCTTTTTTTTTTTTTTTTTTTTTGAGACAGAGTCTCGCTCTGTTGCCCAGGCTGGAGTGCGGTGGCAGGATCTTGGCTCACTGCAACCTCTGCCTCCTGGCTTCAAGCGATTCTTCTGCCTCAACCAGCCGAGTAGCTGGGATTACAGGTGCATGCCACCATGCACTGCTAATTTTTGTATTTTCAGTAGAGATGGGGTTTCACCATGTTGGCCAGGCTGGTCTGGAACTCCTGGCCTTAAGTGATCTGCCTGCCTCAGCCTCCCAAAGTACTGGGATTACAGGCATGTAATCATGTAATCATGTAATCACACCCTCTCACCTCAGCCTCCCGAGTAGCTGGAATTACAGGCATGCACCACCACGCCCAGCTAATTTATCTATTTATTTTTAGTAGAGATGAGGTCTTGCTGTTACCCAGGCTGGTCTCAAGCTCCTGGACTCAAGCAATCCTCCTGTCTTGGTCTTCTGAAGCACTAGAATTACAGGCAGGAACCACTGAGCTCAGCCCTGCATAGTGCTCTTAAAGTTCATCCATGTTGTAGTGTATGTCAATTTCTTTCCTTTTTATTTTTTTTGGAGACAAGGTCATGCTTCATTGTCCAGGCTGGGGTGCAGTGGCCCAGTGATGGCTCACTGCAGCCTCAAACTTATGGGCTCAAGTAATCCTACCACTCAGCCTCCTGAGTAGCTGGGACTACAGGTGTGTGCCACCACACCCAGTAGAGAAGGGGTGATGTTGTCCAGGCTGGTCTTGAACTGGGCTCGAGTGGTCCTCCTGCCTCCCAAAGTGCTGGGATTATAGGTGTGAGCCAGCATGGTGGCCTCCTTCCTTTTTAAAGGCTGAATAATATTCCACTGTGTGTATAGATCACATTATGTTTAGCTGTTCATCTGCTGATGGACCTTTAGGTTGCTTCCATCCTTTGGCTATTGTGAATAGTGCTGCTGTGAACATGGCGTGACACTGACTTTTTCCTCCTCCTTCTGCAGCTTCTTTATGAAAAGGGCATCAGCCTCAAGGCCTCCTTCATCTTCCTCTCTGTCTGCAGTACCTGGCATGTAGCACGCACTTTCCTCCTGATGCCCCGGGGGCACATCCCATACCCACTGCCCCCCAACTACAGCTACGGGTAAGGACTATCTGGCGATTGTGGGCCAGAGCCCCTCATTGGCCCTAGGGTGGGATGGACAGGGCAAAGCAAACCTGTCACAGGAGAGGAGGAGGACTGGAGCAGTGCATCTGTTAGCTATTGCTGCATAACAAACGACCTCAAAACTCAGCAGCCTAAAACGTTCAGCATTTATCATTTTTCACAAGTCTGTGGGTAGCTGGCTAGTTCTACTGATCAGGGTCAGATGTAGATGATTTTGACAGGGCTCATTCATGCATCTGATCATTTGGAGGGTTACAAGGGGGCTGACTATGCTAGGATGGCCTCATTCAAATAGGTTTGGAGTGACAGGGATGCCTGGGTCACGTGGCTGTCATCCTCCAGCAAGCCAGCGTGGGCTCATTCACACCGTGATTTCAGGGTTCTGAAAGAGCGCAGAAACGCACAAGTGTTCTTGAGGTTTAGGCTTGGAATTGGCACAACCACTTCTGCTGCATTCTTTTGGCTGAAGCAGTTCACAAGGCTGGCCCAGATTCAGGGCATGGGGAAATAGAGCTGCAAAGTCTCATTCAAATGGGGGTAAATACAGAGGAGGTGAAAACATGTGATCATTTTTGCAGTCAGTTGCCACAAGGAGTAGAGGAAGGGTGCTCCTTTGCTGCTCACTTACTATTTGTCAGACCCCATGTGCTCTCTGATTTCATCCTCACAATAATCCTCTCAGATATCCTTATCTCCATTTTCTAAATGAGAAAAATGAGGCTCAGAAGGGTTAAGTCTGAGCCATCTTTCTGTTGCTAGGAAGAGGCAGAGCTGGGATTTGAACTCTGGCCTGCCCTGCTCTTTTCATACTTCCAGTGGTTCCCAAACTTTGCGGCATATTAGAGTCACTAGATTCACATAGAGATCTTAGAAAAGGAAGCCTGACTTTCACCTCCAGACATACTGATTTAATTGGTCTGGTCTGCAGCCTGGGCGTCAGGGTGGCTAAAAGGTGATTCCAAAGTGCGGTGAAATGTGGGATTCACTATACTGTTCCCTCCAGTCTGAGTCTCAGGTTCAGCTCACAGTCCTTGGCCTTGCTGGTGGGGCTTTTGTTTCCATAGCCTGTGCTCTGGGAATGGCACCATGAAGGAAGAGAAGGAAACAGCTGAGCATGAAAACGGGGAGCTACAGTCAAAGGAGGTCCTTTCAGCAAAGGAAGGTGAGCCCTGCTGACTAATCTCTCTCTCCTCCAGACCTGAGTCTCTCCTTGTGCCTTTCCTGGCCCCTCACCTCCAGAGCTCCCCCAGAGGCCCTGAATCAGGAAAGGCAGGACAGAGAAAGGACCTTAGGCATCTTTCCAACCCCCTCACTTAATGGAGGGTCCAGAGAGGGGGCAGGGCTTTTGTCTCTTTTCTGTCCCTCTTTTCTCTCTTTCACATCCCATCACTTTCCCCTACTTCCAGCCTGCCTTCCATGGGTTGCCCTCCCTTCCCCCAACTCCTCGGTTCTGCCCTCTTCTGTGATGCCATTGCACTAAGTCTGGTGCAATGTCCCCATTTCTCCAGGTCTCCTGGGTCTGTCCTCTCTTATTGTCTCAACTCTATCACTGCTTCCTTTCCTTCCTCTCTGTTCTGAGTCTTTGATTACACACATCACAAACCGCAGCTAGCTACAGTAGAAATAAGAACGGGGTGGGAGAGGAGATGGGAGATGCAGGTTGAAGGACATGAAGGAGCAGATGAGCAGGAGGAACAGGCCTAGAGATCTAATGCACAGCATGAAGACTCTAGGTCATCAAATTGCATTGTGTCTGGGACTTTGCTAAACAAGTAGATTTTAACTGCTCTTGCCACAAAACAGGTAGAAATGTGAGATGATGGATATGTTAATTTGCTTTACTATAGTAACCATCTTAGTAGCTATATGTATCCTATGACCTCATGTTGTATATCTTAAATATACACAATAAAATTGATTTTTTTTTTTTTTTTTACCATCTGACAGTTGGATCCAAAACACATATTTATTTATTTGTTTTAAAGAAAGAAGAATAGGGTTCTGGGAAGCTTCCAAAATCAAGGGAGGAAATTGAACTTGCCAGGATGTAGGACCTATTTTAGATTAGGTCCGTCCTAATCTAAACTTACGGCCGGTCTGCCTTGTTAGGAGGAACCATCTCATTGGTTAACCTTGAGAGAGGAACAGAACCCTGAATTCACGGTGCCATCTGGATCATGAAGATTAAGGTAGAGGAAGATTTCCTAAGGAAACTCAGGATACTGGTACCAAAAGAGAGGGAGGCACTGAGGAGCAGGTTAGAACAGTGTCCACGCTCATCCTCGTCTTCCTTCTGACTTTCTCCTCTCCTTGTCATTCCTTTCACCTTTCTGGCTGAGAAAGATCAGGAAGGTATTACTGCAAGAAGTGTCATTGACCAGGCTGTGAGAGACAGATCGGATTTCAATAGAGAAGAACACAGAGGGTCATCCAAGGTGGTAGGGCCAGCATGACAAAGCAGGGAGGTGGGGATGTGTGAGTCTGAGGCAGGCGCAGAGCATGCCGGGTGAGTTATGGGAGCCAAGGGTAGAAGGTGGGCCTGGACCTGAAATGTTCCACTGAAGCCTCCACCCTCCCCATCCTACCTGTCCACTTTCCTCGCAATTCACGCCCAGATCCTCCTCTCCCCGTTAGAGACCCCAGGGAAAGGGCAGAAGCAGGAACCCCGCTCCTTCTGGAGCTACGCTTTGTCTCGGCGCTTTGCCTGGCACCTGGTGTGGCTGTCTGTGATACAGTTGTGGCACTACCTCTTCATTGGCACTCTCAACTCCTTGCTGACCAACATGGCCGGTGGGGACGTGGCACGAGGTATGCGGTGGGGCTGGGAGGTAGCCCATCTGCACATCCCAGCTAGGAACACAGAGCCTCCCAGCAGGGCTGTACACACCAGAGGAGGGTCTGATGGTGTGGGGAGGAGGGACGTGCAGACAAGAGCAAGGTGGGAGAGTCCCTGCCTGGAAGGGAGTTTTGGAAACTTCTCATCAACCAACCTCTCTCTTCCCTCTGTAGTCAGCACCTACACAAATGCCTTTGCCTTCACTCAGTTCGGAGTGCTGTGTGCTCCCTGGAATGGCCTGCTCATGGACCGGCTTAAACAGAAGTACCAGAAGGAAGCAAGAAAGACAGGTGAGATGCGGGGGAGGGCAGGGCTGGTCAGAGAACCAGGAAGGGAGTCTTCATTTACCCCATGACGTCTTCTCTCTCTCTTTCTCTCTTTTTTTTTTTTTTTTTTTTGAGATAGGGTCTCACTCTGTTGCCCAGGTTGGAGTGCAGTGGTGTGATCTTGGATCACTGCAGGCTGCGCCTCCTGGGTTCAAGAGATTCTCCTGTCTCAGCTCCCCGAGTAGCTGGGATTACAGGCGTGTGCCACCATCCCCTACTAATTTTTGTCTTTTTAGTAGAGATGGGGTTTCACCATGTCAGGCTGGTCTTGAACTTCTGACCTCAGGTGATCTGCCCACCTCAGCCTCCCAAAGTGCTGGGATTACAGGCGTGAAGCACCATGCTCAGTCTTCTTTTGTGTTCTTAACCCTGTCTGGTTACACTCATTGATTCATTAAAACACTAGTCACTGAGTGACAGTTATGTGTCAGCCATGGTGCCAGATACCAGGAATTCAACAGCGGACAAGACAGTTGTGTTCTTTTTCTCAAGGTGTTCTCAGTCTAGAGGGTGGAGAAAGGCAGATAGGCAGTTACAATCCATGAAGCAAGCCCACAGGGGGCTATGGGGGCACAAAGAAGGGCACATAATCTATTCTGGGTGAGGATGGGATTGGTGCCAGGGAAGGCTTCCTGGAGGAGGTGGCATCTAAACCAAGACCTGAAGGATGAGTAAGAAGGGAGGAGATGAAGAAGTGGGGCCTTGGAGAGTGGCCCAGGAGCACAGTGGGGTCGAAATGGTGAATGACAGAGTGAAACACTGAGGGATCTGGGCAGGTGAATCAGGCTGGCGAGGACACAGAGCACTGGGGAATCTTAGGGAAGTGGCTGGAGAGAGAGAGGTAAGAAGGGGTCAGGCTGTTTACCACATCAGGGAGTTTTGGCCTGGTCCTTGGACATGGTTGGAGGAGTAGAGATATGCTGAGGTATTTTAACCTGCTGGGGCAGGAGGGACAAAAGTAGACCAACATTTTACATACTTATTTCATCTATCCCTTCTCCCACCCCATGCACCTGCTTCTCCCACACCTGCTAGAGTTTTCAAAGCAAATCTTAGACATCATATCATTTCATCTGTAAATATTTCTCTATACCCATAAATGTTTCTCTAACATATAAGGCCTCTTTTACTTAAACATCCCCATAAAATCATGGCCACACCTAAAAAAACCAATAATTTCTCATATCACCTACTGTGCAGTCACTGTTCAAATTCCTTCAATCATTTCAAATACATCTTTTTACATTTGGTTTGTTCAAATTAGGATCCATGCCTGGTCCATGCAGTGTATTTGGTTGCTGTGTCTTCTATAGCTTTTAAAATCTAGAAGAGTCTTCCCCGCTTTTCTTATTTATTTGTTGAAGAAACTGGGCCATTTCCCCATATTTTGGATTTGGCATTGTTTTAATGTGTTATTTAAAAGTATTCCTTTCCTTGGGTATTTCCTGTAAACAGTGGGATTAGAAGCTTGGAGGAAACACAGTTTAATTGTTTGGGTTTTTTTTTTTTTTTTTTTTTTTTTGCATGAATAACTCAGAGGTAGAGCTGTGGGTTTCCTCTGGTCTCCCATCAGCAGGCCCTGGTGTCTGTTGTCTTGTTGCTGTGTTAAGATTGATCAACTGGTTTAGACATTGCCAGTCTGATCTATCCGCTGTAAAGTTTCCCATCAACCATATACTTAGTGATTTTAGCAGCCATTAATGATCAATGCCTAGGCCCATTATTTTATTAGGATTACAAAAGGATGATTTTCTTTTCTTTCTTCTTTTTTGAGACAGAGTCTCACTCTGTTGCCCAGGCTGGAGTGCAGTGGCACAATCTTGGCCTACTGCAACCTCCGCCTTCCAGGTTCAAGCGATTCTCCTGCCTCCGCCTCCCGAGTAGCTGGCTTTAGAGGCACCCACCACCTGGCTAATTTTTGTTTTTTTTTTTTGTCTTTTTATTTTTTGAGACGGAGTCTCGCTCTGTCGCCCAGGCTGGAGTGCAGTGGCCGGATCTCAGCTCACTGCAAGCTCCGCCTCCTGGGTTCACGCCATTCTCCGGCCTCAGCCTCCCGAGTAGCTGGGACTACAGGCGCCCACCACCTCACCCGGCTAGATTTTTGTATTTTTTAGTAGAGACTGGGGTTTCACCATGTTAGCCAGAATGGTCTCGATCTCCTGACCTCGTGATCCACCCGTCTCGGCCTCCCAAAGTGCTGGGATTACAGGCTTGAGCCACCGCGCCCGGCCCAATTTTTGTATTTTTAATAGAGATGGGGTTTCACCATGTTGGCCACGCTGGTCTCGAACTCCTGACCTCAGGTGATCCACCCGCCTCGGCCTCCCAAAGTGCTGAGATTACAGCCACTGCTCCTGGCCAAAAGGATGATTTTCTATTTCTATCTTCTGCTTTTAATCACTAGAATTCTTTTAGAAAGAAAAACATTCTTTACTATTTTGTTACCTAGAAATAAATGCTTGGTTTACATGTTTATTTACCAGTCCGAAATAATGAATTGGTACCCTAGTGACCTCCAGACATGGCTACTAATTTTTTTAAATAAAATTTCATTTTAAAATATATTTGACATGTTTCAATCTGTTCTGTCATGATTCTTCTTGATGCTCAAATTGTCTCACCTTTGGCCGTTGAAAACTTTACCAACCCAGAATCTGTGTCTTTTAGACAAAATCATATTATTTCTAGACAGTATCCTTACTTTCTAGCACAATTAAATGTTCAGGTCCATTTCACTAGGTGTGTTTCCTGCCCCAGACCTGAAATCGTCGTTTTTTCCCAACTAACCCTGGGTTTCTTTAATTGGAAATGGTATTTAGAGGCTACAGTCTGGATGCCAAGGTTTCTTATTGCTCCTGCGTTGTCACTGCTTTTGTGCTTTGGATAGAGTTAACATGTATATAATTTTTGATAAGAAAAATATCATAAATACTTAATACTGATATTTTATTCGAATTTTTATTTCCTTGATTTTACATTTGCAGCCCTTTCTCTTCCTCTGATAATCTTGGTTCCTAACATATGCATATATACACGTACATACACATATATAGTATTTTAAATATAATTACTGGTTTTAGCAATATTGATGTTACTTGATAACAGTACAATTGCTAAATACTGTTGCTACTTCTTTCTTTCCTTTTTTCTGTCCTTTCTTATTCCTTTCTCATCCTTAGGATATATCCCATGAGAGATGTACAGTCAAGTTGCCATATTTTCTTTTTTATTTTTAGGGATGAGGTCTCACTCTGTTGCCCAGGCTGTAGTACTGTGGTACGATCACGACTCACTGCAGCCTCAACCTCCTCGGCTCAAGTGATCCTCTCCCTTCAGCCTCCCAAGTAGCTTGGACTACAGGCGTGCATTACCATGTCTGGCTAATTTAATTTTTTTTTTTTTTTTTTTGTAGAGAAAGGGTCTGTGTTGCCCAGGCTAATGTCGACCTCCTGGGCTCAAGCTTGCCCTGACCTCCCAAAGTGTTGGGATTGTAGGTGTGAGCCACCACACTGGGCCAAATTACTGTATTTTAAGGATTACCAGCTTGGTATAGAGTTATGTTCATTGGTTTCATTTTATTTTATTTTGTTTCCGATTTTTTAGATTGTTTTACTTGTTTTCTTCCTATTATTATTTAATTGTATTTGTAAAACATTTACATATCAGACATTTACATTTTCCCAAAGCTAAAACTGTGAAACAAGATATATTCAAAAAAGTTTAGTTTCCCTCTCTGTTTCTTGTACCCCTTTTCCTCTTCTTTAGGTAACCATTTTTATGTTTTTTAATATAAACATTGTGTAGGTGTATATACATGTATTAGTTTTCATGCTGCTGCTACAGACATATCTGAGACTGCGAAGAAAAGGAGGTTTAATTGGACTTACAGTTCCACATAGCTGGGGAGGCCTCAGAATCATGGCAGGAGGTGAAAGGCACTTCTTACATGGTGGTGGCGAGATAAAATGAGGAAGAATCAAAAGCAGGAACCCCTGATAAACCCATCAGATCTCGTGAGCTTTATTCACTATCACAACAATAGCATGGGAAAGACTGGCCCCCATGATTCAATTACCTCCCCAACCCAGGTCCCACCCATAATAGGTAGGAATTCTGGGAGATGCAATTCAAGGTGAGATTTGGGTGGGGACACAGCCAAACCATATCAATACGTCTCCCTCTCTTTTAGATAATAGGTAGTATACTGTACACACTATTCCGCAGGGTTGTTTTGTTTTGTTTTTTTTTTTGGTGTAGCTCTATCCTGAGGGTGCTGTGTAGCAGGGACCTCTCCTCATGCCTTTTAACCACTGCCTGGGTCTCCATTATATGGCTGCAACCTAGTTGCTGCAGCGTTCCCGTACTGACGGCTATTTGGATTGTTTCCAGCCTTTTGCTATTACCAGTAGTGTTACAAAGAGGATCTGGCCACATGTTCAGGGCGGGGAGGGGCAGATGTGTGTAGCCTGTAAGGAGGGCATTGCAGTAATCCATGACTGAGTTAATGGTGGTTTAAAGCTAGGACAAGTCAGTGGGGTTGCAGAGGAGTAGGCACATTTGAATGGTATGTAGGAGGTGAATGATCAGCATCATTGATGAATTTGAGGTGGGGCCTGTGGGGAAGGGATTCGAGGATGACTCCCAGGTTTCTGTTGGGGCAGTGAATGGATAGTGGCTCCTCCCCCTTTTCCAGTCTTCCTTGGCCCTTCCCTGACTTCTGTTGGGTTGGCCTACAGAGACCCTCTTTTTCCTCTCTGTTCGCCCAGGTTCCTCCACCTTGGCAGTGGCTCTCTGCTCGACGGTGCCTTCGCTGGCCCTGACATCCCTGCTGTGCCTGGGCTTCGCCCTCTGTGCCTCAGTCCCCGTCCTCCCTCTCCAGTATCTCACCTTCATCCTGCAAGTGATCAGCCGCTCCTTCCTCTATGGGAGCAACGCGGCCTTCCTCACCATTGCGTAAGTGGCCTTGGGGCGGGCTCTTATGCAATGGGACACACTGGGGCAAAGAGAAGCTGGAGGTAAATAAGTTGGGATGTGAGGCTGGGCCTGGAAGCAGTCAGGTGTGGGAGACTGGGTTTGGGGGCAGGTGTGGAGGGGGTGAGACCAGAGGCGGTGGGAAGGATAGAACATTCATGCACTTGAGCCTTTACATCTGCGGTGCCCTCTCCCTCTGTTTTCTACTTGGTGAACTTGTATTCATCCTCTGAGGCCCACTTCTGTTCCAGTTCTCCAGGGAAGAGATGGAAAAGTGTCTTCCCTTCTTTGTGTCCTTAGTACTCTAGTCTTACTTCCTTTGCTAGTACGTGCATTGTCTGGCATGCCTGTCTTTTCTTCCCTGGTGTAGCCTGCATGAGGGTCCTCTCTGTTTGTCCAGGGCCCCGCATGTGCCTTCTCTGGGTTCTATGGGTCAAATGTCTGAGCAGAGGTGAAGAGGGAAAGGCCAGACAGGTGTGGGTGGAGGGCAGGCCTAGGACAGGGGAGCTGGGAACAAGCAGCTGACAGAGGCCCCTGAAGCCAGGCTCCTGCTTGGAGGGAGGGTCCCTGAAGCTCACTGGAACTCCTCTGGTTTCTCTCCCCAGTTTCCCTTCGGAGCACTTTGGCAAGCTCTTTGGGCTGGTGATGGCCTTGTCAGCTGTGGTGTCTCTGCTCCAGTTCCCCATCTTCACGCTCATCAAAGGCCCCCTTCAGAATGACCCATTTTACGTGAGTACTGGGAGGATGGGCATCCCTGGCAGGAGGCCTTGGCCTTAGGCCTTGGCTGCCCCAAATCTGGCTGTGATGGCCTGGGTATGTAGCGTGGCGCAGCTTCCCAAAGAGTGTGTTATTCAAATATTTGGGGCAAAAGTATTTTTGTGTGTGAGGAAACAGACATTCTGGACTAGGGTGGAAATTCTCACAAAACTTCAAGCAAAATCCTGAGACCTCAAAGGTGTTGCCTGCCTGTGGTGAGTGTGGGCCCACCCTGGCCTCTCCCCTAGGCCCACG
Source organism: Macaca nemestrina (assembly GCF_043159975.1). Classification (NCBI taxonomy): domain Eukaryota; kingdom Metazoa; phylum Chordata; class Mammalia; order Primates; family Cercopithecidae; genus Macaca; species Macaca nemestrina. The sequence continues at coordinate 16,026,139 of NC_092136.1, forward strand.
CAGGGTTTCCACAGTTGGCCCCAGGGACAGGAGCTCTGTGCTTTCACCTCTGTGTCCTTACACTTGGAGGGATGCTCTGAGGTCCTGCTCTAGGAAGTGGGCATGACTCTCCTGCTCTTTGCAGAAACTGAGGCTCAAAGAGGTTACTTATGTGTTCAGAGGCACTGGCTAAGGAGCAAAAGTCTTTCAACCTTGAATTCTGTATTTTGACCACGGCACAGCTCTTATTTGCCTCATTTTTTTAAAAAAGAGCAGCAAACTGTAGAATAGGAGTTTAAGTCCATCATTGGAGAAAAGAAAGACTAAATGTTTTTTGTTTTTGTTTTGGGGACAGGGTCTTGCTTTGTCACCCAGGCTGGAGTGCAGTGGCACAATCTCGGCTCACTGCAGCCTCGATCTCCTGGGCTCAAGTGATCCTCTTGTCTCAGCCTCCTGAGTAGCTGACACTGCAGGCATGTGCCACCATGCCCAGCTTTTTATTTTATTTTATTTTTTATTTTTTTGATAGACACTGGGGTTTCGCTATGTTGCCTGGGCTGGTTTTGAATTCCCGGCCTCAAGCGATCCACCCGCCTCTGCCTTCCAAATTGCCGTGATTACAGGCGTCAACCACTGTGCGTGGCCAAAAGACTAAACTTGAAATCTGAGGCGAATGACTTGATTGTGACATCAGATGACCAAGTAATCAGATATGTATTCTAGCTGGTGCCTCTACCAGCTTCACATGTGACCGTGAACATGACATTGAATGCTCGCTAGGCGTCTGTTTCTTTACCTGTGAAATGGGCTTAATATTCCTCCCCTTCCCCACCCCGTAGTGCAGAATGAAAAGTAACTGAAAATCCTTCCTCCAGGGCACCATAGTGTCTGGGTGAAAAGTAGAATATAAACTCGGTAGACTTCTGGTCCCTTCATTGGTCATGGAATGGATCAGTGCTTCCTTCATTGAGCAACAGTTCTGTTGTTCAGAATCCCTGGATTTCACCTCACTTCTGCTCTCCCTGCAGGTAAATGTGATGTTCATGCTTGCCATTCTTCTGACATTCGTCCACCCCTTTCTGGTATACCGGGAATGCCGCACTTGGAAAGAAACTCCCTCTGCAATTGCATAGTTCAGAAGCCCTCACTTTTCAGCCCTGAGGATGGTTTTGTTCATCTTTCTCCACCTTTGAGGACCTCGTGTCCCAAAAGACTGCCTATCCCAGCAAACACACACACACACATACACACACACACACACACGCAAAGACATATTTAACTGTTAACAAGGACGTTTGAGCAGCAAGAAAAGAATCTCAGTTGCCAAGCAGATTGATATTGCACAGACTCAAAGCAAAGGCATGTGGAACTTCTTTATTTCAAAACAGGAGTGTCTCCTTGCACTTAGCCTTGGTGACTCCAGGGGAGATGACACGGGGGAGGAAGTGTGTCACCTACTTCTTTATGCCTGTTTGGCTCTGAAGCCCATGTGTGCCTGGATCCTCTGCCACGGGTTAAATTTTCAGGTGAAGAGTGAGGTTGTCCTGGCCTCAGCTATACTTCCCAGCTCTCCCTCAAGAGTGCAGCCTTGGCTACAGAACTCACAGCTCTGGGAAAAAGAGGAGCAGACAGGGTTGCCTGGGCCCAGTCTCAGCCCAGCCACTGATGCTGGATGACCTTGGCCTGACCCTGGTCTGGTCTCAGAATCACTTTTCCCATCTGTAAAATTGAGATGAGTTTTGGTGTTGAAGGTTCTTCCTGGAGCAGATGTCCTAGAAGGTTTTAGGGACAGTGACAGAGTCAGGCCACTGCAAGGGCCATGGGAGCCAGCTGACCTGCTTGACCGAAGGATTTCTGACAAACTATCTTTGGGGATGTTTTCCTCTTCAAGAAGGGATATAAGTTATTTACTTTGGGCATTTAAAAGAAAATTTCTCTGGGGAATAATTTTATAGAAAAATAAAACTTCTGTGTCTAAGGCAACTACTGTTTGCATCTCTCTAGGCTTTGGGGCTGGGGTGTGTGTGTGTGTGTGTGTGTGTGTGTGTATGTGTGTGTTTCTGAGGAGGCCCTACCCTGGCATGAGAAGAGCGTAGGGAATCTGGCTACACATCCTAGTGTGGCAGCTGGGCCCAGAGGTGGGGCGAGAACCCTGTCTATGATTCACCCCGCTGGTCCTGGCACATGGGCCCAGAGACTTCCTCCTCCAGGAACCCCTCTGCTTCCTCTTCCTCTCCACATCCTTAACCTTCAGCAGAACCCTACCCCTCACTCCGCATCCCCAGCTAGAGCACTGGATGGAATCAGAAAGTCCTAGTTTGAGTTTCAACTCTGCCCCTCAGCAGCTGGGCAAGCCCCTTAATCAGTCTGAGACACTAGTTCCCCACTTGCAAAGTACAGGTAATCATTTTTATCTCTGACCATGATGGTGAGAGTGTAAAGTCATTTCGACTGCCTAGCACGTGGTGGGAGCACATGAGGGTTTGCTCCTGTGTTTACTCATGACCCTCAGGGAGGACGGAGGCAAAGAGGGAGAAGTTGAGGGTGCAGGAGGAGAGATGGCAGGTGGGTGGGATGGGAGAATCTGGGGCACACCAGCTGTCTCATTCCCACCTTGTTAGCAGAGGGATTAGGGAAGAACGGTGGGAGGCGCAGGGATGGGGGTGGAAGGCAGGGGGCTGGCAGGCAGGTTCATCCATCCATTCATTCAATAAATGTTTATCAAGGACCTGCCACGTGTCAGGCCCTGTCCTGGGTGCTGGGGCTATAAAGATGCAGAAGGGTCTGAAGCCCAGCTCTTCCTTCTTCCTGTAGGCATCGGGGTATACTTTCCAGGGGCCCAAGAGCCTGGGTCTGAGGGTGGACACCAGAGTTCTAGTGGTGTCTGTGAGCAGCATCTAAATCTAATGGATGAATTTGGTCTTGTTACCCTGCTCAAAAGCTTTCAGCAGCTCCCCACTGCCCACAGGACAAAAACCCAGATGCTAGCCTGACATTCAAGGCTGTCACTAGTGTGATCTCAACCTCTCCCCTGCCCTCTTTACCTCCTACCAACAGAGGGGCAGAACCCATCCCCGTGGACCAAGATTCCCGGTCTCTGGGTCTGTGTGTGCACCAGTTCCTCTGTGTGGGCGGCTCACCCTGCCTCAGCTTGTGAAATCCATCTGGTCTGCTGGGATCCTGCTCAAAATGTCATCTTCTCCAAAAATCATTACTCAGGCTTTCCAGCATGTCTGAGTCCCTGGCACTTGGTTACACCCTTCCTGGTGACTGGCATCTGCCTCCACATCATGACCCTCCCACCCCTTGCTTGGGCAGCAAACTCCAGGAGGCAAGGTCTGGTCTCACCTGGCTCTAATTAATCTGTGCTTACCATCCACATGGTGTCAGCTAATTCTTGTTGAATGAATGATCACTGAATGAGTGGATTCTTGTTTTGGCCTCAGAACCAATTAGAAGGAGCCAGAAAAAACACATGGGGGTAGGGAAGGTGCAGTGTGGTGCAGTGGAAAAAAACCCTTCTGGAAATCTCAGCTCTGTCACTTACTTTATCAGCTCTGTGACTTTGGATGGACAACTTCTTTGTCAGTATGGTGGGAGAAATAGACATGCCTCTCTGGGCTGTTGTAAGGATTACAAATTCGGTCGAATGCTCGGCACCTGGTAGGTTGAACAGATCACAGTTAGCATTACAGATGATATATTAAAACCAAAAAAAGATGCCTAATGTCCATCAGTTGGTGAACGGACAAAGGAAATGTACCATGTTTGGGATATTATTTGGCAATCAAGAAAAGTACTGACGTGCTACAACACGAATGAATCTTGAAAACATTAGACGAAGTGAAAGAAGGCCAAACACAAGAAACTGCTAATGATTCCATTTAAATATGAAATGTCGGGCCAGGGTGCAGTGGCTCATGCCTGTAATCCCAGCACTTTGGGATGCCAAGGTGGGCAGATCACTTGAGGCCAGGAGTTCCAGACCAGCCCGGCCAACATGGTGAAACCCTGTCCCTACTTAAAATTAGCCAAATGTAGTGGCATGCACCCGTAATCCCAGCTACTTGGTTGGCTGAGGCACAAGAATTGCTTGAGCCTGGGAGGTGGAGGTTGCAGTGAGCCAAGATTGTGCCACTGCACTCCAGCCTGGGTGACAGAGTGAGGCTCTGTCTCAAAAAAAAAAAAAAAAAAAAAAAGAAAGAAAGAAAAGAAAAAAAAAAAAAAAAGAAATTTCCAGAATAGGCCAATCTGTAAAGGCAGAAAGTAGATTCATGATTGGGTAGGCCTGGGTGGAGGCCATGGGTAGTGATCGCTAATGAGGAAGGGGTTTCTTTTGGGTGATGAAAACAGGTGGACTTATGGTATGTTAATTATATCTCAATAAAACTGTTATTTAAAGGAAGAAAAGATGCCTGGATTCCCCAGGAAGTGTACAGTACACTTCTGTGAGAATCAGAGATGATTTCTGGGGAAGATGGGCAGGAGGAGAGTAAGTGGGAGAAGCGGCCACATGCGAAGCTCCCATCGTTCTGTCCTGAGAGGCTTTCTCCTGCAACTTTATTTATTGATTGATTTATTTTGAAACAGGTTCTCACTCTGTTACCCAGGGTGGAGTGCAGTGGTATGATCACAGCTCATTGCAGCCTCGACCTCCCAGGCTCAAACAATCCTCCTGCTTGAACTCCTGAGTAGCTGGGACTACAGGTTCATGCCACCACGTCTGGCTAATCTTTTATTTATTTATTTATTTATTTATTTATTTATTTATTTATTTATTGAGATTGGGGAGTCTCACTCTGTTGCTCAGGCTGGTGTCAAACTCCTGGGGTCAAGTGATCCTCCCGTCTTGGCCTCCCAACGTGTTGGGATTATGGGTGTGAGCCACTGTACCTGGCACCTCCTGCAACTTCTTCCTCAAGTGGAACCAATGAGGAAGCAAGCAACCCAGGGGTTTCACAAGTTTTGATTTCAATCAGCAATGGGCTTCCAATGCAACCCTTCTCTCCTGCAACCAGCCTCAGTAGAGAGGAACTGGAGATGAATTGGCCCCCATCACACCCCCACAGTGCCAACCTGGGCCCTTCCATCGGGGGAGAACACCTGCTGTGTAAGGAACAGAAAACAGCATGAAATAGGAACTTTGTGTGATGATCCCCTTTAAGCCTATTCAGCCCAGGGAAGTGCATATGATCAGCCCCATTTCACAGATGAAGAAAGTCAGGTTTACCCATTAGTGCATTGTGGGGCTGGTATTTAAACCAGGTCTGTCTGACTTGCAAGGTCACATTCATTTAGACATTACCTTTACTTTACATTTCTTCCTCCTCCTCCTCCTCCTCCTCCTCCTCCTCCTCCTCCTCCTCCTCCTTCTTCCTCTTCTTTTCTTCTTCTTCTTCTGGTGGGGTCTTGCTCTATTGCCCAGGGTGAATGCAGCATCATCATACCTAAATGCAGCCTTGAACTCCCGGCCTCAAGCAATCCTCCTGCCTTGGCCTCCAAAAGTGCTGAGATTTCAGGCATGAGCCACCATGCCCAGCCTGCATTTATTCTCTTGTAAGAAAGACATCATTGTAAAACAGATGAGAAAATAAAGAGGGGCGTGAAAAAGACACATCACTATTAAATGGACAACTCAGAGATAATCATGGTTAACATGTTGCTATGTTCCCTCCTGTCATTTGACTGGATGTATGTGATAATTAAAATTATCTCATAAGCTTTTCCTTATGTAATCAAATAGTAGCCAAAACCATGATTTTAAATGGCTGCTCACAACTCCATCTCATGGCTCTGCCATACCTTATTTATCCCCATCCACCCCCTACTCCCTTTCCCCTTCCCTGCTTTTGCAGGGGTCCTAGATGGTGGTGAGCCAGAGGGCAGCTTCGGTCAGCAGACTAGAGAGTACAAATAATAATAACACTCAGCGGACGGGCGAGCAGTTGTCAAGTGGGCTTATCACAAAAGAGCACCTTAGGATATTCCAGAGAACGACCTCACACCTGCTAATCACCATCCATAATCTGGTGCTAACTGTGCTTTAGCTGAAGGTGCTGGCAGGTCCTGCCCAGGTGCTGCCACGAACACTTCTATTCTGTGAGAATCAGAGATGATTTCTAGGGAAGATGGGCGAGAGGGAGTAAGCAGGAGAAGCGACCCACAGGCACAGATCTCATCTTTCTGCCCTAAGAGCCTTCCTCCTGCAACAATTTTTTGTTTTTTTTTTGTTTTGAGACAGGGTCTCAGTCTGTCACCCAGGCTGGACTGTAGTGGCAAGATCATGGCTCACTGCAGCCTTGACCTCCCAGGCTCGAGCAATCCTTCCCAAATTCAAAGCTTGGAGTGATGGTCCCAGTGGTTATGTCTAGGAGCCCTTTTTCCTGCCAGCCCCTCAGGGGATAGATGATTCTCAAATGCTTCAGGTGTGACATGGGCACAGCAGTGAGTCATTCCTCTGACATTCTTTGGGAAGAACATTTTCCATCCAGGCTTCCAGGCATAATAAGCTCCAGTCCTTTGGTGATAAGGAGTTCACAGACAGGACAATGTCTGAGTGAGTCTTAAACCCAGGACCATGGCTTGTGTTCACACCAGACTCTTCAGGGATTTTGAGGTGTTTGTTGTTGTTGTTGTTGTTGTTGTTTGTTTGCTGGAGTGCAGTGGCACAATCTTTGCTCACTGCAACCTTCACCTCCTGGTTCAAGTGATTCTCCTGCCTCAGCCTCCTGAGTAGCTGGGACTACAGGTGGGTGCTACTACGCCCAGCTAATTTTTGTATTTTTAGTAGAGACAGGGTTTCACCATGTTGGACAGGATGGTCTCGATCTCTTGACCTCGTGATCCTCCCGCCTCGGCCTCCCAAAGGGCTGGGATTATAGGCGTGAGCCACTGCAGCCGGCCCGATTTTGAGTTTTTATGTTCTAATTCCAAACATCTGCGCACAGGCCCCTCAGCATATTCTTTCCTGGGTCCAGTGTCACCTCCCAGGCCTGCAGGTAGGCTAGAGCAGTAGGGTGTGTGGGAAAGGCTCTGTGCTTTGCAGGCACTGACCAGCTGTGTGACCTTAACCACCCTGAGCCTCAGTTTCCTCAGTTGTAATGGAAATAGGTACCACAGGGGTTTGTTGCAAGGACTAACCTTGGGAATAAAAGGTAGCAGCAGCTTGGGCTCTGGACAGTCCATCTGGAAATGGACTGTCCAAGACCAACTTCCAGTTCCTCCCAACACAAGCTCTGGCACTTAGATTCCTGGTACCTCCACTGCTTCATCTGTAAAATGGAGTAACAATAGGAATACTTTATAGAGTCGTAAGGATTGAGTGGCTGGACGAACATCAAGCACTTCAAAGAGGACCTGGCATGTAGTGAGTGATCAATACCAACCACCTGGCTTGTAGCAGATGTGCTGTGTGTGGCCGCAGGTATTATTAGTAACATCTGTGCGCCCTTCAGAGCTTGCACCACATTTCACTCCTGGTGGAGTCTGGAATGCCACTACTATAGGTCAGGATGGAAAACCTCCCCGCAAGCACTTGCCTTAGCTTGTTTCCACCTAACAAAATAACACAAGTTCTTTACTATTTGGAATGGGAAAACTTCAAAGGCAAAAAAAAAAAAAAAAAAAAAAAAAAAAAAGACTTTTGAATTACTCCAAATCTTAAGCCAAAGTCAATGAAAAATATCAATCTTTACATTCAAATTTTGCGATACTTTTGTCTCCCCAGCAGTCAACAGAGAGAATCCAAGTGCACAGGAATGTCAGTTATCAGGGGCGAGGCTATGAATTCCTTTCAGAGCCCTGGCCTGGGGAAGAGTGCAGGCAGACAGATCTGAGTCCTGTTATCACGTTCTCAGATCAGGTGTCATTTTAGGAGTCATGAAGCATCTTAGTGCCTTTGTTTGCTACCTATAGTGCCCACCTCAGAGAGTAATAAGGATACGTAAGTCTCCACGTGAAAAGTGCTCGGCCCTGGCACATAGTAGGTCCTTCATTAATGGCAGTTACTAATTTTTATTACATATGCAAAATCATATTACAGGTCAAGTACACTATATGACAGTGAAACAGTTTTTTATTTGTTTGTTTGTTTTTGAGACAGAGTCTTGCTCTGTCACCCAGGCTGGAGTGCAATGGCGTGATCTCAGCTCACTGCAACTTCCACCTCCCAGGTTCCAGCAATTCTCCTGTCTCAGCCTCCTGAGTAGCTGGAATTACAGGCATGCGCCACCACGCCGGCTAATTTTTTTGTATTTTTAGTAGAGACAGGGTTTCACCATATTGGCCAGACTGGTCTCAAACTCCTGGCCTTGTGATCCACCCACCTCAGCCTCCCAAAGTGCTGCGATTACAGGCATGAGCCACCAGGCCTGGCCGTGAAACAGTTTTATTGTGTTTCTGTGGAATGCATCCTACCTAATCTATAGCTAACTCCTATAGTTCCCTCAGTTCTCAGCTCAGATATCCCTTCCTTTCTGTACTGTTTCCTAGTACTGGTTTTCATAGCACCAGGTACCTCTCTGGCATAGAGCTTGTCACAGTTGCAGTTTAATGTACCATCATAGGATTTTAAAAATATTCAGGTGTGTCTTCCATTAGGCTTTCATTCGGGAACTCCACACAGACAGTAACTGTATATTTTTTATTGCCTACTGTATCCTAAGAACTTTGTACCCTACTTAGCACAGAATGGAGGCTTCATAAATACTGGACACATGGGGCGGGGGGGAGAGAGAGAGAGAGAGAGATTCAACCTACAATCCCAACTCTGAGCTTCTAGTTCCCTGATGGTGGGGACTGTGATGTGTCTCACGTGGTAATGAGCATTTATGTAGAAGAGGCTCAGAAAATTTCTCCTCACGAACAACTAGAGTTCTTTTCCAAGCTCCACCATTTACTGGCATGCAAAATTTGGACCACCACTTAAGTTTTCCAGGCCTTGCTTTTTCTATCCCTAACATAGGACAATATTCAGGATTGTTGTTTGTTTGTTGGGGGCACCATGTTTCAGGCACTTAGTAGTCACCACATTTCAGTTGGTCCTCCTCAAGCCCTGCAACATCTGTGAGGTGGTCATCCTTAACAACTCACACATGAGCAACAGGAGACTGGGGGGGATGAGGGAACTACCAAGGTGGTCCAGCAGAACCAAGAATGGAACCAGGGTCTTTTAAAATCCAAGGACCACATTCTTTGTGCTTTCCAAATCATCACCTACCCCATGCAACTTACAGGATAAGCTACATTAAAGAACATAGGCAAAGGGTAAGTTACATTAACGAACAGTACGCAAAGGGTAAGTTACATTAACGAACGTATGCAAAGGGTAAGTTACATTAAAGAACATACACAGAGGGTAAGTTACATTAAAGAATGTACATACAAAGAACATAAGCAAAGGGTAAGTTACATTAAAGAATGTACATACCCAAACGGTAAGTTACATTAAAGAATGTACACACAAAGAACGTAAGCAAAGGGTAAGTTACATTAAAGAACTGTACGCAAATGGCTTTGTGCTAGTTATTCACTACCCCGGGGAAGTGAGGCATGCACAAGAACGCAGCCTCTTCATTCGGACCCTGGCTCTGACACTTGCCTGGCAAGTGACTTAACCGTTCCCAGGATCAGTCTTTTGTCTGTAATTTAGGAAGTTTAATGGCACTTGCATCCTAAAGTTGTTTAGAAGATTGAATGATATGGAGCACTTAACATACTTAGCACCTAGAAATTCCTGCCTAAGATCTCATTTCAGGGAGCCCAACTCAATCTTTGACAGGCTTAAACAAAAATTGTTTTTCTTCATTTATTCACTTACACAGCAAACATGCATTGAGCCTCTACTGTGTTTCCGGAACTGTGCAGGACCAGAGAGGCACAGGTGAAGGAGGCAAGGCTCTGGCTGTACTGGGGAAACAGCAAGAAGATTGCTACAATGAGGTGGGAAGGGGGCTGGACTAGAGAGAAGCCCTGATTAGTCTCCTTGCTACCTTTCTCCGGGAGAGCCAAGGCAGGCTTCCTGGAAGAGGTGATCCTTGGTTGAAATTTCCATGAAGAAAAGGAATGAGCACAGTGGTTGGGGAGGAAAGGACATTCTGGGCAGGTGAAATGACATGTGACAAAATATGGGCGATCATGGCACGTTAGGAAAACAGCAGGGTGTTCAACATGATTGGAGCACTGTGTGTGTGTGGTGAGGGGGAGAACTGAGGTTGTCAAGAAGTGGTTCTCAGCTGAGCATAGTTTTGCCCCAGAGGGGACATTTGGTAATGTCTGGAGACATGTTTTAATTGTCACAGCCCAGCAGAGAAGGTACTACTAGTACCGTTTTGGTAGAGATTAGAGAGGCTGCTAAACATCTAACAACGCACAGGACAGGCCTCTGTAACAAAAAAGTATCCAGTCAAAAATGTCCACAGTGTTGAGAGGTTTAGGTAAGTAGGGGCCAAAACATAAAGAGAGTGTGCCCGAGAGCAAGAAGGAGTAATTGGAAAGTGCTGGTGTAATCAGTTCTGGGTTTTAGAAAGCTCATTTTGGCTGCTTGTAGACAGTGCATCAGAGGTGGAGGAGTTGGTAAGACTGGAGGTAGGGAAAGTAATTTGGGAGCCACTGAAATGATCCAGATGAAAAATGGTCAGCAGGTGACTAGGAAAGTGGCAGAGGAAATGGGGATGGGTGGCTGGATGAGATGGTGAAGAAAGCACTACAACTTACTAATGTGTGGATGACGGGCAGGAGGGATGAAGGATGCCCAGGGTGCTGCCTTGCAGGTCTAGTTGGAAGGTGATGATTTCTTCTGAGAAAGTGCCCACAAAAAGTGAAGCGGGTTTGTGTGTGTGTGTGTGTGTGTGTGTGTGGTGTGTGTGTTTGTGTGTTGAGCTCAGTCTGAGATGTGTTGGACTCACAATGCCCATGGGAGTGGAGAAGCATCTTGGGTGATTATATGTGTGAGTGCATCTCAGAAGCAGGCCTGGGGCTGGAGATGAAGACTTGGGAATGACCTGTGTATATATTTGGTAGCTTGAGCCACGAGAGATGACATAACCTGTGGAGGGTGTGCAGAGTTGGGAAAGACGTGCACCAAGAAGCCAGGTGATGCCCAATATTTAACCATCCAGAAGAATAAGAGGAGCCTGCCAACAGAAATTGGGAGGGAATGGCCACAAAGGCTATTGAGAAGGGAAGTAGTTCTTAAGAAGGGGGAAGTGAAGAGGTATCACTACTGCAGAGGTCAAGTAGAATAATAACTGAAGAATGTCTGTTGGGTTTGGCAATGGGGTGGTCAGTGGGCACCTTGGCAAAAGCAGTTTTGGTGGAGCAATAGGGATAACAGAAACAAGATTGCTATGGTATGAGGAGGAAGAGGGTGTTGAGGAAGTGGTCAGCGAGTCTACACTGCTTGCTGGAGGAGCTTGGCTTTGGTGCAAATCAGAGAAGCCCGCTCACTCATTGACTTAACCTCCAAGAAACACAAAATCATCCATATCCTGGCTCAAATTCCAGCACTACCAGGACATGGTTGGCCCCCAAAAATGCCATCCCACTTCTCCTCTGCTTATCCTATCCTGTCTGTCAGTCTGTTGAGCCCAGGATAAGCACTTCTCCTCAAGAAAGCCTTATTCTGCCTACCCTTGCCCTTTATGTGATCCTGGCAGCACTGAAAATGTGTGTGTCTTCCATTAATGTTAGTTCTACACTTCTGAGTGTCTCCTCAATATATTGCCCTGTTTTACTAATATGTTCATCCTGTTTGCCTTATTTATCAGCTACCTTAAACCTCCCTGAAGCTAGAGGTTCTCTTTAAGTATTTATTGAATGAATGAATGAATGGATGATCCAGAGTCTGGCGGAGGCTAGTGTGCATGGTGGATGAGGCTCAGAAAATACCTGCAGAATCGAAATAAATAGACTTGTACTCTGACCTAAACACAGTTAAACTTTCTCCAGGGGGTAAAGTTCAAGTTGATTAGTCAATTGATTAATTAATTCATGATGTAATGGAAAAACTCCTTCTATGATCTGGGTAAGTTATAGGGCCGTGAACGAGACAGACAAGGTCCCTGTTGTCATGAAGTTTAATTTCTGAAAGAGACAGACAATAAACAAGAAACCAGTAAGAAAGCAAGATTGTATCATTTTGGTAAATGCTCTGGTGGAAATAAATATGATGACGTGGAACAAAAGTTCCAAATAGGAGAATGGGGTAGGTGGGCTTCTTTTAGAAAGAGTTCTCAGAGAAGGCTCGTCTGAGGAGGTAGACTTTTAACCAGTACAAATGCTTTAGCTTGGCCAATGGAGCGGGGACCAGTATGACAAGGGTCACTTGGCATGCCAGTGAGTTTGAGCTGGTAGACAAGAGCCTGATCATGAAAGACTTTGCAGATGGTTGTAATGGGTTTGAGTTAATTGCTAGTATGTGGGAAGACTTTGAATGGGAAGCATGGGGACAATGGCTTGTGATACATGTTATCAAATATGGTCACAGGGGCTAGTGAGGTGGCAGCAGAGGTGGGGAGAAGTAGATGGACTGGGGAAGGTGGAAGGTGGGGCAGGGGAGGCAATTACTGCAAAGTCATATTCCTTCTAAGCTCACTGAATGTTCATGGTCTCTGGGAGCAGAGGTCCCTGGAGGGGAAGGAGGATAATGTCACTTCCTGAGGAAGCAGGAAGAACCTATCTGAGCATGGGGACAGGGCTGGCTCGTTTCTAAGGGGCCTTCCAGATCTCACATGCCAATAGTCTTGGTCTATGTCAATCATTGGGGCATCCAAATGGGGAACTGTTGTCCAGGCCAATTTCACAGAACAACAGCCCAGTCCGTATCTCCCGGGCCACTCGCCCCTGCGGTGGTGTTAGCACTTTCACCAGCTTTTATCTGCCCCGTGAGGATATTGGCCAAGCCCAGCTAACAAGCAGTTGATCAGCCCCAGAGGGCAGGTCCCTGGAGTCCATCACTTTTCTGAGGGCGGGGAGAGAATCCTGGATCAGAACTTGTAACTAGAAGGGCCACCTGGCTTCCTGTGGTCTGAGGGAGAGAATGGTGAGATCTCTGGCCTGAATCAAACCTCTCTTTCTCACTGTCCATCTTACTTCTCTGCTGTCCCTGGGTTATTTTCCAGCAGCTGCTCAGCCCATTCTTGTGGGACCCTTCTCTGCCAATTCCTGCACCCACTGTAAATTTCACCATGGGAGGGAGATGGGCCTTGAGGGCTGTATTAGTCTTCTATTCTGCATAACAAATTGCCACAAATTTAGCAGCTTCAAACAACTCATGTTTATTAGCTCACCGTGAGTCCATCAGCAGTGTGGGCCCAGCGTGGCTGGGTTTTCTGCTCAGGGTCTCACGAGGCTAAAATCAAGATGTTGTCTGGGCTGTGTGCTCATTTAGAGTTTAGGGTTCTCTTCTAGGCTCATGTGGTTGTGGCAAAATTCTGTTCCCTGGGGTTGTTGCAGGGCTGAGGTCCTGTTTTCTTGCTGACCGTCAGATGAGGGCTGCTCTCAGGTCCTTGAGGCTGCCCGCATTCCTTGCCACGTGCGTGGTCTTTTCCATCCTTGAAGCCAGCAATGGAGAATTTCCCTTGTATTGAATCACACACATGGTTGGAATCTCTGACTTCAGGAAGAGAGCCCTGTGCCTTTTAAGGGATCACCTGATTAGATCGTACCCATACAGGGGCAGTCCCTTTTCCTTAAAGTCAACTGTGGCATGTAACATCACACAACCACAGGAGTAAAATCCATCCTATTTACAGTCCCAGCGATTATGCAGAGCGCACCAGGGGACAACTGAATCCTGCCTATCAAAAGGGCCAAGCAGAATTATTTTGGTAAAGAACAGTGGGATGTCATTCTTGGTTCTTCTGGAAAAAAATCACCCAGTAAAGTTAGAGGTTCTCTTGCCTTTTGGGAAGTCATCACAGAATCTCATGGAGGGTTTGGACCCTCACCCTAGAAACATCACACCATATGTTGTCTATAATTGCAGGGTTCATGGTCCCTTGAAGCCTATTCGTAGTTTCCAGTTTGAAAAGTTCTGCTGCAGGGTGTGGGGAGGGATGCAGGTGGAGGTGAGGGCTAAATAGTGTGAGCTGCGTATCTAGAGCTGTGATTTTTTTTTAGTCTTTAAGCTGCCATGTGTTGGGGGTTGGGCATGCGACGGGCATCCCAAGAGCTCCTTGGTATTGGCACCATCTCCAAGGTGATCTGTGCTCTGCCTGGTGCACACGTTTTTCTCCTGTTGCAGCAGCCTACCCTTGTAGAGGAGCAGATCCCTCAGTGCCAGGTCTGACACTAGACAGGTTGTACCAGGGGCTATAGCACACTCTCCCACAAGTCCCCGAGAATGAGATCAGAAAAGACTAAATGCAGTGGTGATCTGTCAGGTCCCCTTTGGGAGTGCTGGTATGGAGAGGATTGACTGAGTCTGTTGAGGAACCTCCAAGCCTCTGTAGTAACTTTAGGGCTAGAAAGGAGGATGCCTAAGATTCAGGATCCTGCAGTGTTGAGTCAACATTTCTTGGGGAAGGAGGCAGGGCCGAGGATTAAATGGAGATGATGGGTATCAGTTCTCTTGCTCAAAGGCACCGGACCCAAAGGCCTCCAGCTCTTTGCTCCTATTGAAAATTCAAGTCCTGAGCACACCATAGTTGTGATGCAGAGAGAGAATGTACTTATCAGAGAGCCTGGGCAAGTGGGCCCCGTGTGAGTACAGTTCAACCTCATTTATGTCATTGGCACCAGAAGTAGACATCAGTCTCTTGAGAGTTTGATTAATGTCGGTCACACCCAAAGACCCTGGGTAGCATTCATTTACTAAGCAATAACTAAATACCAGTTCCTGAGCTAAATGCTGCATCAGTCGGGGCTCTTAATGGCAGGCAACAGAAACTCTTCACGGCAGATCTGAGTAGAAAAATCCAGGACCGAAAGGAAATGGAGTAGCTCATGAAATTGCAGGAAGGGCCAGAAAACCAGACATGGAGCCAAAGTCAGGCTGCAGAACAGGTCTAGGGAGAATCCCACTGCTGCTGAGACCTAGACCTTGTGGCTGGCACCCAGGATGTTGTAGGGCTCAGACCCTGGATCAATGTATCCTGCAGTGCCTCTGTGGGTACTGCAACTCCAGGTACTCAATCTTGCCAACGCCACTGCCAGAGAGAGGCCTTCTTGGCCTCCATCTTTTTGGTCACTAGCTCCAGATTCAAAGTCTTGAACAGACACTTCTTCTCTTTGATAGAGCCCAGTCATATGCCTTAGCTGCAAAGGAAGCTGGAAATCTATTAGGCACTTTTGTCTTAAAAAATGAGAGGCCTACCCTCCACCAAGATCCATAAGAAATGGAATCCCAGAAACCACAGAAAGGGGTGAGGTGGTTGGGCATCTCACAGCATGCATGCTACATGTGAATTATCTCATTCATTTCTCACCCTACCCCGTGGGGTAGGTATTGTCATCTCTATTTCATAAATGATGATAATGAAGTACAGAAAGTTTAACGAACTTGTCCAGGGACACGACACACAGCTATTAAGAGCTAGACCCAGTCACTTTGAGTCTGACTTGGACTGTCTGACTCCAGAACCCACCCTCTCAGACACTGCTGTATACTTCCAGTGAATGTTGATGAAATGAAATTTTCAGGGTTGCTAAGCTGTGGATTTCAGATCCTGGATTGTGTGACCTAAAAGAGAGACTTCCCTAGGGGTGAGTGTCCCTGAGCAGTCAACTGGCTTCCAAGAATGGGCTCCCTCTCATCACCTTCTGATGGTAATCCTCTGTCCAACTGCCAAAGAGGCCCTGCGGGGAGGGCTTGCAGATGGGAGTGGGCAGAACCCAGCTCGAAGCTCCTGACGAGGCTCTTGTTGAGTCTGTCCTTTTCTGCTTCTGTCTTTTAAATCAATGGAGACAGTGGACGGTTATCTCCATCCTCGGCTCAAGATGAAATGCATCCTTCCTTGTTTTTCTGATTCCTTCCCAATATGTGTACTGTTAACTTTAGTTATGAAGGCAATAACAGTGTCCTGTGCATACGCCAAGGTTGTCCAACCTCCACATCTTTGCTCAAGCTGTTCCTTCTACTTGAAATGCCTGTTTCCTTCCCTTTTAGTTGCACCTTTCCATCCAGGTAGGAATCAGCTCCTTGGTTCATGGAGCCTTTTCTGCTCTCTTTTACTATGGATGGACTTCCTTCTGAATTAGCAGAGGGTGTTTCCTAGGTTGGTCTTAACCCTTTTCCTTTTGTTTGACGTCGATTTACTCATCTTACAAATTAGGTTGTAAGCAAATTGAATACAGGATCTATGCTTCGCTCTGTTTTTATCTCCACCTGGACAGCATCATTTTTGACACATAAGCAGACACATGGGAGGGGAGAGAAGTTTGGTGCCAGAAAGAACTGGATTTGAATTCTAACCCTGTTATTTACCTGACCACGTTACTTAACCATTAATTACTTCAACATATGTTTATTGAGTACCTACTATGTGCCCAGCACTATACTAAGCACCAAGGATACAATGGTGAGTAAAGAGATGCAGCCTTCTCCATCATGAAGGAAGACCGATGTTAATCCATTAACCAAGTAATCTCACAAGAAAAGTAAAATGACTGTGATAAGGACAAGCCCTTGGAGCTACAAAAGGGTGTATACAGGGCATTGATCCAATAAGGGCAGTGTTGCGGGGGGGTCAGGAGCCACACAGAGCCTGAGTTTCTCACTTGGAAAATGGGGTATCAACCACCTACCTCACTAGGTTTTTAAAAAGAGGCTAAATGAGGTGATACTTGCCATGAATGGCATTTTATTGATTAATTGATGGATTGATTGAAATGGAGTCTCACTCTGTTGCCCAAGCTGGAGTGCAGTGGTGCAATCTCAGCTCACTGCAACCTCCACCTCCTGGGTTCAAGTGATTCTCCTGCCTCAGTCTCCCATGTAGCTGGGATTACAGGCAGGCACCACCATACCAGACTAATTTTTGTATTTTTAGTAGAGACGAGGCTTCGCAATGTTGCCCAGGCTGGTCTCAAACTCCTGACCTCAAATGATTCGCCCACCTCGGCCTCCCAAACTGCTGGGATCACAGGCAGAAGCCACTGCATCCAGCCGCTTGCCATGCATGGCATTTAAAAATGTTCAGTAAATGTTACCACATGAAGGCTGGTAGGTTGGCCAACTCAGTGGTGTGATTCAGAAGGAAAGCAGTTAGACGTATGTGAACATTTCCTGTACTTGAATATCCTCAGGACAGTCACTCCTAGACCCATCTTCCATCACGATCAGCTGGGAAACTTTAAGCAAAAATGCAGACATCTGACCTTCACTCTAGACCTGTTAGCCAATCAGAAGTTTCTGGTCAGGGCATCTGCATATTTTAAAAAATATTTACTAAGGCAGCCTCAAAATTACAGGTTCAGCACACATTTGCCATAATCACTGAAGAAGTGCAAAGTTATAAAAAGAGGATAAACAACAATCTGCCTCCCGCTTTCTTCCCTCTCCTCCCCTGCTTCTGGAGGCAACAAGGTCAACTATTTGGTGTGATTCCTCTTAGCATTCCCTCCATCAATGGCCACATAAGGACGCCCACAGATAAGCACCTGTGTGGGTTTGTTTTCCTTGTAAAACTATTCACATACTAAATACTTTCCTCAGTATCTTGCCTTTTTTCACTTCATAATGTCACGCACACATCTCTTCAGGTTTATAGATACAGGTCCAGCTCTTCTTTTCATAGCCATATAACTTTCTGTAGAAGAGAGATAACACATTTTATTCAGTGTCCGATTGATGGATCTCAAGATTGCTTTCATTTCTACAAACAGACAAGCAATAACACAACTCTGTAAAAGTTTTCTTACTTATAGGTGCTTTTATGTCTAAAGGATGGTCTCCAAAGAGTGAAACTGATCAAATGTGCATTTTTTATTCTAATAGATATGGACAGATTTGCTCTCAAAATGTTTGTGGCAATTCAAAACACCAGTAAAGCAGGGGAGATGTGTATTTTGGAAAAGCACCCAAGGCGATTCTGAAGTGCAGACCAGGATAAGAACCATTGCCCAGGGCTGTTGCAGATGGTCCCTGGGTTCCTGAAGGAGGTACCAGGAGAGAAATCTTCACTGAATGAGTGGACTTCCCCAGGGAAGTGATGAAATGGTCCTTATCAGCCTTGCTATCTCCCTCTGACACAGGCAAACTCTCTCCCCCTGGGGGAAGTTCCTCCAAGGCCTCTATATAAGATGTCTTTGTGAGAGGGAGCCGAGAAGGACCTGGGCTTTGGGAAGATCTAAAGACCCAGGAAGGTCTCTAGGTGAGTGAGTGCTTTCTCTGCTGTGGTGGAGCTGGCGACAGTTTATTCTCCCAGGAGGTCCCTAGCTGTGGCTGACGGTTTCTGGAGGGCTGGCAGGGGTCTACCAGTGGCTTTCAGGTTACGAGGTGTCGGCAGGGGCAGCCTGCATCCTCTGCCTTGCACATTCCTTCTGTGGGATGTGAAAGCGCTCCTTGGCTGGGGAAGACGGTGGAGACATGAAGGAGAGCCTGGATGGCTTCTTGAGCTTTGAGGAGGGGACATACCTTCTAAGTCCTGTGTGTTCCTAGGAAAGCCAATAATCATTGCTTCTCCCTCCTCTTTTATGTCATAGACTCTGAGGGACCCATTAAGTACAAACAAACAAGTGTAATAGTTCCTTCTTTACTTCCAGGCCTGAAGGAAAGCCAGCCTCAGCCACCCCTCAGGGTTTGCTGCGTCCTGTTTGGAAAGAGGTCCTTGTGTCCCGGATCCTGGAGCATCGGGAGCTGAGCGTGGCGTGAGATTTTCTGGCCCATCCCGATTTCTATTCAGGCCTTCTTTTTCTCCACCTGACTCCCACAGTCCCCTAATGGCGTGATTGTGATGTGTGTGTGTGTGTGTGTGTCTGTGTGTGTCAATGACAAACTGTGTTCTCCATTGCAGGATAAAGCCAAGATGAAACTCCTCCTACTTCTGGCTCTTCTATTTGGGGCAGTTTCTGCTCTTCATCTGAGTAAGTGTTGTTTGCCTTCAGTCTTTCTTTCTCCATTTTTTTCCTTTCTATAGTAAATGAGATCAGAGTTACACACCCACCCCCTTCTTTGATCGTCTTCTATTTCTGAATTTCTTTGTGCTTAAAGGGATGGGGACCCTATGGCCATGAGTTGAAAGAATTTTTCAGGGCCTCTGTTATGTCTGTGGTCTTGGTTTTGCTGTGACACCCCCAATTTTGTCCTTTCTCCATGATGCTTACTTTGAGCTTACTGGGTACACAGCACTTTCCATGCCTTCTCTTCTTTAACTCTCTTAGCATCTCCATGAAGTAGGTGGTATTGTATACCCATTTCACAGATGAATAAATAAAGCTAGTGGATGATAGAACCAGTACCCAAGCCCATGACTGCCCAACTCTAAGTCCATACTCTTAACCACCCTGACCTTGTCAGGCATGTTGGGTTCCCCTCATGGAGACTGGGTTCCGGGTTCCTCTTCCCAGGCAGGGTTGAGCACTCTGATGCCCAGGGCAAGGTGGGAGCTGTCCGTGGTTCTGGGGAGGAACAAGGGGAGATGTGAAGGAAGGACACTTGGCCATCCTCCCTGCCAGGGCCTGAGACTTCCACCTTTGAGAGCACTTTGGGTGCTAAGACCCTGCCTGAGGATGAGGAGATGCCAGAACAGGAGGTGGAGGAGATCCTTTCCAGGGAGCTGGAGGAAGAGGAGGAGGGGGGCTCTGGAAGTGAAGATGCCTCCAAGGAAGATGGGGCTGTTAAGTTGATCTCAGTCCCAGATATGGTAGACAAAAACCTTACATGTCCTGAGGAAGAGGACACAGTAAAAGTGGTGGGCATCCCTGGGTGCCCGACCTGCCGCTACCTCCTGGTGAGAAGTCCTCACACGTTTAACCAAGCTTGGGTGAGTGACCTGTGGCTGAGGCTGAGGCGGGAGCATGGGAGGGGTGTGGGACATGTCTCCAGCATTGCTATCACTGGCTCTTTTCCCCATTGAGGCTCAGTAGATGTCCCAGAGGCCCTGTCTCAGTAGATGTGAGGGCTCAGTAGAACCTGAGCCTCACAGAGGTGTTGGGGTAAGAGGGGAAGTCCACCTAGAAACAGAGGTGGCATTTTGGTCTCCAACCTTTAAATGGTTGTGGCAGGGAGGGAGGACATGAATTGTGGGAACTCAAGACCCACATGAATTCATGTAGGAAGGATGCTCCATTCTTTGTCTTTTATCCTGCCCTGCAGTTTACTTGCCAGAGGTGCTACAGGGGCAACCTGGCTTCCATCCACAACTTCAATACTAATTCCCGAATCCAGTGGTCAGTCAGAGCGCTCAACCAGGGTCAAGTCTGGATTGGAGGCAGGATCACAGGCTCGGTAAGAGAGGTGTGAACACTAAATGGTGTGCACCTGCTGATCTCAGCCAGTACTGAACTTGCGGCAGATTTGTCTGTTTTTCTCCTCTATAATCTCCAGACGAACCGGGGATAGATGGACACCCACAGACAACACCGAGGGGGCTGCCTGGGCATTCAGGGAAGAGCTAAGAATTTAGAATCAGGAGGTTTGGGTATAAGTTCCTTTCCATCTCTCACTATCTACGTAACTTAAATTATCAGGGCATGGTGGTGCATGCCTGTAATCCTAGGTATTCGGGAGGCTGAGGCAGGAGAATCACTGGAACCTGGGAGGCGGAGGTTGCGGTGAGCCAAGATCAAGCCATTGCACTCCAGCCTGGGCAACAAGAGCGAAACTCCGCCTCAAAAAAATATATAAATAACAATAAATAAAAACAAGACCGTGAGTTTGCTTCCTCATCTCTAGGATGAGTTGGCAACCCCTGTTGCCAACCTTTTGTTAGGGCTGGAAGGATAAGCCTGTCACTGGGATGCATAGAATCTGATGGTGATGATTGCCATGGATCAGCATTTCAGATGACCAGGACAGTTCCCATCATGGTCCAGCAGGGAAGGGCCCATTGCCCAGTGGGCAGCAGGAGGAGCTGGCAGATACAGGGCCAGATCTGCCTCTCTGCCTTCCCTCTGCCCCATCCCTTCTTCCCCTCTTGCTTTCTCCAGGGTCGCTGCAGACGCTTTCAGTGGGTTGACGGCAGCCGCTGGAACTTTGCGTACTGGGCTGCTCACCAGCCCTGGTCCCGCGGTGGTCACTGTGTGTCCCTGTGTACCCGAGGTGAGGTGGGGCTGGGGATGAACGATGGAAAGGTCTGGGAGGTGGGAAGTGCCCCAAGGAGGAGTTGCTACGAAGAGCCTGACCCTTTGAGGGAGAGGTTTCCTGGGTCTTTTGTATACTTCGACTCCACAGTGGTGTGTGGGTGGGAGAAGAGGCCCTCCTGTGGGTTGAATTGGGGTGGACAAGAGGCTGAAAGTCCCTTTCTGTTCTGCCTTTACAGGAGGCCACTGGCGTCGAGCCCACTGCCTCAGAAGACTTCCTTTCATCTGTTCCTACTGAGCTGGTCCCAGCCAGCAGTTCAGAGCTATCCTCCCCTGGGCAGCTGCCTCCCCTCCTCTGCTTGCCGTTTCTCCTTCCACCTCCCTGCAATAAAATGAGTTTTACTAAAACAGATTTATTTTCTCATCTGATTGCTGATCCACTCTACTTAGCCCTCATTGAAACTTCTTCCTTATCATCTCTCCCCACACCACACCTTTCATAGAAGGGTCAGAAGCTAACACTCCTTGAGGAGGAGGATGGAGGGTGGAGTTGGGTCTATGGAGCCTTTTGGAGATGGAGAAATGGGTTCAGCTGGCTCTTTTCATAGAACATCTCATTACTGGGCACCTAAATAGGTGCTGCTAGGGCCTTTCAAGGTTGTAGGTAGACTCCCAATGGCCCAGTTTGCGTCTCTGTACTCAAAGGCATTCTCTCTCTCTCTCTCCAACCCCAGAACTGTGGTTGGTTTGATATGTAAGGAAATTAACATGTCCCTGAGAACAGTCCACAACTCTCAGGAATGAATGTATAAGTACCCCAATCCCCGACCCCTCAAGTGGAATAAACCTAACATGTATTGGGCACCGTTTCCCAGTGGCCTGCTGTGGTAGTTGGCCTTATTTCATGCATTTTATGGGTTGCCTTCCCTTCCTCAGCTGCATTCTCTGCTCCTTCCTACTCTCTGCAACTCCCAGATAAACACTTGTATGCAACTCCCTGTCTCAGGATCTCCTTCTGGGGAAACCTGATATAAGACAGCTTGCCGTGTGTCAGACTCTGAATGAGGCCTGGGAATACAAGACGTAGTTCCCTGGCACTTGGGATATATGGTTGTTTGTAACATAGGCACAAAAACATCTACTAGTTGTTACCGCTTATTGAGTGCCTACAACATACCCCCTGCTGTGGCGGGCACCCTGCCTAGACGACCTCATGTGATCAATAATTATTAGCCCTATTTTACAGAACCAGGCTCAGAGAAGTTAGGACCTGTCAAAAGACTTGCCCGAGACTGAACCTCTAAATGCAACCCATACTGAAATTCAACTCTGCTCCAAAGCATGTTCCTTTAACCCTTGTGCTTTTACAGCTGGTTACTCCCCTTAGGATCACACGGGGATGAAGCACAGCGGGAGGAAAGATAGACTGTCTCACTCTTGGGTTCATCTTGGGACACAGGACTCTGGCCCAGCTGGAGGTGAGACAGCTTTAATCAGAGGGGAGGGAGGAAGGCATTCTCAACCCCTTCTCTACTGCAGAGGTCAGCAGAAGAAAATAATTCAAAGTTCTAAAGCCATTTTTTCTCCACCATGCCTCCAATTCACAGATCTTCATATATGATTGGAGGCTCAGAGAGGGGTGAAACAAGAACTCTATTTTTTTTGGAGTGTGGCACAGAGAAGGGATGCTACTTGTCTAAGGTCACACAGTAAGTTGAGAAGGAAATCAAACTCAGGTCCATTTCAACTATTGCTCTACGAGAATCTGTTGATTTCAAAGATGGTGGACTATGGGTTCAGCCCTGTGATGAGTGCTGTGAGGATGCAACTGAGGTGGAATTTTCACTCCTCGCCCTATTGGACTTCATATTCTAGTGTGGGAAGGCATTGCTTCCCTTATTTCAATATTAACAACAAAGGGTAATAATATTTCCCATTTATTAAGCATTGACTAGGTATCAGGTTTTGTGCTAAATGGTAGGTGAGCTTTGTCTGGTTCCTCATAAATCTCTGCTGCTATGGGTGTGTGCTTTGACAGAAGTTTGACTTCCAGTCCACAGAGATCTTCTTTGGGGGAGTAATATCAAGAAGTGGCATGAAGGAGGCTGCAGGGCTCCTAGTCACATTCTGTATCTCGACCTAGGCATGTTCACATTGGTGTGTTCACCGCAAAGACTCCCCGAGCAGTCCACTCTACAGTGTGCTTTATAGGAGCACAGTGTACATTCATTTAAAAATTTTTCTTGGGCCGGGCGCGGTGGTTCAAGCCTGTAATCCCAGCACTTTGGGAGGCCGAGAGGGGCGGATCACGAGGTCAGGAGATTGAGACCATCCTGGCTAACACGGTGAAACCCCGTCTCTACTAAAAAATACAAAAAACAAAACAAAACAAAAACAAAAACAAAAAAAACTAGCCGGGCAAGGTGGCGGGCGCCTGTAGTCCCAGCTACTTGGGAGGCTGAGGCAGGAGAATGGCGTGAACCCGGGAGGTGGAGCTTGCAGTGAGCCGAGATTGCGCCACTGCACTCCCGCCTGGGCGACAGAGCGAGATTCCGTCTAAAAAAAAAAAAATTTTTTTCTTGGCTAGGCACGGTGGCTGATGCCTGTAATCCCAGCACTTTGGGAGGGCGAGATGAGCAGATCACCTGAGGTCAGGAGTTTGAGACCTGCCTGACCAACATGGAGAAACCGCGTCTCTACTAAAAATACAAAAAAATTAGCCAGGCGTGGTGGCGCATGCCTGTAATCCCAGCTACTCGGGAGGCTGAGGCAGGAGAATCACTTGATCGCTTGAACCTGGGAGGCGAAGGTTGCAGTGAGCCGAGATTGTGCCATTGCACTCTAGCCTGGGCAATAAGAGCGAAACTCCATCTCAAAAGAAATAAATAGATTTTTTTTTTCTTAAAAAGTAAAAATCATGAAATAAAGGGACTGGGCTAATATTGCAAAATATGGGTTTGTGTGTGCATTTTCCTCTCCTGTAAGATACTAACTAAGCTCTGTGAAACAGTTTATCAATGATTCTTTATCATTGAATCCATGGAGTTCCTTACACAGTGCAGAGCACAGAGTAGGGGTTCAATCAACAGTACACTCATTGCTTTTTCATTGACAAGGGGCACCCTCACTCAACCCATGTGCCAGACATATTTCTGAGAGCTTTGCTTAAGCTGATCTCACAGGAGGCAAATCTTGTCATTAGCCTTAGTTTACAGATGAGAAAGCTGAGGCAGAGAGGGGCTGACCCTGGAACTTGTGATTTCATTATACATCATCCTACACTGCCTCTCAAGATGGCAAGGCCTACCCTCTGAATAATGAGGGGATGGACTGAATCTTGGAACAAGAGGCAGAGTTTGAAACCCCTATGAACATAAATGCAAACATTAAGCCAGAGGCTTGGGGTTCCACGGATGCTGAAAACAATGTTGGCATCATTGGCCAGATCATCTGGAAGTAACACATCTGGGTGTGTCAAAAAAAGCAAAGATTTGGGAGTCAGACAGGCTAGGATCTGATGCATCATTTGTTACTAGTTGTGCAAACTTGGATAAGTCATTTGACTTCTCTGAGTTTTTGTAGTATATATATAGACTAGAGATGGCAATGCCCAATTTGTAGGATGACTTTTAAGGATTAAGCGGTTGTTAAGTAACAGATGTAAAAACCTTAATGAAGCATAGTGTCTGGTCCATGGAAGACCTTCAAAAAAGTTTTTTCTTGTTTTAAATCAGACAGAAAAGGTCACTGAGGTCATTGGAATATCTTTGCCAAGGGTTTATATACAATGAAAACAGGGTTGACATGAAAGAGGGAATGGTCTGTTCAGGAGGGAGGTTGATGGGAGGAGGCTAGAGAAACACAGCTAGTGGGTGTATAAGGAGCTGGGAGCCTATGGTTCAGGCCTGTCTCTACTTACTGTGTGACCTTGGGCAACTTGTTTAAAATCTCTGAGATGCCATTTATCCATCTGTGAAATGAAACAACGAGGCCGGGTGTGGTGGCTCCCGCCTGTAATCCCAGCACTTTGGGAGGCCAAAGGCAGGTAGATCACCTAAGATCAGGAGTTCAAGACCAGCCTGGCCAACATAGTGAAACTCCATCTCTACAAAAATAAAAAAAATTATCCAGGCATGATGGCGGGTGCCTGTGGTCCCAGCTACTCGAGAGGCTGAGGCGGGAGAATCGCTTGAACCTGGGAAGCGGATGTTGTAGTGAGCCGAGATCATGCCATTGCACTCCAGCCTAGGTAACAGAGCCAAGACTGTCTCAGAAAAAAAAAAAAAAAAAAAAAATGAAAAAAGAAAGAAAGAAAGAAAAGAAAAGAAAAAAGAAACAATGAGTGAGTGTGAGGCTTAAGGTGGCATTGGTTCCTGAGAGCAGCCAACCTTATTAGTCATCCCAATCACCAAGTGAAATGGTACCCCTGACCTGGATCAATGGATGAGGAAGAATAATGGCAGATGGGGGTCTATGCTTCTACCCTCCACCACTAGGGAGGTCTCAAGCTTGGAATTCAGCAACCAGGTTTTTAGGTCCTGGACCTGGCCCATCCTCCCACAGTCAAGTAGATAAGTGGAGGGTTTGGTCCGTTGGGCTAAGGAGATAGTGATCAAGGCCGTTACTCTGCAATCAGACTCAGAAGTGGCCTCTCAGTTACTTCTCCATTTGTGGGTCACCTTGGGAGAGCAGAGGAGGGGAAGGAATTTAGGTCTTCTTATCCTCTGGGCTGCCTGTCCCTGCTCCCTGAGCCCTGGAGGGCTGGGGTGGAATATGGAGAATAAACCTGTACCTATTTTATTTTATTTTTTTTGAGACAGAGTCTCACTCTGTCACCCAGGCTGGAGTGCAGTGGCATGATCTCGGCTCACAGCAACCTCTGCCTCCTGGGTTCAAGCGATTCTTCCATGTCAGTCTCCTGAGTAACTGGGATTATTGGCACCTGCCACCATGCCCGGCTAATTTTTGTATTTTTAGTGGAGATGGGGTTTCACCATGTTGAGCAGGCTGGTCTCAAACACCTGACCTCAGGTGATCCATCCGCCCAGGCCTCCCAATGTGCTGGAATTACAGGCATGAGCCACCGTGCTCGGCCCTACAAATCTGCACTTTCTAATTGACAAGGGTCACCCTCCACTCATGTGCCAGGCATACTCATGTTCTGAGAAGCATTCCACAAGGATGCCTCTGAGTTCATCCTGACAAGTCCACGAGCTCTTGGCAGAGATATCTGGCAAATTCAAGGTTTGAGACATGCTGACCTCTCTTTAACATGCAGCAAATTTGGTTAGAGCTTGGTCAGTTAAAATTTTGATGTTTTGTTTTGCATTAATTTCAATTTATAAGAAATATTTCATTTCTATTTCACTATTTCATTTATCTCGAATAGTGAATTTCTTAGTATCCCCTTAATTTCTTAGTGTCCCTGAGTTGAGCACCTCCCCTGCCTGATTCTAGTCCAGACCTTGGGGTGACACAAGGCTGGTGGGAGATGGGAGGTGAGGAGGGGAGGGTTGGGTGGAGAGGATGATCTACAGAATGCTGGAGAGACTCCGCGTGGAGCTTTTCATGCTGCCTCTTGCCAGCCCTGAAGCTATGCCTTAAGGTTGGACAAGGTGGCATATTCTAGATCAGAGATCCTCAGCTGGGGTCATTTTTCTCCCCAGAGGACATTTGGAAACATGTGGAGACGTTTTTGATCATCTGCGGGGGTGGGGAGAGGTGCTACTGATATCTGGTGGGTAGAGACCAGAGGGGCCATTAAACTTCCTACAACGCCCAGGACAGTCCCCCACAACAAAGAGTTATTTGACCTCACACATTAATAACACAAAGGTTGAGGAACCTTGATCTAGATCCACAGCACAGAAGAAGGGATGTAGATTTTTCACACATTAAAGATGAGAAAGCTCATGCTTGTAATCCCAGCGACTCAGGAGGCTGAGGCAGGAGGATTACTTGAGCCCAGGAATTCAGGGTTACAGTGAGCTATCATCGCAGCACTTCACTCCAGCCTGGGTGACAGAGCAAGATTTTGTCTCTCAAAAAAAAAAAAAAAAGGGGCAGACAGGCGCAGTGGCTCGTGCCTGTAATCCCAGCACTTTGGGAGACCGAAGTGGGTGGATCACGAGGTCAGGAGTTCGAGACCAGCCTGGCCAACATAGTGAAACCCCATCTCTACTAAAAATACAAAAATTAGCCAGGTGTGGTGGTGGGCGCCTGTAATCCCAGCTACTCGGGAGGCTGAGGCAGGAGAATCGCTTGAACCCGGAAGGCAGAGGTTGCAGTGAGCCAAGATCGCGCCATTGCACTCCAGCCTGGGTGACAGAGCAAGACTCCATCTCAAAAAGAAAAAAAAAAAAAGATGAGAAAGAAGAGTGAGAAAGAGGAAGGGAGAGAAAAGAGAGAGAGAGAGGAAAGAAAGAGAGAGAAGGTTTTGGAGTCAAAAAGACTTAGAAATTCCAGTTCTTCTACTTCCCACGGAACCTTTGCAAGTTGCCTTCTCTGTTTCTCTGAATCTCACATTTTGCCTCTGTGAAGTAGGGGTGGTCATACATGCCTGGTGGAGACGAGGTGGAGATGAGGGTGAGGGGTGTGTTGCCCACAACACCCCTAGGATGGGTGAGAGCTTGGGAGCACTGAGCCTCCCCTTCCCCTCTTACTGCCTCCCCTCATTGTCTCCCACAAGCTCCCTGGGATCTCCACAAACAGGAAGCTACTCCTGGAGTTAAGGTGCGTTGTTCAGACTGGGGCGCTTTAGGGGGCATAAATAATAATTATGCCTGGACAATGGACATAACATCCAGGGCCTCCTGAAGCAAACCAGGGTATGGGGCACCCACACATGGCAGTAGGCCCCAGGAGGCAGGTCCCTGCAGTCCCAGCAGAGAGCAGGGCACAGGGTTGAGATAACTGAGCAAACTTCGTTATCAGCTCCTTTGTACCCAACGCTGACCTAGAGCAATCATTCTGGCCTCTTCCCACTTCCCCAAAAACCCAGTATAAAGGCTGCTTCTGGGCCC
Organism: Macaca nemestrina; assembly: GCF_043159975.1. Classification (NCBI taxonomy): domain Eukaryota; kingdom Metazoa; phylum Chordata; class Mammalia; order Primates; family Cercopithecidae; genus Macaca; species Macaca nemestrina. Next base: position 16,054,320 of record NC_092136.1, read on the forward strand.
CGAAGGCAGAGGCACTGAGAGTGGAGGTCTCAGACTCTTGGAAGGTGAGTTCTCTTCCGGCTGCCCAGGCAGGACCAATGTAGGCCCTGGGAAGAAGAAGCACCTCATAGGGCAAACAAGTAGGAGGCCTGTCCTTAGGAACATCATGGCTAAGCAGACCTGTCCCCGCCGGGGCAGGAGTCTGGGCTGAAGGTGATACTGGAGAGCAGCAACGGAGACTGGAAGACGAACGAACTTTTGTACCTGAGTTATCCCTCCCACTATTCCTTTTCTAGACTCTCCAGCTCAGCGTCTGTTCATGGCAAGAAGAGAAAGCAATCGAGTTTGCTCTTTAATCAAACAATTAAACAAACATTCCCTCTATACTATGTGCCAGGGGCTACACTAGATACACAAAGACAGCCCGCAGAAGGAAGGTGGAGTAGCGTCCTCACTAAAAGACAGTAGATATGCAACGCCTCCTGTTCCTGCCCGTTCTTCTGCTGGGAACAGTTTCTGCTCTTCATCTGGGTAAGTCTCTCCCTTCCCTCTTCATCCGTCTTTCCCTTTTTTCCTTTTTCCCACACTCCCCTCCCCCAGCTTTTATTTGCACTCATGAGGTCAGGACCACAGCCTTCCCTCTTTAGCCGATACAGCTCATCTCCGGTAAGATATCACCTGGACTCAGAACTGTAACCTGGAACTTTCTTTTTTGTTTTTTTGTTTTTTGTTTTGAGAATGAGTCTCACTCTGTTGCCCAGGCTAGAGAGCAATGGCACGATCTCGGCTCACTGCAACCTCCGCCTCCCGGGTTCAAGCAATTCTTCTGCCTCAGCCTCCCGAGTAACTGGGACTACAGGCACATGCCACCACACCCGGCTAATTTTTGTATTTTTAGTAGACGGGGTTTCACCATATTTGCCAGGCTGCTCTTGAACTCCTAACCTCATGATTCGCCCACCTTGGCCTCCCAAAGTGCTAGGATTACAGGCTTGAGCCACCGTGCCTGGCCAACTGTAACCTGTACTTTCAAAAGGAAAAACCACCCACCTGTTAAGATGAAGGGCTGGTGACTGCTCTGGGCTTCTCACACGTGCTTTCTCCCACCTTCAAAACATGCACTCATGGTGTCGGCCAGGAGTCAGGTTCTTGTCCATTTGTGGGTGTGACCCGAGAGATCTCTCCTTACCTAACACCAAGGAAATCTTCCAGGCTTGGCTACAGGTGGAGTTCCTAGGAAAGCTGGAGGGAAGTTGCTGGAGCTGTCCACGGTGCTGGAACAAAGAAGCTCTTGACCTAATGGCAGGTTACCTCTTTTTCCCAGAGAATGATGTTCCCCATCGGGAGAGCCTAGAGACAGAGGCAGACCTAGGCCAAGATCTAGCTAGTTCAAGGGAGCAGGAGAGAGACTTGGCTCTGACCGAGGAGGTGACTCAGGCAGAGGGAGAGGAGGTCAAGGCTTCTGCCTGTCAAGACGCCTTTGAGGATGAGGAAGCCATGGAGTCGGACCCAGCTGCCTTAGACAAGGACTTTCAGTGTCCCAGGGAAGAAGATATAGTTGAAGTGCAGGGAAGTCCAAGGTGCAAGGCCTGCCACTACCTATTGGTGCGGACTCCTACAACGTTTGCAAATGCTCAGGTAAGTAGTAGGGAGGCTACTGCGGAGGACCTGGGGGAGAAGAGAGTACATTCAGTCTTCTGTTCCCTATTCATTTAGGCTAGTGCATCAGAGTCACCTGGAGGTATTGTTAAAACAGATTTATGGGCCTCACTCGCACAACTTCTGATTTAGGAGGGGTGGGGTGGAGCCTGAGAATTTGCATTTACAACAAATCCCCAGGTGATGATGATATTGTTGGTCTGGTGGAGAACCACTGATTTAAACAAAAGGCTTCAGTGTTAGAAACACCTGTGTTAAATTCTGGTTCTGCCTTTTATTGGCTGTGTTACCTGGGCAAGTCGCTTTGCCTTTCAGAGCACCTTCCTTTGTAAAATGAAGATATATAGCACCAACTTCTTAGGGTTGTGGTGAGTATTATATGAGATAATACATGAAAAGTGTTTGGAATAGTCACTGGGTCATAATAAACTCTCAATAAAAGGTGGTTTTATTGTCAATAATAAATATGACAATATTTATTATTGACAATATGTTTATGCCTCAATAAAAGGCAGGATTGTCCTGACAGCTAATGAAAGAGCAAAAGATAGGATTAAGGGAGGCGAGTAGGTTTATTTTTATTATTATTTTTTAATTTTTATTTATTTATTTTTTTGAGACGGAGTCTTGCTCTGTCGCCCAGGCTGGAGTGCAGTGGCCGGATCTCAGCTCACTGCAAGCTCCGCCTCCCGGGTTTATGCCATTCTCCTGCCTCAGCCTCCTGAGTAGCTGGGACTACAGGCGCCCGCCACCGCGCCCGGCTAGTTTTTTGTATTTTTTAGTAGAGACGGGGTTTCACCGTGTTAGCCAGGATGGTCTCGATCTCCTGACCTCGTGATCCGCCCATCTCGGCCTCCCAAAGTGCTGGGTTTGCAGGCTTGAGCCACCGCGCCCGGCCCAAGTAGGTTTATTTTTAACCTGAAAAGGGATGCTGGGCTCTTGCCTGGAGACTCAGAAACTTGAAATAAATAAGAGGAAATTCTCTACTTTGTTTCTGTCTGCAGAACATCTGCAGCAAATGCTACGGAGGCAACCTTCTCTCCATCCACAACTTCAACTTCAACTATCGCATTCAGCGTTATGCTAGCACAACCAACCAGGCCCAGGTCTGGATTGGAGGCATCCTCAGGGGCTGGGTAAGTCAGGGGCGAACTCTCGGGTGCAGTAAGTTCTTTCTGATTGTGTTAAAGTAGCACCTGATGGTGCCAAGCTTCAGGCCAGCAGCTAAAGTGTCCTTAATGTGGCAGGCAATGATGTTCTGGAGCTGGCGTGTACTGGCTCAGGAGAACTGATGGTGCACATCTCTTCCCAACTCCATGCTCGGTGACTACATGCTTGCAGCTTGACATCAGCCATGGTGGGAGTATTTACACACAGGAAATTGGCAATTGCTACACATCAGGGCTCCTTTCTACTCCCCATCCTTCCACCCACCCCAAGAGCTGGTATAAACATTTACCAGCATACCACTGGAGTCACGAGACAGAGTCCAGGCCCACCCAGCTTAGTCACTTAGAAAGCTAGCTAAATAAGTTTCTCAGAGCCTTGTTTTTTTTTTTTTTGTTTTGTTTTTTGTTTTATCCCCGAAATGGGGACCTTCTTCTCTCAGGGTGGTTCTGGAATTGTGGGTGAAGAAGTGACATTATATTTGGTACTCAAAGTATGGTCCATAGATCAGCAGTGCCACCATCACCTGGGAACTTGTTAGAACTGTAGAATCTTGGATCCCACTGCAGACCTCTCGAATCAGAACCTACATTTTAACAAGATCCCCGGGAGATAATGTACACACAGTAAAGTTTGAGAAGCCTGCTCTGTGTGATGGCTGACAGAGATGGTTGCTCTTCTTGTCACTGCCTGGAAACTCTTAGGAGTGGGTCTCTAGGGTGTCTGGCTCCTGGCCGGGTAGGCAGTGAGAGAAGTCAACAGGGGGTATTCTGTGAGGTCCTGGATCTGAACCTCTGCCCTCTGACCTAGCCTGTCGCTTCTCTAGTTCCTGTGGAAGCGGTTTTGCTGGACTGATGGGAGCCACTGGAATTTTGCATACTGGTCCTCAGGGCAACCTGGGAATGGGCGTGGGTGCTGTGTGGCCCTATGCACCAAAGGTGAGGGGGAAGGGCACCAGGGCAGGGAGAAGGGGTAGTAAAGTGGAATTCTTAATACTACCCCTTTGAGCTGCCTGAACACACCTCCCCAGACTCAGACCCTCCTGCTGACTTAAAAATCAAAGTCCTGTGTGTGAGGAGGGCTGAGACATAGGGAATCCTCAAAGCAAAACCAGGTGATAGGAGTTCCGGAGAGGGGGTGGGGGGTGGGCTGGAAGGTGTGTGTGTGGGAAAATTCTTTGCCTCCGTCGATATGAGGGCAATAGATTCCAACAACAGATGTGACCAATGAGAGTGGCAGAAGTGGATATAAGGTGTGGATGAGAGAAAAGGAAGGATGGGGAAATTAGGGATGGCTGAGAGACAAGATGCCTGCCTCCAACAGCAGATGTGGGCGGCAGCATGGGTGCCGGATGTGACGGACTTTAGTATAGTGGCTAAGACCATATGTGCTGGAGAAAGACCCTGCAGTTCACATCCCAGTGCAGCCACTTGCTGACTGAGATACAGGCACATTGTTTATCTCCACTAAGCCCCCGGTTTCCTTATCTGTGAAATGGAGATAATGGCAGCACCCACCTCTTGGAGTCGTGGTAAGGATTAAATGCAATAGTCCACCTAAGTCCATCTAATGCATTTAGCACACAGCCTAGCTCGCAGTAAGAGTTCAGCAAATGTGAGCCAGTAGGGATGTGGGGCAAGCACACAGCTGGCAGATGACGATGGCCATTGATGGGGACATAGGGGGCCCCTGAGGAGGGAAGGAGATGAAGCCCAGGCCAGACCCCGCGGGGCGGTTGACTTCACTGTGCTCTCTGCTGCTAGGAGGTTACTGGCGACGAGCTAAATGCAACAAGCAACTGCCCTTCGTCTGCTCCGTCTAAGTCAGCGGCACTGAGATCCTGCCAGCAGCCTCCTCCTGCCCCCCAACCACTCCTGCTCATAAATCCAGACTTCTCACAGCATTTCCTGACTCTCGTTTCTTTATTGCTCACTTTGGGGGATTACCCCAGTTCAGGAAAATCCTGGAAGCATTCACTCTTTCGGGAAAGTGACCGATGGGCCTGGCGGCTGTGCTGGGAGGCGGAGCGGGACCCGGGGTGGCGCGGTCCCGAAGGCCTCATTGGGCATGGGGTAGGGATGGGGGGATTGGGGCAGGGGTGTGGGTGGTGGGAGTAGAGGTGGTAGAGATGGGAGTAGGGGTGGGAGTGGGGAGGTGGGGCGATGGGGTAGGGGTGGAGGTAGGAGATGGGAGAATGTGCGTAGGGATGGGTGTGGTGGAGGTGAGGGGTTGGGAGTAAGTGTGGGGGTGGGAGGTGGGGGGATGGGAGTAGGGATGGGTGTGGTAGAGGTGAGGGGTTGGGAGTAGGGGTAGGGATTGGGGGTGTGGGGGTGGGAGTAGAGGTAGTAGAGATGTGGAGATGGTAGTAGGAATGGGAGTGGGGAGGTGGGGGGATGGAAGTAGGGGTGGGAGGTGGGGAATTGGGAGTAGGGGTAGAGGTGGGAGGTGGAGGGATGGGAATAGGGATGGGTGTAGTGGAGGTGAGGGGTTGGGAGTAAGTGTGGGGGTGGGAGGTGGGGGGATAGGAGTAGGGATGGGTGTGGTAGAGGTGAGGGGTTGGGAGTAGGGGTAGGGATTGGGGGTGTGGGGGTGGGAGTAGAGGTAGTGGAGATGGTGGTGGGAATGGGAGTGGGGAGGTGGGGTATGGAAGTGGGGGGGTGGGAGGTGGGGAATTGGGAGTAGGGGTGGAGGTGGGAGGTGGGGGGATGGGGGTTGGGGTGGGAGTGGAAGGTGGAGGGATGGGAGTAGGGATGGGTGTGGTGGAGGTGAGAGGTTGGAAGTAGGGGTGGGGGTGGGAGGTGGGGGATGGGAGTAGGGATGGGTGTGGTGGAGGTGGGGGAAATGGGAGTAGGGGTGGGGGTGGGAGGTGGGGGGATGGGAATAGGGATGGGTGTGGTGGAGGTGAGGGGTTGGGAGTATGGGTAAGGATTGGGGAGGTGGGGGGTGGGAGCTCAGTTGGTGTGGGGTGCTTTTCTGGTCCTCTTGCTTTGTTTGGATTCAGTATGGGGTGCAGGTTGGGATGGATGGCTTTCCAAAATAAAGGCCATGGAGCTGATTCAAGAGTTGGTGTAGAACATTGAGGTCCCACCTAGGGAACACCACGAGGAGGTGGGGAGAAAGCAGTCTTGTCTTGGGGCAGACTGCTCCTCAGGCCCTGTGCCTTTCTGGCTTCTGGTAATGGCCCCCAATTCCATTCCCAGCCACCTCTGTGAGTCCCCAGCCTCCTCTGAGGCACGTTCCCCATCCATTGCCAGGATGGTGATGGTCCTCCCCTTCCTTCCTCCTGGCCTACCTCTGCAGAGGGGCCACATCCTTAGGAGGGAGCGGCTTCTCCCCAGCAGGGCCCTGGGCGCAAAGCCAGGGTGTCTGGTAGTTCCCATTCCCAGTTCGGCAGCCCCAGGCCTCTGTGTCTCTCCATCACCCACTTTCTCAGACCCTGGGGACATTGAGAGAGATTATTGTTGTTGCTCTTAACTTTGTCACAGATGACGTACCGGGCTCCAGGAAGGATGTAGAGTTGATGAAGCAGGAAGCTCACATCTGAGACTGGGTATCAAGAGGGTAGAGAGCCCTGGATTGTGGGGGGTGGAGGCAGAGAGGAGAGAGAGACTTCATGGGAGTGTATTTCTACATGGGGCCCAGGGAGAATACAGAAGTATTTCTGTGTGTGCACATGTACATGTGTGCGTATATGGTGTGTACATGAGTCAGTGTTTGTGTACGTGTATACCTGTATATGTGTGAATTTATATATGTAAATGTGCATAAATCTGTGAGTCAGTATGAATTTGCATGTTGACTGCATATATTTACATATCTCTGTGTATTTATGGATATGTCTGTCTGCGTACACCTGTGAGTGCATACGTCTGCAAAGCTTTGCAGCCTTATGTTCCTGAATCTCTCTGTGTATGTGTATGTGTCTTCCTCTGTGTCTTTGACTGGTATGTACGTGGGTGGGCATATGTCTCAGTGTGTGTCTGAGCATACCTGCATACCGGACTATGTTTGTGTGTATGTGTATATCTGTACCAGCATCTGATGGGATGTGGTTTCAGGAGCGAAAAGAAGTTTTCCTGGATGTGCTGTGTTTCTAAGGGTGCTAAAGTTGAGGGGACAGGATCAGAGAGCCCTGGGGAAACTGGGTGATGGAGAGAGCACAGAGATGAGGCCCTTAAACATGGGCAGGCCTCTGGCAACAGGAGAATGGGTACTGGCATTGCTAGGGACTTTACCCATGCTGGGCCCCAGGGACTGTCTCTACATGAAAAGGCCTGTCCTCAGTAGAGGGGTCTGTCCAACTTCCATGGATGGAAATTGGGTCAGGCAGCTCCTAATCACAGCATATCAGGTGGTCCTTCTCCCCAAGGGCATGGAAGGGGAGCTACCTGGGAGTAGGGCCCCACACAGGTCTGCGCACTACACACTACAATAGTCCATTCTTTTTTTTTTTTTTTTTTTTTAACTTTATTTGAGGTTCATGGGTACTTGTGCAGGTTTGTTACATAGGTAAACTCATGTCACGGCGGTTTGTTTGCTGTTCAGATTATTTCATCACCCAGGTACTAAGCCTACTACCCAATTTTTTTTTTTTTTTGAGACGGAGTCTTGTTCTGTTGCCCAGGCTGAAGTGCAGTGGCACAATCTCGGCTCACTGCAAGCTCTGCCTCCTGGGTTCACACTATTCTCCTGCCTCAGCCTCCCAAGTAGCTGGGACTACAGGCGCCCGCCACCACACCGGGCTAATTTTTTGTATGTTTAGTAGAGACGGGGTTTCATTGTATCAGCCAGGATGGTCTCTCTCTCCTGACCTCGTGATCCACCTGCCTCGGCTTCCCAAAGTGCTGACATTACAGGCGTGAGCCACCGCGCCCAGCCTACCCAATATTTTTCTGCTCTTCCCCCTCCTCCTACCCTCCACCCTCAAGGAGACCCTAGTGTTTGTTGTTCCTTTCTTTGTGTTCATGAGTTCTTATCCTTTAGTTCCTACTTATAAGTGAAAACATGAGGTATTTGGTTTTCTGTTCCTGCTTTAGTTTGTTAAGGATAATGGTCTTTAGCGCCACCCATGTTCCCAAAAAAGACATGATCTCGTTCTTTTTATGACTGCATCGATTCCATGGTGTATATGCACCACACTGTCTTTTTCCAATGTGTCATTGATGGGCATTTAGGCTGATTCCATGTCTTTGCTATTGTGAATAATGCTGCAGTAAACATTCTCATGCCTGTGTCTTCATGGTACAATTATTTATGTTCCTCCGGGGATATACCCAGTAATGGGATTGCTGGGTCCAGTGGTAGTTCTGCTCTTAGCTCTTTGAGGAATCGCCATGCTGCTTTCCACAATGGCTGAACTAATTTACACCCCCACCGAGGGAGTACGTGTTCCCCTTTCTCCACAACCTCACCAGCATCTGTTATTTTTTGACTTTTTAGTAATAGCCATTCTGACTGGTGAGATAGTATCTCATTGTAGTTTTGATTTACATTTCTCTAATGCTCAGTGATACTGAGCTTTTCTTTTTTTATATGAATAAACCCATTCTTTTATTTTTTCCTATTGGAGAGTCATGCTTTAAAATAAGCCCATTTTTGATGCTATGCTTCTAGAACAGTGTCGTCTGTCTGTGGGAGTGGGAAGGACAGGCGATAAAGGAAGTTCTGTGCATGTGGTCTGGAGACTGGTATTTCAGCTGAATGCCAAGCCCCTTATATCAACCTCTACTTATCTCCCTGATGGAGAATGGACTTTAGCCAAATCCAGTAGCCCAACATCCTGCCAGTCAAAATCAGGGGTAGAGGTAGGGAGGGGAAAGAAGAGGGGCTTAGACCCCTCCAGACTGAAGCTTACTTGAGGCAGGCCAGGGTAGACAAGATGTCCCTCAAATCTTCAGCATGATCTAGCATTAGGCCTCAACGTCAACTCTTATATTTTCATTCCTTTGGCTGATTAAGGCCTTCCAGTCTTGAATAACCCCTGATTAAAAAGGAAATACTCTTGAGAGAAGAAATTCCCCAGAATGTTATCTATTCATACCCCTGGAAGGCTGATTGGCAGCTTGCTGAGAACAAGATTTTGTGAGAAGGAACACAGAAGGAAAGGATGTGTGGAACTATCAGTGGAAATGGTGGGAGTGGGGTGGGAGGGGGAGAAGAGAAGCTATTAAAATGGAGATAACGAAGCAGAGCCAGGGCTGTGCTCACTATTTTCTCTTCCTAGAAACCCAAGAGAACTAGGACTTTCCCAGTATCCTTGCAGTAAAGCTGGGCTCTGCAGCACGCTGCTGAATCCTGCCAATAAAAAGTGGCTGGAGATGAAGTAAACCCACTCCAGGCCTGGTCTTCGGATTATCCCCTGTGATCCTCCAGTTTTCACTTTCCCTGCAACAGTGACCTGGGAGTCCATGTGTCTGAGATGGCACAGCTACCAGATGGAGGGGGCTGTCTGACCTACTTTGCTGTATTAAACCTTGCAATTTTACTTGTTACTGCAGCAAAACCTGTATTACCTGCATGAGCACACATAGAAAAAAAAGGTACTAACAAGTTTCTGGATTTTCCCCAGACAGATAGAGCATAGAAGTCAGGATCTCAGACTCTAGAGTCATACAGTTCTAGGTTCAAATCCTAGTTCTCCTATTTCAGTTTCTTTATTTTAGTAGGCATCAGTTTCTTCTTCTGTAAAGTGGGGGGTGACTTAGACAATCCCTGTCACTCATTTGGTCCATTGCCTGCCAATGGTAAGTAATCAATGTTGGCTTTTATGCTGAATGATTAAAGAGGCAATTTAGTGTTAGGAATGGGCATGGGTTCCAGATCTCATTTCCATGTACTTTAAATTTCTTTTTCTATCAAATAGGATTAATAACAAACCATAGCAGACTCACCAGGGTTGGTGTGAGGATCCATGTGATTATGTTGGTGATTGTGCTGAGTAAACCATAATGCAACAGAGACAAGGTAGCTGTTTTTATCACAACTGATATTAACCCTACATCTAGCACACAGAAGCGGTAACTTAGTTCAGATATGGGGAGGACAACCTCAGGCTCACACACTTGCTGGCCGGCTCCAGAGGGGCTGAGGCACCTGCAGGAGGACCACCTCCATCTGGGTAAAGGGGAGGGGTTGGGGGGAAGGTCCCTTCAGGACACCGCTGTCTCCATCTCCCCATTAGAGAGCATCCCCATGACCCCAGCCTCCCAAGAACTGGATTCCCCAGGAATGCCTGGGGACTCCCAGGTGGAGAATGTAGTGCTGGCTTCACTGATGTCTCTGCTGGAGAAGCATAGCCTGGTCAGATCTCCAGGCACTGCCCAATTCCCAAGGCTGACCCTGGGGAGATATGCCCTACCATCCTGGGCATGAGGCTGTGGGTTAGGGCAGAGTGAGGGAAGTCGTGCTGAGCCTTATGTGGAGACAGTCTTCTTACCCCTTCTCCCCCTGGGGTGGGGGGTCATTGGGCAAGGCCTTTGCAAGTACCCACCGTTTGAGCCTCCTGAACTACTCCTGAAGCTGTCCCCTTCCCCACTTCCTGTGCCTTGTGTTGAGGGGCCGCCCTCCATCTACAGTTGAGCTGGTGCTGCTAAGACCTCATGATCATGCCTACTCTGACTGCCAGATGCAGATTTATCGTGAAGCTATCAAAACATTCTTTAGGCTCATTCACTAGCATGAGCCCCTTCTAACACCTAATTTTGTATTCTTTCTAAAGAGATGCCCCCAAATTGTATATGCTTAGGATTCACAAAACCTAGGTTTGCCCCAGAGCCCTGCCCTGGGGCAATTTCTGGGCCTCTCACTGTAAGAGAGGCCAGAAAAGGGGATAGAGGATGTCTGGGTCAATGGACCCAGCTTCCTGTTCTTGCCTCCTTCCCTGAAGGGCAGGACATGTGGGTTCCTTTTTGGCCATGAACTGTGGCACTGAACCAGTCATTTTCCCTTTCTGGCCTCAGTTGCCTCATCTGTAAGCAAGAGGGTTAGATAAGATGGTTTCTAAGGCCCCTTTAGCTTCTAACCTTAGAAAACGGGACACCTTATTAAGACCCTATGGGGACAGGCCTGGCCGACCCAGCTGAGTAGCTCACAAGGCACCAGGCCTCACTGGAGCCTTTTCACCGATGTTGTAAATGAGGACTGCTGAACTCCTGGAACAGGGTCCCAGCCTACGACAGGACCCCAGGCCTGGGAATCAAATCCCCAGAGTGAGGGGCCAGATGTGTGTGGGTGCGGGGTCCCGGAGAAGAACAAGAATGACCCCTTCCCTGGTTTGGAGAGAGAGCTGTGGCGTGTGATAAGGAAAAATTCACCGACAGCCCATGCCTTCGGTTTCCTTCTAAATCTGGGACCCACCCAAGTCAGAGACGGGGTCCCTCACCACTGTCTAACCAGTCTCCCTGAAATGCAGCCTTTGTTGCTGGGAAAGGCATGGGGCTTACTCTTTACTAACCGAGTCATGGTCAGGGCAGAGGCGGCTGAAGCAGCAGGGCTGAGGCCCCCGGGAGTTCATTCTTCTCTCATGGGGTGTAGGTGATGGAGTTAGTCAGACGGAGGTTCACATCCCAGCTCTCTCCCATCCTGACTGTCTGGCCTGGGGCAAATGACTCAGTCTCTCTGAGCCCTGGTTTATCTTCAAAACAAGGGAAACTAGTATGTACCTCACAGGATTACTCTAAGGATTAAATGAGATAACGTGTGTGAAAGTGCCTGGCACCTGGTAGGCCCTTGTGGCCATCTGTTCTACATCATCATCTCTACTCTTTGGGAAAGGGACGGCTCAGGTGCTCCTGCCCCAGAGGTCCTAGGAAGCAGATGGGGTCAGGCAAGGAGTGAAGGTGAGATTGGGGTCTCAGCAGGGGGCACTGCCTGTCCGCTGGAGCAGTGGGAGGCCCAGACACCCGGGTCCCAGCTGTGCTCATGGAGTGAGCAGCAGCAATGAGAGCCCCTCTTCCCTCCCATGCCCCCTTGCTCAGGCAGGGTCCCCTGTGGGGAGGCCTGGAGCCTTTGTGAGTGTGGGTCCCTGGACAGAGGCCTAGTGGCCTATGGAGAAGGCCCCCGAGTCAGTGGACTGCTTCTCCGCCGTGGTCTGGTCGCTGGGGTACACTGGGTTGGTCAAAGCGGCGATTTTCAGCGTAGTCTCATTCACCTGCAGGCAGAAGAACTGGTGTTGCTGAGTTCTGACTACGGGCAATGTCCTCCCATGTGACCCCATTTGCCAGACTCAGCAGTGGGTGCCCATGACCCGGTCATGAGGGGAGCCAGGATGTCTGTGTGATCCCAAGGCCCCTCCTATGTACCCCAAGGGCAAACAGAGCCCCCATTCATCCCATGGCCTCCCCTAGTCCTGCCCCAGAAATGGAGAGGGGAGGTGACAGGGTGGGGACCTTGACAGAGATGACCCACAGAACCCCTAAGATTCTCTGCAGAGCCCAGTCTTGGCCAAGTCTTCCCTTGTCTGGACCCCAAATATTCATCGAGGCCTGGTGAACTCCCCTTCAGAAGGCCTCAGAAGGGGAGCCACTGAGAGTCCCTGCCCCACCTGCCCTGCCCCCTCTCCCTTTCATCCAAGGGTGTCCCTCCCCCAACTCACCTCCTCAAACTTCTTGGCCTTGTATTGATCGGCCCCCTTGAGGAAGTTGAGCAGGATGATGTCACAGAGAACAGTCCCCTGGAGGAGGAGAGGCAGGGCGGGCTCCAAGGGATGCCCTGGGGTGGCTGGGATGAGGGTGGCAGGAAGTGGTGGGCTCGGGCAGCACCCCCAATCTGCCTAAACAGTGGGCAGGACATTTCACCCTTGCAGCACACTTTTGGGATAGTGCTATGGTTTGAACGTCCTCATCCAAACTCATGCTGAAACTTAATCCCCAATGTGGCAGTATTGACAGGTGGGGCCTTTAAGAGGCGATCGGACCCTGTGGGCTCTGCCCTCATGGATGGATTAATCCGTTCATGGATTCATGGATCAATGGGCTCTCATGGGAGGGGAGCTGGTGGCTTCATAAGAAGAGGAAGAGAGATCCGAGCTAGCACATCTGCAGAATGAAGGCCAGGGTGGGGACCAGTCCTCCAGGGAGGCCTGACTGATGTTCCCTCTTAGAAAAATGCCCAGGGACTTTGCAGGATGTTTCAGGGATGCCTTCCCAGCTCCTAGGGGGTGACCCAGACCACAGCTGCACAGAGAGAGGACTGCGTGGGGTGGAAGGGTGGAAGTCCCTGAAGGCAGGCTATGTGCCCACCCTGCCACGTGGGCTCTGTTCCTCATTAAGGCATCCCAGGTCTGCAGAAACCCAGAGCCTCCTCCCCCAGCTACACGGTGAGAAACAGGAACTCTGTAACAGGTGGAGCCTCCTGAAAACGGGAAGGCTGCTTCCGGAGGTAATGAGCTCTCCATGACTGGAGACGTTCCAGCCAGTGCCGACGCAGCAGGGTGGTGGCCAAGGAGACTGAAGCACCTGGCAAGTGCGGGGGGTGGGGACTTTACATTCCAGGCAGAGGCAGAGCTGCCCCCGTCACTCCCCTGCCTGCTGGTGCCAGTCTGGGCCCCACTCTGGCTGGCCCATCAGAGCCTGGAGGGGCTGAACTCACCACTCCCACAGAAGTAAAGGCCGCCACAGAGCTGATGATGGTGGGGATGATGTTGAACTTGCCAGCCTGTGTGCACAAAGACCAAGGCGAGTGGGCAGAGGGCCCACGGGAGGGGGGTAAGGGTGTCAAAGCTGGCCAGCAGCAGATCCCTGCCCCCCAGAGGAGCTTCTTCAGAACCCGAGAGGTGGTCTGGGCTGCCTCCCCTGTCCACCCCATCTGCCTGGCCCATGGACTCACATTCCCGTACACCAGCACGTCGAAGCGGATGCCGAAAGCCTTCAGGAGGGTGCGGTACTCACTGCCGTTCTCCATTTTGTAGTACTTGGCAAACCTGGAGGTCAGAGGCAGAGATGGGTCCCTCTGTGGGCTCCTTTCTCTCCCGCCTGAACCTTCTGGGTCCTCCAGAGCCCTGTGTCTTCGCTCACTGAGCAACCCTTACCTACGGTTTCTGAGACACCTGCCACGCCCCTCCCTGTGTGGTTAGCTGACCCCTCGCACAAGCATCATCTTGGGGGCTTCTTATAAAAGCAGATTCCTGAGCTCCACCCTGAACCCACAGAATCACCATCTCTGTGGGTGCAGCCCAAGAACTTGCCTTTTATTTATTTTTATATTTTTGAGACAGAGTCTCACTCTGTCGCCCAGGCTGCAGTGCGGTAGTGCGATCTCAGCTCACTGAAACCTCTGCCTTCTGGGTTTAAGCGATTCTCCTGCCTCAGCTTCCCGAGTAGCTGGGATTACAGGCACGTGCCACCATCCCTGGCTAATTATTGTATTTTTAGTAGAGATGGGGTTTCACCGTGTTGGCCAGTCTGGTCTTGAACTCCTGACCTCAAATGATCCACCTGCCTCGGCCTGTGCTGGGATTACAGGCTGAGCCACCATGCCCGGCCAGAACTTGCCTTTTAAATAATTTCCATCAGTGATTCTGATGTGTTAGAAAGTTTGAGCCACTGCTAGACTCCAAGCTTCTTCAGTTCCATTTGTCTGGGTCTCCCAGAGCCCAGCTCACTCTGCTTATTTGGGCTCAAAGCCTGGCTCTGCCGCTTACTGACTGTGCAACGTTGGGCCAGTTACTTAACATCTCTGACACTCAATTTCCTCATTTGCAGGTGGGAATAATACACAAAAGTCCTGCTTCATAAGGCTGCCATGAGAACTGAGTGAAACCACACACGTCAGGAGTGTAGACAGTGCGCGGAACACAGTAAGCGCTCAGGAAACACTCGCTGATGTTGGCCATTGTTATTGTTAACATTTATAGAGCAGTTTTAAAAGGCGCTTTCAGACTCCTTGTCTCATTTCACCCTTGCAACAAACCTTTGGGACAGTGCTATGGTTTGAATGTTCTCATCCAAAACTCACGTTGAAACTTAATCCCCAACGTGGCAGTATTGACAGGTGGGGCCTTTAAGAGGCGATTGGACCCTGTGGGCTTTGCCCTCGTGGATGGATTAATCCATTCATGGATTAATGGATTAATGCGCTATCACGGGAGGGGAACTGGTGGGTGTGTAAGAAGAGGAAGAGAGATCTGAGCTATCACATTAGTACACTCAGCTCTGCTCCACGTGACACCCTGCGCCCGAGACTGCAGTCCCCACCAGTAGGAAGACTCACCAGATGCGGCTGGCTCCACAGCCTTGGATTTCTCAGCCTCTATACATGAAGAAATAAATTCCTTTTCTTTATAAATTACCCAGATTCAGGTATTTCGTTAGAAGCAACGGAAAGCGGATGATTATAGATAGGCACGTGATTGCTCTGTTTTTCAAACGAGGCTCTGAGGGGGTGAGGTGACTTGTCTGGGGTCACCCAGAGCTGGTGCTGAGTTCACCAGCTGGTGAGCTCAGCACTAGATTTGCCCAAGTCCAAGACTTTGACCCCTGCACCTTCTCTGCCTTGGCTTCCGGGTGCCATGAACTGTGCTGCGGACTTCGGAAAATGATCCCATTTCATTCTCACCACAAACAGGGGTTAGTGTTCACCACACAGAGGTGAGTGTTCAGACCCCCATTTTGCAGATGCCTATGGTAGGGAGGAGATTTGCCTGTAGTTTCGCAGTTAGTGAAGTGCTGGATTTGGGATTCAAATCGCATCAGTCTTTGGCTTCTAAAGCCAGTGCACTTTCTGCTGTGTGGCTCTGCCCATCACGGGCCAAACTCTCACATTAGGAAAGTGTCATCTCTTTGGGCTACTGTCCCACAGCTGTAAAATGGGTTTCTGATGCCAGCAACCTTGGAAAGTGGTGAGGATTAAGTGAAATCAAGGGAACGAAAGGGCCCAGAAGCTCCTTAGCCTTGTGGGGTCGACATTGTTCCCTCTCAGTGTCTCCAGTCCCCACAGATTCCCAGGCCTCTCCCACCAGGGGTCTGAGAAACTGATTCCCTGAAAGTGTTCAGTGATTGACGTGATGCTCCTGACAGGGATGTTTGCATTTGAATCTGTACAACAGAGAAGGAAATGCTCAACCCAAGTGAATCAATCATGGCGGGATTACAAGCACGGGAGGAAGATAACTTGTGATGGGGAAGGAAAACGCCGGCCACTATCTACTCTGGCCGCCATCTGGCAGTGGGGCGCTCTGGAGTCAGGCAGAAATGAATCTAAATCCTGGCTCCACCACTTGTTAATGTGCCTCTGGGGTTCCTTAGCCTTCAGGGTGTCTGTTTCCATGTCTATAAGCACAGGTGTGCTCATGCCCCACTAGAAGGTCTGTTGGTGAGACAGGGTAAATGCGGACATCATTGAGATTCTTGTGTTGGAGACTCTGTCTGCTCCTCCACACTCATTCTCTGTCCCTTCTGTGCCCAGTTCCGGGCCCTGAGAGCCTGGTCTGCAAAGACTGCTTTGGCCTCCATTTTCAGGTGGGTTCAGCCAATGGAAGGCACTGACAGGAGATCAGAGGGCAGGGAAAAAGAAAGACCAGGGCACTGAGCTGGCTGGGCAGCCTGGGCATTTTTTCAGGTTCTGGGAATTGCTCCTCTCCTCGCTCCCGCCAGCTTAGGTGGTAGCAGCTTGGCCTCATTGCCAGCACAGAGGCCCTTCACTGGCCTGGTTAGTTCCCCTCCCTTTACCTCGAATGCACCTTTGTGTACAGTCTCTTTATTCAATCACCCCTGTGAGGCCGCCCACTGTTTCCCCTCAGGACACCTACCCTGACCACTCCCCTTTACAGAGGAGCAAGTTCAGTCCTAGAGAGCTTTATCTGGGTCAGGAGGGAGCACAGGAGAATGGGTGACACATTTTCTCTCTGCCTGTGCGTGGGCGTGAGCAGAGCTGGTGTGCCTGAGTGATGCACCTGTTGCTCCAGTAAGGCTGAGAACGACTCAGTGAAAAAATGGTTTCCAGGGGAGCCTGACCTGGGAAGGTGTTTCCTTTTGGGCTGTGCAGCTGAGGGAGAGGCAGGGGAGGCAAGAGGATCCCAAGAAAGAGTAAGACCCAGAGTAAGAATGAGAGTGACCCTGAGAAGGCAGCAGAAAGAAGTACAACCACTTAGCTGGAAGAGGGCTTAGAGGTCAGGGAAAGAGGGGAGGGGCTAAACCAGCTTTTAAATGATGCTAAGTTCAAGTCTAGGTGGTAGAGGAAGATAGCTTCACAACCAAGGCAAAACAGAACGAATTCAAGGTGCGGCAAAAGGAGAATAATAGGATGGACACAAGAGAGGACGTCATTTCCACAAAGACGACAGGGTCTAAGAACATAAATTCTTCAAGGAGGACTCTCAGGATATTTTAAAGAAGTTTGCAAAAGAATTATCTGGAATGGGCAGAAGGCTCCAGGAAGTCCTTACTGTGGCTTTCAGATTGTTCTGAAGGTAAGTACAGACCATCACTGTCTCCATGCCCACTGTTTTTAGAGCACCAGCAATATAGGTGGTTCCTTAATATAAGCATCTCCACTAATCTCATGAAGACTACACTGTTGTTGACCCATCGTACAGATGAGGAAACAGGTGAGAAGGTAACTTGCCAGAGCTGGGATTCTAATCCATACTGATGCCTCCAAAGTTCATGCTCATGTCCCTTGAGCCGTCCTGCCTCTGAGCTCTTGGAGGCTGTTAAGGATAACACAGCTCTTGTGCGAGATCTCAAAGCCTTCTAAATACTGTGTTCTGTCTCACATCACTGGAGAATTCAAGGCCCTTGTCTCAGAGATTTGGCTTCTCATGCCCATGGGAAGTGGGCAGGGGCGAGAGGGTAGGTCACAGATGTTTGGCTAGGGCAGAGGCTGGGCCTGCGATCCTGAAATCTTCACTGCTGGCCAAAAGCTGCAACCATGAAAACGGCTCTGACAGTGACATCAACTTGGAGAACAAAAAGTCGTATCCTGGGCACTGCCGTTCAAAGTGAGGGCTGGCTAAATTTATCCTGGGAAGGAATGTGAAGGGAACAGGGAGAAAAATCAAAGCGGACTTGGTTTTTCTCCAGCACCTGCCTTCCAAGAGGCAATAAGCATGGTAAGATCATTATCTCACCAACCACCCACCCTCTGAGGAGGGTTGGCAGGGACTGGTTCTCTTCCCGGGTGGAGGGAGGAGGAACAGAGCTCAGGGAGTGTGGGCCCAGGCTGCAGACAGGAGGGGTAACCCAGGAGTCCCAGCTTCTGCACTCTTCTGTGGCTGATGGGGATCACAGAATCTGCCCACCCCTGGGGCAGAGACGGCTCATTGGTCACCAGGATCTGGTTATCTCCTCTCTTTGCAGATGATTAGACCACATTTCCCAGTCCCCTGCATTTAGCTGCGGCCCCATGACTAGTTTTTGCCAGTGAAATGTGAATGGCAGTGAGGTCTGTTCCCTCTGGACTGAGGTGGTTTAGAGCAGTGTACCTTCTACATCTTCCCTTTCCTCACCGGACGGCCAGTTGCTCAGGAGTCAGGAGAGGACTCTGAGACTCTAGAGAGGCTGAGTCAAGATGGTAGGAACCTAGAGCCCTGAATGACTGCACGGAGCTCCCTACCCCCACTGGCCCACAGTGCACTGTGCCATAGGCAAGAAATCGACCTTCACATTAAGTCACTGAAATGAGGGGTTTGTTTGTTATAACAACTAGCAATACTAACCCTGACTGTTACAAACTCCCAGAATTTCATGGGCAAGAGATGTAATTTGCCAAGGGACAAAGAAAGAGCTGAAGTTGGGGAGTTACTCGGGATTAGACAGAGGGCACAGTCCCTTGATGCTACATCCCAGGAGTAAACCCTCTAAGGAGGCCCTAGGGGATCTGGGTGTGGTGCTATGGCTGTTGTGAATTAGCTTCTTGATCTTGGGAAAGTCAATCGACTTCTCTGAGTTTTTTACTTCAACTGAAAAATGGGAGGAAAAAGAGCTCTGAGGAGGATGAGTTGAGAGAGTGTCCATATATAGCCAGTGCTTAAAACGCATCCCTTTCTTATCCTAGCATTAAGATAAAATGAAACAATATCTACATTGACTTTGATCATTACACTCTCCTGGCTCCTGTAGATAATGATATTAGTAATAATGACAGCCAGCATCTACTGAGTGCTCCTCTGTGACCAGACACTGTGCTACGTGCTTTATGCTTATTAGCTCATTTAATGCTCATAACCACCCCACTGCATTTAAGTACTGTTGCTACTCCCATATCACAGCTGAGGAATCAGATCAGAGAGGTGAAGCAACTTGTCTTAAGGTCACAAAACCAACAGTGAGTGAAGCTGGGATTCGAACTCAGGCAGTCCAGTTGTTGGACCCACACTCTTAGCCAGCATTCTACACTGTTCTTTTGTTGCCTGATTTCTGTGAGGTCATAACTAATTTTGTTCTCCAGCTGGGGCATCTTTTTGCATTTGCTAGGTGGGTCTCCATGCCCAGAATCCCTGGCTGGGAGCAGAACAGGAAGCCTGGGGGGCCGTGCAGTGTCAGGACAGAAGGACCCTGCAGCCTCCTCATCCAAAAAGGGGAATGGCTCAGCTACATATACCATGCCCAAGGCTTGATTTCCCCCAAGTCCTCTGGTTCTTACCAGATCACTTTTTTTTTTTCTTGGTTAGGATTGGGGTTGGTGAGAATGACAGCACCATTTGATACCTTGGCCCTCCCGACCTGGCCCAGTCCACCTGCCTTATCTGCAGGCTCTTCTTCCTGCCACACACTCAAGTTCCAGCCACACCAGACTACCTGCCTTCCTGCATTTCCTGAACACATCCCACAGACACAGACGTCTATGCTTTTCCCCATGCTGTTCCTCTCGCCTCCCTTTTCCACCGTGCAGACTCCAATTCATCCATTAGGGTCCAGCTCAGATGGCCTCTCATTCTTTTAGCATTCAACAAATATTTGGAGCACACCTACTCTGTGCCAGATACTGTTTCAGGTACTGCTGATACCTTGCCAAGCTCTGCTGTCATGAGAAGGAGAGAAATACTAATTAACCACACAAACCCATAAGTAGCTAAAATCAGATATAAGGAAGGGCTGGGAAGGAGAGGAGTGCCATTCTATGAGCATGGTTAGATGTCTGACCTAGGCTGGGGGTTAGGCAAGGCTTCATGTGAAAAGGACCCTGAAACCAGAAATACCATTTAATCCAGCAATCCCATCACTGGGTATATAATGAAAGGAATATAAATCCTTCTATTATAAAGATACATGCATGCATGTTTATTGCAGAACTGTTCACAATAGCAAAGACATGGAATCAACCCAAATGCCCATCAATGATAGACTGGATAAAGAAAATGTGGTATGTATACACCATGGAATACTATGCAGCCATGAAAAGGAATGAGATCATGACCTTTGCAGGGAGATGGATGAAGCTGGAAGCCATCATCCTCAGCAAACTAACACAAGAACAGAAAACCGAATACCGTATGTTATCATTCATAAGTGGGGGCTGAACAATGAGAACACATGGACACAGGGAGGGGAACAACACACACTGGGGCCTGTTGGAAGTGTGAGGGGAGGGAGAGCATCAGGATAAATAGCTAATGCACGCGGGACTTAATACCTAGGTGACGGGTTGACAGATGCAACAAGCCACCATGGCACACGTTTACCTATGTAACAAACCTGCACATCCTGCACATGTATCTCAGAACCTAAAATTAAAAAAAAAAAAAAAAAAAAAAAAGAAAGTGACCCTCGAGCTGGGGCTTGAAGGATGGAGAGTTAAAAGGGCAAGAAGGCCAGAGGTAGGGGCCGCTTTCCTGGCTGAGGGAACTGCAGGCCCTCTCATGGGAAAGAACGTGGTGTTTCTGAAGCAGCTGGAAGAGGGTTGGTGGGCTGGGGGGTAGAGGCAGATGGAAGTGGCAGCGGCTGGGTCCACACGCCCCAGTTGGCAGCCAGTTGTGTGCATCTCTTCCCAATTCCACGTTTAGTGACTTCACCCTGGTAGCTTGAAATTGACCATCCTGGAGTATTTACCTCACAGAAATCCAGCAAATGCTACAAACCAGGGCCATGAGCTGAGACTGGGACATCCCCTGGGGCTGCCTTTTCTGTCTCTATTAGGATTCAGGCCTCTACTACAGTATCTGCCACACCAGACTATAGCTGATAATTTGGACTATGGACTGTGGACTATTAGCCATATCTCACTGTTTCTTTCTTTCTTTCTTTCTTTTTTTTTTTTTTGAGACAGAGTCTCGCTCTATCGCCAGGCTGGAGTGTGCAGTGGCACGATCTCGGCTCACTGCAACTGCCACCTGCCAGGTTCAAGTGTTTCTCCTGCCTCAGCCTCCTGAGTAACTGAGATTGCAGGTGTGCACCACCATGCCCAGCTAATTTTTTGTACTTTTTTAATTTTATTTTTTAGCAGAGACAGGGTTTCACCATGTTGGCCAGGATGATCTCCATCTCCTGACTTCATGATCCGCTCACCTTGGCCTCCCAAAGTGCTGGGATTACAGGCATGCGCCACCGCACCTGACCTCATATCTCACTGTTTCTGTCTGCCCAAAGGCCTCATGCCCACAGTAGGGGGTTGAGTAAATGCTTGCCAGAAGAATAAATGAACTTCTGGGATTCTTGACATCTCAAAGATTGAGTTTAGCTAGGTTGTCCTCAGGGCTCCCTCCTGCTGTCGCTGGTTTCTCCAAATGCTCCCAATTCTGCACGTGGAGCTAGTATAAGGTGGTAACAACAGGCTATTTCTCTCCCCAGCAGAAGACGGTTAGGTTCGGCAGCGAGCTAGGTGGGAAAGTGGGTGCCACTGGTGGGAGCCAGCCTCTCGATAGGGGCAATGGGGGAAAGAGTAGGAAAATACAGGCAGGACAGTTACTCCTGCTAGGCACTAGGCTAGAGGCTTCCATACCTGTTGTTTCATTCAGGACTCACAGCAACTGAACAAGGTAGCTGGCAGCTTAGGGACTTTGAAATGAGATGGTCCTGGGCCTGAATCCTGGCTATGCCACCTAGTTTATACGACCTTGGGCGAATTACCTCTCTGAGTCTGTTTTTCCATCTGTAAAATGGAGATGAGAGCAGTAGCTGTAGGGTTGCCTAGAGGATAAAATGATTCTGGAATGTGAAGGTTGAGCACAGTACCTAGCACACAGCTTTCTATTAATATTGTGTACTGGTCATCAGGCAACATTCCTGATTTTACAGGCTGGGGAAAGGCACAGACATGCTCCATAGGCTACTCTGCCCGCAAAGGGCACAGCTAGGATCTGAAATCTGGCTGCTTGACTCCAAAACCCTCGCCTACCCCTACGGCCTCCCTAAGAGAGGAGCCAAAAGGTGTTCATTGCAGCCTCAGCGGGCAGGGAGCTTGTTAAGCTGGTGTCTGTGAGAACACTCAGCTGTGGAGAAAGCACAGCACGGCTGTGACTGTGATGATGCCATAGGCATCAGAGGAAAGAACAGAGCCCGAACAGCTGCCAGCGCCGAGCTGGAAAAGGGGAAAGCAGCCCCAGAGGCACAGGCAGGGCCGGAGTTGTCAGGGCCGGGGGCTCCTCTGACAGGCGCGGCTGGAAGGGCCGCTGGAGCCCAGACACTTGAAGGGAAGCGGGAATGGTTGCCTGGTGGGCGGAAAACTCTGCGCTTGCCCCAGGAGCCAGTCTCTGGTCTGGGGAGCCCTGCAGGTGGACCTCTGCAGCCCACATTTCCTGGCTTCCTCCCCCTGGTTTCTGGGGAATTTGGTCAATGGGCGGCACTGGCAGGGGACCCAAGGGTGGGAAGAAGGGGATGGGGTATGTATCCGCTTGCTGCTTCCCCGCTCTGCCTTGATTTTGCCTGTGGCTATGTCACTTTGACCGTTGCTCCTGTCAGGTACCCCAGCTCAAAAACAGGCTCCCATTCCCGGCCGCAGGGGCGGCAGGTCTACAGTAGTGACGGCTTCCCTGAGTGCCTCGACTCCCATGCTGGTCCCTGTTGCGTAAATTTCTTCACAAACCCCAGCTGAATGTGCTTTCCCTCTGGGCCCTTCACTGAGACACCCCTAGCTGTGACCAAACAGGACACCTCTAACGCAGGACTCAATCGAATGATTTTGAGGCCTAATAGTGCTGGGATGTTGTGCGTGCATGTGTGTGTGCGTGTGCTCCCTTGTGGCATTACCAGCAATAGATAAAGAATGAGTAAGTACAAACGTCAATTACCATAATAAATCATTTGTCAGATGCGCTTCTGCAGGGCAGGGCTGGAGCTCCATTCCAATGTGATTGTGATAGGTCTATAAATAATAGTGCATGCTTCAGCAGCCCAAATTTCCACAGCCCTTCCTCACACACCCACACACGTTTGATTCAGACTTTCAGAGCTTGAAGGAGCCTAAAAGATCATCATCTTTAACCAGCCCATTTTACAGAGGCAGAAACTGAGGCCCACAGAGGCGATGAGATGTGCTTTACATCACATCCAGGATTCACAGCAAGGCCTGAACTGTAGCCCACAGCCTGGGCTCCTTCTGCTTTACCTCTGCTTCATCTTGACTATCCTCAGCTTGCCCCAGCACAAAATATATATATTTTTTATAAGCATTTTTGTTATTTGGATTCAAGTTTATCATCACTATATTAAAACTTGCTTGATTCTAGGAACTGGTCTGGTTCATCTCTGTGTTCACCACAAAGCCCAGCATGTGATATAATCTGGAAGTTGAAAGAGACCTTCAAAGTTCTCCCTACATTATCTACAAAGGGTTTCCCTGCCGATGCCTGAATACATTCAGTGCAAGGAAACTTACTACCTGTAGAAGCAGCCCAAATTTAGCTTTGGATAGCTCTAACTGTTAGAAGTACTTCCCCATGCTGAGCTGACATTTGCAGTAGTCAGCAGTCAATAAACGTTTGCTGAATGGAGAAGGGTTTTTTTATCACGATGTACAAATCCCTTGGAAGCTCTCAGACATCTGTTTAGAAATGATCCATCCTCTCATGGAGTGGTGGAAATTCCTTCTTAAAGCAGGGACACGTAACTGTTACAGCAGCAGGAAAAACAGCAACAAACTTGCGGGAGCCGGGTTTGACTTGCAAGGGAAAACTTGGGCCTGGAATTTGGGTTTCTAAGTGAAAGTGGTGGTGTTCTCAGCAAAGCTTTGCCTGGTGGGAAGTAATTTTGCCAGCTGAAATACACTTTTACAGTTGATTTCATACTGATAGGAAAATATCTCCTGGCAGACTCTTTGCTTCAGGGTGGGGCAACATCCTTAGAACACGCTGGAACTCTTCTCCTTAGAGAAGGGCCCAAAGCCATCCTTATTTATTCATATTCCAGGCACTAAATCCACCTCAAAGGCAGACATTAAAATGAATGCTTCTTGTTGATCTTTAAAAAATGCATTACTATTAATTTATCTTTAATTAATAAGGTAGGGAAAGATCAATGGACCTGGAGCCAGAAGATGTACCTGAGAGCCAGGTTACTCGATGTCTGCCCCTGAGAGGGATCTTTTGGGCCTCAGTTTCCTCATCTGTAGAATGGGAGTTACCACACTGGTCCTACTTGTGGTTGCAAGCACAGGCTCTGGAGCCAGGCTGCTAGGGTTTGAATTATGGCACCAGCAGTAGGAGCTGTGTGGCCTTGGGCAGGTAGATGAAACCCCTGAGCTCAGGTATCCAGTTCTAAAATGTTCTCTTGAGCTGTTACTTCTTTTTTGACTTTTTTATTTTTGACAGAGTCTCACTCTGTCGCCCAGGCTGGAGTGCAGTGGTGACATCTCAGCGCACTGCAACCTCTGTCTCTGGGTTCAAGAGATTCTCCTGCCTCAGCCTCCTGAGTAGCTGGGATTACAGGTGTGTGCCACCACGCCTGGCTAATTTTTTTTTTTTTTTTTTAAAGTATAGACGGAGTTTCACTATGTTGGCCAGGGTGGTCTCAAACTCCTGAACTCGTGATCCGCCCACCTTGGCCTGCCAAAGTGCTGGGATTATTACAAGTGTGAGCCACCACTCCTGGCTTTAAAATGTTCCTTCTTCAGGGTCAACAAGATAATCCACACAGAGCATCTGCTAATTCTCTGGCTCACTGGTAAGTGTTCAATGAGTGTTAGCTAGTATTTTCTATGAATAATACTGGTTGCTGTGAGAATAGGGTAGGCATGAACATGATAAAGGGCTGTCTAAATCCAGGATCACTCTAATTGCATCACTTCCACTGAAACCTAAAAAAGATGTAGAAGCAAATGGATTACGGAGAATTCAAGCAAGTACACTTCCCATGGAAGAGGGCCTTCAAGTGTTTCTGTGGAAATGATGGTGCTGGCTGCTTTTAACACATATTCTATGGCTTTTGGAAAGAGAAAAATCCAGATTGTAGAGAGAATGATCAAAGCCAAGGGTGCACTTTGATTCTGTCTCTGTCAATTGGCCTAAGATCTTGCTGATCCACACGTTTTTGCCTGGAAGCAGGACAGGCGCCAAATCTCCGAGCTTCATGAAAGCTGCTGTGGGTACATTTCCAACATGAAACGATCACTAGAAACACCTACCGCACCAGGAACATCTAGCAGCTGAACAAGTGTTTTTTTGTCCCAGACACCAAGAGAGGAAATCCAAAACTGCGTTGCCTTTTAGTAGCAAAGCTGTCTTAGGAACTCTCAGAGGAGAAACAAGAAATCAGGCATTTTGAAATGCACCGTTTCGATTCTCTCCCATCAATCACACCAGCCATCGCCACCGGGTATATCTCTTACGGCTATTTTTTTTTTTTCCTTTTTTGCAAGCCATGTGATGGCGCAAGGTATGCTGGAAGCAATGGATATAGATCAAATCCCTGGATTTGAGTCCTGATGTGCCTCTTAATTAGGCTGTATAATCTCAGGCAAGTTTCAAAATCTTTCTGAGCCTACCTTGTGGGGTGGGGAAAGATGGCGAGCTGTGAATCCTGTCAAAAATAGGTGTGACAGGGCTTTGCAAACTTAACTCTAGGGCTCTTAATCTGAGGTGCAGGGATAGGCTTTCATTTATTATTTATTTTTTAGAATTTTTAATCTTATTTTTATAGAGAAGGAGTCTTGCTATTGCTGCCGAGGCTGGTCTCGAACTCCTGGCTTCAAGGGATCCTCCCGCCTCAGCCGCCCAAAGTGCTGGGATTACAGGCGGGAGCCTCCACACCTGGCTATGGGATAGGCTTTTAGAGGGCCTCAAAGTCTTGGAATTTTATGCTGTATAAATATCAATGCATAGAATAAGAACTGGAAGGAAACTCATTAAACTGTCCCAGATGTTAACTCCCTGCAAAGGGTGCAGGCCTAGGGAATGAAGGGGACTTCCCATGTCATTACTCTGTATACAACAGAATTGCTCGGATTTATTTCTCCGAGAATGTATTTATATCTTATTTGTAGAAATGAAAAAACTTGGCTAGGTGTGGTAGCTCACGCCTATAATCCCAGCACTTTGGGAAGCCAAGGTGGGTGGATTACTTGAGGTCAGGAGACCAGCCTGGCCAACATGGTGAAATCCTGTCTCTACTAAAAATACAAAAATAGCTGGGCGTGGTGGCGGGTGCCTGTAATCCCAGCTACTGGGGAGGCTGAGGCAGGGGAATTGCATCAACCTGGGAGGTGGAAGTTGCAGTGAGCAGAGACTGAGCTACTGCACACGCCAGCCTGGGCAACAGAAGAAGACTCTGTCTCAAAAAAAAAAAAGAAAAAAGAAAAAGAAAGAAAGAAAGAAAAAAGAAAGAAAATATCCTTTAAGAAGATAACTTGCCTGCGAATTTTCTCATGTCTGTGAATATGTGCATCTTCCTTGGATGCATCTTCCCCACTTCTCATCGGGGGCATAAAGCAGTTAGACACCTCTGAAAGTTAAGGAAGGGCTGTGATTTCACAGATGAAAGTCGTCAGGACTTGTCCTGGACATCTCTGCAGTTGTCCCTCTGGTCCACGCTCCTCCCTTCCTCACCCTGCCCTCGGCTGCCTCAGTGGGCCGCTTTGCCTCAGCTCTGGCTTCCCGTGAGGCTCTCCCGAGTCACAGCCACATGTCCGGCTGTCCTCTGCTCACAGCTCTGTCCGTCTCCATGTTCCTGTCACTGCTTCCTCTCCTCGCCTCTTCAGACCTGGGTGGTAACCGGTGTCCTGTTTCTGGCCCTGGTACTGCACTATCCTGTGTGGTTTCCGTCCACCCTGCCCACACCTTTGAAACAGTCTCTTTATTAAACTCTCCTCAGATTACCCAGTTAGAATGTGCCATCTGTTTCCTGCGGGGACCCTGACGGATACAGTATTTTTAATCTGTCATTGCACCATCAATGCCTATACACTCACGCATACACACACACACAGACACACTCACTCTCAGCCTCTCACATTCACCCACTAACAAATACACCTACTCTCACGAACTCACATGTGCACACACACACACACACACACACACACACACACACACCATCACCTGCTCCCAGGACTTTGGGAAACATAGTACTCTGGTTAAAGTCCCGTTCCTGTGAATCGAGGGTCTACCCGGGCCTCAGAAATCTCGCCAACAGAGAAGAGAGCCTCCTGAAGAGCTGCAGGGCTCTGCTGAGAGCGCCTTTCGCTTGTGCACCACTGAACTGGCGACTCCCAACGGTTCTTATTTTTAGAAATTGCTGCACTTTGTCTGCTAGAAATCCAGATGACCCCACCGACTGCAATCTCAACATGCTTGGAAAGAGGCTTCATGAAAATACTAAGTTAAAGCAGCCCGCAGAGTCTTTTAGCCACGCAGAACAGACCAAGGAGTAAAAATAAAATCTCTTCACTAAATTTCAGGTAGGGGAAGAACAGAATCTTCAGGGGATCACGGAAATAAAGATTAATTTGCATGGACAGCACCAAGTACGCTGGGGAGGAGTTGAAGGGAGAACATTTTGGCTCAATTTGAGGTCACCTTTCCAATGACTGGAGCAGGCCCCTTTGCTTGCCACGGATATCAGAGATCCCCCAATGTCAGGGTGATTACATGGGCCCTCTATAAACTCTTTTAAATCACAGGGGTCAAATTAGGAGTTGAGATCCAATGACCTCTGAGGCTACTCTAAGATGCCCCCTTTGGAACTTCCGCTTTCTCATCTGTAAAGTGACCACCTGACTTTGGGTGACTGCAAGGGAACTTCAACAGCTATAAATTCTCAAAATCTCTGATTCTGCAGGCAAAAAGCTACAAAAAGTAGGGGCTGGGGGAGTGACATTTGGAAGGGAGCTGCGAATGTAATTAGTGATGGAAATGTGAATCTCTAGCTGCCTCTGGATGTCTTAGTTAGCAGATTCAAACAAGGCCGAATCTTGGCTGAATAATTCCACTCCTTCCAGAGCAAACGGCAACAGTAGGGGTGTTGAAAATTCTGCCTCTGTTGGAGGGAGCGGCAAATGAATTTGTTTGGGAGACAAAGGCCAGGCTATGAATTGCACCGCCAGCATCTGCTAGTCTTTAAATCTCCCTGGAACTTGGATTCTTTGTTTTTAAGCAGGGATGAAAGTGTCAACCACATAGGCAGGCTTTTCTTTCTGAGGATTAACAAGTACAAATGTCCCTAGTCTTCCTGGCTGGGGTGGAGATCATCCAAAGAAATATGTTTTGAATCCAGGCTCCCCCTCTTGCTTGCTTTGTGACTTTGAGAACCTTATCTAACAGTGAGGCTCCATCTTCTCCTCGGTAAAGTTGCAGGGGATATTGTAGCACCTACTTTGTAGGGCGGGCAAGGAACGCTGAGCTGAAGCACACAAAGCGTTTTGCATACAGGGTGACTAGTATGGTTTCTACCGGTAAGTAGCTTGGTGAGATTCTAAAAAACAGTGTAAATTTTACCATATCATAGAAAGTGCACTGTGAGCCACACTGAACCTGGCTTTGTGACCCTCTCTCCTATTCGAGGATTCAGAAAGACGGCTTTGCAGCCTCCCACACGTGGGCTCTTAGCTTAGCCTTGGGTGCCAGCAGTTTGAGGGTCACAGGAGGGTGGTGGGTGGGCACCCAGGTGAAGGGACTGGAAGGGGCTTGGGCAGAGCCCTCTGCTTGCCACGGATATCAGATTATCTCCCAATGTCAGGGCAATTACTTTGGCCCTCTGGAAACTTTTAAATCACAAGGGTCAAACTAAGCAGCTTTGCCTCCTTCTCTGGCCTGGAGGGCATTGTTGGAGGAGTCAATTATTTGAGGTCCTAAGAAGGGGTGGTTTCTCTTAGGCCTCTGGGTATTATGCAGGCAGGGTCTTTGGAGATACTCTGTCCTGCCTCCCCAAATACCCTCCAAGCTTATTTAGGACCAGGTCTAGCTCACATCCTTCTGTGCTCAGGTGGGGAGGGAGGGAAGGCAGCTGCAGTGCAAGAAATTGGAGATGAAGAACTCCAGACCAATTTTTCTTTAGATGAGAGATGCTGTTCTAAAACTGTATGATATCAGTAGTTGGGGGTCTTTATAATATTCACATTCTTCATAAGCTTTCCTGCCAAATGAGTTATTTGGAGGATTAAAGAATTCCCAAAGGCCAAAGGGAAGTTATGTAGATGAAAACTTGCACTTTAGATCAAGAGAATTTTATTAATATGTTACTATTTTAAGCCACCATACAAATATCCTTTGTATTGATCTCAGTGTGATATACCAACTGAATAAATATGCCAATTTCTGCCAGTGAGCCGAACAGTATTTTTAACCTACTTTAAAATATGTGTTGTTTCCTATGGTTTTTTTAAAGTTTGGAGTTGATTATGAAAGTACTTTCAATTTTTAAAGATTCTTCTTTCCAGAGAATATACATGTATATTTTAAACTATTAAATATAAAGCTTAATGGGGTGGGCGATTATTTTTTAAGTGATAAATTAACATTTTAAAAAGGTGAAATGATTATTTTTGGCTTATGTATGCCATTGTATCAGAGAATACCACCTCAACAAAGGAAATTTGAGTAACAATTATTTGAATATATTCAAATGTATATTCTTATGTTCAAATGTAACTGAAATATATTCTTATGTATTTTTCCCCCTGGTCACAGCCTATTTAGTCTATTTAAGCTGTTTAGTGTATAATGTTGTGTACTTAAACAGGGCTCCGCCAGAAACTTCAGGATCTTCAAAAATTGGGGGGAATCTACAATGTATACATGTATCAAAACATCACATTGTATCCCATATATCTACACAATTGTTATTTATCAATTAAAAAGAAAATAAAACTTTTAATAAGTAGTGTTGACCTTGTAGTCTACACTTTTGAGAACTGCTAACCTAAGATAACTGAGTACGGTCCTTAGCATGTTGTAGACAATTGGTACATGTTTAATGGATTAATCGATAAACGAATGATTCAGAAAAAAAGTAGGAGAGAAACAAAACAGAAAGCTGAAGCTTTTCACACATTGGTTAATTGAATCCTGAAGATCACAGCAGTACTATCACCATTTCAGAGATGGGGAAATTAGGATGGGAGAAGACCAATGGCTTGTTCAAGCGCTTTCAGTTGCTTCCAAACAGTTTATTCTCTGATTCCTCTCTCCCTTTCTTCAAAATGGAGAAACAAAACAAAACAAAACCTGAAAGGATCCCTGAAGTCTCAAAGCCATTGGGATGATATTTAAAGACTGGTCTGAGTTCTCGTTTGGAGAGGCATTGAAGAAGAGCCAATGACAATTATAATTTGCTATTGGTGACACATGTTTGTGGACAGACACACAAAAGTGCCATCTTGTAAAATGTAAAATGATACCAGTTATCACCCTTACTTTGTAGAACGAGAAACCTTAGAAAATTCAGGCCCAGGGCAGGGAATGCACCTATCTGGAAGTCACTTAAGCACGTTACAGTTTCAGGCCAGTG
This sequence comes from Macaca nemestrina, assembly GCF_043159975.1. NCBI lineage: Eukaryota > Metazoa > Chordata > Mammalia > Primates > Cercopithecidae > Macaca > Macaca nemestrina. The sequence goes on from NC_092136.1 coordinate 16,084,934, forward strand.
TTAGGAACAGGCAAAGAATCGCAAAACCCCAGTATTTCAAGAGACCTTGGCCTTCTCTTCTAACTACTGACCTGCAGCAGGAATCCCTGGTGTGGTCCCCTCCAGTGATAAGGAGACACTGTCTCCCAGGACACCCAGCTAGACCCTAATGGCTGTTCCAGAGTCCTTCCTGATTTGAAATGAAACCTGAGGTGGGACTTGGCGCCGGGGGTGAGTGGATGGTTGTGGGACCTTGTCTCCCCGATAAACATTGCTGCTTGAAATAAAGTTCTTTAGAACAGCCCGCAACTTCTTCTCCTGATGTCCCAGGAGATAGGGGATTACCTGAAGTTGTAGCCTGGGGACACGCTGCTCTTCTCAGAAACGCTGTCCAGCCGGGTGAAGGAGTACTTGGGGATGCACTGGTCCCAGGCCTTGTCCAAGTCGCACACCCAGCCAATCTTAATGCCCAGAACGCCACCCTGAAGAAAGGAGCCGGGTATGAGCTTTCCTCTCGCCCTCCGACTCCCTGCGCTGGGCCAGGGTGGGGGTGGGGTGGAGGTCGTGACAATTGATTTCCTCCCATCCTCCAGGTGGGAGACGGAGGCAGGGAGAAAGGAAAGTGATGTGTCACATGCTGCTCAGTAAAGAAATGCTGTGGTGGCCGGGCGCGGTAGCTCAGGCCTGTAATCCCAGCACTTTGGGAGGCCGAGGAGGGCGGATCACGAGGTTAGGAGATCGAGACCATCCTGACTAACACCGTGAAACCCCGTCCCTACTAAAAATACCAAAAACTAGCCGGGCGAGGTGGCGGGCGCCTGTAGTCCCAGCTACTCAGGAGGCTGAGGCAGGAGAATGGCGTGAACCCGGGAGGCGGAGCTTGCAGTGAGCTGAGATCCGGCCACTGCACTCCAGCCTGGGCGACAGAGCGAGACTCCGTCTCAAAAAAAAAAAAAAAAAAAAAAAAAGGCTGTGGCTCGGCTGCGGACACTGGAGCCTCTGAGTCCTATTTTTGGGATCTTCAGTCCTTTAGCTACAAAGTGGCCACAGGTCTACTTTCCCATCGTTTAGGGATTACCACAGATCTAAGGCCTTTCCCTGAGGTGAAGTGTGAACATAGGAGTGGGAAACTGAGGCTTGAGGAAGGTGGGCTCAGCGGGAGCGGGGGCGGGCAAGACAGCTCCGCGTGGGGAGAGGAGAAGGGATTCAGGCACAAAGCCAGTGGCAGGCCCGGGATGCTTCCACCAGGTGGCGCTGTCTCGCGGCGGCTCCTGGCCAGTGCTGGCCAAAGGGCCCTGAAATCTGGGAAAGGGCTGAAGTTGGGGAGTTTGGGGTCGCGGAAGAATGGCTAGGTCCTCACCGTGCGCGCCAGTTTGGCAAAATCCTGCCCCGCAAACTTGACCACGTCTCCTACCCGCAAGATGGGGCAGAAAGGGTCCTTGTCCGGGTGGAAGCGGCAGGTCTTCATGTCCCTGGCTGTCAGGTTGGGAAGGAGGTTTCCCCTGGGGAGGAGCGGAGAGAGAGGTCGGCCCAGGGTTCATGGGAAGATCGTCTTATGCAATCTCCCCGCCCCCGACCCCCGCCTTCCGGAGCCTCAGGGCCCTCCACGCCTAGCGGGGATCTGAGCCCTCCACGCCTAGGGGGGATCTGAACCCTCAGCCTTCATCTGGACCTCGCCATCTCTCTCCCCTCTTTCCTTTCCCTGCATCTTTCTGGTGCCCCATCACCCCCTTCCCTGTAGCAGGGTGATGTACATCGGTGACTAATCTCCAGTTGCCAGACTGGGAGTTCGGGAGGGCAGGAATCATTCCTGGTTACTTTGCGCAATTTTTTTTTTTTTTTTTTTTTTTTTTTGAGATGGAGTCTGTCTGTTGCCCAGGCTGGAGTGCAGTGGCGTAATCTAAGCTCACTGCAACCTCCGCCTCCCACGTTCAAGCGATTCTCTTGCCTCAGTCTCCCAAGTAGCTGGGATTACAGGTGTGCGCCACCGTGCCTGGCTAATTTTTTTTTTGTATTTTCAGTAGAGATGAGGTTTCACCATGTTGGCCAGGCTGGTCTCAAACTCCTGACCTCGTGATCCACCCATCTCGGCCTCCCAAAGTGCAGGGATTATAGGCGTTTACCACTGAGCCTGGCCTAGTGCACTTCTGTAGTGCCTGGCATTGCCCTCTGCACATGGCCAATGCCCACCGAGTAGCTGTGGAATTAACGAGTCAATGAAGGGGGACTGAACTGACTAAGAGAAAAGGGATTTCCACACATGGGCTAGATGTGGGGAAAAAGAAATGGGACGAGACCAAAGGGTTTCAACCGTTGAAGGCATCCTTGACCCAGGACTAGGCCTAAGTTGTCCCTCTCCTACCCCAAGCAAAACTCCCATTTGGATCTGAGCCCCAAGGCAGGGAGGCTGGCAGAGAAACTGACCCCAAAGTTCCCCTGATCCTCAGTGGCCAAGGCCCGCTGGGAGATTGGGAATGGAGGCCCTGGGAGATGGGTCAGTGGAAGTGGGAAGAACTGTGGCGAGGGGGCATCTCCACTTCCCTGAAAACAAGGTGGCAGGGCTGGGGGCGCCTGCATCTTGGCTTTAGAGAAGAAGTGGGCACTCACTTCTCAAAGTTGAAGAGGGGGAAACGGATGCTGTTCTTGATGAAAATAGTGAAGTTCTCAGCTTCCATCATGATGGGCCTGTGGGTGAGCACAGGAGGCCTTAGCTTTCCAGGAGGAAGAGGGGGAAATGAAGGCTTTCACCCCCGGGCGACCTTTCCTGGTGGACGCCTCCAAAGGCAGAGCTCTTATAGATAAAGGGCACCTTGAGAGCAGGCTATAGGAAGGGACTGTCTGTGCCTGAGGGTCAGAGCAGGAGGAGGAGGCAGGTGAGTGGGCTGGGGAAGATGATACCCTGGACCTGAGTCCACCCCCCCACACCAGGAAGGGACAATACTGGGGAGAGTCACAGACTCTCCTCAAGTTCAGAGATGCACAGCTCCCACATGGGCAGAGGGGAGCTGAGGTGGGGGCCTGTCTCCTTCCATCTGTCTTGGAGCCTTACATTTCCACCGTGTCCACCTCCGTGGGGCACCAGCCCTGGATCTCACAGGTCCGGAACACGGAGCTGTAGTTCACGCAGCGGCCAGTGAGGATCCCTAAAGTGGAAGCCACAGCTGCTGGATGGCTGCCTGCCCTTTGCTCCTCTCCCTTCCCTTCCTCCCCTGTCCCTTCCTTCCCCCCATCAGGGACCCTGGCAATGGGGGGAAAAGAATGGGCAGGGAAAAGGGAGCTGACTTCTTTCCTGCTTCTTCTCCTGAGCCCCAGACCCAGACAAAAGGAGGTGACAGCTTTCCTTTCATGTGCTTCCAGGCTCAGCAACCCTGAGGACCTCCCTTCTTCTTGCTCTTCCTTCCTTGCCTCTGAGTCTGTGCTGCAGCTCTTCCTTCTGTCTGGAATGCACTTTTTGAAGCCCCCTCTATCCTGCCAAATCCTATTCATCTTCAGGGACCTTCCCAAATGTCACCACCTCAAGGAAGCCTTTTGATACCACCCACCCAGAAGCACTCTCTCCCCCGCCCCCAGGCTCCACAGTCCTTTGTACCTCCTGGACAACACATGCCACTTCAAGCACCCCTGTCTGTCACCACCATCCTAGACTAGCAGCTCCTCTGGGCAAGGGCCATGCCAACCTTATAGCACCTGCTGGGTGTGGCACCCAGGGAACATCATGTAAATGCCAGCAGAATAACATGGAACAGGCTGGTTCCCACTCCCTCTCCGACGACAGGCTCTCCCCCATGGGTCCTGCTAACACTTGGGATTGTGGGGTCGGGAAGGGGCTGGACTCACCCCCGCCTGGGAAGCGCTCAGGCCCGCACTGGCTATCTGATACACAGCGGTATTTCTCCTCACTCTGTGGGCAGACAGGTCACAGGTTGGTGAAGGACCCTGTCCTGGCCTGGTGAGCCCCTCAGCTCCCATGGCCTCCCCACAGCCAGCAGCCGCAGGAGGGTGGAGGTCCCAGGTCCCAGCTGCAAGGCCAGACTTAGGGCCTCTGCTTATACCCCACCCCTCCCTGCCACCAGTCCTACTCCCACCAACATTTTCAGCCTTAACCTGCTTCACCCAACCTCTCTGTCTCCTCCCCTCACCTCTGGGCAGAATCCTTGCATCTGGTTTTCAGTAACAATCATCTTGGTGATGATGACAAAGACCGAGGTGCCCTTGGGAGGAGAAGAAGGGAGAGAAAAACATGCAACAGTCCCAGTCTGTGAGACAGGGACTAGAACTGATATCCCCTCTCTGCAGACGAGGAAAGCGAGGCTTGTGTTTAGTGACTTGGCCAAGGTCACAGGGCTAGTAAGGGGCAGAGCTGGCTCTTTGCAACCACCCACATGGCCGCCTTCCCCCGTGTGTGTTGTCCTTGATTGCACTACAAGTTGTGGCAGAGCCTGGAGAGGAACCCAGCTTTCCTGGTGCCTAGCACCGCAGGCCCAAGCTCCCGCACAGCTCTCAGCTGCTGGATGAGAGGTCCTCTGGATCAGTGACATCACGGATTCTGCTGTGGGAATCCCACTGGCGCTCTTTGCTCTGCTTTCTCCCCTCCAACCTGCCCAGCGCCTGGGCATCCGCATGCCTCTCTGGGTAGGGGACCATACCTGAGGTGGCGTCACATAATCAGACACATCCATGACTCTGTTGGCGTAGAGTCCGAAGCCCTTCACCTTGGTTACCACCGAGGACTCAATGGCTGTGTCCCGTACCTGGTATGCCTTCTCGTGCAAGAAAACCCACCTGGGGCAGGAGAGCAGAAATGAAGAGATAGAGAGGAGTCCACAGACCCAGCAGACAGAAACTGGGAGAGGTCACCTTCCTGCCAACACTTGGCCATGCCTGGCAGGGTGTGCGGATGGTTCCTTCTGGAGGCGTGAGACCTAGGGTGAGCCCTTGGTTGACTTAGAATAGCGTTTCTCCACCTTTGGTCCCATTACCGCCCCTCAGGTGCCTTTCTAGACATTTCCCCCACAGTGGTCCCCCCTCCATGAAACTTCCATATCACAGATATCTGTTTATGTACTGTATGCAAATTTGTGCTTTATGCATAAAAAGAGTGAGAACCAATTTTCACCTCCTTGGGGGCCATATGGCCCCATTGAGAATGCATGGCTCAAAGTCATTCCGTGCTGCTGATGGGGGCCACTTCTCTGGCAGGTACCCAGGAGACAGGAGGACAGAGGATCCCGGGCCTCTGCTCCCGTGAGTTCCAGCCTTGGCCCAAGGCTGTACCCTAAGTGCCCAACACAAAGTAGCTCAGTAAACAAATCAATGAAGGTCCTTGGGAGCTGGGTGCTTGGAAGAATCCATCTGCGCAGATGTCAGATGAGAACGGAGAAGGAAGCAGGGGCAGCGGCTGAGCTTTCACCTGGCAGATAAAGGAGTTGGGTAGAAGGTGGGAGGCTGGGGGAGGAGGGAGGGGAGACGCTTCTGATCTTATTCCTTGGATTGTGCTGCCACCCAGTGGTCATTTACCTGTACTGGCTCCTTCCTGCAGCTTTAAGTCATTATGGGACCATGTGGATGAGGCCTTCCCTTCTTCCTTCCCTACCTTCCTTCTCAGACTTTCCCCGCCTTCAGCAAGTAGGGCTTGCAGATACTTGCTGTCAACTCGTGCCTCTGCTTTCCTATAAAGTGCCTGCCTTTCCATTTGAAATCGCCAATCACAGCCCTCAAGGCTCAAGTCCCCGCTCAGCCTCACTTAATCCCACACTTCCAGCCTTTGGCAAGATTGTATTTGTTCCTGATGGCACACTGGGAGGTAGATGCTGCCACCGTCCCCATTTGACAGATGAGAAAACTTCATCAAATACGTTTAGAAAATGCTATGCAACCCTCCTCCCTCCCTGAGAAACACAATGTAGACAAACAAACACGTCTGTTACATTTTGTTAACCTCACTGTCTCCCAATCTTATTTGACCACAGAAGCCAGTCTTGGAGGAATATTGGTGACCTCTCGTGCAACTGAGGAGCACACTTTTGGAAATGCTGGGTCAGGGCATTTTCTGCATCTAACCAGGGTGGCACGAGGTTGGAAAACCACACCAGATGAAGGTGAGTGGAAGGAAGTTGAGACTGTGTAGCCCAGAGAAGACAAAGCTGTAGGAGTTAGAGGCTGGGAAGCTGCAGGGGCAGGAGCTGGGTTGACCTGAGGATTCTATAAGGAGGTGGGTGAAGACTTCAATCCCAGAACGGGCTGCTGCGGGAAGTCACCCCATGTGTGCCACACGTCTGGGAAGACTCCAGGACAGCGTGATGCTCACCTGGCAGGTGTGCTGAGAGGAGGCCCCTTCCTCAGGTGGAGGTTGGACTGAATGATCTCTGGGGTCACTTACTGTTGGAACATGCAAAGAGCAGTAACTCCCAGAGCGTACCGGGGGTCCCAGTCACTTGTAGTTTGGACACCACAATCCTATTTACTGCAAACACCAACGGGTATTTGCAAGTGGCTCTTTGTTCAGTTTTCAGTGAGAGGGTTTGGTATTATCTCCATCATGGGGCTTCCTTTGCTCACTTGAATCTTTTTTTTTCTTTTTATTCTAATTTAAGTTTAAATTTTTGATAAATAAATACTATTTATTATTATTATTTGAGTCAGAGTGTCACTCTATTACCCAGGTACTGGCGCGATCTTGGCTCACTGCAACCTCTGCCTCCCGGGCTCAAGCGATTCTCATGCCTCAGCCTCCTGAGTAGCTGGGACTACAGGCGTGCACCACCACGCCTGGCTAACTTTTTTGTGTTTAGTAGAGATGGGGTTTTTCCATGTTGGCCAGGCTGGTCTCAAACTCCTGGCCTCAAGTGATCTGCCTGCCTTAGCCTCCCAAAGTGCTGGGATTACATGCGTGATCCACCACGCCCAGCCCTATTTATTATTGATAATAATTGTATGTATTCATGGGGCACAGTGTGAGTGTTTTGATATGCCTGTACCTTGTGGAATGATTATGTCATGCTAGTGATCATATCTACTACCTCACATAGTTATCATTTTTTTGGTAGTATTACTGGCTTGAATTCTGAATGATTTCTTGAGCGGGAGAAAAAGGGTGTAGTCACAGCACCGGCAAATGGCTTCAAACGCGTTACCTGTTTTCCTATTGCTGCTTTATAGCAGGCGGGCGGCATCCTGATTAACGCACCACTTAGAGTGACTTGCGTGCTTGTAAAATGAGCTCATGAACACCGATGGGGCTTTGTGGTGCGGCTTTGTGGTGCTGCTTTATCTCCCAGCACTTTTCTTTTCGTCTTTTTTTGGAAGGGGAGGGGTTTCATTCAGATTTCACAAGGAAGTAAGCCTCACGTAGAAATCCCATCTGCCAAATTACGTACTAGCAGAAGAGAAGGGAGCCTCCCTGTCACAGGAAACCCAAATGTGCATTATTAGCTCACGGCCTGGGGCCCTGCAGAGTGAAGGGAGTGAGGTCTGGGGCCCAGGCTCTCTGCTTCCAGCTAAGATGGCTGCTGGCTGCAGCTGGATATTCGCAGAGTGCAAACTGTGATCTAAACACACCCTTCTGGAACCGAGCCTCAACGTGCCTAGCCACAGAATAGACACATTTCTCCGTGTCAACCTCAGGAAATGGTTTTCTGAGGCCCCTGCCCTGCATCCTTAAAGTCCAGGAACATTTGGAGATGCAGAGTTCAGATTACGATTATATAACCAGTGCGGCACTCGCACTGGATCTTTCACTATGTTCTTACTGAGACAGCTTTGTTATTAACTCCAATGTCATGAATGAGGAAACTGAGGCTCAGAGGGGGTGCTAAGTTGACCAGGATTACACAGCTGGTATGTCGGCTCTAACCAGACAACCTGCTCCAGACCACTCACAGCCCCTTCACTCAAAGGTCTCTAGCTGTGTCCCAGCTCAAGGCCAGGCCATGCTGGCCCCCTGAACTGGACCCTGTGCTTTTCCTACCAGCTCCTGCTCCATCACCAGTGAAAGCATCTCCTGGCTTAGGAAAGTCTCAGGAGGAAAGGGCTGAGGACTCCAAGGAACAATCAACCAATCTCCTACCTCCTCCTCCTCCTCCTCCAAGGCTCCTTCTTGTGCCCGGTGGGGCGGAGAGGCCACATTAGAATTCTCTCTTTGACTTAAATAACAAGTGGAAGAATTTCAATGGCCTCGTGGGGCCTGAGGATGTCGTCAAGGCGGCTAGAAAGAAGGGGATGCTTCATTTCCAGAACAGAGGGGCTGAGTCTGTCTCTGGAGGCCAGGGCTCAGGAGCTAGGGCAGGCCTGAGCCTTCAATTCTTGGCATTTACTCTGCTGCTCTGACTATTTTCTTCTCGCATTCATGGTTTATTATTTATAGAGTGGAAGGCGTGTGGCAGCTCCTTGGCAGGTGGGATGTGCAGGAGAGAGGCCAGAGCCGCGCCCCAGCACCCTCCCATCCGCCCCCAGGGAGTCAAGGAGGAGGCTGAGGAGTGGGTGTGAAGAGTGCACGCTTGTGTGTGTGGGAGGAGGAGAGGGGTCTCTTAGGAAGGTGTGAGCTGGGCAGAGGGAAAGGGGGAGGGGTGATGGGGGGGTCTTTGTGAAGTAGTCACAGTTGCCATCTATTACTGAGTCACCATCTCTGCAAGGCACTTGACATATGTTACCTCCCTTCCCTATAACTCCCAGGGAGGAGGTATTCCTAAATCCATTTTCCAGATATGGGGACTGAGACTTAGAGACGTAAAGTCACTCTTAGGAGGCCCTCTCCTAGTTGGTGTCAGAGCCAGGCTTCTAACCAAGTGCTCTATATTCCATATTGGGGGAGAGGGCAGGCAGGAATTAGAGTCACTCCTCTCTCTGGACCAGGATGACTGGTCCAGATGGGGCATCCGGCCAGGCATGATGGCTCATGCTGTAATCCCTGCACTTTGGGAGGCCGAGGCACGTAGATCACTTGAGGTCAGGAGTTAGAGATCAGCCTGGCCAACATGGTGAAACCCCATCTCTACTAAAAATACAAAAAAGTCGAGCATCATGGCACACGCCTGTAATCCCAGCTACTGGGGAGGCTGAGGCAGGAGAATCGCTTGAACCCAGGAGGTGGAGGTTGCAGTGAGCCGAGATCGCACCACTGCACTCCGGCCTGAGGGACAGAGCAAAGCTCTGTCTCAAAACAAAACAACAACAACAATAAAAAAAACAAGATGGGGCAGCCCAACAGCTCTTCCCACCATAACAGCTCTTCCCACCATATCTGTCACTTAATTGTGCTGACAAGGTACCTCACAGTGCTACCTTGGGCTGAGAGGATGGAGTGGAGAGCTGAGAAGGCGGGATTCCAGACCCTTCTCTTTAAACCAGAGCAGCTCCTTGCTTTATGTATTGAACTCCCACCTAAGATCTGAAGTTGAATAATGAGGCTGAATATTATGAACCACAGCATGCGGCCATACAGATGGTGAGTTTGTGAACTGGGCCTTGTATGGGGGAGGAACAGAGCAGGCAGGGCAGGGCTGTGACGAGGCCAGAGGCTCCAGCGGCCACCAATGACCCTTCAGCGCAATGGGGCATCAAAGGCCTGGGAAGTCCAAGGCCCTGGAAATCAACCTCAGGCCAAGCACAGGTTATTGCTTCCAGGGACTCAGATCCCAGGGATTTCTTTCAGCTTCTCAGGTCCCCACAAGATCCAGAATGGGGATGGGCTCTCAGGAAGTCCCACTCCACAGAGGTGAGTGGGGATTACCACCTGGGCCCAGGAAAGATGTGAGAAACCTCAGGTAAGTCCAGGCCTTTCTGTGTGCCCTGGGGTGGGTAAAGGAAAACAGTGATGAAATGGAGTCAACCACAGACAAGCAGCTGAGGCCAGAGGCGGGGGTGAGAGCGTATGTAAGATGACCAGGTGGTGTGTTTCTGAGAAGTTCTCAGAGAAATGATGGGCTCATGTGAGGCAGAGTCGAGGTTGCCGACCTGGCCGGGATGATGGGGAAGAGATTGAAGTATCAGTGATTAACACTATAGCCTTTAAAATCCCTTCAAATTCAGCTGGGTCCAAGCCACTGTCACACCTCTCCATAAACCGCCTCTTAGTAGGTTTTCCTGCACCCGCTCCAACTCCCTCCACTTCCAGGCGCATCAGCCCCGGTGCTCTTCCCAACTCAGATCTCATCGTGTCTGTCTCTCTCTCTCAAACTCACGTGCGCGCGCACACAAAAGTGCCCACAGACACATGGGTTAAAATGCTTCCATGGCTTCTGTTTATTCATCTCCTGTAAAAACAAAAGCTCTCTAAGGGTGTCTGAGGTCCGGCCTCTGTGTGCGTTCCCATCCACCGTACACGACGCTCACCCACCTCTGCTCCCTCGGCTCCAGCCACAACGACCTTCCTTTCTTTCCCGTTTGCCAGGCTCCTTCCCTTTGCAGAGGCGGGTTTCTCTGCCCTGAACTCTCTTCCCTCTTTCACCTGGGGTGCTCCTACTCATCCTTCGGGTCTTGGCTAAAACGTTACATCTCCAGAAAACCTTCCCTTACTCCCTGACCAGGCCAAACACCTTCACAGAAGCGGCTCTCCTATAACTGTTCACCTCCAAGCCACAGTTGACATTTCACATTTGTGGACATCATCAGATGAATGCCCATCTCTTGCCTTCCGCTGTAAGCCCCACGAGGGCAAGGACCCTGTCTGCTTTTGCCCACCATTCCGTCCTCAGTCCACAGTGCGTGGCATGCAGAGATGCTGGTACATTTTTGCTAAATTAATGATGGTGGACTCATGAAGTCACAACGTGCGTGGGTTCACGTACACGGAGATGGGACTCAGGTCAAGGGACTGGGCTGCAGGGGGCGCTGATGTAACTGGAAGGCAGTGTCTCGTGGGGAGCTGTCAGGCTGGGAGATGGATGGGGTTGGAAATTAAGATGCCAAAGAGCTTCGCATGCTCGCTCCAGCAGGCTGGGCTCCAGCCCTGAGACCTGGAGGATTCGATCTGATCATGATGAGAGAGAGACAAGGGCAGTGGGGGCTGAGAGGGCTGGTCGAGGAGCCCACTCTCTATCCCCCATCAATCTCTGCCTGGAGCCAATGGAGCCAGGCCAGATGGGGAATGTGCTGAGCCAGCTTTTGCACTCACCTGGGCCAACATACCATCTTGTGGCTATAAACAACCACAGCATTGAATATACACGTGAACACAGAACATTTAAGAACCAACTTTGAGCCAAGCTCTGGAGATGCAGACAGCGAACATTTGCAAACCTCGTATCTCACAAAACCTCAACATTGGAAGGGAACTTCATGGCCATTTAATGCTATTCCAAAGCTGGAATCCCTTTTCTAAAATCTCCCAAAGGAGCACTGGATGGTGCAGCCTTTTTACAATACCTGCCCACTGAAGCCTACCAGCACTTGCCCAGCACACAGAGCAAACAATCACCTAAAAAGTCACATCTAGCCACCTTTCCCTCCACACCCTCACATAAACTTCAACTTTTCAGGCAAGCAGGCTTGCATGCAGCTTCAGCCCACAGTCACACAGGATTCTCCTTTGACCCGCTTGAACTAACTCCTAACAGTCAGTGGCTTGCTGCCTCGAATGCACAGACCCATTGTCTCAAAGAACAGCATAAGATTGGAGACCCACACCCCAGGAAAGAAAACCTTCGAGGTTTCTGCCTGTATTTCCTGGTGCCCACCAGTGCGTGGAAATGACCACAAGAAGGATAGGACCTGCATTCTCCCCCAGCCATTGTCTGCTCCACAGCCCTTTGTGTGTGCGTGCGCGCGCGCCTGTGTGTGTGTGTGTGTGTGTGTGTGTAGGTGTGTGCTTCCAGGCGGTGGGGGCTGAGAGGGGATGCTTGCACCTTCCTGGCTCTTAAGCAACTGCTAGGATGGGTTACATGGCACCGGGTCAGGGAGAGGTGGGGAACTTAGGCTTTTTGACAAAGGGGAGCATTTCTGGATTCCTGGAGAGGAAGCTGCACTGTGTTCAGAAAAGCTCCTTTTCTCCTTGGCCACTCTTCCCTTGGGCCTGTGTTTGCTTCCTCATCAAGAGGCAGTTCCCTCCTCGTCCTCCCCTTCAAGAGCACAGCGCTTCTCCCTTGCCTTTCTCTCTCTCACCATCTCACCCATCCATGCCGGAAGGAAATTCCTCACTCTGAAATGGGCCCAGTTCTCTCTTTCCCTCCCGGCCACCAACTTGACCAACCTGCCACCACCCCCTTGTCTCAGTACCTTCCCTTCCCTATTTCTGTGCTGTCTTGTCTTTTTGAGGCCCCGAAGAGTTGACTGAGGGGAATTTGAAGATGTGGGAGGGGGTCTGCCTGTTCTCTGGTTGGAGAGATGAGAGCAGGGAGGGTGGAGATGGAGCTCCTGAGCCCTCCCTCGGTGGAGGGCAGTGCCAGGGCAGGGACCCTACTCCTCCGAGTGTGTGTCTTGAAACCACTCTCAACGCTGGAGGATGAACTGGGAAAAGAATTCATCCAGGTGAATTCAGGTCCTAGGTGGGGGTGGCAGAGGCCAGTCTTTAGGACTCGGCTCCACAGAAGAAAGTGTTTCCCCGGGAGGGGAGGAGCTCAGGAAGCTGGATGCAGGTTTCTGAGGCAGGAGGGTGAAGATGGGACGCCAGGCAGCCCACCCCGCCAGGGACCTGAAGGGCCACAGACTCACCCCACAAAGTAGGAGATGATCAGAAGCTGAACTACTCGGTTGATGATCCCGATGGTCCAGCTCTTCACAACCACCGATTTGGTGGTCTCATAGGTGAAGAAGTCGGATATGCAGTTCATACTGAGAGAGTGCTCAGGGGACACTCAGAAGGGGGCCCAGTGGTGGCCTCAGGAGAGGGAGGTCCCACAGGACAGGGAGACAGGATCACGACCTGGAGGGGGCAGCTTAGAGGGGTCGGAGGAATGGGGAGCCTGTCCCTTTAAGCCAGGCAACCCTAGTCAGGTTCTCTCTTCTCTTGATACTCTGGCTTCCAAGAGACCAGGGCGGGGGACCCCCTTTTTGTTCGTCTCCACCCCACTCCCCTGTGATGTCACAGCAGGGGTGGGGTCTCCAATCCTGGGCTCCTGATTGCCTGGGATGTAGCTGGCTGGAGCCCTCTGGGACTAATGTTTTATCTGCACTCTGTCTACTGTTTCTGTTCTGTTCTCTTCTGCAGCATCCTCATCCCAGCTCACCAGCTGCTCACGCTCTCCCTAAAGCCCTTTGCAATTTCCCGTCCCCTAGTCACCTAACAGCCTGCCTGAACTGAAGACCCCCTTCATTCCTGAGTGCCAGCCAAATTCCACCCAGTTCTGCAGCCATCCCCTCCTTTCCTGAATTGCCCCCAGTGGCATGGGTCAGGGGGAGAGGGTCTCTTGAAAGTTTTTCTGGGTCTTCTGGGGTGTGATGAGTAAAGACTCACATATTTCTAACTCCAGTTGGTAATGAGTTTCACTCTACCTGTAGCATAGCAGTTAGCACTTCTTTTTTTTTTTTCAGTTTATTTATCAAAATCATGTGTTAGATTATGTTTTCCCGAAAGGTTGGGGCTGGGTCTTTCTTTCTTTCTTCCTTCCTTCCTTCTCTTTCTTTTCTTCCTTCCTTCCATTTTTTTTTTCTTTTTCTTTTTCTTTTTTTGGCAGAGACTCGCTCTGTTGCCCAGACTGGAGTGCAGTGGCACGATCTCAGCTCACTGCAACCTCTGTCTCCTGGGTTCAAGCAATTCTTGTGCCTCAGCCTCCCAAGTAGCTGGGATTATAGGCACCCACCACCATGCCTGGCTAATTTTTGTATTTTTAATAGAGACGGGGCTTCCACGTTGGCCAGGCTGGTCTTGAACTCCTGACCTCAAGTGATCTGCCTACCTCGGCCTCCCCAAGTGCTGGGATTACAGGTGTGAGCCACTGCGCCCAGCCAGGGATGTTTACGTCTTGTTCAAGTTCCTCAAATCCGAGAAGTGTGCTAAATTAGTCATAGGCCCTCAATATCTATCTATTAAACCCAGTTGAATTTATATTGCTAGATAATGCTGGAATAGCCACTACTCAGAGGTTAAAGCTATGAATTCAGGGGAGAAGGGTGCATTCCTGTTGTCTCTTACCTCAGGATTGAGTTAGCAAGCTGGTGTACTGATTGTCAGGGAAATCTTGAGTTTACATATTCTGTACTAATGTCTTCATGTAGGACACATATCATCAATCATTCTGAACATACAGTCACTGTGATTCTGACAGAAGATAACTGGACTGGTGGTGGTAAGGAGGTCTGTGTCCTAGCCTTGTTGCCAACGCACTGAGACCCTGGGCAACTCACTCCCCTTTGGGTCTCAGTATTCCCATCAGTAAAAAGAGGTTGGGGTAGAAAAACTAAAATATATTTTCCAGGTCTGGTCTCTGATGTTGCAAAAATGCACTCTGGGACTATATGAGGGAGAGCTGGCTTCCGCAACCCCAGGATGATGTGGTTTCAAATCAGTTCTGGCTCCAAAGTGAATCTGATACCAGGACTTGAACTGGATACGGCCATTTGTCAGCCTCTTGGGGGACCTATACATTTCGGTTAGGGATGTGAAAATTTTGGGTGTAGACGGCGAACTTGACAGGTCAGCCAGAAAGCAGTGCACCCACGGTGACACCAACACCCGCATTCTCTCCGCAGCCAGTGCGAGAGGTCGTTTCTTCCCACAACTGTTCAAATACTTTTCTTCGTGTTCCATCGACTCCTTTCCATGACACAGAAACTATTTTGCAGAGAAACGGGCACGCATCATTTCAACACACACCCCCACCCCATTCCTGTACTAAGCTAAGTCTGATACAATAAAACTACACAATTTCTCTTCAGTATCTAGTCTCCACTGAAGAAGTGTCTGTAGTTTCTAAAGAGCCCTACACAAATTTTCTAGGCAGATTCCACCCGGCTGAGAGAGACTTCACGGCAACCACTCTTCCCTCAGGTCCTCCAGAGTCGCTGACGCTCTATGCGACTGTCTCGCAGGCGGGCCGGGCTCGCGTCTCTCTAGCCAGCTCGTCGTCTCTGTGGCCTGTGCACGGCTTCCGGTGGCGGGACGTGGGGCCGCGCACGCGGGAAAAGCTTCCCCGGTGTCCCCCCCATCCCCCGCCCCCCCGCGTCCCCCCAGCGCGCCCACCTCCTGCGCCGGGGCCCTCGCGAGGCTGCAGCCTGAGGAGGTAGGTGGTGGTCGTCCCCCGGTCCCAGGAAGGCAGGGGCGCCCCTCCCCCAAGGGACGCTCGACATGGACCATTCCGCGTTCGAAACCGCGGGGAGCGGGCGAATCCATCCTGTGGGGCGGGGGTGAACCGGAGGCCCGCGGGGTGGTGGGAGCGCTGCGAGGGAAACCCTGCACTCTGAGCTGGATTGGGGCGCGTGCGAGGTGCGGGCTCCGGGCTGACCCTGGGGTTCCGCTGCTCGTTGCCATGGCTCCCGCCAGAGCGGCTAGAGCGGGCATCGGGTTGGGTGTCAGCGGTATTCCAGGCCCGGTTCTCCACCTGGGCTTAGGCCTGGACCCTCGAGCGCTGCAGCGTCCGTCTGTAGGTTTCCAGGCAGAGGAAATCCTGAGACATCCCAGGCGCAGTTGGGAGTTGCTGCTGTGCTCCATCCGTGAGCACAGCGAGGTGCTGTCTTTCATGCTTATCTGTCTTCCTCTTGAATTTAGATTCCCAACCTGCTGAGCATCCGCCCACCCACTCAGGAGTTGGGGCCCAGCCCCCAGTTTACTCGGTTTCCCTTGTGCAGCCTGGGGCTCTGCCCAGGCCACCACAGGCAGGGGTCGACATGGCAGAGACACTGGAGTTCAACGACATCTATCAGGAGGTGAAAGGCTCCATGGTGAGAATGGCTTGGGCAGTTGATACAAGTAGAGAGAAGGAAGGAGGGTAGAGTTTTTGTCCATTAACGAGAGCTTGCTTTGGTAATGTTATTTTGGAAAAAGAGGACTCAGTATAACGTGTACCTAGTGTCTCCCCCAACACGAGGCAATACTGAGAGATAGTCTCAGAGTTATAGGGACCGTATATGCTCTTCAGTTCCCAATTCCTGTTTTACAAATGAGGAAACTGAGAATCTGTTAAGGATTCTAAATACCAGAGCCTGGTTTGGAATCTAGACTCCTTGCACCTCAGCTGTTGCTCCTGCATTGACAATCTGCCCAGCCCACTCGCAGCTGGAAAGTGTGTTGGGTAGAACTGTACCCAGGACATGCTGTGTACTGTCCCCATGCATCTGGGCCTGCTTTTCTTACAGAATGATGGTCGACTGAGGTTGAGCCGCCAGGGCATCATCTTCAAGAACAGCAAGACGGGGAAAGTGGACAACATCCAGGCTGGGGAGTTAACAGAAGGCATCTGGCGCCGTGTTGCTCTGGGCCATGGACTTAAACTGCTTACAAAGAATGGCCATGTCTACAAGTATGATGGCTTCCGAGAATCGGTGAGCTGTCCCATAGCTATAAACCCCCTTTTTACTGCATCATCTTGTTTTAATCTTCTAGAGACTCGAGGTTCCTTCCTCATGTAACCCTGTGATTGCTAGTTTGGGCTCCTTAGAGCAGGACTGTGAGGCCATGAGGCAATCAGTGTTCGGCTTTGAGTGTTGAAGTCTTGTGAATTTCTGTGTGCCTTGACTCCAGAAGATTTTCTTCTGTCTTGATTTAGATACTAGTTTCTACCTGTGACTTTTATCAAGGTTCAGGATCTTAGCTTGATGTCTTTTTGTGTTTTTTTTTTTTTTTTTTTGAGACAGGGCCTCGCTCTGTCACCCAGGCTGGAGTGCAGTGGCGCAATCTCCGCTCACTGCAGCCTCGGCCTCCTGGGTTCAAGTAATCCTTCCACCTCAGCCTCCTGAATATCTGGTACCACAGGCACATGCCACCATGCCCAGCTGATTTTTCATAATTTTTGGTAGAAACGGGGTTTCGCCACGTTACCCAGTCTGGTCTTGAGCTCTCAGACTCAAGGGATCGCCCACCTTGGCCTCCCAAAGCGTTGAGATTACAGGCATGAGCCATTGCGCCTGGCTAGCTTGATGTCTTAAAGTGTGGGTTTCCATTTTGAACTGCTTGAGTTAAAGGCTTTATTTGATTTTAATTTCCACTTTCATTAAAGTAATACCTATACAAAGTTTATAAAATCAGATGACCCATAATCCAGTGGCTAGAAGCAACCTCTCTAAACCATCTTTTAAACAATGTTAGAGCTGGGTTGCTAAGTCATCATGAGTTTCTTTTTTTTTTTTTTTTTTTTTTGAGACGGAGTCTTGCTCTGTCGCCCAGGCTCGAGTGCAGCGGCGCGATCTCGGCTCACTGCAAGCTCTGCCTCCTGGGTTCACGCCATTCTCCTGCCTCAGCCTCCCGAGTAGCTGGGACTACAGGCGCCCACAACCTCGCCCGGCTAATTTTTTGTATTTTTAATAGAGACGGGGTTTCACCGTGTTAACCAGGATGGTCTCAATCTCCTGACCTCGTGATCCAACCGCCTCGGCCTCCCAAAGTGCTGGGATTACAGGCGTGAGCCACCACGCCCGGCAGCAAGAGTTTCTTATAAAGCCTATTTGGGACAGTTTCTCAGAAATAGATAATCCCAGGACATTCAAGTCGGTGTTAAGGCCACCAGGGTTTACTGGGATTGCGTTTTCTTCCCTCCACCCACAGGAATTTGAGAAACTCTCTGATTTCTTCAAAACTCACTATCGCCTTGAGCTAATGGAGAAGGACCTTTGTGTGAAGGGCTGGAACTGGGGGACAGTGAAATTTGGTGGTGAGTCCTGGGGAAGACTGAGGTTTGGGGAGGAAGATAGGGTGAAGGGCTTCAGCCTTTTACTTGTTTTGCTCTTTTCCTTCTGCCACTGTCTGGTTTCCTATCTGTTTGCATGTTCATCGTGTGTTTATTGAGTACCTACAGTTTACTGGGCACTGTGCCTGGGGTTGGGGTTACAGTGTAAAGAGACTAACCCCAGTATCCTGTCTCTGTGGAACTCAAGTTTGGTGGGAATGTTGCTTATGCAGACTTAAGGGGAGGAGCTTGTGGCTTGACAAGCCCTTTCCTCACAGGGCAGCTGCTTTCCTTTGACATTGGTGACCAGCCAGTCTTTGAGATACCCCTCAGCAATGTGTCCCAGTGCACCACTGGCAAGAATGAGGTGACACTGGAATTCCACCAAAACGATGACGCAGAGGTGTCTCTCATGGAGGTCCGCTTTTATGTCCCTCCCACCCAGGAGGATGGTGTGGACCCTGTTGAGGTGAGGCGTCCCCTGGTTGCCTTGGCAGCAGATGGTGCTGAGCAGGCATTGGCTGGCCTGGGAGCAGGGCCTGCTGCTTGGTTACCAATGTGTGCTTTTTGCAGGCCTTTGCCCAGAATGTGTTGTCGAAGGCGGATGTAATCCAGGCCACGGGAGATGCCATCTGCATCTTCCGGGAGCTGCAGTGTCTGACTCCTCGAGGGCGTTATGACATTCGGATCTACCCCACCTTTCTGCACCTGCATGGCAAGACCTTTGACTACAAGATCCCCTATACCACAGTGCTGCGTCTGTTTTTGTTACCCCACAAGGACCAGCGACAGATGTTCTTTGTGGTAAGCCGAAACCCCTATGGCCGGATAATCGTGGTTTTTGCGTGTTAAGTAGACGGACCTCACTGGTGTGCAGAATTCTATGTTAGTGAATCGCAAGTTGTTGTAGAGTATCAATTGGTGCTCTTCCTTACTAGATCAGCCTGGACCCCCCAATCAAGCAAGGCCAAACTCGCTACCACTTCCTGATCCTCCTCTTCTCCAAGGACGAGGACATTTCGTTGACTCTGAACATGAACGAGTGAGTGTCTCCGTGGACTCGTTTCCTGCCACTGTCCAGGCCGGAGACAGGTGTGCCATTAGAAGGCAGTAGTGTTGTGACCTCACCTTGCTGTCTTTATAGGGAAGAAGTGGAGAAGCGCTTCGAGGGTCGTCTCACCAAGAACATGTCAGGATCCCTCTATGAGATGGTCAGCCGGGTCATGAAAGCGCTGGTGAACCGCAAGATCACAGTGCCAGGCAACTTCCAAGGGTGAGCATGTGGGCCTGGGATCCTGCCCTGCCTGGGTATGGGAAATGCTGTGTCTCCTTGGTAAACCCCTCCTGAGATGGGATTGCAGCCTGTTACAGGTCTGGATGGGACCTTGTGTCACAACAGGTGTCAGCGCCTCTGTCAGAACAGCTCAGTGAGGTTTACTTAGTCGAGGACATGAGCACACATGTCGCTGCTGCTAGATGTGCCCTTTGCTTCTGCTGAGGTTGGCACTAACCAGGCTCCCTGCACCCTCTGTCAGGCACTCAGGGGCCCAGTGCATTACCTGTTCCTACAAGGCGAGCTCAGGACTTCTCTACCCGCTGGAGCGGGGCTTCATCTACGTCCACAAGCCACCTGTACACATCCGCTTTGACGAGATCTCCTTTGTCAACTTTGCTCGTGGTACCACTACAACTCGTTCCTTTGACTTTGAAATTGAGACCAAGCAGGGCACTCAGTATACCTTCAGCAGCATTGAGAGGTGAGAACCTCCACCCGTCACTTTCTGGGCATCCTGGTCCTGAGCCAGCTTTGTCCAGGAAACCCGGCATGGCCTGCGGCACTCTCCAACCCTAGAGCAGAATTTTTCTTCTGCTACATCAGGATTTGGTCATTTTCCCTGGAGTGCTCAGACTTTAGAAATCTCTCCATTGCTTTCTTTCTAATCATTTAAAAAAAAAAACAAAAAACTTTTTCTGTATTCTGAAAGCTATGTCTTCACTACTGACCTTTTTTCTCCTCTACTCCCCACAATGGAAATGCTATTTCTTTCCTGGAATGAGTTTTGTGCCTGAGAACATAGCAGCTAATGCTTATTTAGTGCTCACTGTGAGCTAAATGTTTTATAAGCATTTTCACGTGTAATCCTCATATCAACCTTGTGAAGTATGAAGACATGACCACACCCCCTACCCCACACTTACTCCACCCTGAGCTTATTTGGTAAACAGATGCGCACCCCTCCCTGCCTTTTCTTTCCCAGAGCTCTTCACAGCCATGCAGGTTCCTCTTTCAGGACTAATGTCAGGCTCTGGCTCTGCCTTACTGCTGTCCTCTGGGGGTCTCTAAGCTGTTGGGTTGGGTAGCATGGTCAGGAACTCCAGGCTCCACAGTCTACCCCAGCTCATGGAATCAGAACGTTGTTTAGTCCGCCCCTGTGTCGGCACTACCTCTCTGGTAACATGGTGCATGTCCCCTCACAGGGAGGAGTATGGGAAACTGTTTGATTTTGTCAACGCGAAAAAACTCAACATCAAAAACCGAGGATTGAAAGAGGTACTTCTGTGTGGGGAGCATGAGACCCTCTCCTGGTCTTTCTGTAGGGGAGAAAGGGGTGGAGATTTTTTCCGGCTTCTTTTTCACTCTTTCTTCTCTTCTTACCCTTATAGAAAAAAGAGGTGCGTGTGACCCTTTCCCCCTCCTGGTGCAGGTTTCCTCTGCATGACCTTAGACCAGTCTATGCAGCCCCTCAGGAGCCCCCAGTGGGGCTGGGAGAGGGAGGGGCTTGGGGCTTGGACTAACCCAGTTGGCAGGAAGTACTTGGGCGTAGGCCCTGCACGTTGGCTGTGTGTGGACAATCCAGCCCCAGGTCCTCTGGGAGCTGCTGCTCTGACTTGACAGGCATGGGGGTGTGCTTTTGAGTGTGCAGGGATTCTGGCTCGAGGGTGAGTTGGCCCCACTGTGAACTCTTCCCTGGCTAGGGCATGAACCCAAGCTACGACGAATATGCCGACTCTGATGAGGACCAGCATGATGCCTACTTGGAGAGGATGAAGGAGGAAGGCAAGATCCGGGAGGAGAATGCCAATGACAGCAGCGATGACTCGGGAGAAGAAACCGGTGGGTTAGCCTCCGTGCTGAGCACGAGGATGGTCAGATGTTCCTTGCTGTGGCCCGGGCTGGACTCACCCTTAGGCCAGAGCTGGGTGCCTGGGTGAGGGGGTGGGGATTTCCATTGGGGCAGAAGCTGATGCGTCCTGTGCCCTTTTTCAGATGAGTCATTCAACCCAGGTGAAGAGGAGGAAGATGTGGCAGAGGAGTGAGTTTTGGTGGTACCTTGTGGGGATAAGATGGTGACCCATAAACTTAAAGGACCAGAAGATTTCTGGACATTTCTCATGTCCCAGCATTAGCTACTGACCCGGAATGGGAGAGTGACCTCCAATGAGGTGATACACAAAATGTTTTGGAAATTGTCAAGGGCTTCGTAAGTGCAAGGCACATTTTGAAGTCAGAAAAGTATAGTGGGGTCTATGGCCATACCACCCTGAATATGCCAGTTGGGGCTGGTTCGTAGTTGGATGAGGAGAGAATGGGAATGAGAGCTGGTGCTTGTCACTTATTTCCTGGAGGTCGTCGATTAAGTCATTGAATCTCAATTTCCTCATCGGTAGAAATGCAGTAGTACCGACTTTTTATTAGCAGTGTCAGAAATGTGACTCACTCTCACTTTAAAAGGAAATATATAAAAGGGAATTTCATAAGTTCATGTTACTGCAGAGTCTGGGGATTTAATTGACTTCAGACACTACTGGATTCAGGCACTCAAATCTATTTCATCTGATTTCCGTAATTCAAAATAGGTTTGCCCCATGGAGTGCCCAGTGACTCTCAGAAGCTCAGGGCAGGCTTAATCCTACTGGTTTAAAATAACACCAGAAGCGCCTCTTTTGGTGAACAGCATAGTGAACACAGTGGTTACCTGCCCCTTCCTAGCCTGAGTTGTTAGGATGGGCCAGGGTCTGATGGGCCAGAAATAGGCCAAGTGCCCACCCTTAGAGCCTGTGGTTGGGGTGAGCCCTTCCTGAGTGGGGGCAAGGTGGTTCCCAACAGAAAATTGGGACTCTGCTCTCTTAATCCAGAAGGATTGTAAAAGAATGTCAGGCAGCAAAAAAACAACCAACAGGAGTCCCCTAGTTCAGCCTGCCACACGTTTATGAAGGTGTATGAAAGCTTAATGAGCAAATACTTGTGAAAGTGCCTTGAAAACTGTCCAGCAGCATACAGGTCTAAGGTAGTTCCATTTTTTGAGGAGTTTCACATATATCAGATAAGACTGTCAATTACAGGGGTGGGTACTGGGTTGGATTTAAGTTGGTTTTCTTCTTTTTGTAGTAACTGATTATCTTTTCATCAGAAAAGACTGTAGGGGCCGATCCTTTTGTAGTTCATAAACATGATGGTTGGGTGTTACGTGCGTGTGTGCAATGTGCCGCCCTCCAGCCTTGTTATGATGTTGACACGTTACCCATCTGACATGGAAAAAAAAAAAAGACAAAAAAGACTATAGGGTAGATTAAGGTGATTACTCCGAAGGAAGTGGTGAAGTGGATTTGGGCCATGTTCCAGGCATGAATGAGGCAGTGTTTCTGCCCGTGGTGTCCTGGGAATGGACTAGGACCTGGTTTGGCCATGTCCGGGGAGATCAGCTGAAGCTCATTGATTGATTTTCATTCATTAATTCTGATCAAGTAACCCATTGCTGTGGCTGGGTCTGGAGAGGGCATGGGTGAAGCCACCTCAGTGAATGGGAGGAAGCAGTGTTGGGGATTGGTGGTGGATCCTGTCCTCTGGTCTTCCTCCCTTGACCCTTTTGGGTGGGTATCTTTGGATTTGTTTTCCTCCTGCCTTGAGGCCATGAGGTCCTGTCTTCCCTCCTCAAGTCTAAGCCTGGCTTGCTCTCTGGCAGGTTTGACAGCAATGCCTCTGCCAGCTCCTCCAGTAATGAGGGTGACAGTGACCGGGATGAGAAGAAGCGGAAACAGCTCAAAAAGGCCAAGATGGCCAAGGACCGCAAGAGCCGCAAGAAGCCTGTGGAGGTGCAGACTAGATGGGAGGGGCTGTGTGTGGTGCAGTGGGCGGGGGTGGGGGAGGGTGGGAGGCATTCTCTTTACCTTCTCCTGTCCACCACCAGTAGGACCTGTTCATTGGTCTTCCTTGGGGCTGTTTTTTGTAGCCAATGATTATAGCCTTGAGGGGTATCTTCTTGGAAATTGTTCTCACTAGCCCTGAGATTAATAAGCTTCTGGAAGGTCTGAATTAGGAGATGGGCTTCTGTCCTGGTAAGCTAGGCTCTGAATTGCAGAGGGGAAGGAGATACTATCCTTGCCCTTAGGGAGCGCGTGTCTCGCCTGATGCTATTTAGTCCTCTACTTTTTCTCCAAGTTAAGTGATCTAAATAATTTATTTGGGAAAATGTATGGGTTCTATGGGAAATAGCTGAAGGCGTTTGGGTTCTTATGCAGGTGAAGAAGGGCAAAGACCCCAATGCCCCCAAGAGGCCCATGTCTGCGTACATGCTGTGGCTCAATGCCAGCCGAGAGAAGATCAAGTCAGACCATCCTGGCATCAGCATCACAGATCTTTCCAAGAAGGCAGGCGAGATCTGGAAGGGAATGTCCAAAGAGAAGAAAGAGGTGAGTAGCAGCAGAGGAGGGGTGATGCCTCTCATGGGCTGGTGAGAGGTGCTCTCTTGGCATGGTGAGTCCGATGACTGATAGGGGAGCAGTATGAGCCATTGGTGGGACTTTCTGTATCGATTTTGCCTGCATCAGGGGAGAGGGGGGAAACGGGAGAGGTCTTATTCTTCACTGTTTTTTTCTGTGTGTGTGAGACAGGAGTGGGATCGCAAGGCTGAGGATGCCAGGAGGGAATATGAAAAAGCCATGAAAGAATATGAAGGGGGCCGAGGCGAGTCTTCTAAGAGGTGAGTGTCGAGAACGTGGCCCAGTCACTGATTTTTGTGGCAGGTTTTGTTTGTTTTTTTGTTTTTTATACAGGCCGAAGTTGAGCATTGGAAAGTTAAAGACAGCAGATATGCTTCTGACTGCAGTAGGGTAGTGCTTCTCAAACCTGGGTAGGCCGTTGCCCAAGTATGGGTGATACGATAGGGCATTCAAGTCACTGGGGAAATATGACCCATTTTCGTGGACTATTTTATTTGAAGGTATGGGGGAACGAAAAAACTATTATGGAGTGCAGTGCACAATTCACATGAACTCTAAAAGATACAGCAAGAAATGTCAAGTAGGTTTTGCATATGGGGCTGCTTTAGCCTATGCCCTCTGATTCTTCTGGTGTACTCATGATACTCTCCCTTGGTGCCCTTCAGGCTGACATGGCTATTTACGTTCAGAGTGAAATGGGCTGTGTGGCTGGGATTGAGAAAGGCCTTGTTAAAGCTGGGAGAGGTTTGGTCATGGTGATAGGGGACCTGAAGGCCTAGCTCCTCTTCCCTCTTGCCAATACAGGGACAAGTCAAAGAAGAAGAAGAAAGTAAAGGTAAAGATGGAAAAGAAATCCACGCCCTCTAGGGGCTCATCATCCAAGTCATCCTCAAGGCAGCTAAGCGAGAGCTTCAAGAGCAAAGAGTTTGTGTCTAGTGATGAGAGCTCTTCGGGAGAGAACAAGAGCAAAAAGAAGAGGAGGAGGAGCGAGGTGCGGCAGGAATGTGGGGGCTGTGGGCTGGGCAGCGTGAGGGGCATGTGTGTCTGTGTGGGGTTGGTCTGTAAGAGTAATGAGTTGGAGTGGATGGTGGAATTCTGAGGTTCTGAAGGTGGGTGCTGTAGTTGGGAGGCGGTAGGAAATTGCGGGCCCTTCACTGAAGACTGGGTGGGGCACCCAGGACTCCACCTTTTCCCTGAAGACAGCTTTGGTTTTCAGGACTCTGAAGAAGAAGAACTAGCCAGTACTCCCCCCAGCTCAGAAGACTCAGCGTCAGGATCCGATGAGTAAAAATGGAGGAAGGTTCTCTTTGCGCTTGCCTTCTCACACCCCCAGACTCCCCACATTTTGGTACCAGTTTCTCCTCATGAAATGTAGTCCCTGGATTCTGTGCCATCTGAACATGCTCTCCTGCTGGTGTGTATGTCACTAGGGCCGTGGGGAGACTTCTTAACTCTGTTGCTTCCCAAGGATGGCTGTTTATAATTTGGGGAGAGAGAGGGTGGGAGGCAGGGCAATGCAGGATCAAAATCCTCATCTTACTTTCCCGACCTTAATTAAGGATGTAGCTGCTGCTGGTCCTGTTCAAGTTGCTGGAGCAGGGGTCATGTGAGGCCAGGCCTGTAGCTCCTACCTGGGGCCTATTTCTACTTTTATTTTGTATTTCTGGTCTGTGAAAATGATTTAATAAAGGGAACTAACTTTGGAAACCATGTCTTTATGCTTTCTTTGTAGCCCTGGTTTGTTGCTCCTACTTTTACTGGTGGTGGTTACTGCCCTGGTCAGACTAGGCAGAGCCTGGCCAGCCGGGAAGCAAGTCTCGAGGCACATCCTGTTCTGTTCCCGGCTGGAGAAGCATTGGTTTTCACCCGCCTCTGCCCGGATGGGCCACCTGAGAATCTAGAAATGAGAGCTGATGTGATTAGGAAGTCTCTCCCGGTTACACTCCATTAGCCAACCAAGCTAGGGGGAGGCAGCTCTTGGCCCCATCCTTACCTATGAGTCAAGGGTCTTCCAAGGCTTTAGATAATGAAATCAGGATTGACTGTCCTTCCCGCAGCCGGGGGAGTGGAAACGTGAGCCTGGAGAGTCGGGGAGGATGAGCGTGTGTGTAGGGTGGTGGTGGTTGCAGCCGGGTGGGGGATGCAAGAAAAGTACGGAGTATATGTGAAGCTTTTGTTCTTACGGGAAGAAGGGGGGATACAAACTTCAGTGTAGGGAGGAACCCACGTCTGAGACGGGGCCTGAAAGGAGATAAAGGTCACTACTGAGGAAAGCAGAGCTGCCAGACTTCCTCACCGTGGCTCTAAATCTGAATTGACACAGGAGGGGTGGCCACGTTGCGCGCGTTCTCAGCACTCAGGTGGCTGTACCAGGAAGCCGCTCCAGTCCGCCGGCTGCTACCTTCTTGCCGGCGTAGCTCGATGGTACTGCACTCCGTGCAGGCGGCGGGGCCCGGGAGGGGCCGCCAAGGCAGTCTCTCTAGGCAGTCGTCTCGGTGTCCATTTTACCCGAGCGCCCCCGGCTGAATTGCGTCAGTTTCGCCCCGGTCTGAGCCTGGGGCGGGCCCCTCATCTGCAAGCCTCATGAATAATTGAGTACTGGGCCGCGCCTGTTTGCCTACGGTGGGACGAATTCTGCACGGGCTTCCAACTCCCGGGTTCCACCGGCTCATGCATATTCATGAAGCGCCCTGGGGGCGTGGGCCTGGGCGGAGCTAGGGGCGGGGCCCCGCCGGGGCTCACAGTGGCTTCGTCCCGCGGTGACGGCGGCGGCGGCGGTAGCAGCGGCGGCGGCGGCGGGGACTGGCGTCGGGGCGCCGAGCCGAGCGGAGCCGGATCCCGGGCGAGCGCGTGAGTGCGCGGGGGCGGGCGGGCGAAGGAGGGGGCGGGGTCCGGGATGGGGCGGGGGAGGGGCATGGAAGGAGTGGGCGCTTTCCAGCCGAGACCTCGGGTTGAGGTGGTGGTGGTGAGGGGGTCACCAGGAAAGTTTGCAGGGGCCGGGGGCGCTGGGGACGCTGGAGGCCCGGGGGAAGCTGGCGCGTGTGCGCGGGGGCGGAGGGCGCATGGTCTGGAGCTCGTGCTGGCGGAGCCAGAAGAAAGGGGGGAGGGGGCGAGGGCTTGGGGCGGGGCCGGGGGCGGGCAGAGCCGCTGGAGGGACCCCTGCCTCCCCTTCCCCTGGGCCGCGCTAGCCCCCTCCCCCGGCTCCTTCGGCACGCCCCCAGCCACCCCAGTCCGCCCCCACCTGATCGACGTCTGCAGCCCACCGTCTGTTCGCCGGCTGCTTCACAGCCCGCTCACAGGTCCTCCGCTTCTGCCGCCACCGCCGTCCCCTCCTCCTCCTCCATCCTCTTCTCCTCCTCCTCCTCGGCTGCCGCTGTCCCTTCTGTGTCCAGAGCTCCCCACTGGGCCCCTCCAGACAGCCCATTGCCCGGGGCTGTTCCATCTTCCCGTTGGCCCTCCCTCTTTCCACCAGTTTGCGTGCTGTCCCTGCCGACCTCTCTAGCCTTCGATCCGGCTGGAGATCTTGCGGTCCATAGGGGCGACCCCGCCTGCGCCGAGTCCCCTCCGGGGCTGGAGCTGCCCAGCCCTTCTGGAGGCCTTATCTGCCAGGGGTCAGTTCGTCTCTACCCCGCTACCCTCTACCTCCTGGTCTTTTGGGGGTGGGGAGTGCTCAGATCCGCTGCGATTTTGCAGCTTCTGGCCACAGCCTTGGTGGCCTTGCTCACCTGGGGCTCCTGGCTGGGGTCTCTGAGTTGCTGTGGCCACCTCCGCACCTGGGGACTCTGAGCCCGCCTTCATTGCTGCAGCCCCTCATACCGCAGAGGGGCCCATCAGAACCTCAGGTGAAAGGATTTTTTTGATTCTGAGCCAATTCATTTCCATGTCCAACCACCCACACTATGTCCCTAGTAATAATGTTCAAGGACAAGGAAACAATCTTGTGTTTTAATTTTATTTTTTCTATCATGTGCCCCTCCCCCCACCACACTTGGCCTGGCTCTGCACAGTTATTCACACACCCACAGTGGGCAGTCTTCCGTGGTGGTTGACTGACCAGTGGGTTGACAGTACTGGGTTTCTCTACTGTCTTCATACCCTTTCCCATCTTTGAAATCCCTGGGGCAGGGTTAGCGTTAGGGGAGAGGAGTTGGATTTTGCAGAGGTTGAGCACTGGAATTTGGTGCTGTCTTCCCAGACCAGCTGGAGTGGGTGGTTTTAAGTGAGGCAATGCCCCTTGCAGGTTGGAGAGGGTTGGGTTGTCCTCAGGGCTCTGCACACCGGGTGAGGGAAACTTCCCCCTTGCATGAGAGGTGCAGGGCCCTATTCCCTAGGGTCTCCATGTTTTTGTGGGTGGGAGAGTGCTTCAGGAGCCAGGATGGGAACTGAGGAGGTGGTGGAGTATCTGAAGAACAGGTGACAGGACTAGGGCCTGGGAGAGTGAAGGAATGGTCTGGGAATGCTGGTAGCCTGGGGTCACGGAAGAGGAGGAGGTGGTTATCAGGATATTAGCTCATTGGTGACACTGAATGGAATCACAGTAATCATAGGCAACATTTATTGAATCCTTATTATGTACTAGTCATTGTGCTAAGCAGTTTTCATGTACTATATCACGTAAGCCCCCTCAGGGTCTCAATAATCCCATTTTTCAGTTGGAGACACTGAGGCTTAGAGAAGTCGCACGGCTAGAAAGTGGTAGACCCATCCAGCCTTGAATCTTGGTATATCAGACCCTGAAGCTCCTGTGGCAGGCTTCTACCACAGGGCTGTGCCACTTGGTTTAATTTCTTCTGTTCCCCTCAGAACTCCTTAAAGCCAACCCAAGGCTGGTGAGTGAAGCCCACATAGCCCCTTTTCATAGGCTGTGGCTGTTCCGCCCTGACTCTCTTGGAAGGTGGAGCCCCAGGGAATTTTCCCCCAAGTCACTCCACCCCCCGGATATTCTCAAGCCCTGTCCCGTTCTCCCAGCCCAGGCCTGGGCCGGCTCCTCCTTCCTCTTGGCTAGGCTCTGGAAATCCAGTGGGAGGCCATTGCTATGGCAACAGGACTAGGCCCTGGCTTTACCTCATCAAATTCCAAGCTGAAGCCAAGCGATTGAGAAATTAAAGAAAAAAATATATTCCAGATGTTTACTTTTTATTCCTTATTTTTCCGTGTTTGGATGAGACAGCTCTGAGGGAGGGGAGAGTGGGGCAGGGATGTGGAGGGAGAACAGGGAGAGGGGGGAGAAGGAACCACTCCCAGCTTTGGGAGGGAGGGAGAGAGGGAAGGAGGGTGAGCGGGAAGGGGGAGGCAGGCAATGGGGCGGAGCCCAGGTTGGGGAGGAGCGGGTTTTTCCCGTCTCCCGTGAGGTGATTCACAGACTTCATACTTTGCAACTCTCTAGCTCTGCTTTGAGTAGACACCTCCAGCGGGGCCGTCCTACCCAGGGGGCACTCTGGGGACTGTAAGTGGGGTGTCTTGGAGAGTTTGTCAGAGGAGGGAGCAGTGAGTGACTCCCTGAAGCGCTAGGACTTTGGGGTTAGAAGATAAGAATGGGGAGGATCTGGGAAGAGTTGAGGATATGGCTGCTGGGAACCTCCCTTGACCTCCTCCACCCTCCCCACCCCCCCACCCCCTGCCCCAAGTTCTCTCTTCCTGTCCCACACTCTGCCTCTGCTAGAAATAGGAGACTTCTCTCTGCTAAACCTACTGGCAACGCCCAACTCTTTTTTTCCTTCTCTTCTCTCTCTTTTCCTAGGTCTGCAGCCACCCCGGCTCATACCTTCTCTGCCTCCCAACTCTCAAGGAGGGTCTGCCGCATGTAATGAAAGTGTCTACTCTCAGGGAAAGCTCAGCCATGGCTTCCCCACTGCCCCGGGAGATGGAGGAGGAGCTGGTGCCTGCTGGCTCTGAGCCAGGTACCAATGGGTGCAGGGTGGAGCTGGGTGGCTGGGAGGGGGTGGGAAGGGCAGAGGCTGCCCCCTCTTTCTGTCTTGGGGGGTGGTTGAGTGATGATTCTGTTGAGATAGAGAAGGAGTACCAAGGCAGTGCAGGATGAGTGTGAAAGGTTCTCAGCTTCTCTTGAGACTCTTCAGAACTGTTTGGGATCATAACTTTCTAACAGGTGTAAGAGTAGACAGGGACCTTTGAGATGATACAGATCAAGCTGCATGCTTTGCAGAGGGGGAAACTGAGGCCCACAGGGACAAATGGAGTGTACAAGTGGGAGTTTGAACCCAGACCTCCTGGCTCCTTGCATAGACTCTTTTCTTATATTTAGCCAAATGTGTAGGAGGTAAAGGATTCCATCAGGAGGGTAGTGGATGAGGTTACTTCCAAGGTCATTTAGCTTTATATAGAAGGTAGGTTTCTGGTCCTGTTTTTTTTTCCTCCCTGTAGCAGATTTACTTTTGTTTGACTTAGGTCAATAGTAAGTTTGCATTCCCAGTCACACACCAGATGACAGTGGGGAGGTGGCCTGGGAGTGTGCTATGACTGGGGGAGGAGGCAGCCTGGAGGCAGGATAGAGAAGCTCGGCTGAGATTGAGAGTTTACTATGGTTGATAGAGAAGAGTGTCACATAAGGTGAACAAACTAGATTGGGAATATGGGGACTGACTGCTTGATAGGGGCAGGCAGGCGTTTGTCTGTTGTCTCTTTTGTTCATTCATTCTTTTGTTTGATTATAACTTATAATTAAACTTATGTTAGCTGCAAAATACAGTACAGGAAGAAATAAGTTGCCAGGTGGGTCCTTACATAGCTTCAGCTTAAAAGGGGAATTGGCTAAAACATTTTGGGAGTTTGAAGAAGGAAGAAGATGCTTCTGGGATGTGTGTAGAAAATCAAGGAAGGCTTCACGGAAGAGGTGGCATATGACTTGTGTCTAGAAAGATGTGAATATTCTTAAATTGGAGGGTGGGAGATGAGGTGGAACAGGAAACAAAGGAGTTCTGCTTCCTGGTTCTTCTGACAGCTCCCCTGCCAACCCTTTCCTTTTGGTAGGTGACACTCGGGCCAAACCCCCTGTCAAGCCCAAACCCCGGGCTCTGCCTGCCAAGCCAGCCCTGCCTGCCAAACCCAGCCTGCTGGTGCCTGTTGGGCCTCGGCCTCCCCGGGGTCCCCTGGCTGAGTTGCCTTCTGCCAGGAAGATGAACATGCTGGCAGGACCCCAACCCTATGGTGGCAGCAAGCGCCCGCTTCCCTTTGCACCAAGGCCTGTGGTTGAGGCCTCCACTGGAGGAGAAGCCATCCAAGAGACTGGGAAAGAGGAGGCTGGGAAAGAGGAGCCACCCCCGTTGACACCCCCAGCTCGATGTGCCGCCCCAGCGGGCGTACGGAAGGCCCCTGCCCCTTTCCGCCCAGCCTCAGAGCGCTTCGCGGCCACCACGGTGGAAGAGATCCTGGCCAAGATGGAGCAGCCTCGGAAGGAGGTCCCTGCCAGCCCTGACCGCCTGTGGGGTTCCCGCCTCACCTTTAACCACGATGGCAGCTCGCGGTATGGCCCCAGGACCTATGGCACGACCACTGCTCCCAGGGATGAGGATGGCAGCACCCTCTCCAAGGGACGGTCCCAGGAGGAGCCAGTAAAGCCTGCAGCCGAGTGCCAGGAAGAGCACAGCAGGACCCCTGAGGAGAGGTGAAGGGTGGGAGGTTGTATGTTTTGTGGCAGCCTGGAGGTCAGGTGGGGTGGGATTGGGTGGGGGCTGGGGACCAAGTGCATGACCCCGTATAGGGTTGTGACTTTTACCCGTAGATTGCTCGTGTGCCGTGAATACAGGCAGATCCCGATCTAAGTCACAAGTCATTCCCCAGCAGATGGTGTTATCATTACTGTATGCTTTTAAAGTTGTAGTTTTCGTTACAGAATTGATGTAGGTTTATGTTAGAGAGTTCAAGTGTATAGTACAGAAATTTAATAGACAATAGATTTTTTTTTTTTTTTTTTTTTGAGATGGTGTTTTGCTCTTGTCGCCCAGGCAGGAATACAGTGGTGCAATCTTGGCTCACTGCAACCTCTGCCTCCCAGGTTCAAGTGATTCTCCTTCCTCAGCCTCCCAAGTAGCTGGGATTACAGGCGTGTGCCACCACACCTAGCTAATAGTTTTTTTGTATGTTTAGGAGAGATGGGGTTTCATCCTGTCGGCCAGGCTGGTCTTGAACTCCTGACCTCAGGTGATCCGCCTGCCTCGGCCTCCCAAAGTGCTGGGATTACAGGCGTGAGCCACCACGCCCGGCCAAGAAGTTTAGTTTCCATATACTGAGAGCTGGCCACCAAACTTTGCCTCATTGGCATCCGGTTTGTTCAAGGGAGTATTAGATCCATTGTAGAGATGAGGAAACTGAGGCTCAAAAATGACTTCCATAGTCTCGGCAAGTTAAGAGGCAGAGACGGACATCTTGTTTGATTCCAAAGCCTCTGTTCTTAACTGCTAGCTCTTACAGTGGGCAGAGCAGTGTGCCTGTCCTGGGGTGGGCTGCGTGTGTCAGGAGGAGCAGGGCACAGTCTCTCCCTGTGAGGCGGAATCTGATGGGAGAGATAAGACAAGAACACATCTTGATTCCAGGCCAGCTAGTGTCTGCATAGAGATTTTGGCTGGTTGGAGACATTTGCATATGATAACGCTTCTCCAGAGTTGCCACTAGTGGAAAGCAAGGCTGGCCAGGAGGTGCTTCTTGGGGTTGTGGGCACGGGACATTGGAGGAAGAGGCTGAGGCATCTCAGGAGCCATCAGCTGCACAGAGGCTGTCCTCAGTGCTGGGAGAGCCAGCTTGAGGCATGGCTGGCTCCTTGGGCCTTTGACCGCTCTGCTGGGCTCAGAGGCTCCCTTTCTCTTCCTACTGCTATGAGAAGCAAAGGCTGGTGTGGTCTGGGCCGAGCGGGAAACTGAGAGTCCGTGCCCTGCCCTGCCCTGCCCTCTGGCCTTGCCCTTCTCTACCTTCAAGTGTCTGGAGCCTTGGCCCCAGAGCCAGTCCTTTGCCTGTCCCAGACCAGGGTGCTGTGAGGTCACACTCTTGCCCAGGCTGGGTTCCACCCGCCATCTTCCTTGCCTCCCTCACTCCAAGGAGGGCTTAAGAACAACTTCAACCCTGGAAAATCACTCTTTCCTCTTCCCCTCCCCCACTGCAGTTCTTCAAGAAGTATTGGCAAGGCAGCAGGACCAGCTGCACTCTTCCTGGCTAGAGGAGAACTTTAACTCCTTATGGGTTAAGGGAAAGAAGAGTTATGTTTTTAGGAACCATTGAGAGGTCTGGGCATCCAGGATGCTTTTCCTAAAGGAGCTGGGGAATTTAACCCTTCACGCTCAGGTAGGGAATAAGCACTGTCTCCCGGGGCACTTGCCAAATGGAAAATGGACAGATTCTGTGTCCCTAATGGTTCCAGGCAGGGCTCAAGAGTAAATGGCTAGGAGGGTTTAACCTTTGGGTGCTGTTAAAGTTGCATTGGGAGACTCTCTCACATTCTCATTCTGTGACAGACTCTAACATTCCGTGCTTCCATTTCCTGTCCTCGTCCCTCACAGGAGCCTTCCTTCCAACCTGGCCTTCAACGGGGACCTGGCTAAGGCAGCCAGCTCGGAGCTACCTGCTGATGTGAGTTATCCTCCGGTTATGAATCAGAATCACGTATTTTAGAGCTGGGAGGGTCATCTGAGATCATCTTTTCTACTGTCCTTGTAGTTCAGATGGGGAAACTGAGGCCCATGGAGAGAGTGACTCACTGGAGGACTGACTGGGATTTTTCGACTCCCAGGCCAGTGCTCTTGATCACCAAAGTGGCTAAGTGTGGTTCTGGCCATAAGGCCATTCATCATAAACAGTAATGAGAGTATCCACAGCAACTGCCATTGATTAAGTCCCTACTATGTGCTGGGCCTGTCCCAGGAACGTTAACTGGCTCAATCCTTGTGATAGCTTTGGCTAGTAGACCCGGTTAGTCCCATGTGAGAGATGAGGGCGCCTGTGCTCACAAAGGGTAAGTAACTTAGGCTGAGGCAGGAGCTGCCGTGTCTGCCTCCCGTGCTCTCCCTGGCTGGGCTGCCTTTTCTGGGGTCAGAAGAGGGCTGAGTCTCTTTGCTGAGATTTTCTCATTATACTCCTGTTCTTGAAGATGGTCAGCCTGCTTTCTTGAGTAAACAAGGTACAGGATGGCCCTTTTTGCTCATACAGCCCTTGCTAGCTGGAGACCTGACTTGATTATTTATCCATCCAGCAAGCAGTGACTGTTAGGAACTGCCTGTTAGGAACTGGGTGCTGGGGATAGCTGTGAAGGTAGAGAGCACAGGGCCGAGTGTGGTCAGGGAAGGTGTCACTGTGAAGGGCAGAGGCTGAGCTGTGTGCATGTCTGGGGAGCAGCATTCTTGGTAGAGGGCACAGCAAGTACAAAGGCATTGATGCCTTGCTGGCAAGGAGGCCAGGATGTCTGCCTCGCAGTGAGAGAGGAATTGGGTGGTAGTGAGGACCGACGGAGGGTGGGTTTGGATTGTGTCAAGTCTTGAAGGCCTCTGGAAAGACTTTGGCTTGAGTGAGGGCAGCAGGCCATTTGAAGGGTTTGCAGGAGAGGCTTGGGATGCTGCTGTCTTAGTTGTAGAGAGTCACCTGGCCCACTGGATTAAGAATCAGTTGCAGGGAGGTAAGATCAGCAGCATGGACCAGTCAGGGGGCTGTTGGAATCGTCCAGGTGAGAGATGATGATGGCTTGGACCCTGGAGATAGCTTACAGTGAAGATGGGGAGAAGTGGTTGGTTCTGGATAGAATTTGAAGGCATGGTGGAAAGGACTTTCAGAGAGATTGAGAGCACAGAATCAAAGGTGACCCCAAGGCTTTTGGCGTGAGCAACCGGAAGGATGAGTTTATGGTTGCCGAGATGGGGACTTCTAAGGGTGAAGGAAGATCGGGGGAGATGGGAGGAGTTTGCTTGTGGATTTGCTGAATTTAAGATGGCTTTCAGACCTCCATGTGGAAACGTCAAGTGGATGGTTGGGTAGTTGAGTCTGGCCTTCGTGGGAAGCGAGCAAATTTGAAAGGAACACTTGGGAATTGTCAGAGTAGGGATGCTTGTGACGACTGGTTGAGATTACCGAGAGAGGGGATGGTGCAGGAGGGGAGGGCCCAGAGACACAGCCAAGGAGACTGGGAGGATAGTGAGAGAGTCCACCAAATAGAGACAGCCTCCAGGACTAGGGGAGGGCGCCATCAGCTGTCTGATGCCGCTGACAGGTCAAGCAAGGTGAGTGCAGAGAATTGGATTGAGCTTCAGGGAGGTCATCCGTGACCTTGACGAGAGTAGTTAGGTGGTTTGGAGTGGGTTCAAGAGAGAAGGGGACAAGAAGAACTGTGGATATTAATAGTGAATGTAGACAGGGCTTTCAAGAAAATGGTGGTAGCTAGTGAGTGATGTGGGGTCAAGAGTGGTTTTTTGGTTTGCTTTTTTGGTTTTTCAAGACAGAAGAAATTAGAGCAGTTTGTGTACTGATGGAAATGATCCAGTAGAGAGGGAGAAAAAATCAATGATGCAGGAGAGAGGAAGGATTGGCCTCAGCCCCAAGCGAGGACAGTGCCTGATAGCAGAAGGGGAGGCAGAGTGCTTGGGCTCCCATGCAGGAAGTGGGTGGTGTGCCAGTGGGGGGTTGTCGGGGTGGGAAGGGGTTCTCTGCTGGTGGCCTCTGTGTTCTCAGGGAACAGGAAGCAAGGCCATCAGCTGAGAGAGGATTGGGGGAGGTGCGGAGGTCTGACGGGAGAAGATGCTAAAACATTGCCTGGGAGAGTCATGGAGTGAATGGGAGGGGGGAGTGCCGTGGGATTCTGGGCAGCTCTGGGGCCGGCTCGAGGTCAGTGGTGAATCTGGAGTGAGACCAGCTGTCACAATTGTGTGTTTTTCTCCAGCCACATGCAGCTACTCAGGTGCTGGGCTAGGATTGGCCCAGCTGTATTGGAGAGCTGTATTTAAACAGGTTAAACAGTGTGATGAAGCAGATGAAGGAGTTGAGCGTTGGGTAAAAAGTGACGTTAATGGTGATAAGAAGAGAGGTAAGGGTATGAGGGGAGTGGGGGACAGTGAGAAAGAATGAGGGTTAAGGGGCTGTGCCACCAGAGGAGCTGAAAATGAGGGTGTTGGGGTAATAGAGTGAGCCTTCAGATAAACGGTGGGGGTGGGCGAGCGGGATACTTGGGACTGAGGTGATGCAGAGGGTGCAGCCACTGGTAAGGCTGAGGTCTAGGGTGTGACCTTGAGAGGATGGGTCGCACCGTCACTGGGGCAGAGGAGGCCAGCGAACCAGAGGCTGGAAGGGTCGCATCTGGCTATGGAGATCACTGTAAGCTATCACAGCAGTGCTGGAGAGGGTTGCAGTGATCCAGCGGTTACGGTTTTCAAGAAATGATGGGTGTGTAAGGGTTGATAACAAGAAGGAATTGTGGGTGCTGTAGTTTAAGGGCACGAGCTTTGAAATTAGAACGTTGTAGAGGGAAGTAAGCATGGAGGGAACAGAAGGGACCTTGAGAAGCAAGCAGGACCCTTTATTTTGCCCGGTCCTAGTAGGTGATGATGTGGGAGAAATAACTGCATGGGAGAAGGTGGCCAGGGAAGCGTGACCTATGTAGAGGGCAAAGGTCAGATGGAGCCAGACTTGCTTCATTGTCTGGGGACAGGTGGAGTGCCAGGTGCTTGGTGCCTCGTTTGTCCCCCTGTTCTCTCCACGTCCTCCCCACTCTGCCCCCATCATTCCATGAGTCCTATGCCGAGGGGCCAGTGTACACATTTCCCTTCACCCTCACCTAACTGGGAGTTGGGCATTGTGGCCACCGGCCCTAATGTACAGATGAGGAAGCTGAGACTCAGAGATACCAAGTGTCTGCCATACGTGAGGGAGGGCACATACTGGTAAGAGGCAGTGCTGGGACGGCTCAAGCTAGGCACTGTCACGTCCCCCAGTGCCTTTTGCCTGGGTCCCATGGCCTTCCTGCTTCCTTGGCACCTCTGGAGTGGCAGGAGGAGCACCCCGTGCGTGCTGTAGCCACTCCTGCGACTGCTCTGTAGCTGCACTGCACCTCAAGTCCTGCTTTGAGGCGAAACCCTCTCTCCCCTCCCGACTCCCACATGCCGAGATGCCTCAATAGCCAGATTCTCAATGTTCCTTTTCCCTTTATAAAGCAGGTGTTCTGGACCCCGAACTGTGGCCTCTGAGGAGATCCTCAGATGAGCTTCGGGTTGAGTGGGTGAGGGGTTCCAACCACCTGAAATGGTAGGAATAAGGCTAGGTACATTCTGGGGGAGGTCTAAAGGGGGCTCTGTGAGAAGTCCTGCCTTGAGTCGTCTATGGGGCCTCTCCCGTCTGTCCTGAGAGGACCCCCTTAGGTTCCAGTTTCCTCCTCCCAGCCTGGGAGAAGTTGACCTGGGGTCTGTGTGGGGTTGGAGGGGACCCTGCCCGCCCCACTGAGAGGTGAGTGACGGCTCTTGACCTTTCTCTTGCAGATTTCCAAGCCCTGGATTCCCTCAAGTCCAGCCCCTTCCTCAGAGAATGGAGGCCCTGCCAGCCCAGGCCTCCCCGCAGAAGCCTCAGGCTCAGGCCCTGGCTCTCCCCATCTTCACTCACCCGATAAGAGTTCTCCCTGCCACTTGCAGCTTCTGGAAGCCCAGAGTCCTGATGCTTCCCAGGCTTCTCCTTGCCCCGCTGTGACTCCATCAGCTCCAAGTGCAGCCCTGCCTGAGGAGGGCTCCCGCCACACCCCCAGCCCCGGGCTCCCTGCTGAGGGGGCTCCAGAGGCCCCCAGACCCAGCAGCCCTCCCCCTGAGGTCTCGGAGCCCCACAGCCTGGATCAGCCCCCTGCCACCTCGCCCCGGCCCCTGATCGAGGTGGGTGAGTTGCTTGATCTCACTCGGACGTTTCCATCTGGCGGGGAGGAGGAGGCCAAGGGTGACGCACACCTCCGCCCCACCAGCCTGGTTCAGCGCCGATTCTCTGAAGGTGTGCTCCAGTCACCCAGCCAGGACCAGGAGAAGCTGGGGGGCTCGCTGGCTGCCCTGCCCCAAGGCCAGGGGAGCCAGTTGGCCCTGGATCGTCCCTTTGGAGCAGAGTCCAACTGGAGCTTATCACAGTCCTTCGAATGGACCTTCCCCACGCGGCCCTCGGGTCTGGGCGTGTGGCGGCTGGACTCCCCGCCTCCCTCCCCCATCACTGAAGCCAGTGAGGCTGCCGAGGCTGCTGAGGCTGGCAACTTGGCTGTTTCCAGCAGGGAAGAAGGAGTGTCTCAGCAGGGGCAAGGGGCCGGGTCAGCTCCAAGTGGGTCAGGAAGGCCTAGTTCCTGGGTGCAAGGGGATGATCCAAGCATGTCCCTCCCCGAGAAGGGCGATGGGGAGAGTCAACCTCAATTCCCAGCTGTTCCCCTTGAGCCCCTACCTACAACTGAGGGCTCACCTGGGTTACCTTTGCAGCAGGCAGAGGAGAGATACGAGTCGCAGGAGCCCTTGGCTGGACAGGAGTCCCCTCTCCCCCTGGCTACCAGGGAGGCAGCCCTGCCCATCCTGGAGCCGGTCCTGGGGCAGGAGCAGCCAGCACCCCCTGACCAGCCCTGTGTTCTCTTTGCTGATACCCCTGAGCCTGGGCAGGCACTGCCTATCGAGGAGGAGGCCGTGACCCTAGCCCGGGCCGAGACCACCCAACCCAGGACAGAGGCTCAAGACTTGTGTAGGGCGTCCCCCGAGCCTCCGGGCCCTGAAAGCAGCTCCCGCTGGCTGGACGACCTCCTGGCTTCACCACCACCTAGTGGTGGCGGTGCAAGACGGGGAGCTGGATCTGAGCTGAAGGACGCACAGTCCCCAAGTACCTGCTCTGAGGTGAGAAGGGGCATAGGGAGAGTGGGACTTCTGGGGACAGAGGCCAGGGCTTGGGTGGGCTTCATTCTTTGAACATGGGTTTTACGTGTTGAGAGCTTGGGCTGTGGTAGCGAGCAAGGCAGCTGTGGACCTGCAGATCGTAGCTCTGCAGAACCGCACAGGACGGTGTGTGGGGTTTCGTGTGAGGCTGTATCCCAGCTTCAGCATTCGCTAGCTGATTGGTCTTGGGAAGAATGTGCCTTAACTGCTAAGCTTCAGAGTGCTTTCATGATAGTAGCGCCGGCCTCTTAGAGTTATATTGTGGGTAAACAAGAGGGGGAAAGCTCTCAGTACAGTGTGTGGCAGGTGCTGAGTATTCAGTCTCTCATTATGGGAATATTGTTCAAGGCAAAATAGTGTAGCCATTTAGAGTGTGGGCTCCTGGGTTGGTCTCCTGGCTCTGCTTTCCTTTGCCCAGGTGTGACCTTGAAAGAGTGACGTTTCTGCCCTCTGCCTCAGTTTCCACATCTGTAAAATGCGGATAAGATGAGCTCTACCTCCAAGGGTGTTGGCAAGGGTTCAATGAGCTGTAATGTCTAAAGTGCTAAGAATAGTGCCTGGTTCATCCTAAGTGCTTAATACGTGTTGGCTTTTACAAACGTTATTAACATTGAGCTCCAGACCTGCTTTGTAGACAGGCAGCTGGGCCTCAGAGGAGGCGAGCCTTGTGCAGTTACCCAGCAAGTTGGTGGCTGGGCCCGGGCCAGCGCCGTTTCCCGGCCCAGTGCCCTTTCTCCTACCAGGCTGCCTCTGAATTTAAGGGCCGGGGGCCAGGTGGCTTTTGAAATTTATTTCTCAAGCCGGGCCTGGGCTGTAAGGGGCGGGGCTGCAGGAAAGGAGGAGCCAGGGGGCCTCTGGAGGCTAGGGGGCGGGGAGGAGGAGGAGCAGGAAGGGGTTAAGCTGACTCCTGCAGTAGGTGTGTCTGTCCCGGGATGTGGGTGACTCAACTGGCTCCTGGGCGGGGCTGCCCAAGCTGCAGCTGCTCCGAAGGGAGCAGGGCCAGGGTGAGGGAGAGCCAGCGCTGCCAGAGCCGTCGGACAGGTCCCAGCGTGGGGAGCAGCCCAGCCCTATCCCTGCGCCCGGCTGGCCGCACCCAGCAGCCCCGAGGCGGGCGGGGGGCGGAGGGCCATGGCCCAGCCTGGGGACGGGGAGGCCAGCATGTCTGTCCTGGAGCGGCTGCTGGCCAACGCTGCGCTGAGGGATGAGGCTGGCCGGCTCCGAAGCCCTGAGCCCAGGGCTCTCCCGCCCACGAGGGTGAGTCAGGGAGCGTGAGGTGGGGGTTGGGGTGCAAGAAGCCCTGGCTGGGATTTTCCCCTGTGCTAGAAGCTGCCCCTCCTGTCTTTCCTGGGCCGAGGTGAGGGCTGAGAGGTCTTCCTGGGGAGGATTGAGCAGACGGCACTTTGGTTGGGGACGAAGGGGCTGGGTACTTACAGGAGGATGGGGGTCAGGTGGGGCGTGGGGGAGGACGGGCTGGAAAAGCTCTCACTGGTGTTGGAACCTTGCCTTGCAAGGGAGGTTGCAGAGAGGCTTTGAATCTTGACCTCTCCTAATCAAAAGGAAAGTACGTTGCCCGCCATTTCTGTGTGAAGACCACTCCTCTCCTGGCTGTTAGCCGAGTATTGCCCAAGGGTTGTAAACATGACCATGGGACCATCGATTGAGTGCCCACTGCATGCCAGGCATTATGCCGAGTGCTTGGTCTGAATGATTTCGTTTAATCCTCTCACACCGGCCCCACGCAGTAGGAATTATCTTCATTTAAGGATGAGGACGCTGAGGCCCCGAGTGGTTAAGTTATTTGCTCAAGGTCACACAGCTTTCTGTGGCCAAAGTGGGGCTTTCAGGCACTAGGCAGTGCTGACTCTGCTGGATTGACTCCCACCCCGATTGAATCTAATCGTTGTTTCTTTGTCTGTTTTTTTTCTTATTCCCAGGGACTCCTTGGCTGGTCCCAGAAAGATCTGCAGAGTGAATTTGGGATCACAGGAGACCCACAGCCCAGCAGTTTCAGTCCTTCCAACTGGTGTCAAGGTGCTTCTCAGGACTATGGCCTTGGGGGTGCAAGCCCTAGAGGAGACCCAGGTCTCGGAGAGAGGGACTGGACCAGCAAGTATGGGCAAGGAGCTGGGGAAGGGAGCACCAGGGAGTGGGCCAGCAGGTGTGGCATCGGCCAGGAGGAGATGGAGGCCAGCAGCAGCCAAGACCAGAGTGAAGTGTCTGCCCCAGGGGTGCTCACAGCCCAGGACCGGGTAGTTGGAAAGCCAGCCCAGCTTGGCACTCAGCGGAGCCAGGAGGCAGATGTTCAGGACTGGGAGTTCAGAAAGAGGGATTCCCAGGGCACTTACTCCAGCCGGGATGCGGAACTCCAGGACCAGGAATTTGGGAAGAGAGATTCACTGGGTACTTATAGTAGTCGAGATGTAAGCCTTGGGGACTGGGAATTTGGGAAAAGAGATTCTCTGGGTGCTTATGCCAGCCAAGATGCCAACGAGCAGGGTCAAAATTTGGGGAAGAGGGACCACCATGGCAGGTACAGCAGCCAGGATGCCGATGAGCAGGACTGGGAGTTTCAGAAGAGAGATGTGTCACTTGGCACCTATGGCAGCCGGGATGCAGAGCCGCAGGAACAGGAGTTTGGGAAGAGCGCTTGGATAAGGGACTACAGCAGTGGTGGCAGCTCCAGGACCCTTGACGCCCAGGAAAGAGGCTTTGGAACAAGACCCTTGAGCTCTGGGTTCAGCCCCGAGGAAGCCCAGCAACAGGATGAGGAATTTGAGAAGAAGATTCCAAGTGTGGAAGACAACCTTGGAGAGGGCAGCAGGGATGCTGGCCGGCCAGGACAGAGAGAATCAGGGGGCTTGTTCAGTCCTAGCACTGCCCACGTGCCGGATGGGGCACTCGGGCAGAGAGACCAGAG
Source organism: Macaca nemestrina (assembly GCF_043159975.1). Lineage (NCBI taxonomy): Eukaryota > Metazoa > Chordata > Mammalia > Primates > Cercopithecidae > Macaca > Macaca nemestrina. Next base: position 16,126,159 of record NC_092136.1, read on the forward strand.
CAGCTGGCAAAACAGTGATGCTAGCCGGGAGGTGGGAGGGCATCAGGAGAGACAGCAGGCAGGGGCTCAGGGCCCTGGCAGTGCTGGCCTGGAAGATGGGGAGATGGGGAAGCGAGGCTGGGTCGGTGAGTTTAGCCTCAGTGTTGGCCCCCGGAGAGAGGCAGCATTTAGCCCAGGGCAGCAGGACTGGAGCCCGGACTTCTGCCTCGAGGCCAGTGAGAGGAGCTATCAGTTTGGCATCATTGGCAACGACAGAGTGAGTGGTGCTGGCTTTAGCCCTTCTAGCAAGATGGGAGGTGGTCACTTTGTGCCTCCTGGGAAGACCACAGCTGGCTCGGTGGACTGGACTGACCAGCTGGGTCTCAGGAACTTGGAAGTGTCCAGCTGTGTGGGTTCCGGGGGCTCGAGTGAGGCCAGGGAGGATGCCGTGGGACAGATGGGCTGGTCAGGCGGCCTGAGCTTGAGAGACATGAACCTGGCCGGCTGTTTGGAAAGTGGAGGGTCTGAAGAGCCCGGGGGAATTGGAGCTGGGGAGAAGGACTGGACTTCTGATGTGAATGTGAAGAGCAAAGATTTGACTGAGGTCGGGAAAGGAGGAGGCCACAGCCAGGCCAGAGAGAGTGGCGTGGGGCAGACCGACTGGTCAGGTGTGGAGGCCGGAGAGTTCCTTAAATCAAGGGAGCGTGGAGTTGGACAGGCAGACTGGACACCTGACCTCGGGCTGAGAAACATGGCCCCAGGGGCAGTCTGCAGTCCTGGAGAGCACAAAGAGCTTGGGGTGGGCCAGATGGACTGGGGTAACAATCTGGGCCTGAGGGATTTGGAGGTGTCCTGTGACCCAGAGTCTGGAGGTTCTCAGGGGCTACGGGGATGTGGGGTGGGGCAGATGGACTGGACCCGGGACTTGGCCCCCCGGAATGTGGAGCTCTTTGGGACTCCGAGTGAAGCCAGGGAGCATGGGGTGGGCGGGGTCAGCCAGTGCCCAGAGCCCAGCCTGAGGCACAATGGCAGCTTGTCCCCTGGCCTGGAGGCCAGAGACCCCTTGGAGGCCAGGGAGCTGGGGGTTGGTGAGACAAGTGGGCCAGAGACCCAGGGTGAAGATGACTCCTCGTGTTCCTTGGAGCCACACCCTGCAGACCGTGGAATGGAGACAGGAGAAGCCCTCAGCTTCGGAGCCAGGTAACGAACGGAGCCCTCTCCCAAGTGTGGGAGGGAACATGTGAGGGTTATCCAAGAAATTGGAACCTTTCTGAGGAGGGAAGAAACAGTTTTTCCTGAGGACTTTTAGTGTTTGGAAGATTGAGACATTTTAGACTAAGAATTTTTAATTCTACTTAAAAAATTGAAATGCGATACACATACAGGTGAGTTCTTTTTGGGAAGGATGACTAATGTGTTACTTTTGCAACCCATGTTTGAGCTTTCTTGGTGATTTAGAATTGTGACTGTGATGGGGGAAATGGTGCGTGTCATAGCTTGGATGGTTTCTGGTGGGTTCTACTCTTGTACACAGTAGCCGTTCCGCAGGCCTCTCAGCCCTGAAGCCACAGGTGGTTTCATAGGTGTAGGGCAGAGAATTCTGTCTCTTCTTGGCTGGGGCCACCACAGCCAGGAGTGGAGTGGACAGTGGCACCCACGGGTTCTCAAAGAGGTTAGGGACTTTGTGCTTCTTGCCTGTCATGAAGCCTGGAATAGCACGTTCAAGAACCTGAAGGGTATGGGGACCTGGCCCCATGACTTTGGCCTCTATGTGCAAAGTTGCTGAAGGAACTTTCCAAAGGCTTTGCAAGCCAACCACAATCTGTTTCGTGGCTGTTTTAAAACCAGCTGAGATGATTTTGCAGCTGAGAAAGGTGCTAAAAAGGCATTGCATCCGTTTTGTTAACATTTGCATCCATTGAGATTCGCTTTTATTCCCTTTAGTGAGTAGCACATGTTTCCTTTTCCAGCCCACAGTGGGAGCGTCTCACTGGGTATGTGGGGAAGGCAAGGGAAGTGTGTGGGGGGGAGTTTTATAAGTGGAAGGGGTTGGTGATGGGAGGAGAGGAGCAGGAAGGGGCTAGAGAGCATCATGGTGGTCTTGGGGAGTCAGAGAGGCATTTGGGATGGAGGAGAAGGAGGGAGAGAGGAAGGTGGGCCCAGGGAGATGCCCAGGGGGGTTTGAGGAAGGGGAGCTTCCTGACGACTCAGGCTGTTGAGGGGGTGGTGATGGAGCACAGGGAACCACTGAGGCTGCATTGAGGACTGCAAGGAAGAGGGGAGGGTGCAGGACTAGGAGTCGGGAGGCCCTTGTGGTCCTGGGCAGGTTGCTGGGCTCTGAGCCTCAGTTTCTCAGGGTTTGACTCAGAAAGTGCAGAGTTCCAACTTTAATGTTCCTGGTGCAGGGGAGAGTCCAGGCTTGGCGTGGTTATTCCTGATTTCTCTTCCTGGGACTCATAGACCTTTGCACGCCCCATGCTTAACCACACATCTTACCTCATTGATCTTCCCAGCTGCTCTGTGAGGCCGGAAAGGGATTTTTATCCTCTCCGCTGGCAGGTGGAAAGGTGGTGTGACACCTTAAGGGCAAAGAGTCGGGAGTACCTCTTTCTCACTTGCTTATGTTAACTGCTTTCAGGTGTGGCCGCTGTGGGACCCCCCCCACAGCTCTCTGCCTTTCCCTTCTGTGTGGGGTGGCTCTTGAGAAGTGGAAAGTGATCATCTTGTTCCCTTAGTTTAGGATAGAGGGAGGTGGGGCCGGGATTGTGGTGGAACTAGGTTAGGGGAAGAGGAGGGTAGCGTTGGAGAAGCAGGGAAGCACTCAGCTCTCCGAGCTTTGGTCTCATTGTGCCTTTAAAGCACCCAGGCTTTTGTGGTTGTGTTACCATAATCTGGTCAGTGTTGACTTTAACCCGAGTTCAGGGGTTAGCCGTGGTGCCATACAGGTGAGCCTCATTGTATGCAACAGAAAGCGCGGCTCCTCAAAAGCCGAATGGAAACAGTTGCTTTAGAGAGGAGTTCCAGGGGCTTGTTTGAATTTTATGCTTTCGGGCAGCCTTTTCTGAAATGTGTCCTAAAGAATACCAGTCTGTGAATATGTTTGGAAAATGCTGGGTACTCTATGGCCATACAGAAGACTTAGTCTGTATATTAGCATATATTAGTACTTTAAAGACAAGTAATGCACTATTTTCCAAACTAATTTGGCTAATATCCAAGAGCCTAGTGTTCTGAGCAGGGAAATTCTGATGTAGGGAAATTCTACACTATGGGCACTTTCTCTTTTTTTTTTTTTTTTTGATGGAGTCTCGGTCTGTCGTCGCCCAGGCTCCCAGCCTGAAGTGCAGTGGTGCGATCTTGGCTCACTGCAACCTCTGCCATCTGGGTTTAAGTGATTCTCCTGCCTCAGCCTCCTGAGTAGCTGGGATTACAGGCATACATCACCACGCCTGGCTAATTTTTGTATTTTTAGCAGAGACAGGGTTTCACCATGTTGGCCAGGCTGGTCTTGAACTCTAGACCTCATGTGATCTGCCCACCTCGGCCTCCCAAAGTGCTGGGATTACAGGAATGAGCCACCGTGCCTGGCCCACTATGGGCACTTTGTCTTTAAAGAAAATTTTGGAGGTTCCCTTTGTAACGAGAAGTCCTTGAGAATAGCTCAGAGGGGCCTGGCTTTAGGTCCATCTGCCAGGCTTGCGCTCTGATTCTGTCACCACCTCTGTGACCTTGGGCAAGTTTGTTCTCTTCTGCAGGCCTCCGATTCCTCATATGTAAGTTGGGAGTCACTTACACCCAGTACTCACGGGGCTTTGTTGATTAGTCCTCACAAAAACTAGGGAAACTGAGACGCAGAGAGGCAGTGTGGCTGGCACCAGTTCCCGCGGCTGGTGGCTGTGGGTTTTTCTTGTCCCCCTGGGCCCAAGCCTTGCAGTCCTCTGTGGCCATCCTCCCTGTCTCTTTGGGGTCAAGGTCAGCTGCTGTTTCTCTAGACAAATCTTTCCAGCTTCACTCCTCCCTCATTTCAGGCTTCAAAACACTGGGATATTCACGTTTTGTAGTTCCAGCACCATGTTTGCCTCTGGAACGGTGGTGGAGGGTGGGGTGGGATACGGTCTTGGTCCTCAGGGTACTCTAAAGTTTAGATCAGGTGAAGGGTGTAGATGCGACAAGATGAGGCACATCCTCTCTGGCCAGGGACCTGTGTTGATGATGATGACTATCCTAATTGTTGTATTTATCAAGTGCTAACTATGTGTTAGGCACGTATTTCTGCCAACAAACTGGAACAGTTCATGTACTTTTATTACCCCCATTTTACAGATAAAGAAACTGAGGTTCAGAGTGGGACAAGTAACTTGTGGTCAAAGCCACAGGCATAGGAGGAGACAGAGCCTAGCTGTGTCCTGGAGGGGCAGGACTCAGCCCCTGTGTTCCTAACTACCCCTCTTTCCTGCTCCCATGCCGGGAGGGGCTCAGCTTGTACGTGATCTGGGCGCTTAGGGGTAGAAAAGCTGCTTCTAAGATGAGGTGAAGGGCGAGTGGGGTTTAGTCCGGCTGGGTGGACGTAGCTGTACTTCCTTGGGCTCTCCCCACTCGCCACTCTCCACTCCTCAGGGCTACCTCCAGAGCCCACTGACCTCTGCCTGAATGGCTTGGGCCAGCTCTCGGTTTAGAAGTGGATTTTTTTTTGTTGTTTTTGAGATGGAGTTTTGCTCTTATTGCCCAGGCTGGAGTGCAATGGCATGGTCTTGGCTCACTGCAACCTCCACCTCCTGGGTTCAAGCGATTCTCCTGCCTCGGCCTCCTAAGTAGCTGGGATTACAGGTGCCTGCCACCACGCCGGCTAATTTTTGTATTTTTAGTAGAAATGGGGTTTTACCGTGTTGGCCAGGCTGGTCTGGAACTCCTGACCTTAGGTGATCCGCCTGTCTTGGCCTCTCAAAGTGCTGGGATTACAGGCGTGAGCCACTGCGCCTGGCTGGAATAGATCTTTTTAGCTACCTGGGCGTTTTACCTCTCTTTAGCTCCTGGGGCCTGCCCTCAGCCTTCTTTTGCCCCACCCCAGGGAGAGGCTTTGGGCCTGGCCTCTGTAGGCTGGGTGGGGTGCTGTTGCCGCCCCCTCCCTCCAAATCCTCCCTGATTTTAAGCTGGCTGTCAGGGTGAGCTGGCTTTGGTCCCCAGCCAGGACTGCTCCCAATTCTGCTGCCTTGCTGTACTTCTGCTGCCGCCACTGCCTCTTCCCCCAGTCTCTCCCCAGACCGCTTTAATTTCCATCTGTCAGCAGCTTGTGGAAGGACAGACTGCCACTCGGCCTGTCTCTCCCTGCCCCCTCTTCCTGCTTGGTATTGACTCACCTGCCCCACTCTCCTGCTTTCATCCCAGTGGGAACCTGGGGCCTGGCTTCCAGGCTCTGCCGTGCCAGCCATTCCCATACCTCTGTGCATGGTATGAGCGTGTGTGGGGGCGGGGGCGGGGGCGCGGGGATGCGCATGTTTGTGTCAGGTGTGGCTCTGTGCCGTGCCTGTAGACGTGGTGGGTGCGAGGTGCATCTTGAGTGACAAACAGTGTACAAGCTATCTGCCTGAGTGTGTGTGATGAGTGTGAATATGTCTGTCATTTTGGGGAGTGGCCGCTGGACAGGGTGGGTAATATGAGTTAGAGAGTGTGTGGTGTGCTTGTGCCATATTTGTTTTTTGTTTTTAGATGGGGTCTTGCTATGTTGCCCAGGCTGGTCTTGAACTCCTGGGCTCCCAAGATCCTCCTGCCCTGGCCTCCCAAGTAGCTGGGATTACAGGTGTGAGCCGTGCATCCCGTGCCCGGCTGTATTGTGTTTTGAGGAAGCAGCAGACAGAAGATGCATATGCTGCATGGAGGTCCAAGGTGACCCAGCCCCTCATTTGCTTGGCAAACATTTGCTTAGTGTGGTGCATAGCCAGGCTCTGGGTCAGGTGCCAGGTGCATAAAGGCAGAAAGGGCCCCGTTTTTGCCCTTGAGGAGCTCACAGTCTATGGGGACAAAGAACCATAAGACAGAAGCAGGAACTACACGGGTTGGAGCCCAGGGCTGGTAGGGCTGAGGCAGCCATGGTGGCTGGGAGGGCGCAGGGCAGCTTCGGAAGCGGAATTGAACCAAGGGGACAATACCACAAGGGACAGTGTGGTGTGGGGAGCTTTCCAGAATAGGGAGCAGCTCATTCAAAGCCACCAGCATGTGAGGGCCGGTGTGTTCTGATGGTCCCCAGTTGCTCTGTGAGCTTGGGGAATGAAGAGGCATGACATGGGGACTGAAGACAACAGGAGTCCAGAGAGGCAGGTAGGCCAGTACCCGGCTCACCCCAAGGAGTGTGACTGCCCGAGCAGATGGCCCTGGGAGGGAACACATTGCCAGCATCCAACAGCAACAGCAGCAGGAATAATGGCTGCTCCTTCTGGGGTGCGTACTGACCAGGACTGCGCCAAGTGCTTTAGATTCTTCTTCCATCCCTGCGGTGACTCCGTGCAGTTAGAGGAGCCTGAGCTGTTTCCAGGGGAGGGGGCTCACCCAAGGTCTCAGGGATTTGAACCCGCCAGACTGGCTCAGCTCTACCCCTCTGTGCTGTGTTGCTCAAGGCTCTGACCACGTCCTTCTTGAAGGAGTCTGGAAAAAGCATGGGAAGGAGGGCAAGGGAGAGTTTGGGGGCTGGGGGAAAGAGCTTGTGAAGGGGGGCTTCAGGGCAGGGAGATGGGGCCTCACGGTGATCTTGTTCTCTCTGTGTCCCCTTTACAGCCCTGGCAGGTGCCCAGCCCGCCCCCGGCCCTCCGGCTCCCAGGGCCTGCTGGAGGAGATGCTGGTAGCCAGCAGCTCCAAGGCGGTGGCTCGGAGGGAGTCAGCGGCCTTGGGCCTTGGGGGCCTGTTGGAGGAGGAAGGAGCCGGGGCAGGTGCTGCCCAGGAGGAGGTGCTGGAGCCTGGCAGGGACTCTCCACCCTCCTGGAGGCCCCAGCCTGATGGTGAGGCCAGCCAGACAGAAGACGTGGATGGCACGTGGGGCTCTTCAGCAGCCAGGCGGAGCGATCAGGGGCCAGCACAGACTTCTCGGCGGCCCTCCCAAGGCCCTCCCATCAGATCCCCCAGTCAGGACTTCTCCTTCATTGAGGTCAGTGGAGGGTGAGCCCAAGACAGTGGTTAGGTGAGGGCGATGCAGCCAGAGCCCCGTTCCTGGAGCTTCCCTGAGCAGTCCCAGTCCAGGAGGCAGAAAGCGGGTGTAGGTGCGTCACGTGAACGTGAAGCTCCGGCTGCAGGAGGGGTCCAGCTCCTCCTGGTCAGTTGCTGTTGAGGGGCTTCCGTGGGATGAGGCAGCAATGGCAGTGGTGTCGCCGTTGTCCCAAGCAGGACACCGAGATCCTCGACAGTGCCATGTATCGGAGCCGTGCCAACTTGGGGCGCAAGCGTGGGCACCGGGCCCCAGCCATTCGGCCTGGGGGTACCTTGGGCCTGTCGGAGGCAGCAGACTCGGATGCACGCCTGTTCCAGGACTCTACGGGTAGGGCTGATGTATTATTTGGTGGTGTCTCTTGATCTCTGGGGCATTAGGCCAGGCTTGTGCAGGGACTGGGGGTTGGGGAAGTCTGGATGTGCTGCCTTTTCTGAGCCCGTTCCCTGGGCCTTTGCAGAGCCACGGGCATCTCGGGTGCCATCTTCAGATGAAGAGGTAGTGGAGGAACCTCAGAGCCGCCGGACGCGGATGTCCTTGGGCACCAAGGGGCTGAAAGTCAACCTTTTTCCTGGCCTGAGCCCTTCAGCCCTGAAGGTACCATCTGATCATAGCAAACATGTCCAGCCATCTGGCCAGGTGGCCACCTTGCATGCTGTCTTTCTTCTTTCCATCCATCAATTAATTCCCCTGTCCCCCTCTCCCATTCCTCCTCTCATTCTCGTCTCCATTGAGGGCTCCAGAAGATCCCTTTGTGCCCCGCTGGGCCCTGTGCTGTGTGCCTAATGGGATGGAAAGAAGAACAAGACGTGTTCTTGTCCTGGAAGCTCAGGGGCAGTGGGAGACATGACGCCCGTGATTAGCCTGGATGCGGGAAGTTCAGGTGTCCCTGAGGAGAGGCACAGATAAGGGCTGGGCCTGTTCAGAGAGAGGAGTTATTTCCTAACAACAGAGTGGAGGGGAAGGGGAAGGGAGGGTGGATTGGAGAAGGCCTCCTGTAAGTATTTGATCTTAGCCAGAGGCAGGCACAGGAGTTGGCTCCTGGAGCCAGGGTGGTGGGGTGGCATTGCAGGCAGAGGGAACAGGGGTGGGAAGTCACCACTGGCTTTGTCCCACCCAGTTTGTCTGAATTCAATCCTGCCGTATCTTTCCGAGGACAGAAAGGTGTGCAAGGCGTAGCTCAGTTCTGCGGGAAGTGCATCTCTCAGTGACTTCCCATCCTTTGGGGTGAAAGGACTGCAGAGGGGTCTCTGCTTGATTCTGGGGACTGCACACTCTTGAGATAAGGTCTCCCCACCTGAGAATCCTACTGCCTGTCCCACTACTGTGTGTCTGCATCTGGACTTGTTTCTCAGGCCAAGCTGCGCCCCCGGAATCGCTCAGCTGAGGAGGGGGAGCCGGCCGAGAGCAAGTCGAGCCAGAAGGAGTCTGCGGTCCAGCGATCGAAGTCCTGCAAGGTCCCAGGGCTGGGGAAGCCCCTCACGTTACCTCCCAAGCCAGAGAAGTCCTCAGGGTAGGTGACCTAAGTTCTGGGCATCCACTGACCTCACTGTATTACCCCGATGAAAAGGGAAACTCCCACTTCACAGAAGAGGCAAACGAGACTCAAAGAGGCACCTCAGTTGGACGTGCCCCAGATGAACGGTATGGAGATGGTGTCAGAATTGGGGTCCCTGCAGCCAGGCCCCAGACTGCCTCTTCTGGTTGGAGGGTGGTTTCTGTCCCTATCGCGTCTCCTTGTTTTGTTCAGTTTCCTCAAAGTTTGCATTCTGAACCTTTCCCCTCTGCCTGCTAGGTCAGAAGGATCATCGCCCAACTGGCTTCAAGCCCTGAAACTGAAGAAGAAGAAGGTCTGAGAAGTCACTGAGGTGAGGACGGGTTCCTGGGCTTGGATCCAGTCTGAGGAGGGCCTGCCCTGGAGGCTTGGGAGGCCTTGTGCCCCTTCTGTCCCTTAGTTCCCACCCCTTTCTGTGGGAGGTTAGAAACAGCAGGTGCAGCCAAGTTCCAGAGACTCGGTGGGCCCTTGGATCCTCTAGATTTTGTCCACAGGGAGGTCAGGGTGTTGTCTGGCCTGGTATGGAAGAGGAGGAGGGCCACCATCCTAGCCTGCCTCTCTTTGCTCAGGGACGGTCCCCCCATGCTCCCTGGCTGGACGGAGAGTGGTCAGCCAGCCCTTCTGGTCTGGGGCCCTGCAGGCACTTACCAGGCTCTATGACCAGGCTTAGCAGGGGGAACCAAGATGGGTGTGGGGGAGAGGAAACTGAAGCCTCCACAGTGTCCTTCCCTGACGTCTTTTCCTCCCTTCCCATTGCAGGTTCTTCCCACCTGGCAGTCTCAGGCAGTGCCCATTCCTGTGGGGTCCCTGGGTGAGGAGATGGCTGGAGCCCCACCATGCCCCAGGCTGCAGCCTCTGTCCCCCTCCACCTCTGAGGAGCATCTGGGGAGGCACATTTATGCACTTTGTATCACCTTCCCAACACCCCCCACACCTTCCCTTCCCTGGATTTCGTCACTAGTGGTTGAAGGTTTTATCCCTTCCTCTCCTTCCCTCTCCCTCTCTGCTTCCTTCTCCAGCCTCCCTTGGGTTTTCTTTTGATACCAATTTATAGCATTTTTTATAAAAGCCTTTGATTTTTATAATGGGTGGGACTGTACCCCTGCCTCACCCCAGGTCTCCCTCTGCCCCGCCAGGTACCCCACAGAGACCAATGACATTTTGCCACTTGAAACAATAAATAAAGTTTTTTGGGAATTGGTGCTGTCCAGGTGGTGGTGCGTGGTCATGGCTACCCATCTCCTCTTCCAAGGCTGCAGTTCGAAAGTGCTGATTCCCACTGTGCCCCACCAGGGGCTTACTCTGACATTGAATGTGTCACTTCCCTTTTACTTACCTCACTGAGAAGGGTATATTGTTTACGATAGGCTGGTCAAGAATTCAGACACCCCCTAAATCTTAGTAGTTGAACACAAAAAGGTTTATATTTCATCCATGACACAGTCCAGGGTGGGCTGGTGATAGGGGCACTCTGCACCTTGAAGTCATTCAGAGCCCAGGCTCTTTCCCTGTTGTGGCTCGGCCATCTTCAGGGCTTGGAGTCTTCTGCCACATCTAATGGAGAAAGGGTGAATCTTTTGTGGGAGACACTCTGAGTCCATTCAGGCTGCTGTAACAAAACACTGTATACTTGGATGGCTTATAAACAACAGACACTTGTTTCTCACAGTTTTGGAGGCCAGGAAGCTGAAGAACAAAGCACTGACAGATTCAGTGTCTGGTGAGTACCTGTTTTCTGGTGCATAGAGAGTGCCTTCTTGCTGCATCTTCACATGGTAGAAGGGACAAGGGAGCTCTCTGGGGCCTCTCTTATAAGGGCACTAATCCTATTTGTGAGACCTCCAACCTCATGAACGAAACATCTCCCTTTGTTGTTGTTGTTGTTGTTGTTGTTGTTTTTTGAGAGAGTCTTGCTCTGTCACCAAGGCCGAAGTGCGGTGGTGCGATCTCGGCTCAGTGCAACCTCCACTTCCCAGGTTCAAGTGATTTTCCTGCCTCAGCCTCCCCAGTAGCTGGGATGACAGCCACCCACCACCACACCTGGCTAATTTTTTTTTTTGAGATGGAGTCTTGCTGTGTTGCCCAGGCTGGAGTGCAGTAGCGCAATCTCTGCTCACTGCAACCTCCACCTCCTGGGTTCATGCCATTCTTCTGCCTCAGCCTCCTGAGCAGCTGGGACTACAGGCACCTGCCACCATGCCCAGCTAATTTTTTTTGTATTTTTAGTAGAGACGAGGTTTCACTGTGTTAGCCAGGATGGTCTCAATCTCCTGACCTTGTTATCTGCCTGCCTCAGCCTCCCAAAGTGCTGGGATTACAGGCGTGAGCCACTGTGCCCGGCCACACCTAGTTTTTGTATTTTTAGTAGAGACGGGGTTTCACTATCTTGGCCAGGTTCATCTTGAACTCCTGACCTCAAGTCATCTGCCCACCTTGGCCTCCCAAACTGCTGGGATTATAGGCCTGAGCCACTGTGCTGGGAAAAGGCCTCTCTTCCTAATAGTACCGTAGAGGTTAGGAATTCAACAACATTTAACAAATGTTGGGCACATTCAGACCTTGGCTTTCTACCCATCTGAAGTCTCATCTTAATATTATTTAATGCCGGGCGTGGTGGCTCACACCTGTAATCCTAGCACTTTTGGGAAGGTGGGTGCATCACTTGAGGTCAGTAGTTCAAGGCCAGCCTGGCCAACATGGTAAGACCCCATGTCTACTAAAAATACAAAAAAAAAAAAAAAAAAGGTATGGTGGTGTGTGCCTGTAGTCCCAGCTACTCAGAAGGCTGAGGCACAAGAATCACTTGAACCTTGGAGGTGGAGGTTGTAGTGAGCTGAGATTGTGCCACTGCACTATAGCCTGGGTGACAGACTCTGTCTCAAAAAAAAGAAAGGCAGATACGGATGAGACTCAAAGTGCAATTCATCCTGAGACAAAATGTTCTCCAGCTGTGAACATGTGAAATATGTGCTTCCAAAATACACTGGTGGGGTAGGTAGGCAGAGGATAGACATTCTCATTCCAAAAGGGAGAAATGGGCAAGAAGGAAGGGGTAACAGATCCCTAGCAAGTACAAAACTTTAAGGCTGGAGAATAGTCATCTTTGACTTGAGGTTCTGCCCTCAAAGTCCACAGGGGTAGAGAGGTCCTGTCTTCTGGTCCCACTGGGGTGGTGGTCCTGCCTCCATGGCAGTTCTGTCTTGTGGTCCCATTTTCTGTGGAGGCTCTGTGCCTGGGTTGTGCAGCTGTAGCTATCTTGGGCTGGGATCATGCACTGGTGGCCCCACTGGTCTGGGTTGTAAGGTAGCCCTACCTCTGTGGCTCCGATGGGCATTGCCCTCATCGAAGCTTTCTGCAGTGGCCCTGCCCCTGCGGTGGTTCTTTGCCTGGCCCCTTAGTCTCTCTGGGGCATTCTTTGAAATCTAGGTGAAGGTAACCATGTCCCCACAGCATGTATACTCTGTATACTGGCTGAGATGGCACCATGCGGATGCCACCAAAATTTACCACCTATGTCCTTCACAGGTGGGAGGAGGGTGGCCACTGGAGCTGAACTTGGGATGGTGAGGAGGGCTACACTGGAATGCAGGGAGCAGAGCCTTGAGGTGATGCTGGACAGTGAGCACTGAGGGCCTATGGAGGCCTGTGGCTCCTCCTTTGAAATCATTCTCCCTTAGGCCCTGGCACTCTAGGCCTGTGATGAAAGGGGCAGCCCCTCTAATCTCTGAAATGCCTTTGGATCCATTTTTCTATTGTCTTGGTGAATAGCACATGTCTGATTCATCCTAGTATCTGTAGCAAATGCCTGAACACACTTTCTCATTTTTTACAATATGAATAGGCTGAGACATTTCCTAATCTTTAAGTTCTGCTTCTCTTTTGACGAAAAATTCCATCTTTAGAGTTTGTTTTCTTGTGTTTTACTACAAGCATTTAAGAAGAGCCAAGTTGCACCTTCAACACTTTGCTTAGAAATTTTTTCAGCCAAATATCCTATTTCATTGCTCACAAGTTCTACCTTCCACAAAACGGTAGGACATGAACAAAAGCCAGATGTCTTTGCCGCTTTTTAACAAGGGTCATCTCTCCTCCAGTTTTCAATAAGATGTTCCTCATTTTCATCTAAGACCTCATCAGAACAGCCTTTGCCATCTGTATTTCTAGCAACATTCTGACCATAACCACTTGAGTGATCTCTAAGAAGATTGAGGCTCTCTCTGTAGCACCCCTTTTCTGAGCCCTTACCAGAATCACCTTTAATAGTCTGTTTATGGCAATGTAGATTTTGTTTTCCTAGCATTCATCTCAGAATTCTTCTAGCTTCTGCTCATTACCCAATTCCAAAGCCTCTTCCACATTTTAGGTATTTGTTATAGCAGCACCCTACTTCTTGGTACACATTTTCTGTTGTTAGTCCATTTGGGCTGCCGTAACAAAATACCTTAAGCTGGTTGGCTTACAGACAACAAACATTTATTTCCCATAGTTCTAGAGGCTTGGAGGTCCAAAATCAAGGCACTGGCAGATCTGATGTCTGGTGAGGGCCTTTTCATATGAACCCATTGTGTTAGTCCGTTTTCACACTGCTGATAAAGACATACCTGAGACTGGGCAATTTACAAAAGAAAGGTTTATTGGACTTATAGTTCCGTGTGGCCGGGGAGACTTCACAATCATGGCAGAAGGTGAAAGGCACATCTCACATGGTGGCAGACAAGAGAAGAGAATGAGAATCAAGCAAAACGGGTTTCTCCTTATCAAACCATCAGATCTCGTGAGACGTATTCACTACCATGAGAACAGTATGGGAGAAACTGCCCCCGTGATGCAGTTACTTCCCACTGAGTCCCGTTCACAACACGTGGGAATTACGGGAGTACAATTCAAGATGAGATTTGGGTGGGGACACAGAGCCAAACCATATGACCCATCCTGGTTCATAGATAGTGCCTTCTCACTGTCCTCATATGGTGGAAAGGGCAAAGGAGCTCTCTGGGGTCTCTTGGAAGGAGAGAGGGTTCCCATTCATGAGGGTTCTACCTTCATGAGCTAATTACCTCCCAAAAGGCTCCATTTCCTACATCTGTCACCTTAGGGGCTAGGACTTCAATATATGAATTTTGGGGAGATACAAACATCCAGACCATAGCAGAGATCCACATTCCATTGGGCAGAATTCAACTCATTACCTCTGCCAACTGCAGGGGAGTGAGAAATGTAGTTTAGCTCTGTGGCCAGAGAGTGAGGACCTGATACTGGTACTGTGGCCAGAGAGCGAGAACCTGATATTGGTAAAAGTTTACCCCTCTTGCCAGGGGTTTGCCTTCATTGATACCTAAGGGTCCTTTCAGCCCAGGTATTCTAGAATTTCCCCTAAGCTGTGTCATTTCTTACCCAAGCCCATGGCCATTGCCATCCTGTTATCCCTCAGCCTAGTTCTATGTCATCCTGGTCTCCCCAGACTTGCCAGCCTTTTTCAAGGCCAGCCTCGTCTTTCCCTGAGGTTTGGTAAAAGGAGAGTGTCCTGGGGGCTTGCCCTGATGGGGGGCCTGAACAGGGTCACCAAGTTGTAGCAGGTCATAGCTACAACTGAACTTAGGAATCATCTCATTTACTAGTGCTTCTTAGCCTTTTGTTTTAATTTTTAATTTTTTTAGAGATGGCATCTTGCTCTGTCACCCAGGCTGGAGTACTGTGGCATGATCATGGCTCACTGCAGCCTCAAGCTCCTAGGTTCAAGTGATCCTTGAGCCTCAGCCTCTTGAGTAGCTGGGACTACAGGTGTGTGTTACCATGCCTAGCTAAGTTATTGTTATTTTTAAAAATTATCTGTATAGGGGGGTCTTGCTATGTTGCCCAAGCTGGTCTTGAACTTCTGACTTCAAGCTATCCTTCTGCTTCTACCTCCCAAAGTGCTGGGATTATAGGCTGTGAGCTACCACATCGGGCTTGTTTTTAAAAAACTTTTAAAGGGTTATGGGGACTATTGACCTGATTTGAGAATTTGACAACTGTGGACTGTAGAAAAATGTGCATATACACAATTTTACAAACCAGGACGAATCCCTGTCATTGACTTTCTGGAACAATGGTTTTTAATCTTCATTATGCATCACAATCTCCTGAGGTGCTTATTAAAAATGCACATTCCTGAGCCCCACCCCAGGATTCCAACCCAGGAAGTATGCCCAGGATTCTGCATTGTGGGAAGCCTCTGAAGTGGAAGGTAAAGAAAGGCTGTGGGCCTCAAATGGGTGCCTGGCTGCACCCCTGGGTGGGTTTGGGCTGGGCAACCCCTGTGCCAGTCCACCCAGGGCCCAGCAGAACTGAGCTGGCACGAGCTTTGTCCCATTCTTCCCACTCCCTCCTCTCTGTAGGAGTAGGACTGGCAGGAGCCCAAGCCAAACACTTAAGACTCATTAGAGGAACAAATGGAGCCTGGGCTGATCCCAGCACAGGGGATCTGTGCTGGGAGGGAGAAGAGGCAGGGGGCCATGCTTCTGGGGAAGTCAGAGGAGGATGTCCCACACTCTGCCACCATCTGGGGAATGGTTCAGAGCCTTTGTTGGGAGTCAGGGAGAGAGGAAGCCAACACACACAAGCTTTGGCCCTAAAGGCAGGTGTCCGACAAATAACACAACTAAGAAAGTAGTGATATGTCTGCCATGCAGCCCTTTCTCAGACTCTGCCCAGAGTTCTCGGGAGCGGCCTCAGAGGGGCAGGTCTTGATCTTTTGAACCTGGATTTGGATTTTGGAAATAGCTGAAAGTTCTTTGGCTACCCGTATTGGGGAATACTTTGGACAGTCAAGCAGGCTGACCAATTTTGGTCAAAGGTCACCCTGAAGGCAATTTCTGAAGAGTTGAATGAGCTCTGGAGAAGTCACTAGAATAAGGTCCGCCTTTCAGGGGACCACTTTGAAGCCAACATCTCAGTGTTTGTATTTAAAAAAAAAAAAAAAAGCCTTTTAGAGAGGCTACCTGTGGCCGGGCACAGTGACTCACGCCTGTAATCCCAGCACTTTGGGAGGCCAAGGTGGGTGGATCACTTGAGGTCAGGAGTTCGAGACCAGCCTGCCCAACGTGATGAAACCCCATGTCTACCAAAAATACAAAAATTAGCTGGGCATGGTAATGTGCGCCTGTAATCCCAGCTACTCCAGAGGCTGAGGTGAGAGAATCGCTTGAGGCAGAGGTTGCAGTGAGCCAAGATCACACCATTGAGCTCCAGGTTGGGTGACAGAGCGAGACTCCATCTCAAAAAAAAAAAAAAAAAAAAAAAAAAAGAAGGCTACCTGTTAGAAAGCTGAGTTGTTGTTCCTCCCGGGGTTCTTATTGCTTACTCTCAGAGAAAGAGTCTGGTCCCAATGCAATTACGGTGAGAAATGTCTCAGCACCATCTTTCTCCTGGCCCCTGCTTCAGAGGTCCTCAGCAAGGGGAGGGGCTGTCCGCCTAGGAATTGGATACCAGGACAATGGAGGATGCCCTTGGGAATGGAACAGCAGTGGAGCCCAGGGAGCAGTCGCTGGTCCTTTCCCACTTTTCCCAGGATCCAGGAGCTGCAACTGGTGTTTGGGCCCAAGAACGAGCTGGCCTTTGTCCATGGAGCCCTCAGTATTGGGGTGGTAGCGGTTGGTGTCAGGGGAGGTCTGAAGGGTGCTGCCCACTGCTTGACACTTCCTTTCTCCAGCATCCTGTCTCCTAAACGTAGTCTAGCCATCTGCTGTGGTCATGGCACATTCCCGAGATGGGCAGAGACAGGTGTCCTTCTCGTGGGCAGCTCTGGAGTGACTAGATCAGAGTTTATATCCTGCTTCTGACTCTTGTGAGATGGGAACTCTCTGAGCCTGAGCTTTAAAAGAAGTGCAAAAATAATCAGCTTTATGGGACTGCTTGAGGTCTGGATGCAGGACAAAGTGCCTGGGACAAACCACACATTCCCGGCAAGTCTCGTCTTGTCTTCTGTTCGTATGGTGAGCACTGAGGACCCTTTGCAGTCCTCCTGCCTCCCAGACTGATGACCCAGAGCAGGCTGAGGCTTGGCCTAGAAGCTGATGGACGAGATTTTCCTGGGGCTGATTTGCCTTGGGCCTCTCGAGCCAGCAGTGTAGGCTCACCCAGGATAGCCCTTTGACCTCTGCCAGCAAGTGCATCATAGACAGAAAAAATGCTGGCAGGTTCAGAAGCACACCACCCTCCCCCGGGGAGAGTGCCAGGCCCTGGTGGCCAGAACTGCCTGGGCACAGAGTGATAAAGTGGTTTTGTTTGTTTGTTTGTTTTTGAGACGGAGTCTCCCTCTGTCACCCAGTGCAGTGGTGGAGTGCAGTGGTGCGATCTCTGCTCACTGCAAGCTCCGCCTCTCGGGTTCGCACCATTCTCCTGCCTCAGCCTCCCGAGTAGCTGGGACCACAGGCACCCGCCATCACGCCCAGCTATTTTTTTTTTGTATTTCTAGTAGAGATGGGGTTTCACTGCATTAGCCAACATGGTCTCGATCTCCTGACCTTGTGATCCTCCCACCTCGCCCTCCCAAAGTGCTGGGATTACAGGCATGAACCACCGTGCCCAGCCTTTTTTTTTTTTTTTTTTGAGACATGGTTTCACTCCTTTTGCCCAGGCTGGAGTGCCATGGCACGATCTCGGCTCACTGTAACCTCCGCCTCCCGGGGTTCAAGAGACTCTCCTGCCTCAGCCTCCTGAGTAGCTGGGATTACAGGCGCCTGCCACCATGCCCAGCTAATTTTTGTATTTTTAGTAGAGATGGGGTTTCACCATGTTGGCCAGGCTGGTCTTGAACTTCTGACCTCAAGTGATCCACCTGCCTCAGCCTCCCAAAGTGCTGGGAATACAGGTGTGAGCCACTTCGCCCGGCCAATAAAATGGGTTTTAGTCGCTGTCGAAGGATGACTCTAGTTATACTTTTATGTATATAGTACTGTCTCCAAAGAGCCCAACATCCATTCACTTTTTTAAAAAAGTAATGATTTTTTTTTTTTTTCTGATGTCAAAAGCGGTACGTATTCCTCATAGAACATTTGAAAAATACAGACCCAGCTACAGACTCAGTTTACTTGCTTGAGCCCAGGGGTTGGAGGCTGTAGTATGCTATGATCGAGCCTGTGCATAGCCACTGCACTCCAGCCTTGGCAACACAGACAGACTCTGTCTCAAAAAGAAGAAAAATTAAAAATATACAGACAAATAAAACTAAGAAAAGAAATTGCCTGTAATCTCACCACCAGATCGACCGCTAGCATTTTGAAAGCGAATACGCTTTTTTAGAATAGATTTAGATGTACAGAAAAGAAATGATGGTACAGAGAGTTCTCCTGTACTTCACCCCCAGTTTCCCCTAATGTTAACAGCTAACATTAGTATGATACATTTGTCACAACGAATGAAGCAATGTCGATACAGTATTGTTGACCACAGTCCATGCTTTATCCACATTTCCTTACTTTCTACCTAATGTCCTATTTCTGCTCCAGGATCCTCTTCAGGATACTGCAATACATTTACTCATCATATCTCCTTAGGTCCCTTTAGATTGGGACAGTTTCTCAGGCTTGTTTTTTGAAGACCTTGATAGTTTTTGAGACATTTTGGTCAGGTATTTTGTAGCATGTCCTTCCATTTGAGTCCGTCTGATACTTTTCTCATGATTAGACTGGGTATATGAGTTTTTGGAAGTTAGAGGTAAAGTACCATCTATCTATGATACATCTATCATATCAAAGGTACATGCTATCAACGTGATTTATCACTGGTAACTTTAACCTTGGCCAGCTGGCTGGGGTAGCGCTTGTTGAATTTCTCCACTGCAAAGTTATTCTTTCCCTCCCTTTCCATACCATACTCTTCGGAAGGAATCACTAATTACTAGAATTTTCATATATTTACTTCAATCTAAATCCATCCCTTTGTCTGAGTCTGATCCTGGAGAGTGCTGGGGGTGAGGAGAGGGACCCTGTGCTCTGAGGATATTGACCCCAGGACAGGCCTACCTAAGGGCCTTTCAAGCCTCAACCTTGCTTTCCTGGATGGCTCTATTCTAGAGTTTCAGAGAAACTGGCTGGCCACTCCCCGCGGAAGCCTTTGCCCTCACTGATCAATGGCTGCCGCGGGAGATTTATTGACCCAGCCCTTTGTTTTCGGGAACCAGCTGCCTTTCTCTTGTTAACCCCAGCCAACCCGGCCGGAAGAGGATGCCTTCTGTGCTTTGGGCTCAGCACTAGGGGAAGATGGACATCAGGAGAAGAGTAGCATCCTATGGATAAAGGACGTGCTCCAAAGGCCAGGAGCTAGGCTGGGCCCTTTCATCTGGCTCCTTTATCAGCTGACAGCAAAGGAGTGTGGCTTCTAACCAGGACTATCTGAAAGTCAAAGGCTGTGCCCTCCCTAGGGTTCTAGAAACCTCCAGCCCTGCTTCACCACACAAGTGAGTTTAGGGATTTTTCCACCTCAAGATGCACATATACATCCCTCCCCCGGGTCCTCTCCAACACACACACACACACACTTCCTCTGATTCACAGACAGCTCAGAGCTGATTTCACCTAGTGTGGGAAGGAGCTATTAATTCAAACTTTGGGGTGCTGGATAGGTGAGAAGGGACCTCCCCTCCCCTCAAGTTTGCTATGTTCAGCCCCTGGCATCCTACATTGTTGTCATGAGCAATCCATGTCTCCAGGTTAAACATTGCCCTCCCCCAGTCTTTGTTTTATAATACAGTTGCTCCTTGACTTACGATGTGGGGTTAGTGCCCAATAAACCAACCCATTGTAAGTTGAAAATATCATAAGTTGAAAATGCATTTAATACACCTAACCTACTTAACATCATAACTTAGCCTAGCCTACTTTCAACGTGCTCAGACACTGGCATTAGCCTACAGTTGGGCAAACTCATCTGGCAACACACTATACTGTACAGTACCAGTTGTTTGCTCTTGTGATAGCGTGGCTCAGTGGCAGCTGCAGCTCATTCCTGCTGCCCAGCATCACAGGAGAGCATATTTCCACTTATTGCTAGCCTGGGCAAAGATCAAAATTCAAAATTTGAAGAATGGTTTCTAATGAATGTGTATTGCTTTTACACCATCTTAAAGTCAGAAAATTGTACGCTGAACCATTGTAAGTTGGGGACCATCTGGACCACCTCTATACAATTTCTAAGACAGTGCTAATTATTTTGACCTTAAAGCCTTTTTTGGCATTTGTGCAGGGTACAGGGTGGATGCAGTGAAGGGGAAATGTGGGATCTGAGGGCCAGAGACCCTGCGAGGGGATGCTGAAACACAGCAAATTCTCCAGTCAGTTCAATCCAGCAGACATTTTATCAAACCATTTGTTATTCAGGTTGGGGATGCGGAGATGAGTAAGGAATAGCCCCTGTCTCCAGGGTCAAGATCTGGCAAGAAGATAAAGTATGGTGTCATAGAGATGATAATGGTTACATGTGTACAATGCGAGACCATGTAGCACAATTCACTGACTCATGTCATGGAGCAATTGGCAGGGAAGGACTGGAAGCTGGTGTTTTTCAGAGGGTCAGGGGAGGAGGGAGAGAAAGGCACCCCAGGCAGGTGTAAAAATGTGTAACATTTAGGAAATGGGAGTTGCATAGTTTGCTAGGGCTGCTGTAACAAAATGCCACAGACATAAACAACAGAAATTAATTTTCTTATGGTTCTGGAAGCTGGACGTCCAAGAGCAAGGTATCGGCAGGTCTGGTTTCTTCTGAGGTCTCTTTCCTTGGCTTACAGATGGCTGACTTTTTGACCTGCCCTCCTCTGCACATTCCTGGTGTGTATGTGTGTCCAAATTTCCTCTTCTTATAAGGACACCAATCATACTGGATTAGGGATTGTCATAAGGGCTTAATATATATATATATATTTTTCTTTTTTTGAGACGGAGTCTCGCTCTGTCACCTAGGCTGGAGTGCAGTGGTGCGATCTTGGTTCACTGCAAGCTCTGCCTCCTGGGTTCACGCCATTCTCCTGCCTCAGCCTCCCGAGTAGCTGGGACTACAGGTGCCTGCCACCACGCCCGGCTAATTTTTTGTAATTTTAGTAGAGACGGGGTTTTACCGTCTCTATCATCCTATAGCCAGGATGGTCTCGATCTCCTGACCTTGTGATCTGCCCACTTCGGCCTTCCAAAGTGTTGGGATTACAGGTGTGAGCCACTGCGCCTGGCCTATAAGGGCCTCACTTTAACTTAACTTCTTTAATGACCCTATCTCCAAATATAGTTCACATTCTGAGGCACTGGGGGTCAGGACTTCAACATATGAATTTTGGGGGAACACCATTCAGTCCATAATAGAAGCTGACTGCGAAAGATGGGGTGGTAGGGGGATGGACAAAGCCAGATCGGGATAAGCCTTGATTGTTAGGGCTTCACATTTTAGGATTTAAAATGCTGGCTTCTGGTTCGAGCCTTGGGAGGTTCATTGGAAAGCAAAAGCATCTCAGCTTCCCATCCCGTTTCTGGTAATTCTGGGAGGGGTGAAATCTTTCAGGCCCACAGCCACGCCCCAAGGAGTGGCTAGCATTATCCCTCTGCCTGGGCCCTGTGGAAAATCCCCACCCAGCTGGGTGGGTCCAGGAAGCTTATCAAGTGAGAAACCTTCCTGCCTTCCAGAAACTCCCGTTTGGATAGACATGGATGCACAGAGCCCACGCTAAGCAGTCTTACGGGCAGTGGAAGGCTCTGCCTCACTGAGAGGAAGAGAAAGACCCTAAGACTGTAGTTCTGCCTTGGCTGTCAGAGGAGTCTGGGCCTCACCTGCCTCTCTGGCTGCACATTCAGTTCCCTCCACCACTCCCCTTCCTGCTTTCCTCCTCCATAAAATGAGGGTATGAAATGAAACCGCGATAGTTCTGGCACCTTCCAGCACTTTTGGATTCTAAAACAGAGAAGGAAGTTGGAGCAGAAGGGCAGAGGAGGGACTGAAAACACTTCCCCAAAGAGCTGCATCCACACTCCATCGACTAGCCAGAGCTGGGAGGCCTGGGAATCTGCTTTTCTAGGGCATGTAAATCTGGCTAGAGGAAGGGATGGAGAGTGAGGTGCTCTGACTGGACAGGATAATTCTTTTGTTCTCCCTCTCCTCTCCTCCTGAGGATAATTCCTTTACAAAATTTTTATTGAAGTAGAGAATGCGTAGTGTGGTCAATGCATGACTTTTAAGTGTATAAGTTGATTAATTTTTTACATATGAATAAATTTGTTACACAAATGTATTAATATAAAGAACATGCCAGAAGCCTAGAAGGCTCCCTCCCTTGTGCCCCTTTGCACCCCCCCTGCAGGTAACTGCTATTCTGAACTTCGTTTTTTCTTTCCTTGAATGCTGCATAAATGGAACCACATAGTTAGCACTCTTTTGCACCTGTCTTCTTTTACTTATCATTATGCCTGGGAGATTCTGCCATTGGATTCTGCAGGAAATTCCCTGATAGGGGAAGATCCTCTGCAGTCTCTTTTGCATATGCCCTTGAGCTTAGCTCCTTCCTGGAAGACAGGGTGTGAAGGCTTTAAAACATGGCCTCCAAATTCCTTGACGTTCCTCTGCCTTAGTAGCTGGAATACTGGTGCTTGGAGCACTGGGCCACTATGTAGGAAGTCTCAGTACTCCAAGGCCACCATGCGTTGAGGAAGCCAAGCTGCAGGGAGAGACCACATGTAGGTGCTCTGTTGTTAATCCCAGCCTTTGAGTCTCCCATCATATGAGAAAAATGGTCCCAGATAACTACAGCCCTAGCCACCAAATCATTCCTTGCCTTCAGGTCTTTCTGGTTGAGGTCCCAGATTATGGAACAGAGACAAGTCATCCCTCTGGTCATACTGTTCACCCCATACCCTGCCCAAGTTCCTGACTCACAGAATAAAGGTGTTTAATAAAAATGGTTATTTTAAGATGCTAAATTGTGAGGTAATTTGTTATGTAGCAATAGTAACTGGAACACAGGGTAAGAGGTGGCTGGACTTGGGGAGGGTAAATTTAGCCTTCTCACTGGGTGACTTTTCCACAGTAAGTCCACTGGCTGATGTACAGCCCTGCCTTGGCCTCATCCTCTGGTCCTGTCTTCAGAGCTTCTCTTACTCACTTTAGGCCAGTTGTAAATTGTCTGCCCCATTTCCCTCTAAAGCAAAAGGCATCTTCTGGTAAGGGCATGATTTTTCCTGTAGACTTTTGCCTTCCTATCAGAGTCTCCTGAAGAGGGGGGCACATGGAATATTTGGGCAGGACAGATAGTTTCTGGCATGTGCAAGTAAATTGCTTAACACAGTCGCAAGCACATAGTGCTCAAGAGATGTGCCTACCAAAGGCATTATCCTTCCCTTCCATATAGTCTGTTCTTTCATCACTAAAAAGAAATGTTTGAGGCTAGGTAATTTATGAAGAAAAGAGGTTTAGTTGGCTCATGGTTCTGTAGGCTGCAGAGGAAGCACAGCACTGGCATCTGCTCCTGGTGGGGGCCTCAGGAAGCTTACAGTCATGGAGGAAAGCAAAGGGGGAGCAGGTGCGTCACTGAGCGAAAGCAAGAGCAAGAGTGAGAGTAGAGGGAGGTCTCAGACTCTTTTAAACAATAAACAATCAGATCTGGCAGGGCATGGTGGCTCACGCCTGTAATCCCAGCACTTTGGGAGGCTGAGATGGGTGGGTCATGAGGTCAGGAGCTCAAGACCAGCCTGGCCAAGATGGTGAAATTCTGTCTCTACTAAAAATACAAAAATTAGCTGAGTGTGGTGGTGGGCACCTGTAATCCCAGCTACTCGGGAGGCTGAGGCGGAGAATTGCTTGAACCCAGAAGGCGGAGGTTGCGGTGAGCTGAGATTGTGCCATTGTACTCCAGTCTGGGCAACAGAGCAAGACTCTGTCTCAAAAAAAAAAAAAAAATCAGATCTCACAAGAACTAATGGAGAGAGAACTCACTTATTGCCAAGGGGATAATGCTAAATCATTCATGAGGAATTCGCCCCCATAATCCAACTGCCTCCCACCAGGCACCATCTCCAACACTGGAGGTCACATTTCAACATGAGATTTGGAAGGGACAAACATCCAAACCATATCATTCCGCCCCGGCCCTCTAAATCTCATGTTCTTCTCACATTGCAGGATACAATCATTCCTTCGCAACAGTCTTCCAAAGTGTTAACTCGTTACAGCATCAAGTCCAAAGGTTTAAGTTTTATCTGAGACTCACTCCTTCTACCTATCAGCCTGTAAAATCAAAACAAGTTATTTACTTTCAAGATACAATGGTGCTACCAGCATTGGGTAAATATTCTCATTCCAAAAGGGAGAAATCAGCCAGAAGAAAGGGGCAGTAGGCCCCACACAAGTCTGAAACCCAGCAGGTTAGTTATGAAATCTTAAAGCTCCAAAATCGTCTCCTTTGATACCATGTCCCACATCCAGAGCACACTTATGGAAGAGTGGGACTCTAAGGCCTTTGGAAGTTCTGCCCTTGTGCCTTTGCAAACTCTGCCCTTGTGACTTTGCAGGATGCAGCCCCCATGGCCGCTCTCTTGGATTGGAGTTGAGTGCCTGAGGCTTTTCCAGGCTCAGGATACAAGCTGCTGTTGGCTGTACCATTGTGGGGGTCTGAAGAGTGGTGGCCCCCTTCTTACAGCTCCACTAGGTAGTACTCTAGTGGGGACTTTGTGTGGACGCTCCAACCCCACACTTTCCTTTCACACTGTCCTAGTAAAACATCTCTGTCGGTGGGGGACGGGGTCCACCCCTGCAGGAGGCTTCTGCCTGGGCTCCTAAGCCTTTCCATGCGTTCTCTGAAATATAGGTGGAAGCTACCAAGCCTCCTTCATTTTTGCATTCTGCACACCTACAGGCTTAACATTATGTGGAAGTCACTAAGGCTTACAGCTTGAACCCTCTAGAGTGGCAGGTTGAGCTGTACCTGCGCCCCTTTGAGCCAAGGCTGTAGCCAGAGTAGGCCTGAATCAGGAAACAGTGTCCTCAGGCTGTGCAGGGCAGCGGGTGCCCTAGGAGTGGCTCCTGAAACTGTTCTTTCCTCCTAGGCTTCTGGGCCTGTGATGGGAGGGGCTACCTAGAAGATTTCTAAAATGCCTTCAAGGCCCTTTTTCCCATTGTCTTGGTTATTAGCACTTGGCTCCTTTGTTAGTCACACTAATCTCTTTAGCAAGTGAAGTGGTTGCTTTGCAGCCTGCTGGTATTCCTCTCCTGAAAATGCTTTTTCTTTCTTTACCACATGGCTAGTCTGCAAATTTTCCAATTTTTTATGCTCTGCTTCCCTTTTAATTACAAGTTCCAATCTTAAGTCATTTCTTTGTCTCCGTATTTGATTGTGGGTTGTTAGAAGCAGCCATACCACATCTTGAATGTTTTGCTGCTTAGAAATTTCTTCTGCCAGATACCCTAAGTCATCACTCTGAAGTTCAAACTCCCACAGATCCCTAGGGCCTGAACATAAAGCAGCCAAACTCTTTGCTATGGTGTAACATGGGTGACCTTTGTTGACCTCCACTCTCCAATAAGTTCCTCATTTTTATCTGAGACCTCATCAGCCTGGACTTCATTGTCCATATTTCTATTAGCATTTTGGTCACAACCCTTTAACCAGTTTCTAAGAAATTTCAAACTTTCCCTCATCTTCCTGTCTTCTTCTGAACTCTCCAAACTCTTCTAACCTCTGTTACCCAGTTCAAAATCCACTTCCACATCTTTAGGTAACTTTATAGCAATGCCCCACTCCTTGGTACCAATTTTTTTGTATTAGTCTGTTTTTGCATTGCTATCAAAGAGTAAGTATTCCTTAGGCTGGGTAATTTATAAAGACAAGAGATTTAGTTGGCTCACAGTTCTGCAGACTGTACAGGAAGTGTGGCACTGGCATCTGCAGCTGGTGAGGGCCTCAGGAAGCTTACAATCATGGAGGAAGGCAAAGGGGGTGCAGATGTGTCACATGGTGAGAGTGGGAGAGAGAAGAGGGAGGTCTCAGACTCTTAATCATATCTCACACGAACTAACAGAGAGAATTCACTCATCACCAAGGGATGGCACTAAGCCATTCATGAGGGATTCATCCCCATGTTCCAATGCCTCCCATTAGGCTCTACCTCCAACATGGAGGTCACATTTTTTTTTGTTTGTTTCGGTTTGTTTTATTCTTATTACTTGTATAATTGCAGAATGGAGGTCACATTTCAACATGAGATTTGGAGGGAATAAACATCCAAACTATGTCACCTTCTCATGCCACGTGTCCTGTCTGTGGCCTCTGGATAGGAACATCACTCAGGGGGAATGATTTTGGTACCCTGGTGATATGGTTTGGCTATGCCTCCACCAAAATCTCATCTTGAATTGTAATCCGCATGTGTCTAGGGAGAGAGCTGGTGGGAGGTGATTGCATCATGGGGGTGGTTTCACCCATACTATTCTTGTGATAGTGAGTTCTCACGAGATCTGATAGTTTTATAAGGGGTTCTTCCCCCTTTGCTCACACTGTCTCCTGCCTGCATGTGAAGAAGTTCCTTGCTTTCCCTTCACCTTCTGCTTTCCCTTCTGATTGTAAGTTTCCTGAGGTCTCCCCAGTCATGCAGAATTGTGAGTGAATTAAACCTCTTTCCTTTATAAATTACCCAGTCTCGGGTATTTCTTTATAGCAGTGTGGGGACAGACTGATACACCTGGCTCTCAGGACTCTTTTCTGAGGGCCCAACTCTGTGTCAAGCTCTTTATTGACTTATGAAATGTCACTCTTGCTATATGGATAGAGTATAGTATGACACTTAAAATGATGACTTGGGCATAGTGGCTTTGCCACTTGCTAGCTTTGTGACAATGGAGAAGTTGTCTGACTTCTCTGAACCTCAGTTCCTTCATATCTAAAAATGGCATAATAAGAAATCATTCTGGATTTGTCCAGGGCTGCAGTGAAGACTAACAGAGATATTAATGCCTGTACAGCATTTGCTTATAACCTAGTAAGCCTTCAATAAATGTTAGCCCAACAAAAGAAAACAAACTGGGGAGGGGGAGAGTGAGGGCAGTTTACTTGATAGGCATTATTATTGAATTTTCTAAAAGATGAGTATAGGCCTGAGGTCATAGAACTGATAGACAGAAGGGACATGGTACCAATTTGGATCTGTCTGTTGCCACAGCTCATGTTGTTTCTGTTCTGTCTCTGTCTTTAGAGCAGGTGTCTGTGGGTCTGGAGCCCATGTGTGACCTGGCAGAGTTTATGCCACACCCGGCCTTACAGCCATACCTGGTGCTAGTAGAGCTGTGTTATTCTCCTTGGTACATGGTGTCAGCCTGTTACAGTGTATCCTCCAGCTTCAATGGGCCTGGCCATGCTGGCCACTGGCAATGAGCTACTGCCAGGACTGAAGAGCCCTCTGGGCACTGAGGGTCACAGTACAACACAACTCTCCTGCCTCCAGCCTCCAGAGGTCCTGATTTTGTTTTCCTTCTGTGATTCATACTGTTGGGAACACAGGGGCTTGGAAACTGCCCTTGCCTCAAGCAGGTGTACAAAGAAGAGCTTGATTTATTTTGTTTTTTAGCAGATTTATTGATAAATAATTTACCTGCCATATAAGTCACCCATTTAAAGTGTACAATTCAATGGCATTTAGTATATTCAGAGTTGTGTAACCATCATCACAAGCAATTTAAGAACAGTTTCATCACCCCATAGAGACACCTTGTACCCCTTAGCCATAATCATCTACCCCCACCCTCAGCCTCATACCTGCACCAGCCCTAGGCAACTGCAAATCTACTTTCTGTCTCTATAGATTTGCCTATTCTGAACATTTCATTTCATATAAGAAACTTATGCAGTATGCGCTTCTTTGTGACTGTTTCTTTCATTTAGCATAATGTTTTCAAGGTTCCTCCATGTTATAGCATGTGTTGGTTCTTCATTCCTTTTTATTGCCAAATAACATTCCATTGTATGACTATAGACATTCTTCTTTTTTTTTGTTGAAACAGGCCAGGCTGGAGTGCAATGGCGCAATGTCAGCTCACGGCAACCTCCGCATCATGGGTTCAATTGATTCTCCTGCCTCAGCCTCCTGAGTAGCTGGGATTACAGGCTTGCGCCACCACGCCTGGTTAATTTTTTGTATTTTTAGTGGAGACCAGTTTCACCATGTTGGCCAGGCTGGTCTTGAAATCCTGACCTCAAGTGACTTGCCCGCCTCCGCTTCCCAAAGTGCTGGGATTACAGGCATGAGCCACTGCACCCTGCTGACTATACACATCTTATTTGGTGCATATTTGGGTTGTTTTCACCTCTTGGCTGTTACGAATAATGCTTTTGTGGGAACTTGTGTGCATGTTTTTGTGTGGATATATGTTTTCATCTCTTGGATATATATAACTAGGAGTGGAATTGTTGAGTCATACTGTAACTCTATAACCTTTTGGGAAGCCTCCAGGCTATTTTTCAAGAAGTTGCATCCATTTTCCATTCTCCCAACCACCCCCCGGAAGTGTGTGAGGGTTCTGGTTTCTTCACATTCTCACCAACACCTGTCTTTTTGATTTTAGCTCACCTTGTGGGTGTGAGGTCATGTCTTTGTCATTTTGCTTTGCATGTCCCTGATGGCTGATCATGCTGAACACCTTTCCATGTGCTTATTGGCTTTTAAAAAAAATATCTACTTGGACCTGCTATGGTTTGGATCTGTGCTCCCACCAAATCTCATATCGAATTGTAATCCCCAGTGTTGGAGATGGGGCCTGGTGGGAGGTACTTGAATCATGGGTCCAAATTCTCATGAATGGGTTAGCACCATTCCCTCAGTGCTGTTCTCCTGATAGTGAGTGAGTTATCGTGAGATCTTGTTTAAATGTGTGTAGCATCTCCTTGCTGTCTCTCTTCCTCCTGCTCTGGCCATATGAGTTCTTTGCTCCTCCTTTGCCTTCTGCCATCATTGAAAGCTCCCTGAGGCTTCCCCAGAAGCTGCTATGCTTCCTGTGTAGCCTGGAGAACCATGAGCCAATTAAACCTCTTTTCTTTAGAAATTATCCAGTCTCAGATATTTCTTTATAGCAATGTGAGAACAGACTAATACAAAATCCTTTGCTGATTTTTTTTTTTTTTTTTTTTTTTTTTTTGTGGAGACGAGGTCTCACTATGTTGCCCAGGTGGGTCTTGAATTCCTGGGCTCAAGTGATCCTCCCACCTTGGCCTCCCAAAGTACTGAGGTTACAGGCATGAGCCACCATGCTCTGCCAGGTTGCAAGGGTTCTTTACATATTCTCCATACAAGTCCCTTAGGCTGGTGTATTTTTAAGGATCTTTAGAAAGGTCATGCCATAACTTCCTTGTTCCTGTGTTTACTGGCTGAAGAATTGCATCAGAAACAAATCACTGGCTCTCATTCCACGAGGTGGAGCTGACACCCCTTGGAAGCACCAGCTGACATACATTCCTGGTGCTGGTGAAGACAGACAGGATCCTTTTGGCTCCCTTTCCCCTTTTCTCTCTTTTCAGCTTCACCGAAATCAGACAACCTCAAGTGCACAGAGTGGAGGGCACGCCAGGGTCCCCTGCAAGATTCTTTCAACCCCCACAGTCTCATCTGCCTCCAAGAGCTGGATATGTTTTCCTTTTCCTCCCCCACCCCCACGTCCTACTTTCTTTTGAAAACCACTATCCCAAGGAATACTTTGGAGAGTTACCCTGGCATGGCATGAAATGTCCTCTGGGTGGCAGCAAATCTGAGACAAAGGCCTGGGATTGGCAGCAGTGACCAGTGCCGAATCTCAGACAAAGAAAAGAACATTCTCTTCTCGCGGGCAGTTGCACGTGAAGCCGGGTTAGGTGGTCAGTTTGTTCTCCAGCTGAAGCCAAGAGTATCACGTAGTGAGACACGATCATGCTCTGGGGGAGGAAGGAAGGAATAGTGGCATCTTTTTGTCTCCAAGAAAGATTTTGGCAGCATCATTCAGTGTTTATTAAGTTCTAATGTTGAGCTAGGCATTGTGCTAAGCATTTTATATTCCTTGTCTCATTAATCCTCACCATAATCTTATGGGTTAGGTACAGTGGATCCTTATTTTCCAAATGAGGAAAGCGAGCCCAAGTAGATTAACTTGCCAGCTATCACCCAGCTAGCAGGTGGCAGAACTGGGATTAAAACCCAGGCCATCTGACTTCAACACCTGCACGCTTAAATAACTCCTTGGTGCACAGAGAACCCAAGCTTTTGAATTCAAATCCTATGGATGTTCATTTTCACATTGCCGATTTCCATAGAAATTTGCATGAGATACAGCTGAACTGTGGAAGAAAGAGCCCCTAGCACGTGTTAGAAAACTGGCACTGAGATGTATTCCAGCACGCACAGGTTTTGAGCGACTTCGGTCAATTACATCATCCTTCTCTAAATTTCCTTATCGCACAATAGAGGTACAGATAGCATACCCACGTCATAGGGTTATTGTGAGGGTCAAATGAGATGATTGCTGTATGATTTGGAAACTCTAAAGTCTGAAAAGTCAGGGATTGTTATTCTTATTGCATTGTTCACTTAATTCAGGTCAAATCCTGTAATTAACAGCCATAAACTTAGAAAACAAGAGTTCTGAGTCTTAGCCAAGAAGCTTAGGGTTGGCTCACTGGTGAGCAATATTCAAGACAATAGACATGGGGTACCACCCAAGTGTTGGGTGCTTTGTACCTGGGTAATTCCAGAATCCTAGCCATCTCTCCCTACTCCCCAGCCACCAGCTTGAATCTTGGCTCTTTTGTCCTCTCCTACCCTCCCAATTTGTACTGACTGGGCTGGCTGAGCCTTTATCTTCTGCGTGACCCTTGGCGGGAGTGTATGGCTCTTTGTGGCAGAGATGGGATGTGTTCGCCAAATGTCCACACAGTAATTGGTTGGGTCAGTGAAATGTGAGCAAGAGTGACATGTGTTCCCTTTAGGCTGAGGCAGCAAAGAGCCAGTGCTCCTCTTCCACCTCTCCCTTCCTCTGTTGGAGGCCCCCTATCAGACGCAGGAGGGCCACTTGCCCCAAATTAGTCCATGACATGAGCAGGACATAAATCTTTGTTGTGATAAGCTACTGAAATTTGAGGGTTTATTTGTTCAGAGTGTAGCTTAGTGTTACTTTGATGAATGTATTCCTTGATATGAGTCTACAAAGAGGTGAGGAGGAAGACCTTATTCAAGGCAGTGCACCGTGAATAAAGATATGACATGTTCAAGGGAGAAGGATAAAATTGGTGTAGACAGGACTGAGGTTTGTGTTCATAGGGACCTAGAAGATAGTGGCTAAGGTCACACACTTTGAGTTGTGGCTCTGCCATTGACTGGCTGTGTGCCTTGGACAAGTTCCTGTCTCTGAGCCTTGGTTTCCTTCACTGTAAACTGTAGACAATAACAGCACCCAGACCATGGAATTATGAAGATTGAATGAGTACTTAGCTCAGGGTAAGTGCTGGATAATAATTAACCATGTTAAATATCAGTCATTGTTATAATAAGAGAGGGCTAGTAAACTGATTTCAGGACAAGAAAAAGGGCTTTCTATATTTATAGTAATCTGGAGCCTAGGGTGGTAAATATGAGAAGATGAGGAGATAGAGTGTTCTGAGGGCACTCAGAACCAATTCATCCACCTTTCATTGCATTCCTCTATCTGTCCATCCATGCATCCATCCATCCATCCGCCCATCTCTCCATCCATCCATCCATCCATCCATCAAACTAAACAATCAATAAATTGTTAATTTATTAATCTGTCAGGGAGTCTAACCAACAGGGAGACAGAGCCTGAAACACTAGGTTATGAGATAAATCTTTTATAGTCCTGTTGCCTCTTTAACAGGAGCTGGAAAAAAATAGAAAAGTCAGGAAGGGAGCCAACGCCAATGACGTCTCAATAGGAAGGGCAGCGACAGGAAACCAGCATCAAGGCTAAGTGCTTTTTCTTGGTGTGGGTTCTCTCTGTAGGAGGAGCTTGGTCAGGAGGGATGAGGGGATTCTCCATCCCAGGGCACCTTAGTCATGGAGTATCTGGCTTTCACACTACCAGGCTTCTGGGCTGGTGGGAGGAGAGCAGGATGATGGAAAGTCAGGCTCTGCTCCACTCAAGTGAAATCTTAGCGCCACAGTGAGTGGGAAATGTCACTATGTGCAGCCTCTCATGGCCTCTGCAGCAACACCCCTTGCAGACCCTTCGGTGTGTTTGGAGCTCTAGTGAACAGAGCTGTAAAGTCTGGGCAGAGTGAATGTGGTGGACTTTATGTGCTCAGTGTCCATTGCCCTGTCTCCTGATTGCTGAGCCCACTTTAAACCCATAGGTTCGGTGGGACTGATTCTATCTCTAGCTCCAGGAATGGGCAAGTGATGTATGTTTGATAAATTACAGTGTTGATTCTTCTAGGCCATAGTGATTGGCCCAGGGGTGGGCATGTGACCAAATTGGTCCCATGAGATTCTATTGGTAAGCCTTTTTTTCTTTTTTTCTCTGTAATAATTTTGGCATCTATTGGTGAACTTTTGTTTGAACTATTGGGGAACAGAATCTCTCTTTTTAAATAATAGACTTATAGTTAGAAGGATATAACCTAGAGCTTTTGGAAGTTAGTAAGTATAGATAAAGCCTGCTTGAGAGTGAGGCTAACACAGCAAAACATAGTGTTGAGAGAAAGACAGAGGCCACATCCTAAAGCCATTGCATGTGAGACCCTGGGTCCCACCATACCTGAAGGCTGCTGACTTTTTCAGTTATTTGAGAGTCCTGACTGGTACACTGGCATGGTTTTCTAAAGAACATCTTTGGTTTTCTGAACACGATGAGATGGGGAATCTCGCCACTAGCATGCATATCCACCTTCCATCTTTCCTAGCTTCTACATTTTACAATGGGCAAATTAGTCTGCACCAGTTTCAGAGCTGTGCTCCTGGGATAGATAAACAAACAGGACCTGGGCCTTATCATAGTCACAGTTTAGAAGGGGTGACAAACATAACTAGAACAGTTCAGCATAAGATGTACAGAGATAAAAACTAAGTGTCCTGGAAACTAAGAAGAGAAAGAAAGCCTGAATCTCAGAGGGAGAGGAGTGTCAATTAAAGCTATTTAAAGGAGATAATATTTATTTTTTCATTCAATAAGTATTTACTGAGTGCCATAAACTGTTCTAGGCACTGGAGATATAGGGGAGGCCACAGACAGATATGGTCCCTGACCTAAAGGAGCTGATAATCTATGGGAACAGGAGCGTCATATTTCTCAGAATAACCCTGGGGGCAAGGCAGGAACATGGTGCTATGAGAATAAATGAGAATAAATAACAAGGGAGCCAGACTTGACTATGAGAATAAATAACAAGGGAGCCAGACTTGACTTTGGGATCTATGGGAGGCTTCTCTGAAGATGAAATGCTTCAGTTGATAGTTGAAGGAGGAGCAGGAATTAACTAGGCCAAGTGGAATGGAATGAGTGTGGAGGTGGGGAAGCATCCTTAGCAGAGGAAACAGCACCTCCAAAGATTCTGTAGAGGGAAGGAGAAAAAAGTGCAAGGGAAGGAGCAAAAGGTGCAAAGAACTATTATAATAAGACCCATGTGTTTGGAGCACAGAGAGAGGAGAGGGTAAGAGATGAAGATGGAGAAACAGACAGGAGTCAGACTCTAAGGGCCTTAAAACCCATTGCCTTCCTATGGGTTTTTGTTCTGTCTTTGAACTGGATCTGGAAGGATAAGTGGGCAAATGGCACACCAAGAGGAAGAAATGGCATGTGCAAAGGCAAAGCTGTATGAGACTTAGAGATCATCCCATAGTTATGTGTGCCTGAAGTGCCAGGGAGCATCATGGGGCCAGACTGTAGAAGACCTTGTCTGCCCAGCTAAGGCTCATGACATTCTCTTGCTGGTTCTTGTCTTGACCTGCCCACCCCACTCCCTGCCTGTTGATGACATATCTTTTTTCTAACACACCTCCATAACTCCTCCCCCTCTGAGTAGTATTTCAACTAACTCTTGATGCAAAATAAGCTATCCCTAAACTTAATGGCTTAAAACAACAATGATATATGCTTTCTCATTATTCTATGGGTCAGGAATTTGGGCAGGGTTCAGCTGGGTGGTTCTTCTGCTCTAGTCACTCACTCAGTTGCAAGCTGGGGCTGGGATGGAAAGCCTAAGAAAGCTTCATGCATGTATCTGTCACCTTGGTACTCTTCCACTTGGCTGTCCTATCTCTCTATGTGTCCCTGTCCATAGCTACCTTGGGCTTCCTTGCAGCATGGTGGACCCAAGGTAACTAGACTTTTACTTGGTGGCTAGCTTTCAAGAAAGAGGTAGCATTGCTGCTAGTCCTCTTTGGTCTGGGTTCAGAATGGGCACAGTGTCATTTCTGTCATATTTCAGTCACTAGGGAAAATCACAAGGCCAATGCAAGTTGAAGGGGAGAAAAAAAAGACCTAACTTCTGGATGTGAGGAGTTGTGAGCAAGAGCAGGGAGGGAAGGAATCTATGGCACCATTTTTATATACTACTGACCACACCCAGAACCTTTCAAACTCCATCTCTACACCCACCAAGCAGGGTGACTACTGAGCCTACTCATTCCAGAACTCTGCTCTGAGATCTCTAGGTTAGTGAGATCTTTTTCCAGTTACCCCTCCTGCATGCTAATGTTGAGAAAACATGGATGAATCAGCGCCAGCTTTGCCATATGCTAGGTGGTGACTTTTGATGAGTTACTTAATTTAACTTTGCATAGGTTCAGCATGAATGAAATACCCTTTTGTGTGTGTGGGTGTATGTGTCAGAGACTTTTTTGGGTATAGCAATCGTTTTTGTGTATTTTCATACTCAGAGTAAAGCTTTGTTATTAATTTTACATAATCATCAAACAAGTAGAATGAATTATCTGGCTTGTTTTTTTTTTTTTTGAGATGTGACCTTGCTCTGTCACCCAGGCTGGAGTGCAGTGGCACTATCTGGGCTCACTGCAACCTCTGCCTCTTGGGTTCAAGCAATTATCCTGCCTCAGCCTCCCTAGAAGCTGGGACTACAGTTGTGCACCACCACACCCAGCTAACTTTTTGTATTTTTAGTAGAGACAGGGTTTCATCATGTTGGCCAGGCTGGTCTCAAACTCCTCACATCAAATGATCTATCCACCTTGGCCTCCCAAAGTGCTGGAATTACAGGCGTAAGCCACTGTGCCCGGCCTGATCTGGCTCTTAACCTGAGAAGTTAGGACTCATGATCCTTAGCTCCATGGCTTCCTCAACCCATATGTTTTAAAAATCACTCTGAGTATCATTTTTCTTAACTATAAATGGGATAATAACACCAACTTGGTATCACAGGCCTGTTGTGGGGATGAAATGAGAAGGTAGTCAGTACATTTCAGTGAATTTAAAAAAATCTTTAGAGACAGGGTCTAGTTCTGTTGCCCAGGCTGGAGTGCAGTGGCACAATCATAGATCACTGTAAACTCAAATTCCTGGGCTCAAGGTATCCTCCTGCCTCAGCCTTCTGACTAGCTAGGACTGCAGGCACATGCCACCACACCCGGCAATTTTTATTTTTATTTTTATAGAGACAAGATCTTGCTATGTTGCCCAGGCTAATTGCAATGATTAATAATGCTTTCCTTCCCCACAGGCCCATCCCCATCATCTCAGTGGACAGTGGTTTAGGTTGTCATTTGGTCTCCAGAATTTCCATTTCCATCAACACTCCTTTCCACTCATCAGCTCCTCACAGTTCTGCCCCCAGAACCTCGCTCGCACTAACATCTCCAGGTGGCCAAGAAATGACTTGAGCAAGAGGGATGGAGGCAGACAGAGGGTGTTATGGGATGAACTGTTCCCTATGCTCCCCAATTCACATATTGAGGTTCTAACTCCCAGTACCTCACACTGAGACTATATTTAGAGATAGAGTCTTTAAAGAGGTCATTGAATTAAAATGATATTATTAGGGTGGGCCCTGATCCAGTACTATTGGGGTCTTCCTAAGACGAGATTTGGGTATAGACCTGTACAGAGGGAAGAGGATGTGAAGACATGGAAAGACTGAGGCCTTCTACAAGCCAGAAAAAGGGGTCTGGGACAGATCTTTCCCTTATGGCCCTCAGAAAGAACCAATTTTGCTGACACCTTGATCTGGGACTTCTGGCCTCCAGAACTGTGAGAAAATAAATTTTTGTTGTTTAAGCCCTCTGTTCTGTGTTGCTTTGTTACGGCAGCACTAGCGAAGGAATACAGGGTGATAGCAAGAGGCACAGAAAGGCACCTGTGTCCCCCAGCAGTTCCCTGAGGCTGGGAGAGGGGCCTGTACTCTCCTGTCCTTGGACACAGGTGAGAGAGGGAGAGAAATAGGCCCTGGGAACAAAGAGCTCAGTCCTCCTGCTTCCTGCACCTGTCCTGGGATGTGGGCAGGTGAATGGTGACATCTCTCAAGCCAGGCTGGAGTCAAGACTTCCTGGGCTCTGATGTCCTGACCCTACCACCTCCTGGCTGTGTGAGTCTGGGAAAGTTACTTACCCTCTGTGTGTTTTACCTTTGTCATCACTACAATGGGAATCGTACATGTACCTACCCTACTGAGTTGTGGAGATTACAGGACAGTGCCTGGCATACAGGTAAGACCAAAGAGGACTAGCAGCTTCACCACCTCTTTCTTGGAAGCCAGCCACCATGTAAAAGTCTACTTACGCTGGGCCCACCATGCTGTAAGGAAGCCCAAGGTAGCAATGGACAAGGAACATGGAGAGGGAGGGAGGCCAACTGGAAGAGCATCAAGGGCCGTGCTGTGTAAGGGCTAGTGAGTGTTGGGATTAATCCCATCCCAGAACCTCACTCTTAACATGGGAGGCACATTCCTGGCCTCCTGAGATTATGCTAAAGCTGGAATAGGACATGAGGTGTAAAGGAGTCTATAAATGTTAGTTCTTAAATTATTCACTTAGTTCAAGTCCTAGTTCTGCCACCCTTTTGAGCAGTCAGGGAACCTCTGGATTTTAGTTTGCCTTCTTGTATTTATTAAGGGCTCAGCCGACTCCTTGTGCCCCTGCCAGCCTCATGGAGTCCTTGTGAAATGCAAATGAGATAGTGATTTTGAAATTGCTTCATAGAACTGTAAAGCCCTGTAATAGAATGAATTTATACATACTCCCCAAAATACATTACTAAGAGCTAATATTTATAGTGTGCTTACCATTATTTGGCATTCTTCTAAGTGTCTTACACACATTTCTCATTTAGTGTTTACAACAACTCTGGGCTGGATCCTATTATTTCCCATTTTATAGATGAGAAAACTGAGGATGAGGAGGTTCAGTAACTTGCCCAGGGTAACCAGTAAGCAGGGGAGCTGGGATTGCATCCTTGAGTCGAATCAGGGTTCACACCCTCAATCACACGGCCAGTGCTGTCCCGTGGAACGTACTGTGATGATGGAGATGCTCTGTAGCTGCCCTGTCCAATACAGTAGCCTTGCTGAGCACTTGAAATTGCCTAGTGTGACAGAGAAATGGAATTTTAAATCTAATTTAATTTTAATTGATTGAAATTGAAATTTAAACTGCTCCGTGTGGCTTGTAGCTACTGTATCAGATAAGCACAGCTTTAGGTACCCTGCCTCCATATTTATGTGCAAAAGCTAAATTTCAGAGAGCATGCAGGTGAGAAAACAGAAAATTGTCCAGGTCCTCACAGCTACCAGCCACAAAGCTGGGACCCCAACTTTGCTCTTGGCATTGATTCCAGGCTTCAAGCCAGACCTGACTCTTCCTTGATGAACCAGTAAAGAATAGGCTATAACTCCCCATACCCGAGAAGCCACAAAAGTCAGGGGATTTTTCCCATGGCAAGGATCAGAATCTCTGGGTTCCCGAGGGGAAGTGGCCACAGTGGTTGAGGGTCCCTCCCTTGTTCTGCTGCTCTCCTCGCTCCCTCCATCGCCAGGCCCTGAGCTCTGCTTCCCCTGCAAGGCAGAGAGAGGATGGAAGGGAAGCTGAGGCCACGCATGCCTGCATTTCCTCTCTGAGCTGGAAGCTGAGCTGGCAGGCATTCAAGGTTTAATTAGCTGAAATAACTGCACATAATAATCTTTAAAATGATAGTGGTTAGAGCTCAGGCCTCACTGCTTCTGATTATTCAGCTGCCCTGCGTGAGTGTCCTGTTGCCAGCTCAGCCGTGCCAATGAAGCTGCCAGGCTGAGTGGGATGATTCTGGCGTGCCCTGTTGAAGCAGTCCTCCTGCCATTCATTTGTTGTGTGATGGGAGAGGTGAGGCTCAGTGTCTTCGGGGCTCAGCTCTGCATCTGTGTGGTGGAGATTGTACCCATCAAGCAGAAGGGTACAAGAGGAGTCAGCTAGAGACTTCACAAGCCATCAAATACTCCCAAATAACAACCAGCTGTGTGAATGTCACAGATAAGGGGACACTGGCTTTTGCTGCTCAGTGACCATGAGCATGACACGTCGTGTCTGTAAGCCTGTTTCCTTCTCTGGAAAATGGGAAGCGCTCACTTTTCAAGGTTGTCCTGGAGGATATATATATATATATATATATATATATATATATATATATACACACACACACACACACACATACATACACAACACTTAGTCTAAGGGCCTGGCATATAGTAAATGCTCAACAATTAGTACCTTCTTCTCTTTTGGTTTTCTCTGCTCTTTCTGCTGTATCTTTGTAAACTTTCCTACTGCAGAATGAGAGGGAAGGACTTTGTCAGCAGGTTGAAAGGGGCTGATGCCCCAGAAACAGTTCTTTCCCCAATGCCTGCCAACACTTTCTCTAAGGGACACAGATTTTAGCAAGTGTTGGGGCCTGTGGGGTAGAGGCAGTGGGTGGGACCCCTGTGAGGACAAGTTGTGTGTGTTCTTCCCTCCTAGAAACCCCTAGCAAGGGAGAGGCCTCCAAAGCTAACAGATTACTTTTTGTAGTAAAATTATTAGGTTGAACCATAGGAAATTACCTTTTTTTCCACCATTTTATTTATTTATTTTTTAACATTTATTTTACGTTCAGGGGAACGTGTGTAGGATGTGCAGGTTTGTGACATAGGCAAATTTGTGTCATGGGGGTTGTTGTACAGATTATTTCATCACCCAGGTATTAAGCCTAGTGTCCATTAGTTATTTTTCCTAGTCCTCTCCCTCCTCTTACCCTCCATCCTCTGAAAGGTCACAGTGTGCATTGTTCCCCTCTATGTGTCTACGTGTTCTCATCATCTAGTTCCCACTTACAAGTGAGAGCATGCGATATTTGGTTTTCTGTTCCTGCATTAGTTTGCTAAGGATAATGGCTGCCAGCTCCATCCATGTTCCTGCAAAGAACATGATCTCATTCTTTTTTATGGCTGCATAGTATTCCATGATGTATATGTGCCACATTTTCTTTATCCAGTCTATCATTGATGGGCAGGTAGGTTGATTCCATGTCTTTGCTATTGTGAATAGTGCTACAATGAACATACACATGCATGTCTCTTTATAATAGAACCATTTATATTTCTTTGAGTATATACCCAGTAATTGGATTGCTGGGTCGAATTGTTGGTGGTGGAATTTGGGAGCAGGCCCAAGCACGTGGCTCAAGGGCCCCGGTTACAGAATTTTCTGGGGTTTCAATACCCTCTAGAGGTTTCCCATTGGTTACTGGGTGCAAGCCCTATGTAAATGAAGAGGATGAAGTTAAATTACAAAGTCATTTACTGGGTGTATGCCCTATATAAATGAAGACAATATTTCTTGTCATAGCTCAGGTGTTTCCATTTGATTTAGTGCTAGGAAGTCCTTAGGTTCCCTGCCTCCAGGCCCTATTCTATTACCTCATTTCCCCTCTGAAAGATGTGATGCCCATAAATCTTTATGGGAGGTGGAGGGATTGATGGTCTTTCTTCTGTAACTGCTTCGTGTTGGCTTGGGGTGTAGTCCCTACCTATTGGGAATCACAGAACTCTCGCCCTACTCTGTCTAGTGGAAACAGGGTACATTCTTGATGGCGGGGGGTAACGTCTTCACTTGGAACTTGCTGGAAACCTTGTCGCATGACTGTCTGTAGCTTGATGGTCTCTAGGGAAGAGGATGTGAATTTGGTTAAAAGATTGAATGGGAATATTGGGGGTGGATACTGATGCAGTCAAGAATATTTGTTACAGAGATGAAACATTCTGCTTAATTACTACAAAGGAAGTAATTCCATCTGTTTGGAAGGGGGCAATATAAAAATGGCCACTATTATCCAGAGCAGGTGATCTCTCCTTCCATGTTTTAACAAGTGCCTTATCTCCTGGCCTGATTTTGGGTTGCTGGGATTGGGCAAGACTCAGCTGTTGTTTCATGTGCATATTCCTAAGTTAGGTTACAGTTTGTTCACAAGTTCTCAAATATAGAAGTACAGAGTCCTTCTCAGGCCATGGAATGCAGAGCTTTTAATCACAAAAGCTTTTAGGACTCAGGAAGGACAAGGCAGCCATTCTGGTTCTCCATGAGTCCATGCTTAACACTGAATTTACGTCCTCTTGAATACCAATTGTTTCTCCAGTTTAGGTGCATAGCATTGATAACTAATGGGTTATTATAGGTAATTTGACTTAGCCCATGGAGTTCATTCAAATTGTGTATCTAAACAATTTCAGTATCAGCTGATTTTGCATGCAAATCTGGCAATGTATTTTCTCGGTATTCATTTAATTTTGGGTTAGTAGTTTTATCCAAGGAAATTTGATTATGTCTGTGGTCTACAGTAACTTAACATAATAAGCATTATAACTGATAATTAGAATTTTAGAAGTCCCATACAATTTTGTAACGTATATTAATATTCACTAAAATATAACTTGAAAAAGATTAAACTTTTTTTTAAAATTTTGACAATGCTTCCCATGTAACTAAACATGTCAAATAATCCTGTTTACCTCTCTTTCAGATGCTTCAGGGGCCCTCTGTAGCATCCCAAAGTTAGATTTCAGAAATGACAATTTTAAAGCTGAAGTTTGATTTTGGAAAGTCTATTAAATATGTTCAAGGTTTACAAAATTTACATTCCTATTTCTTCTTATAATCTTTTACCATTCATTCAACCAGTTTGCAGAGAGATGGGGCAGAAGTCTGACTGGTAAGAAATTCTTACCTTATTGGTGGCATGTCAGGTTCTGGGTTCTCTTTCCCTGAGTGGCCCTAGCAACCCTGCTCAACTGTATGCAAACAAATTCATTGCCATGAATTTAGAATATTCACAAATAATTTACAAATTTTGGAGAAATCAGGCAGAGAGAGAAATATGACTCAAATGCTCTTTACAAATGTATGCTCAACACACTTAAAGTATCAGGAAGCCTAATATCCAAAAAGTTAGTTTAAGGTTTAAGAAAAAGCTACTATGCTCCATCAGTTCTTGGAGGCCAGACAAAGATAGCTTAGGAATTCCAGATAAATGAAACAAATGATTACTTGCTAGAAATGCATGGGAAACAAAGTAACTATTCACATAACCAAATAAAATCCTTCCGCTAGAAACTAAAAAAGCATCATGGCTAGCTGGGCACAGTAGCTCATGCCTGTAATCCCAGCACTTTGGGAGGCTGAGGTGGGCGGGTCACCTGAGGTCAGGAGTTCGAGATCAGCCTGGGCAACATAGTGAAACGCCGTCTCTACTAAAAGTACAAAAAATTAGCTGGGCGTGATGGCAGATGCCTGTAATCCCAGCTACTAGGGAGGCTGAGGCAGGAGAATCACTTGAACCTGGGAGGCAGAGGTTGTAGTGAGCTAAGATTGTGCTATTGCACTCCAGCCTGGGCAATAAGAGCAAAACTCTGTCTTAAAAAAAAAAAAAAAAAAAAAAAAAAAAAAAAAAAGGGCATCATGGCTTTATATATCTCCATACATAAGCAAAGCCCAGAGGAGGATAAATAGCAAACAAAAGAAAATTAGCAGCAAAAACAAATACACAGAAAACCAACCATAAATTTTTCCTACTCAATCTACCCTGGAAGTTACATTGTTACCCAGATCCCCTAAAAACCCACATAATGCATATTTTATTCCTGATACACAATTTAATATCCTTAAGTCCACTAATATCAACATACATCCTGTGCAATCAAGAAATTCACTCTAGGCACATGACCAGTAAGTACTCCAGTGCCAGCACTATCCATGAAAAACAGTAAACATAGTGTGAAGCAAGCAGGTATGTGAAATTTGACTCCATGCTAAATCCAGCTCCATGCTTAATTATATCAAAAAAAGAATTGCCAAACAGCTGATTTATTTCTTTACAATATTTCTTATTTTTCTTTAATCAAGACTAAGAGTTTAAACTATGAAAATGTTGATTAGTCAAATATCTCCAATTCTTTATGAGGTTTTAAGGAATATTTTATTATCTAAACTTTTCCCCCAAGTTTAGAAACATATTGCCTCATATCACAACCCCTTCTTAACTGGAAATAACCCAGATATTCCATGAGCATCAAAAATAATTTTAAGATTTTAATTTACACAAAAATTTACCTAAAATATCTTATTTACTGTACTCAATTCTTTCATTTTTAACAGTTCATCTAGATTACTTCTGTAAGCTGAGCTATTAGACAGTATTACTGTTTTGAATAGCCAGGGAACATCAGGTGCTCCCCTAAACCTAAATTAAGAGCCTCAAAGTTAAATACATAGGTATTTTTGCCAATAACTCAGAAGATTTAGCTACCAACATTAAATTACTCTCATTTGTCAGAAAAAGACATGCAAACCAAGAACATTTTGTCTTGGCTGGGTTATAGCTTTATAACCTTCTATGCCAAATCCTGACACCTCAATATATCTAGCAGAGACAAATATAAAATCCAGACAAAAATGTATGCTGACAATTCTTTTTTTTTTTTTTTTAAAGATGAAATTTCACTCTTGTTGCCTAGGCTAGAGTGCAATGGCGCGATTTGGCTCACTGCAACCTCCACCTCCTGAGTTCAAGTGATTCTCCTGCCTCAGCCTCCCATGTAGTTGGGATTACAGGCATGTGCCACCACAGCTGGCTAATTTTGTATTTTTAGTAGAGATGGGGTTTCTCCATTTTGGTCAGGCTAGTCTTGAACTCCTGACCTCAGGTGATCTGCCTGCCTTGGCCTCC
This sequence comes from Macaca nemestrina, assembly GCF_043159975.1. Lineage (NCBI taxonomy): Eukaryota > Metazoa > Chordata > Mammalia > Primates > Cercopithecidae > Macaca > Macaca nemestrina. The sequence continues at coordinate 16,169,034 of NC_092136.1, forward strand.
CAAAGTGCTGGGATTACAGGTATGAGCCACTGCACGTGGCCATGTGCTGACAATTCTGAAGGCATTTCTATTTTTATTTTACCAATAATTTTAAAACCATCTTGTTTAGTAAAGTTATACTTAAGTCATGTGCACTCAAAAATTGCTTAGACTTAATTTATAAGCGCTTTTTTACTTGTAAGCCAATTTAGTAGACACAATATACAACAATAAGTGTACATACAAATAAACACATCTAGACATATGTACACACACATAAATGAAGATCCAATAGCTTTTATTTTGGAACCCTAGCCATGAGATAGCAATACAAACTCATCAGTTATACTTTATTTGCCCCAGTAGGTAATCCAATGAAGGCTGTGAAGCAAAATTTTGGGTACAGCAGTTTCCATGGCCATTTGATTTTTAAAGGCCAAACGTCCCCAGACTCCAAAGAATACTGGGGTCAAATAGCACCACAGGAGAGCATCACGTACTAACCAGGCCTGACCCTGCTTAGAACAGCAGCACAAGAGCCTAGCTATTGCAACGCCAACCTACTTTCCCCATTCAACAGCAAACTACAGATTCCAAACAATATTGGGGGCAATACTGCGAGAGAAAATTCTAGGGGGGGCTCAGTACTAGGCCTCAGAACCTCTGCTAGGGGCATCCCCTTTGCAGAGTTTGAGGTCCAGGGGATCCCCTGGGGTGTCCCCTGTTTGGTGTCCAATCTTAGAGTTTCAGACATCTCTGACCTTAGGTGGGCACTGGTGCCGCTTTGCATATTTTCCCTCCAGAGGCGATGACCTACTGTGAACTTTCCTTTTGTCCCTGGATGAAGACCTTGACTTCCAGCATCCTTATAATTTGATACGGCCACATTTTCCCATGCTTCCTGTTCCATGAACTTTCATGTCCGTGAAACCCACCCACTGGACGCTGGGTAGGTTTCTTTTGTCCTTAGTGAGATGAGTAGAGGAAGGGAAGAATTTAGCATAAGAAAAGGTTTAAGTCGCCTGAAACATATGTGAATTTGCCTGAATGAGCGGAGCCACGCGTAGGGATCAGGGACCACAACCAAAAAAGATAGAAAATAGTCCTTCCTTCTCCAATCAGGGCAACTATCCCCATTTACTCCTTGGTCTTCAGGCAACACCGGAGAGTGGCCCTGGCCAGTCACCCTCAATTGCCGAGGAGCTGCTAGGAAGTGACCACTGAAAGACTGAAAGAGAAAGAGAAAAAAAAGGGAAAAAGACGCAGGCCTCTTACCTGAACCAAGTGGTGGCAGTTAGGCGCCTCCACACGGAAACTCCTCGGTTTCACCGGAGAGTGGCCACGGCCAGAAACCTGCAGTTGCCTCTGTGTTTAGGAACTGTCCACCAAGGGTCCCAAGTTGGAAAGAAAAAGAGAGAGAGAAAGAGAGAGAGAGAAAAAAAAAAAAAAAAAAAAAAAAAAAAAGAGAGATTCCCCTGTATGGAGTAGAAAGGAAAAGGGAAAGGAGAAAAATAAATCCCAGACTTTGGGCTTACTTCCTGGCTGGCTGGCCAAAATATGTTACCGGTGGATGGTGTCCAGATTCTTGGCATTTTGAACAAAGAATTGGACAAAACCCACAAACAAAGCAAGGAAAGAATGAAGTAACAAAGGCTGAGATTTATTACAAATGAAAGCACACTCCACAGGGTGGGAGCGGGCCTGAGCAAGTGGCTCAAGGGTCCCAGTTACAAAATTTTCTGGGGTTTCAATACCCTGTAGAGGTTTCCCATTGGTTACTTGGTGTATACCTGATGTAAATAAAAAGGATGAAGTAGGCTGGGCACGGCAGTTCACGCCTGTAATCCCAGCACTTTGGGAGGCTGAGGCGGGTGGATCACAACGTCAAGAGATCGAGACCATCCTGGCCAATATGGTGAAACCCTGTCTCTACTAAAAATACAAAAATTAGCTGGGCATGGTGGCATGTACCTGTAGTAGTCCCAGCTACTCGGGAGGCTGAGGCAGGAGAATTGCTTGAACCTGGGAGGCAGAGGTTTCAATGAGCAGAGATCATGCCACTGCACTCTAGCCTGACGAAAGAGCAAGACTTCATCTCAAAAACAAAACAAAACAAAACCAAAAGAGGATGAAGTGAAGTTACAAAGTCATGTGTACACCTTATGTAAATGAAAAGCATAAAGTTACAAAGTCATTTACTGGGTGTATGCCCTACGTAAATGAAGAGAATGTTTTCTGTCATAGCCGAATGGGTCTCTGATTTAGTTCTACGAAGCTCTTAGGTTTCCTGGCTGCAGGTCCTATGCTCCTGCCTCAGAGTGGCATGTGTCTCTTTAGGTCTTTGAGGAATCACCTCACTGTCTTCCACAATGGCCGAACTAATTTACACTCCCACCAACAGCATGAAAGAGTTCCTTTTCTCTGCAACCTTGCCAGCATCTGTTATTTTTGACTTTTTAATCATCACCATTCTGACTGGTGTGACATGGCATTTCATTGTGGTTTTGATTTGCATTTCTCTATTGAGGAGTGATGTTGAGCTTTTATTCATATGATTGTTGGGAAAGTGCCATTTTTCTAGGTCAAAGTTGGATGAATGTAGACAAGTCTTCTAATGTAAATATGTGTACTACACTTGGTTTTAATTAATTAGTTCAGTCTGCATTAGGGGATGTGCTGCTTCTATGGACCTATTTAACAACATGAGAAAAAGGTATACATATTTTAATAATGAGATTTCAATAGCCATTCAAAACACAATAGGAGAGAGACTATCAGGCAGGATGTAACTAATTGCCATGTAATCAATAAGAAAATGATTGGTGTAGGAGTTGAGAGGAAGGAGAGGGTGTGCCAGAGTAAGTGGGGTGATGGGTTAGTGGATGGAGGTGCGGTTTGAGTTGTGTGTAGAAGGAAGGTTAGCAGCTTAGACAGGCAGAGAGGGGTCAGAACAATGCTCTTGGCAGAGAGAAACAGCAAGACCAAGGTCTGGGGACTAAATCACCAGGTCAGGGAGACCACGTCTGTGTAAACATTTCTGCATCACGCACACTTCCTGTCACAGAGCAGGCACCAGTACATATTGGATAAAAGAGTACATGAATGAATGAATGAACACATGAAAAGGGTGTGGAGGTGAGTGAGCAAATTGGTCATTTGTGGGGTAATGGGAGGCAAGGCTGAAATGACTGGCCATGGAGGGTTGTGAGTGCAGATGAAGGAGTTTGGATCTGACTCAGAGGGAATAGGAGTTCCCCTCTATGAATTCAAGAAATACATATTCTGTGTAAAGCCAGATTCTAGAGGTTAGAGAAGGGCCATCTAGGATTTCATAATTTGCTGATTTTAAGTTGACGTGATCCTGGAAAATGAGGCCATTCTGTATAAGTTGGGATAAGTTAGATTATGTTGCAATCACAAATAACTCTTGAATTCCAGCGGCTTAAAGCAACCAAATGTATCTCTTGCTCCCTCTACATCTCCACCCAGGTCAGCTGTAGCACTACCCCATGACATCTTGGCTGATCGGTAGCCTGTATGTGGGGCATTACTGGGTTTTGTTTTGTTTTGAGACAATATCTTGCTCTGTTGTCTAAGCTGGAGAGCAGTGGCACCATCATGGCACTGCAACCTTATCCTCCAGGCTCAAGTGATCCTCCCACCTCAGCCTCCCAACTAGCTGGGGCTACAGGTGCACACCACCATGCCTAGATAATTTTGTATTTTTTATAAAGACAGGGTCTCACTATATTGCCTAGGCTGGTCTTGAATTCCTGGGCTCAAGCAATCCTAGCTTTGGCCTCCCAAAGTGCTGGGATTACAGGCATGAGCCACCGCACCCGGCCTATTTTTTAACTTTTATTTTAGGCTCAGGGATACAGGTGCAGGTTTGTTATACAGATAAACTGCATGTCATGAGGGTTTGGTGTAAAGATAATTTCATCACCTGGGTAATAAGCATAGTACCTGACAGGTGTTTTTTTCTGATCCTCTCCCTCCTCCCACCCAGTGTCTGTCATTCTCCCCCTAGTGTCCATGTGTTCTCTCTGTTTAGCTCCCACTTACAAGTGAGAACATGTGGTATTTGGTTTTCTGTTCCTGTGGTAGTTTGCTTAGGAATAGTGACCTTCAGCTCCATCCATCTTGCTGCAAAGGACATGATCTCGTTCTTATTTATGGTTGCATAGTATTCCATGGTATAGATGTACCACATTTTCTTTTGCCAGCCTACTGTTGAGGGGCATTTGGGTTTATTCCATGTCTTTGCTATTGTGAGTAGCTCCAATGAATATATGCATCTATGTGTTTTTATAGTAGAATGATTTATATTCCTTTGGGTACATACCCAATAATTCTGTTTTAAATTTTTTGAGAAGTCATCACACTGCTTTTCACAATGGCTGAAAAAATGCTCAGCATCACTAGTCATTAAAGAAATGCAAATCAAAACCACATTGAGATATCATCTCATACCAGTCAGAATTAAAAAGTAAAAAACTGGCAGATGCTGGGAAGATTGCTGAGAAAAGGGAATGCTTATACACTGTTGGTGGGAGTGTAAAGTGTACAATTCAATTTTTTTTTAAAGAATACTCAGAGGTGGCCGGACGTGGTAGCTCACACCTGTAATCCTAGCATTTCAGGAGGCCAAGGTGGGTGGATCACAAGGTCAGGAAATCGGGACCATCCTGGCTAACACGGTGAAACCCCGTCTCTATTAAAAACACAAAAAATTAGCTGGACGCAGTGGTGGGCGTCTGTAGTCCCAGCTACTCGGGAGACTGAGGCAGGAGAATGGCGTGAACCTGGGAGGTGGAGCTTGCAGTGAGCCGAGATTGCACCATTGCAGTCTGCCCTGGGCAAAAGAGTGAGACTCCATCAAAAAAAAAAAAAAAAGAAAAAAGAAAAAAGAAAAAAAGGACTACTCAGAGGTATGTACTCATCACTATAATAAATTTTAGAGCATTTTTATCACCCTGCAAAAATAACCCCATGCCCATTAGCAGTAACTGCCCTTTTCACCTCCCCTTCTTCCTGCCCAGCCCTAGGCAACCACTAATATGCTTTTTAAAAATAGATTTGTCTATTTTGGACATTTCCTATAAATTGAATCATACAGCATGTGGTTCTTTGTGACTGGCTTATTTCACCTAGCACAATGTTTTCAAGGATCATCCATGTTGTAGCAGGTATTAGTACTTCATTCCTTGTTATTGTCAAATAATATTTCATTGTGTGGATATGTCACATTTCTGTTGGTAGGCCTTTGAGTTGTTTCCCCCTTTTGGCTACTATGAATAATGCTTCTATGAACATATATGTATACATTTTTGTCTGAACACATGTTTTCATTTTTCTTGGTGTTGTAGTCTGTTGGGCTGCTATAACAAAAATACTATAGGCTAGGTGGCTTATAAGCAGAAAATATTTATTTACCACAGTTCTGGTGGCTTGAAAGTCGAGGATCAAGGGCACTGACAGATTTGGTGTCTGCTGAGGGCTTGTTCCTCATAGATGGTGTCACTTGCTGTGTCCTTTCACAGTGGAAGGGGCAAGACAGCTCTCTGGGGCTTATTTTGTAACAGTACTAATCCCATTAACAGGAGCTCCTACCTCATGATCTAATCACCTCCCAAAGGCCCCACCTCCTAATACTATCATCTCGGGGGTTAGGATTTCAACATATGAATTTTGAGGGGACATAAACATCCAGATAATAGAAACTGGGTATACACCTAGGAGTGGAATTGCTGGGTCATACGGTAACTCATTTGGGGGAACTGCCAGATAGTTTTCCATAGCAGCTGTACCATTTTATGTTTCCACTAGCAGTGTTATGAGGGTTCCTTTTTCTCCATCTTCACCAACACTTCTTATTGTCTGTAGTTCTGATTATAGTCATCCTACCGGGTATGAAATAGTATCTCACTGTGGTTTTGCTTTGCATTTTCCTGATAGCTAATGATGTTGAGCCTCTTTTCACATGCTTATTGGCCATTTGTATATCTTCTTTGGATAAAAGTCTTTTCAGATTCTTTGCCCATTTAAAAGTTGGCTTGTTAGTCTTTTTTTACTGTTTTTGCTGGATATAGGATTCTTAGTTGACCATTTTTTTTTTTTCCTTTTAGCACTTTGTATGTAATCCTACTGCATTCTGGTACCTATTGTGTCTGATAGTTGACTGTTAATGTTATCAGGGTTGTCTTCTAGCTGACTGTTTCATGTGTCTATGTGAAGAGATCACCAACAGGCTTTGTGTGATCAACATGGCTGTTTATTTCAGCTGGGTGCCGGAGGGCTGAGTCTGAAAAAGGAGTCAGCAAAGGTGGTGGATTATCATGAGTTCTTACAGGTTTTGGGATAGGCGGTGGAGTTAAGAGCAATGTTTTGGGGGCAGGGGGTGGATCTCACAAAGTACATTCTCAAGGGTGGGGAGAATTACAAATAAACTTCTTAAGGGTGGGGGAGATTATAAAGCACATTGATCAGTTAGGGTGGAGCAGGAACAGATCACAACGGTGGAATGTCATCAGTTAAGCTATTTTCACTTCTGTGGATCTTCAGTTGCTTCAGGCCATCTGGATGTATACGTGCAGGTCACTGGGGATATGATGGCTTAGCTTGGGCTCAGAGGCCTGACGCTGACAAGTCATTTTTCTTTTGCTGCTTTCAAATTTTATCTTTATCTCTGGCTTTCAGCATTTTTACCATGATGTGTTTGGATGTGGATTGTTGTATATTTATCTTCCTTGGAGTTAATTAAGCTTCTTGGATGGTATTTTTTCATTAAATTTAAAAACATTTTGCTGGGAGTGGTGGCTCATGTCTGTAATTCCAGTGACCCAAGAGGCTGAAACAGGAGGATAGCCTGAGGCCACACATTCAAGACCAGTCTGGGCAGGATAGTGAGACCTCATCTTGAAAAAAATTAAAAAAATTAGTTGGGCATGGTGGTGCACGTCTACTCGGGAGGCTGAGGGGGGAAAATCACTTGAATCCAGAAGTTCAAGGCTTTCTCAAAAATAAATAAATAAATAAATAAATAAGAACTTTCCTACCATTTTTTGAGTATTTTTTCTGCTCATTTCTTTTTGTCATTTCTTTCTAGTAATCTCATTATGCATATTGTCGTGTGTTTAATGGTATCCCCCGTTTCTGTGCTCTATTTTGTTCATTTTATCAATTTTTTTTCCATATCTTTGTCCTCTGTATTGCATAACCATTACTGACCCATCTTCAAGCTCATTGATTTTTTTGTTCTGTCAGGTAAAATCTATTTTTGAGTTCCTTCAGTGAGTTTTTCATATCAGCTGTATATTCTTAACTTCAGGATTTCCATTCGGTTCTTTTTAAAATAATCACCATCTCTTTATTTTTATTCTCATTTTGATAAGACATGGTCATCATACCTTCTTTTACTTCTTTAAATATGATTCCCTTTAGTTTCTTGAAAGCATGTATCATGGCTGCTTTGACAGCTTTAAAGTCTACATCTGTGCCATCTCACAGGCATTTTCTGTTGTCTACTACCCCTCCATGTATGGGGCACATTTTCCCATTTCTTTGCATGTCTTTGCATTTTTTTGTTGTTGAAACCCAGACATTTTAGGTGATATATTTTAGGAATGCTGGAGACTGAGTCTCTCTTCCCTCCATGGTTTGTTCTTGCTGTTCTTTGTGTGTTTATTTGTCTAGGGACTTGGCTGAACTATTTTAGTGAAGCCTATTTCCCCTTTAATATGAAGCCTCTAATGTCACGCCTCAGAGCGTGTAGCCATGGGCATGCATGTGGTCATCCTGGATGACTAGTCTCATCAGGACTGTCTCGGTCTGTCTCTTTCTTGGATCTCTTTGTTAAACTGTCTGACTCTGCGAGTATAACATTGAGATTTTACCCTTCACTAATTTTCATCTGATTTCTCTATTGTTTTTAACAATGCACTGTAACATAAATTGCTTTGCAGTCTGATCAAATTAAATGTGGGACTTTTGCTGAGGCAGTTTTAAAGGCAAAACTTTGAGGTTTGTTCTGACTCTAGGAAGGCTCTTCTTAGTTGACTCTTACCATGATTATCTCCGGTAAATGATCTGGACTTTTGTTTATCTTGCTGCCCTAATGGAGCTACCAGCCTCCACTTATTGCTTACTACCAGAATCTCCACTGTTGTTGAGAGCACCCTTAGGCTTGAACTTCCCTGCACTCTGTTTCAAATAAAGTCAGTTCATCTTGGGAGAGCTTTGGAGCTCTTTGTTCTTATTAACTACGTCTCCTACTGGCCAAAATCTTTGAACCTCTTCTCTGGATCTGGGAACAGGGATAGTGACCCACTTCTCTTAGAGTGATACGTAGATACCAGAGCAGAGCACTGAGTGATAATGGTTAACTCGTTCTCTTCTCAGCTTGCCTCCTCCAGCATGGAACCTCTGGCCTAAAACTAAAGGTAATCAAGACCCCCATATTCTCAGTCTGCTGTGCCTGGGGTGAGTCTCTGCTCCATGAGTGAGGACTAGCTGGAGAAAGTGAGCTCCTGATATTTTGCCCACAATTCCCAGGAATTTATCCTCTGCATTTTGGAGTTTGGGGAAATGAGAAATGCTAGTGGTCTGTCTTTCCCGGTGAAATATTACATCCCTTGTCTGGGAACTTAAGGAAGAAGGAGTCACATTTTTTTGACCACACCCATTCAGATTGAGGCCGCTGTTGTCTGTCTGGAGCAAGAATGTGGGATTGGGGGAAAAGAAAGAGAGAAAGAGAGAGAGTGAGCGAGAGAGTGAGCATACATGTCATCGCTCAAGTTCCACAGACTCTTGCTGTTGTATTGAACTTTAGTTTTCAAATAAATATTTCACGGGCTATATACCCTTAGGATATTTTCTAGAGACTTTAAAAGGTGGGGTCTTCCAGGGCTATCAGTTCTGAGATATTGACTTATGTCCTAAGGTCACCAGAGATTTCTGCATCTCAATGTCCATCAAGTATTCTTCTCTCATCTTATTTGATCTGTCAGCAGCATCTCAGCAGTGTTGGCTATTCCCTCCTTATCGACCAGTCCTCTTTTCTTGGATTCTGTGACTTGGTGCTATGACTTGGATGCTTGTCCCCTCCAACACTCATGTTGAAGTTTGATCTCCAGTGTTGGAGGTGGGGCCTAATGGATGTGTTTTTGTCATGAGGGAAGATTTCTCATGAATACATTAATGCCCTTTCTCAGAGGTGAGTGACTTCTCTGTCAATTAATTACCATAAGAGCTGGTTGCTAAAAAGAGCCTGGTATCCTACCCCTTTCTCTTTTGCTTCCTCTCTCTTTTTTTTTTTTTTTTTTTTGAGACGAAGTCTCGCTCTGTCGCCCAGGCTGGAGTGCAGTGGCCAGATCTCAGCTCACTGCAAGCTTCGCCTCTCAGGTTTATGCCATTCTCCTGCCTCAGCCTCCCGAGTAGCTGGGACTACAGGTGCCCATCACCTCGCCCGGCTAGTTTTTTTGTATTTTTTTTTTTTTTTTAGTAGAGACGGGGTTTCACCGTCTTAGCCAGGATGGTCTCGATCTCCTGACCTCGCCCGTCTCGGCCTCCCAAAGTGCTGGGATTACAGGCTTGAGCCACCGCGCCTGGCCTGCTTCGTCTCTTGCCAAGTGAACTCTGTACAGGCTGGCTCCCCTTCACCTTCTGCCATGAGTGGAAGCAGCCTGAGGCCCTCACCAGATGCAGATGCCAAATCTTAAACTTACCAGCCTTTAAATCATGAGTCAAATAACACTTTTTTTTAAATAAAGTATCCAGCCTCAGGCATTCCTTTATAGCAGCGCAAAATGGATAAAGACATTTGGCACTCACGTGGATTGCCCTGATGTAGAAGGTTCTAGGCTCATTCTCCTCTACCAGCTACTAAAGGATGGGGTCCTCCAGGCTCTTGCATGGGCTCTGTCTTAGTTATTAACTGCTGAGAAGCACATCCTCCTCAAACTTAGTAGCTTGGAACAATAGGCACTTTTTATCTTGCAGTTTCTCTGGGTCAGGAGCCTGACTGTGGATTAGCTAGATATTTCTGACTTAGAGTCTCATATGGCTGCAGTCAAGGTGTTGCAAGGTATTGGCTGGGGCTCAGTCATCTGAAGAGTTGAGAGGGATTGTAGAATCTGATTCCAAGCTCTTTCACAAGTAGTTGGCAGAATTCCTTTCTTCACAAGATGTTGGACTAAGGGCCTCAATCCCTCACTGACTGTTGGGTGGAAGCCTCCCTCAGGCCCTTGCCATACAGATCTGTCCACAGGGCAGCTAACACCATGAAAGCTGACTTCTCTCAAAACAAGTGACTGACAGACGGGGCACTCAAGATGGAAGCCAGTGTTTTTGTTATCTAGTCTTGGATATGATATCCCACTACTTTTGCCATATTATACATTTTTGAAGTGAGTCACAAGGTTCAGCCCACATTCAAGTGGAGAAGATTGCAAATGGACAAAAATACCAGGAGGTGCAGATAATTGGAGTTACCTTAGAAGCTGCCTACCACAGGCATCCTCTTCTCACTCTCTTCCTTCTCCTTAGACCATCTCACACACACAGAGGTTTTAATTAGCAGCCACAGGTGAAAGGGAGACTATTCACAAACTTGTATTTTCAGTACAGACCTTCCCTCTGACATCTGGGCTCATAGCTAACCGATCAATTGCTATTTCACTTAGATTTCTCAAAATCTTCTCAAATGCAACATGCCCCAAACTGCACTCAAGCCTGTCTTGTTCCACTGCTCCCTAAGCGTGAGTTATGGTACAGGTTAAGATATGAGACAGAGAGACAGGGCTTTAAAGAGAGTCATTTTTTAAGGTCAGGAGGGGTGGCTCACGCCTGTAATCCCAGCACTTTGGGAGGCTGAGGCGGGTGAAACACGAGGTCAGGAGTTTGAGAGCAGCCTGACCAACATGGAGAAACCCTGTCTCTGCTAAAAATACAAAAAATTAGCTGGGCATGGTGACACATGCCTGTAATCCCAGTTACTTGGGAGGCTGAGGCAGGAGAATCACTTGAACCTGGAAGGTGGAGGTTGCAGTGAGCCAAGATCACGCCATTGCACTCCAGCCTGGGCAACAAGAGCGAAACTCCGTCTCAAAAAAAAAAGTCATTTTTCTTTCTATTAATAAGCCAGAGGTAGACGGGTGGCTCAGCTCTCCTGCACGCAGTGTCTTGTTGCTCTGTTGCTCTGCTTCCCTTTGGATGTTGTCTTCATCTGCACGGTCAAAGCTGGCTTGCCAGCCCACATCCATGTTCCACCATATGAGAAAGAAGAAAGAAAGGATATAAAGAGTAAGCAATTTCCTTTTTTAAAGAATGTGACCCAGAAGAAGCACACATCACTTTGTTCATATCACATTGATAAGGCTGCAGAAGTTGTAAGGGGAGCTGGAACGTGTAGTCTATAGCTGGGTAGTGTGTTTCCAACTAAAAATTGGATATTATGTTACTACCTTAGCCTAGTGTCCTAGTTTGTTTTGTGTTGCTATAACAGAATGGCATGGACTGCGTATTTTATATGAATGGAAATGTATTGGCTCATGGCTCTGGAGACTGGGAAGTCCAGTGTCAAAGTGGTAGCATCTGGCCAGGAACATCTTGCTGTGTCATCCCATGGCAGAAGGTGGAAGGGCAAGAGAACACAAGAGAGCAAGAGAAAGGAAGGGGGCTGAACTTACTCTTTTACTGGAAACCCACTCCCATGATGACTAACCCACTTTGAGGTCGTGGAATTAATCCATTTATGAGCATTGATCTATCCAACGGCATTAATCCATCCATTAATCCATTCACGAGCCCTAACGATCTAATCACTTCCTGAAGTTCCCACTTCTCAACACTGTGGCATTGGGGATTAAGTTTCCAACACATAAATTTTACGGGACACATTTAAACCATCCCACTGGGTTCCCTGGAAAGCGAGTCTGGAGCTGCAGGTTTACAAATAGGAGTAACTAAAAAGGAGAGTGAAGTTGCAGGTTTACAGATAGGAGTAACTAACAAGGAGAGTGAAGAAAAAAAGAGAGACAACTAATATGAGGGTCCATATTAATTGACCAATCTATAGAAACAAGACACCAAGCACTTGTATCAACTGTTCCTGAGGACCAAACCTGTGGGAGAGAATGCAGGAAGACTATCTCCAGTAACTTCTCTCATTGGTTAAAACATTTTTCCATGGGCTGCCAACTCTCTTGCTTTTCTAAGTTTCCATGCAAAACATGGGCACCATGCCAGGTCCAGTGATATCAGCAGAAGCCCACGTGGGAGGTGAGAAGGGCACAGCAGGGGCCAGAGGGGAGGGAGCCACCAGACTGTGCCTGCTTTGGGTCCATCAGAGCCCTCCCAGAGCTGAAAAAAAAGGTAAGTGAGCTCGAGAAGATCGAAAGTTGGCATGTAAGAGGACTCTGGTGCAATCACTAAAGGAAAAAGGAGAAAGTAGATACTGGGGCTTGCTCACCAGTTCCGTCACACCATTTTCATTTAGTTCCAGCAAGCAAGTGAGGAAACCTGAGACGTCCTGGCAGCTCCCTTTTCCTTACACCCATACCCAATCCAACATATTGCTCAAATCTTCTTACTTCTCTCCATTTTGTCTACCACACTCATAATCCAGGCTCCTATTATCTCTCCTGGGGATTCACGTCTCCTTATTGGACTCCTGTCCTCTTGCTCTCTTTCTCTTGTTCTCTTGTGTCCTCTTGCCCTCGTTTAATTAGACAAATCTCTTAAAATATGTGTGTATATTTTCCTTTCCTTCTTTCTCTTTCTGGAAATACATTTTCCTGTGTCTCAGGCAGCAGCCACTCTGGTAAGACACGGGAACTTCAGCACAGACAGGTTGTGGGGGACACAGTTAATGACTGAGCCAGAGCTGGGGCTTCAGGACTCTGTGACTCACTCAGAAAATGTTCACTGAGTCCTTCCTCTGTAGGGGGCCCTATGCTAAGCTCAATGGTAAATAAAAACCCCACCCAGGACTCTGCCCTTGAAAGACAGAGCCTTGTCAGGGAGAGAGGCATTATAGCAACACAAAACAAACTAGGACACTAGGCTAAGGTGCTTGTCCTCTTGCCTATCCACTTTCGGCATACAGTCAGTGTGGCTTTTCTGTAACACCAACTGGATCATGTCACCATGCCCTGCCAATTAAAACCCTTCAACAGCTTTCCATTGCTTGGAGCATAAAGGCAAAACTCCTCAAGGTGTCCCACAAAGCCCAATGTGGTTTGGCTCCTTGTCTTCTCTTACAACACAGTTCTCATTGTCCTCTGTTCCAGCCTCTCCCCACTTCTTTCAGCCTCTGTTCTCTCAAGCTCCCAGCTTCCGCAGGACCATTGTATACACTCTGCCCAGTGCTTGCTGTAATTATTTGTCATGGTTTTCACCTTTCTGCCTTCTTATCCTGTAGCTCTCAGCACTGTTACCATTTTCTTAGGCAAGTTTTTCCAAATTTTCCTGACTAGGTCAAACTCCTATTATATATGTATCCATTCCTGGATTCCCCAACAGGCTGGCTAAACATCTATTTCTGGCACTAGAGAAACAGGGTCACTCCCGATTTTTCATAACATGCTATTTGATTCCTTTTAACATAAAACACTTTCAAAGACGTCATTATGGGAAAAATAAGGCTTTTGGGGAATTTCTTTACACCTATCTTTAAATTGTTTGTTTTCATTTAAAATAGATTATGGAGGGGGCCATGATATTTTCAGTCCTTTAACGTCTCTAAAAGTCAGACTCTAAAAATCCTGTCTGTGGACATAGCTCTCCTTGTAATACTTTGCACCGTTACAGCTTTACTTTTTTACATCATTCTTTAGTAGATGCCTCTCCCTGACAAGGCTCTATCTTTCGAGGGCAGAGTCCTGGGTGGGGTTTTGACTTACCATAGGGCCCCCTACAGAGGAAGGACTCAGTGGACATTTTTTGAGTGAGTCACAGAGCCCTGAAGCCCCAGCTCTGGCTCGGTCGTTAATTAGCTGTGTCCCCCACAACCTGTCTGTGCTGAAGTTCCCCCGTCTTACCAGAGTGACTGCTGCCTGAGAAACAGGAAAATGTATTTCCAGAAAGAGAAAGAAGGAAAGGAAAATATACACACATATTTTAAGAGGTTTGTCTAATTGAATCTGTGTGTGGCCTTCAGGGCCCCAAGGCTGACACTGGAATAACTGGAAGGGCTCATGGATAAAGAATATCTCCATAGACACCTTCTTACTTGGGCCAACTCAACTGTGTGGCCACGCTTTTTCCCATGCTAAAATTAGTGAGTGTATCGAAAGAGATTTCAGTGCAAAATCCATTGAGATAAAAGATTCAGATAAGGGGCTCCGCAAAGAAACAGATGAAAGGGCACCTAAGAAATGCTCAATGAATGTGGTGGGTAGAGAAATGAGTGGAAGCTGGGATCGCTGTCCTGCGAGCAACCACAAGGTGGCGCTGGGTGCTCAGCAATGAGATTCCTGCCTCCAGGGACTTGACTCAACTTTTTTCTTATCAATGTTAGCTTATTAAAAAAACAAAACAAAACAAAACAAAAAAACAGTCTCTTTCTAGTCCATAATTTTCCTTAATAAAACAGGGTAACATTTTCCCTTTCGTATGTTGTCTTTACAGGGTGACATGCTTGAGGAAGAGTGATGAATAATACTGAGGATGATTCAACGTCTCTTGGTTTTACTTCTGCACCACCCAAAGAGAAAATAGTAAGACAAGAACATTTCTTTTTCTATATCAGTGTCATAATATGTATTATTACAGTGCGGTGTAACCACATGTCAGAAGATAATGCGTAGCTGAAAACACTGAACTAGGTGGAGGGGCTGAGGCCTTAATTCTCCGAGACTGGGACCTATGCTGGGTTCTAGGGCCTGTTCAACATCAGAATCATCAGCTGGGCAAGTTCCTTTTGCTAAGGGTTCTTCTAGCTCCTGAGCCATAAGGTTCTGGGGTAGACAATTCCAGATGCCACAGGGCCCTGGAAGAAGGAGAGAGGTTGGGCTTAGGTGGGCTCTCTGGGATCTCAGGCTGCTGGGTCTGCATCCCGGTGGCAGGGCTGGCAGCCAGCGCTGGGACTCCTGGTGCTCAGGGGGAGGTGAAAGCTGAGTAGCAGCTCATCTCCACCAGAGGTCAGCATCACCGAGCCGTCAGAGGCACAGCAGCCAAACAGCCAGGCTCAGGAGGCAGCTCCGTGCTTGAGCTGGCCCACCCATGTCCAGTTCTTCTTTCCACCTTGCCAACCATCCTTAGGCCCCGAGCAGTCCTAAGAGTGGGAGATGCTGTAACACTAGTGTTGTGCCTTTTTGGCAAGGGTAGATTGCCGCTGGACCCTGGGACTGGTGGGTCATTCATCAGCAGAGCCCCGCATCAGCAGAGCATCTGGGGCAGCCACCTCTCTGTGCTCACGCAAAGTTGTTGACTAACCCACTGGCTTCTGTCAAAACCTCGGGCAGGCAGGGCAGCGCGTTCCACACTTCAAGGAACTAAGATGGAAAATATCATTAAAGAAGAGGCATAAGAAAAAAATATGACTTTACAAACTGTTTAAGATTTGGAACTGTCTACCGTGGTAGTGAAGACTGCAGATGCTCTCTCTAATCAGCTCTCCTAGGTCTGAATCCCATCTCCAATACTGAGAAATGGAGAGACTTAGACTAGTTTCTTATTGTTTCGCCTCTCAGTTTCTACATCTGTAAACTGTGAATATTATCATTCCCATTTGTCACTATTGATCCTCTCTACCTATTGGGTTATTGTGGGGATTAAATGAGATGACTGTAATAGGCAATGTTAACTGAGCATTCGCCCTGTGCCAGGCACGGACCTAAGTCTGGTATCTAAGCCTAGTATCTCATAATTCTGACAATGTTGTGTACGGTTACCCCTATTTTATAGTTGATGAAACTGAGGCTTCATATACTAGCAGAACTAGTGTTTGAAACTAGTCATTTTTGCTTCCAGGGTTTACTTTTTAAATCGTGGCCCTTCACTAGAATGGTGCCTGCTGGTGTGGAGTAAGCACTTAATAAATAAGAGCCATTATTATTATTGTTATTATTATTATTAATTTTGTTTTAAGTTCTGGGATACATGTATAGAACATGCAGGTTTGTTACATAAGCATACATGTGACACGGTGGTTTGCTGCACCTATCAACCCGTCGTCAAGGTTTTAAGCTCTGCATGCATTAGGTATTTGACCTAATGCTCTCCCACTCCTTGTCCCCCAACCCCCACCAGGCCCCAGTGTGTGATGTTCCCCTCCCTATGTCCATGTGTCCTCATTGTTCAACTCCCACTTATGAGTGAGAACATGCTGTGTTTGGTTTTCTGTTCCTGAGTTAGTTTGCTGAGAATGATGGTTTCCAGCTTCATTCGTGTCCCTGCAAAGGACATGAACTCATTCTTTTTTATGGCTGCATAGTATTCCATGGTGCATATGTGCCACATTTTCTTTATCCAGTCTATCATTGAGGGGCATTTGGGTTGGTTACAAGTCTTTGCTATCGTAAATAGTTACTAGTGTTATTCATTACTATTGTTATTGCCGTTATTATGGAGTCATTCATGGCTTGATCTTTATGTCTACAGGTTGATGAGTAATTAGAAACATGCTGGTTTTACAAATTATCTTTTTATCATCATAGCTGTGAACCCCTGTGA
The DNA here is from genome assembly GCF_043159975.1 of Macaca nemestrina. Lineage (NCBI taxonomy): Eukaryota > Metazoa > Chordata > Mammalia > Primates > Cercopithecidae > Macaca > Macaca nemestrina. Next base: position 16,185,687 of record NC_092136.1, read on the forward strand.
ATTTTTCTCCACTCAGTCTCACTGTCCTTCAGACAGGTGGAGAGAGCAGGATCCATCTACGAGATTTCTGTGCCGTCCCCCTTCACTGAAGCAACAGCAGGTCATATCTGAATGCAGAAGCAAGACCTTGTGCTGGGAAAACACAACCTGGCTGTAGAGCTCTCAGGCTTCTAGAGTCAAAGCCAAGGGTTCAAATCCTCTCTCTGTTACTCAGAAGCCAGATGGTCCTGAGCCAGTGAAGTAACTCTCCGAACCTCAGTTTACAAATCTACAAGATGGCGATCATAATGTAAAAGATGGCATTAAAACTTCCATTGGGAAAAAGCATTTGAGTGTGCTTACACAGTGCCTGGTAGTAAACTTTACCTATTAGGATGCAATACACTACCTATTACTATGGGAGTAATAGTAAGAGACTACTACCTGCGTTGGGTATCTAAGCCTAGTATCTCATAGTTCTGACAATGCTATATTCAGTTACCCCTGTTTTATAGCTGATGAAACTGAAGCTTCATATACTAGCAGAACCAGGATTTCAAACCAGGCCTTTTTGCTTCCAGAGTTTACTTTTTAAAATCATGGTCCTTCGCTAGAACAGTGCCTGCTGACACGGAGTAAACACTTAATAAATAAGAGTCATTCCTATTATTATTATTTTGTTTGTTTGTTTGTTTGTTTGTTGGTGACAAACTACCTGTGATTGGAAAATTGGAATTGGAGTCCTCTCCTTAATATGGGCCTTTGGTCTGAAAAACTGCACCTGTTTCCTAATGAACCTACCCATTCTAACCCGTCCTCAAAGATGCCTCCAGAGTGAGCATCCTAAGGCTTAGATATGATCCTTCAGCTCAGCACTATCCAATAGGGATATAACAGAAGTTATATATGTGATTTTAATTTTCCTAGTAGACACATTAAAAAAGTAAACGAGGCTGGGCACGGAGGCTCACTCCTGTAATCCCAGCACTTTGGGAGGCCGATGTGGGCAGATCACTTGAGGTCAGGATTTTTAGCCCAGCCTGGTCAATATGGCAAATATGTCTATGTCTCTACCAAAAATTCAAAAATTTTCCAGGTATGATGGCACATATCTGTAATCCTAGCTACTCGGGAGGCTGAGGCAGGAGAATCTCTTGAACCCGGGGGGCGGAGGTTGCAATGAGCTGAAATCACACCACTGCACTCCAGCCTGGGTGACAGAGCAAGACTCTGTCTCAAAAAAAATTAAAAAATAAGTAAAGGAAACAAAAAAAGTAGACTTCATTTTAACAATGTACTTACTTTAATATATCCAAAATGTTATCATTTTGACATGCAATCAATAGAAAAGATTACTCTTTTTTTTTTTTTTTTGAGACGGAGTCTCACTCTGTGGCCCAGGCTGGAGTGCAGTGGCCGGATCTCAGCTCACTGCAAGCTCCGCCTCCCAGGTTCACGCCATTCTCCTGCCTCAGCCTCTCAAGTAGCTGGGACCACAGGCGCCCACCACCTCGCCCGGCTAGTTTTTTGTATTTTTTAGTAGAGACAGGGTTTCACTGTGTTAGCCAGGATGGTATCGATCTCCTGACCTCGTGATCCACCTGTTTCGGCCTCCCAAAGTGCTGGGATTACAGGCTTGAGCCATTGCGCCCGGCCCCGAAAAAATTACTAATGAGATATATTACATTCTGTTTTCATACTAAGTCTTTGACACCCAGTGTGTGTTCTACACCTGCAGTGCCCCTCCATCTGCCTCGCCACGTTTCTGGCCCTCCATAGCCACACGTGGTGAGTGGCTCGCCCACTGCACAGTGCAGGGTTAGCTCTTCAGCAGCCCCTTATCAGCAGCAAAACGGCATGTGCTGATTTTCCTAGCCTTATGTCACTTTAGTCCTAGGACATTTTAAATTTTTTCTTTCTTTTCTTTTCTTTTTTTTTTTTGAGATGGAGTCTTGCTCTGTTGCACAGGTTGGCTTGAAGTGGCACAATCTCGGCTCACTGCAACCTCCGCCTCCCAGGTTTAAGCAATTCTCTGCCTCAGCCTCCCAAGTAGCTGGGATTACAGGCGCCCACCACCACACCGAGCTAATTTTTGTATTTTTAGTAGAGATGGGGTTTCACCATCTTGGCCAGGCTAGTCTTGAACTCCTGACCTTGTGATCTACCCGCCTTGGCCTCCCAAATGCTGGGATTACAGGCGTGAGCCACCACACCCGGCCTTAAATTCTTCCTTTTGCATCTTTGCATCTTGGCCTGCATCTTTCTGTCCACACGGCATTCTTTGCATGCTCTCTCCTTTACCTTGCTGAATCCTTATACCAGTCCTGGGGCAGTAGATATTCTAGTGACTCCCATTTTACAGATGAGAAAACCGAGACTTGAAATGATCACACTCCTTGGTGCTCCATGGCAAAGTGACTTGTAAGTGGCTACCTGACTCCAGCATCTTTGTTCTGAACCACTCTTCTCTGCTGAAGGTTGAATGGGCAGGGATGCCAAGACTGGAATGGGAATGCGCTGCTGGGGGCAGAATTAAGTGTCTGGTCAACAGAGGTATTCAGGAGACACCTGGATGGTCGTCAGAGTGGGTGTGGCAGAGGAGATTTCTGCACTCAATTGGGGTCAGGGATACAGGTTGAAGATGCTCGTTGCAGGTCCAGGAATCTAGGATGTTTTCCGTTCCTGGGGGAGGTTTCTGGGGCATTGTGGTCTCCAGTGCCTGTTTAGGCCCCAGGGTGGAAGGCTTGATTTTTTCTTTAGCTGTGCAAGGCTGGCCTTCCCCAAGCTCCCTTTGCTTTTGTGCAGCCTCTGGGCTAATTGCGTTGGTCTTCTCCCCTGGAGGGCCTGGCCCAGCATCCTCCCATTGTCAGCGCTGATATATATCTCATTCATGTAGACTCACTGTCAATATTTTTAGAAACACCGTGTTGCTCTCCTGAAGGCTGGCAGGGCTGGGTGTGAGCCAGCCTGGTCCTGTCAGCCTCTTCCTTACCTCCTTCCTGCCTCTGCTGTACTTCCTGTCCTCACAGCCTCCTGCCCAGGTCCCTCCTCTCAGCCAAACAAAGACTTCCTCTGCACCCAACCTTTGGGGGTGGGAGGAGAAGAGAGGGTGGCATAGGGACACCTGGACAAAACCCTTTTGCTCTCCCTCCCTCGCTTTCCCCATCGGTAAGGTCAAGGGTGTGGAGTAGATCGCAGCCACAACCTTTCAGCATCAAAGGCTGTCTCGCTTGCTTTCCTGTCCTCCCCACAGTGAATCCTTTTTAAGGAAGGAGTCTGTTGATCTAACCCACCTTGTTTATAAAATCGTAATGAATTCATCTGCTCAGTTTTTATTCATCAAAGGCACACTGAGCAGCATGGCGTAGCCAGAGTCCCCACACTGACTTGTTAAAGTCCAAGCTCGCGGTGGTGGAGGGTTGTCTTATGATAGGGTAAGAAGAATGTGCCGTTTCCACAAGATTTCATGAAATGCTGATGCTGGCCCAAGCTACTGCCTCTTTCCCCACTTCTATCATTGAGGGCCTCTGATGTCAGCGTGGGAATCAATGGGCTAATAAAATTTTAGGCATCTTTTCTGTTCTAAGTCATGGGAATCCAGTGCCCTATCCAGATAGTCCTAAGAAAGTTCTTTCTTTCTTTCTTTTTTTTTTTTTTTTGAGACACAGTTTCACTCTTGTTGCCTGGGCTAGAGTGCAATGGTGTGATCTTGGCTCACAGCAAACTCCTGGGTTCAAGCAATTCTCCCTCCTCAGCCTCCTGAGTAGCTGGGATTACAGGTGCCCACCATCACGCCCAGCTAATTTTTTGTATTTTTAGTAGAGACGGGGTTTCACCATGTTGGCCAGACTGGTCTCAAACTCCTGACCTCAGGTGATCCACCTGCCTCGGTCTCCCAAAGTGCTGGGTTACAGGGGTGAGCCACTGAGACCGGCCCCTAAGGAAGTTCTGATTACTCCTGAGGTTATAGAAATGGGGGTCCTACAATCCCAGTGCATTTATTAGAGTTCACTATGTATGGGGTGCTGTGCCAAGTAATGGGGGGATGGGTGGGTAATGATCGGTAAAAGGGTGACAGGAGGTGGGTGGGAGATAAGGAAAGGCTTCTAGACTCCTGATTCTCACAGTCTAACAAATAGCCCACCACACGGGGCTTGGTGCTGTAGTGGGGAGAATGGATTCTCATGTGATCCTGCCATTCATCAGCAAGAGGGTCAGTTTGTCTCCCACTTTTGATCTTTTTGGCAAGAAACCCACTTTTCCAACCACATCTGGAAGCCATAGCCCTAATTCCCAGAATCACAGGAAGCTAGACCTGGCTGACCCAATGTCCTCATGTACAGATAGGGAAACTGAGGCTCAGAGAAGGGCAAAAGCCTTCCCCAGAGTACGAAACAAGCTAGTTATTGGGGTTCAGGTAAGATATCAGTGACTCCTAAGAGACCTCCCCGATTTACACTATCTGAAAATGCCAATTTCCATTTATTCACTGCATCATTCTCCAGTTCATCTTTCTTTGTAGTGCTTATCATTACCTGAGTTCACTGCATTTATTTAATGTTTGTTGTTTTGTTTCTGTTCCACCTCTAGAATGAAAGGGCAGGAAACCGAGGGCATAGCTTGAATCGTTCACACTGTATGGCAAGTGCCTCAAATAGAGCCTGGCACATAGTAGTTGCTCAATATTTTCTGAGCGAATGAATTAGGATGGGATTAGAACAAGAGGGTCAGTTTGTCTCCCACTTTTGGCCTTTTTGGCAAGAAACCCACTGCTCCACCCGCATTTGGATGCCATAGCCATAATTCCCAGAATCACAGAAAGCTAGAACCAGGCCAGTGAGTGAGTTTTCTTGCTGTCCCCAGAGACCAGGGAGATCTGGGAGTTTGCAGTATGGCCTTAGGGTTTGAAATAGCACCAAATGGTGGGGTTGGGGGTGGAGAGAGTTGCTTGAGGGGGTTTCTGTTTTAATTATCAGAAAGCAGCTGACCATTTGTTTTTGGTCAGATAAGCTGCTAAAGGAGGGTGTGTGTGTGTGTGTGTGTGTGTGTGTGTGTGTGTGTGTGTGTGTGTAAATTCCTAAGTGTGGGCTGGGCAGCCAAGTTCTATCCCGCCTGTGTCCCTGCCTTCCCTTCCCCTTTCCCTCAGATAACACCACCAGCTGTTAGGGACACAGCTGTGGCTGCCTCTCGGGAGGGAGAGAAAAAGGCGCTGTTGCCCTGGGTGAGTTCCCCAGCTGTGGAGTTCAAAGCAGACCTGTGAAGTGAGGGGGCTGGAGCGGAGAGCTAGGAGGGAGGAGGTGAGAAGTCCGGAAGGGCACAGAAAGGTACTACTTCCACTCTGGTGTCCCCAGCCCACAGCTTTGGGTAGCGTCTGGGTGAGGTCCCAGCAGAGGGGTTCAGCTTTTCCCCCCTCATCTCAAACTCTTAGAGAGATCCAATGAAGCACCCCTTCCTGTACGCCAAGCAGGATGTTTATTCAGATCTCCGATCCCACTACATACAAGCAAGCACACTCTTCTACACACCCAATGTGCATTCCTTGGGTGAATGTGTGCATTCATGGCACACTCGTGCCTACAATACACAAACATGTACACTCTTCTATACACGTGAATGCATGAACCCAGTGCACATGATAGCCCATTATGCACAAGCAAGCACACTGTTCTACATGCATGAATGCATGCACCCAATGCACATCATACCTCATTATTCACAAGCAAGCACACGTTCTACCTGCATGAATGCGTGCACCCAATGCATATCATACCCCGCTATGCACAAGCAAGCACACGTTCTACCTGCATGAATGCGTGCACCCAATGCATATCATACCCCGCTATGCACAAGCAAGCACACGTTCTACCTGCATGAATGTGTGCACCCAATGCACACTCATATCCCCACGCACACACAAGTTCAGCCTGCTCACAAGCACCTACAGAATTCACATCCAAGTGGCCTCGTGGCACACAGAAAACTTGCATTCACAAAGCACACACAGCCAGCATGTCCCTGGGCACAGGCCAAGTCAGGCTCTGCTTTTTACACCAGGCATGAACCTGGGGGTAGGGTGGGTGAGGGATATTGAACCACTGACTCCAGAGGTCTCCCAGAAGTCTGGGCTGTCCTCAAAGGGCACTAGCAGGTCTGGAGTGCTCTTCTGCCAGGTGTCATTCATCTCGGTCTCATCACAATGCTCTGAAGAAATCACCCAGGAGAGAGAGGGCAGTTCCCCAGGAAACCTGTTCAGGCCTCTCCGGGGCAGGCCAGCTCTGGGCACCCTGGCCAACAGACTTGCCTTAGCTATTGGTTTGCCCGATAGCTCAGAGTAGATTTTCCTGGATCACTTTAGCAAAAGTCACCTTGTTAATGCAGTAGAGCGGCTCTGGGGTGAAGACCCAAGTCTTTACACCCTTCTCCTGAGTGTGTTTCTATTGCTTTAATTCAACAGACTTTTACCAGGTGCCAAGTAGGGTGGGGGGCAGAAATGAAAAGAAGGTATCTGTCCTAGGTCTTGTATATGTCTAGTCTGTGAGGCCCAGGAACCACACACTTTTGAGCCCCAGGACACACACGGTTCATCTTCAGCTACTGGTCTCATTTTCCAGTCTTTCTTCTGTGTGGAATGATGCAATGTGGAACAGGGACAGATTAGATCAGGCGGGATGAGGAGTGAGCTGGCTAATTCTGCTCACTTCAGGCTGTCATTGCAGGGGGCACTCAGGTCATCTGGCTACAGCTGGTTCCTGGTTGGAGGCCGGATCTTATCAGCACTCTACCCTCTCTGGTCCCAAACGGTGGCCTCTTCCCAGCCCTGGCCCCCAATTCCCTCCCCTCTCAATGAGTCTGGTAACTAGTGAGATTAACCGCTCTTTATCCCCTCCAAGGCACAGATCCTGGAGGTCGGCAGATGAAAGTGATGGATCCATATCCTTTCCCACGGGGGGCTCCAGGCTCCTGTCTGGCTCAGCATTCCAGTGGGAACAGCTGAGGGGAGGGAGATGGGGACCTGATTTCAGGGACACGCCAAGCTCATTAGCTCCCCTCTCTCTGTATTTCTGGCTGCAAAGGGCACAGACATCTGCGTCTTTCTGGGAGAATCGTGGCAGAACTGGGATCACTAGGTGTCTCAAACTTGGTCTTTATCCTGGAATGTCCCAAGCAGTAATGTTTACTCTTAAAAGGGACATCTGTTATGACCTGACCTGAGCCAAACTGGTCCCTGCACAACTCCTAGGTCCCCTTTGATAGGTAAAGATAGCTTACCGCTGAAGAAGTCTGATGTGGCCAATGGTTAACTATTTCTACCCAGGATATAATGTCAGGATATAATGAAACTATTATATCAGGATATGATGAATGAATCATGATACGATGAATGAATGTTGGGATATAATGAAAACCATTCTGCCATCTGCGCAGAACTTCATTAGCCAAAAATGCAGGGGCAAGAGGCCTCAAGCAATTCCTACCCTGTGTACTGTGAGGTGGAGGGAGCCCCAGTTCTGGATCCTATTGGGTGTCCCAGCCCCCACTCTGCAGAATGCCAAGATTCCAGAGGCAGAGTCCTGTTAGCTTCCTAGCTGGCACCAGGCACCCAGGAATTCTCTTTGGCAATGGCTAGATCCAGGGTGGCTTCTGGATCAAGTCTATGGTGCTAACCCTAAGTGTACAGATTATTATCTGCAGGATTCTTATGCCCTGTCTAATCAATGTGAGACGTGGCTCTAAATAGTCAATCTATTTAAAATCTCACCCGGGAGAACTTATTTTAAGGTAAATTACAGGTATCCTAGCATCACCCTACATTTCTGTAATGCTTAACAGATGACACACCCCTCAGTTTCAAAAGGATTGGGCGTTTTTCTTTGGGAGCATGGTGGTTTAGTCCATGGGCTCAAGACAGCTTTGGTTCAAATTCTGGCTCATTACTGCTGGGTGATCTTGGCTAAGTTGCTTCACCTCTGCGTGCCTCAGTTTCCTCATCTGTAAATTGAGGCTAATGAGAGCACCTGCCTCCTAATGTTGTTTTGATGATAAAAAGAGATTCTAATACATATATGTAGAATGTATAAAATGTTTAGAAGAATGACTGGGACACAGTGAGTGGGCAACATGTAGTCCTCATGAGAAACACCAAGATATTCATCACTTCACATTGCATTTAGGTGAAGGTCACGGGATCTTTCTAATCTCTCTCTGCAGCCTTCTCTCCTCTATCTCCCCACTGCACTCTAAGGCTTTTTCAATCTTTGCATTTTATGTCTCCTCCTCCTGGCCCATCCTCTCAGTTCTTCTGCTGCCTTCTATTCTTGGCAAGCTCCTGTATAAAGAACACAAACTCGGGGGCCAAAAACATGTTTTACTTACCATGGTCTGTGCTTTTTTTTGAAATGATAATTGATTTCCAAAATTTACAAGTATGAAAATTTCTTACAAAAATCCATCATTTGAAATTGTCTTGGAAAAATCCTAAGACACAGTCATGCTGGGGTCCAGCTTTCTGCATGGCAACCAGAGACTAGAGCTGAAGAGGCCTCCCTATGATGGAATGGGCACCCTCCAGTTTGCCACAGTCTTTACCATTCTCTGTTGTCTCAAACTGCACTCTTGGCCTGTTTTTTTTTTTTTTTTTGCAGGTATTTGAGTTTGAGTTCCCTGATCTCTGCAGATGATTTTCTGATCCACTTTCCCTCCAGACAATGGATTCCAGCTTTCGTAGTAACTTAAGAAAAATATATATCGTGAGACAGGGTCTTGGCTATGTTGTTCAGGCTAGTCTTGAACTCCTGGGCTCAAGCGATCTTCCTGCCTTGGCCTCCCAAAGTGCTGGGATTATAGGCATGCGCCACCTTGCCTGGCCAATTCCAGCTTTTGTAAGTCTTTTGCCTTGGATATGGTTAAGGCTCAGCTCCTGCTTTTGTTCCATCTCACTATTACCCAACTTTAGGTGGTGGAAATGGTGCGTATTTTTAAAAAATCTTACGTCGTGCATCTTCCTTCCTTCCTTCCTTCCTTCCTTCCTTCCTTCCTTCCTTCCTTCCTTCCTTCCTTCCTTCCTTCCCTCCCTCCCTCCCTCCCTCCCTCCCTCCCTCCCTCCCTCCCTCCCTCCCTCCCTCCCTCCCTCCCTCCCTCCCTCCCTCCTTCCTTCCTTCCTTCCTTCCTTCCTTCCTTCCTTCCTTCCTTCCTTCCTTCCTTCCTTCCTTCCTTCCTAGAGGTCCTGGAGAGGTGATGAGATGGGGCAAAGTGAGCTTCTACAGAACTTTCCCCACAGCATCCTCCAGTGACTGCGTCTCTTTCTAGAGACCCCCCTCCTCTAGCTCAACTTCCTGACCCCCTGTGGTCTTATACAAACCTCTTGGTCCACGGAGGATAGTAAAAACCTGAGAACTGAAATGTATCCAAGTTCTCGCCACGTAGTAATTCATACACTCCTTCTTCCACCTATGGATTCCCCTTTTCCCTCACACGTTACGTCATCCATCCACTTACTCACTCATCAGCCATTCACTGGGCCGGCAAGGCAAGATGGCTCATGCCTATAATTCCAGCACTTTGGGTCATCTGAGGTCAGGAGTTTGAGACTAGCCTGGCCAATATGGTGAAACCCTGTCTCTACTAAAAAAACAAAAAAAAATTAGCCTGTAATCCCAGCTACTGGGGAGACTGAGGCGGGAGAATCGCTTGAACCCGGGAGGCGGAGGTTGCAGTGAGCCGAGATTGCAGCATTGCACTCCAGCCTGGGCAACAAGAGTGAAACTCTGTCTCAACAAACAAACAAACAAACAAACAAACAAACAAACAAGCAAACAAACAGCCTTTCACCTACGACATGCCAGGTACTGTGTTATGTTCGTGCTTGGAGAAGAAGAAAAGCAAACAATCAACTGTAGCAGAATTCACTTTATTTCCTTGGGCAAAACATTGACCTTGTTGGGCCTTTGTTTCCTACAGATTTAATGACTTGTTTAGAGATAATTTTGTCCTGGATTTCTTCCATCCTGTGACTACCTTCAACCTTCAAAAGCATCTTGTGCCATCTGCAAACTGCAAACTGCAGTCTACACTAGTGTAGGGGGATTTCTCTAGAAACCACAGAAGTTCTCAAGGGAGGGTCAAAGCCAAGGGGTAGCGAAAGATGAAGCCAGAGGCAAAGTAGGAGAAGACCCTCCTGTGACACCTGGTCTGGGTGAGGGCTGGGGGTGCAGGAAGGGAGCCAGGGGGCCAGACCTGCCTGCCAGGAGGGCCTGCCAGATGCCCTGACGATCCTGCGAAATCTTACACCCTCTTTGCTCCCTACCAGCCCTGGCTCCAGCTCAGGCTGGATTGCAATCTGCATAATGTGTCCCATTTAGATTGGATGGGAGGGGGTGAGAACAGGAGGGCGGAGAGCACTGAGGAGGGAGTGCCCTGAAGGGCAGGCAGGAAGTGGTGGCCAGAGGAAAGTGGAGGGATGGAGGCTGGGGTGAAGGTGGGTGGCAACCAGAAGGGGGAGGCGGGGCCAGGAGAGCAGACTTGCAAAACCACAGATAATGTTCAGCCCAGCACAGTAGGGGTCAATTTGGTCCACTTGCTCAGTGACAAAAAAAAAAAAAAAAAAAAAAAAAAAGTGGGCTGTCACTTAAAGATTTTGACTCACAAGAGAGGGGCTGGTCTGGAGGTGGGAGGAGGGAATGACGAGTCAAGGAGGAGACAGGGACGCAGGAGGGTGCAAGGAAGTGTCTTAACTGAGACGGGGGCAAGGCAGGAGAGGGTGGAGGAAATTCTGCAGGAGACAGGCTTCCTCCAGGGTCTGCAGAACCCAGAGGCAGCTCCTCCTGAGTGCTGGGAAGGACTCTGGCCATCTTCAGCCCTTCTTACCCTCTGAGGCTCAAGCCAGAAATTCAGGCTGCTTGCAGAGTGGGTGACAGAGCCACGGAACTGGTGTCCCTGGGACCCCCTGCCCGTCTTCTCTCCACTCCCCAGCATGGAGGAAGGTGGTGATTTTGACAACTACTATGGGGCAGACAACCAGTCTGAGTGTGAGTACACAGACTGGAAATCCTCGGGGGCCCTCATCCCTGCCATCTACATGTTGGTCTTCCTCCTGGGCACCACGGGCAATGGTCTGGTGCTCTGGACCGTGTTTCGGAGCAGCCGGGAGAAGAGGCGCTCGGCTGATATCTTCATCGCCAGCCTGGCAGTGGCTGACCTGACCTTCGTGGTGACGCTGCCCCTGTGGGCTACCTACACGTACCGGGACTATGACTGGCCCTTTGGGACCTTCTCCTGCAAGCTCAGCAGCTACCTCATCTTTGTCAACATGTACGCCAGCGTCTTCTGCCTCACCGGCCTCAGCTTCGACCGCTACCTGGCCATCGTGAGGCCAGTGGCCAACGCTCGGCTGAGGCTGCGGGTCAGCGGGGCCGTGGCCACGGCGGTCCTGTGGGTGCTGGCCGCCCTCCTGGCCATGCCTGTCATGGTGTTCCGCACCACCGGGGACCTGGAGAACACCACCAAGGTGCAGTGCTACATGGACTACTCCATGGTGGCCACTGTGAGCTCGGATTGGGCCTGGGAGGTGGGCCTGGGGGTCTCGTCCACCACCGTGGGCTTCGTGGTGCCCTTCACCATCATGCTGACCTGTTACTTCTTCATCGCCCAAACCATCGCTGGCCACTTCCGCAAGGAGCGCATCGAGGGCCTGCGGAAGCGGCGCCGGCTGCTCAGCATCATCGTGGTGCTGGTGGTGACCTTTGCCCTGTGCTGGATGCCCTACCACCTGGTGAAGACGCTGTACATGCTGGGCAGCCTGCTGCACTGGCCCTGTGACTTTGACCTCTTCCTCATGAACGTCTTCCCCTACTGCACCTGCATCAGCTACGTCAACAGCTGCCTCAACCCTTTCCTCTATGCCTTCTTCGATCCCCGCTTCCGCCAGGCCTGCACCTCCATGCTCTGCTGTGGCCAGAGCAGATGTGCGGGCACCTCCCACAGCAGCAGTGGGGAGAAGTCAGCCAGCTACTCTTCGGGGCACAGCCAGGGGCCTGGCCCCAACATGGGCAAGGGTGGAGAACAGATGCACGAGAAATCCATCCCCTACAGCCAGGAGACCCTTGTGGTTGACTAGGGCCGGGAGCGGAGAGAAGCCTGGTGCCCTCAGCCCTCCCCAGCCTTTGCCCTTGCTTTCTGAAAATCAGGTAGTGTGGCTACTCCTTCTCCTGTGCACATCCTTTAACTGCCCCCTGACTCCTGCCCCGCCCTGTCCTCCTCTACTGCTTTATTCCTTCTCAGAGGTTTGTGGTTTAGGGGAAAGAGACTGGGCACTACGGACCTGACCTTGCACAAGCCATTTAATCTCACTCAGCCTCAGTTTCTCCATTGGTATGAAATGGGGGAAAGTCATATTGATCTTAAAATGTTGAAGCCTCAGTCTGGACTCAATAAAAGCTTGTTTCCCTCCGCTGCTTTCTTAGATCTGCAACCGTCTTTTCTCCCTCCTTTCCTTGTAGTTTTTCCCCCCAACACTCTCTGCAGCTGTCGCTCCTCATCCCTGCCTTCTGGCACCAATCCCCTCCTATAGCTCATCCCCCCTCCGTCCATCCCTCCTTCTCCCCTGTCTACGTTCTTGTTCTGAAGGGCTACTAAGGGTTAAGGATCCCAAAGCTTGCAGAGACTGACCTTGTGTAAGCTCTCTATCCTGTTTTCTGAGTGTGAGGCAGGGAATGGGCTGGGGTGGGGGTGGGCTGTGTGTCAGCAGGTAATTAGCACTCCAGCCCTTAGCTATGGGAGCTCCAGAGCTTGCCCTAAAATTGGATCACTTCCTTGTCATTTTGGGCACTGGGGCTAGGGTGATTCCTGCAGTTCCCCCATGGCACCACATCACTGACTAGATATGCTTTCTCCAAATTGTCCGCAGACCCTTTCATCCTTCCTCTATTTTCTATGGGAATTGGAAGGCAGCAGGGCTGATGAATGGATGTACTCCTTGGTTTCATTATGTGAGTGGGGAGTTGGGAAGGGAAACTAGAGAGAGAGGATGGAGGGGTGTCTGCATTTAGTCCAGACACTGCTTGGCTCGCTCCCCAAGTCCTTCTGTCTCTGACTTCCTGCAGAACTGTGAGCTGAAGGTTTTCCTCGTCTCCCCATCTTACCCCATCACACTGATTTCTTTCTTGGGCACTAGTACTACTTGGTGCCAAGAGTCATGTTGTTTGGGATGGAGATGCCTGCCTCGCCTCTGTGTGTTGTACTTACATGTCTATATGGACAAGCCTGGCATGAACAGCAGTGTGCCTGGATCATTTGGATGAACCTCCTCCCACCCCCCACTCCACTGCATCTCTGCTGTTCATACATTACCCTTGGCAGGGGGTGGTGGGGGGCAGGGACACACTGAGGCAATGAAGAATGTAGAATAAAAATGAATCCATCCCCCCACTGGATTTGGGGGCTCCAACGGCTGGTCCGTGCTTTAGGAGAGAAGTTAATGTTTGCACCAGGCTTCCTGTAGGGAGGTTCCTCCCCAAAGCAGCTGGCGCCAAGGCTTGGGGGCGTCCTACTGAGCTGGGTTCCCGCTCCTTCTTGGGCTCCATGAAGGAAGTAAGAGGCTGGTTGAGAGCTTCCCTTGGCCCCTTTCTGGTGCCTCCCCACCTGGCTTCAAATTTATGAGCATTGCCCTCATCATCCTTTCTTGTTCCAGAGTCAGTGGTCCTCTTCCTAAGGAGGTCTGCTTGCCATGGGCCAAAAGGCACTGGGTGGGTTTTTTTCTCTTCCTACCCTCAGGATTGGACCTCTTGGCTTCTACTGGATTGGGGATCTGGGAATAGAGACTGTGATGGGGCAGATGGCATGATGTCTACACTGCCAGAGAGACTGTGAGGATGAGATTAATAGTGGGGCCTTTGTGAGCTAGAGGCGGGGAGTGTCTATTCCGGGTTTTGTTCTTGGAGGACTGTAAAAGTGAAGGACAAGACACGGGCGATGGAGATAAGAAAAGCCCAGCTTGATATGAATGGACATCTTGACCCTCCCTGGAATGGCACCGGCTCTGGGGGCAGAGTGAGGAGGAGAGGGGAAGGGCTCCTTACAGCCTAGTCTCCCCATCTTAAGACAGCATCTTCCACAGAGTCACCTCCTCTGCCCAGAGCTGCCCTCAGAGCATCCAGTGAATGCTGGTAGAGGCTTCTAGAAGGGAAGAAGTTGTCCCTCTGAGGCCCCCGTGGGTGACCTGCAGAGACTTCCTGCCTGGGACTCATCTGTGATCTGGGACAGAAGCAGAGGAGGCTGGCTGCTGTGATACCCCCTGACCTCCCCCAGTGCCTTCTTCAGAATGTCTGCGCTGTCTTCTGACCCTGTTAGTCACTGTGGTTCATCAAATAAAACTGTTTGTGCAACTGCTGTGTCCAAAGCCTCTTCTCATGAAAGTGTCTTGGGATAACCTCCAGCTTGCAAATGTTTCAGCATGGTGAGGGGGAAGCCGTCAAGAGAAGTGGGAGCTAAAAGGAGGGGGCGAAGTGAGGAGGGAGAGAGGATGGAGGAAATAGGCACCAGGAAAGGGAAAGGATGGGATTTAGGTGCAGAGAAGAAAAGGAAGAAAAGGAACAGGGTAGCAGCTAAGTGTTGTGCTCTGAAAAGCCACAGAACAAAAGGACGCACATTTTGGAGGCCAGAGCATAGGTCTGGGGAAAAATACTAGCATTTCTTGCCATGGAGGTAGACCTATTATTCATCTATCTATCTATCCATCCATCCATCCATCCACCCATCCATCCATCCATGCACCCATCCATCTACTCATTTATGCCTTTATTCATTTACAATCTCCTATTGATTGACTCACTTAGTATCACTTGAGTAGCCGCTGAGTTTAGACCAGAAGCTTGAATCCCTGTTCTCCAATCAGAATTGCTCTGGATGCTTTTGAAAATACCCAATTCCTGGGTGTCACCCCAGACCTATGGAGTGAGACTCTCCTTGACTCACCCCAGATATTTACAATTACTAAAAACTCTTCAGATAATTTTTTGGGACAGCCAGGCTTAGGGAATCTCTATCCAGATAGATTCTACCCAAATTAAAGTGGGCATAGAAGACCAGAGGGTCAGAACCAGAGCCAACTGGGCTTTGGTGGTCATCTATTTGGGGGAGGGAGGAAGGGGCTGCAATGATCCTGGGATTGGCGTGGTGGTGGGGCTATTCAGTCCGGAGGTGTTTGTCATCTTCAACAATGATCTCCTGGGTATTAATAATGTTTGCAGACAATGCAAGAAAAAAATCACCATAGTAGAACTGATAGTAACAAGAGAGCTCGCATTTATGGAGTTTTGCCACTGTGCTAAGCATTTCCCAAGCATCATCTCATTTAATCCTTGCAGCCGTCCTTTGAGAGGGGGCATTTTCACCTCATTTTGCTCATAACGAAGCTGAGGCTCGGAGAGGTTAGTTAGACCTCTTGACCAAGGTCACAGACTAGTAGGTGGAAGAACGGGGCTTGGAACCAGCTGAATCTGTCTGGCTCCCAAGCCCAAAGTCCACATTCTCGACCATGGTAAGGGGATGTTTCTCCCAAAGTACAAATGAGGCAGCACCGGGTGTCTGGGAAAGTGAAATCTTCTCTGTGAGATGCATGGCACACAGTGGAGAGGGAATGGGGATGGGGAGGGAAATGATGGAGAGTACCCAAAAGATGGACGGGCGGGGGAGGAGAAGGGAGAGGGAGAAAGAAGAGAGAGAGGCGAGATAATGAAGAGAAAGTTAGAGACAAGGGGAGAGAGAGAGAGAGAAACAAAGTGTGGGGAGAGAGAAACAGAGGCAGAGATAGTGAAAGAGAGATATAGAAGCAGGGATAGAGGAATCGGGAGAGAGAAAAGACAGAGGAGAGGGAAGAGAGAGTGAATCAGGTAGACAGTGAAGGAGAAAGATAGAGACAAAGGAGGGAGAAAGAGGAGAGACACGGAGAAAGACAGAGAGAGTGAGAAGAGAGAGAAACATAGGCAGAGATAGTGAAAGAGATAGAGATAGAGGCGGAGGGAGGGAGAGAGGAGAGACAAACAGAAGCAAAGATTGTGTAAGAGACAGAGACGGAGGGAGAGAAGGAGAAGGGAGAGGGAGAAACAGAGGAAGGAGAAAGAGGCAGAAACAGTGAAAGAAAAAGAGACAGAAAGAGGAAGGGGGAGAGAAGAGAAAAGAGAGAGGGAGATTGAGAAAGAGGGAAGAGACAGAAACAGGTGGAGAGAGTGAAAGAGAGAGAGAGAGGAGAGAGACAGGAACAATGGGGAGAGAAAGAAACACAGGCAAAGACAGAGACAGAGACTGTGAAAGAGAGGAAGAATGAGGAGAGTGAAATAGAGACAGAGAGACAGAGAGGTGAGGACATAGGTGGGAAGAAGAAACGGGGAGGCAGGGAGGGAGACTGAGGGCAGGGAATCAGTGCCTGCTCTTCCTCTTCTGAAACACACCTGGGAAAACCTTTTGGGAATTTACAACGGTAACAACAGGCTATTGGAGCTACTATTACTATTATTTTTACAGATGCTGTAAAAAAACCTCAGCAAGTCTCCTGGGAAATCTGAGGTAAGCTATCCAAAACATGATAGGGTTTTAGCTTTCCCTTGGCTGTGACAGCACTTACTAATTCACTGGTTCACACATGCCTTCATTTATTCACCCATTCATTCATCTGTTTGTTCCGCAAGTCCTTATTTATCACGTACGTGCCAAGCACTATGCTGGATGCAGGACCAAACGGTGAGCGGCCTCCAGCGGGCTCGCAGTTGGCTGGTGGAGGCAGACAGTGAAAGATTACAGCCCAGGATGTTGAGTTCTAAGGGAATGTGTGAAGTGTTCCAGGGCCTGTCATGGGGACAATGGAATGAATCAGGCAGGGTGTCAGGGGAGACTTTACAGCCACGGTGCCTGCCTGGAGCCTGCTCTGAAGCGTGGAGTGTGAGCGGTTAGTGGAGAAAATGTTCTGGGCAGAGGAATTGCCCACGGAGAACACAGCCCCTGTGAGGAACCGGAAAGAACACTCATCCTTGTTTTTACTCACCCCCACCCCAACTCTGGGAGGTTGGCCAGTTAGAGGCACAGAGAAAATCTTGCCCAGTTCTCATGGCGTGGATGCGGAGAATACTGGGGGCTGGGACTAAAATCCAGGAATGCAGGTCTCTAGACAATTGATTGGGGAGTGTGCAGGGCTTTCTGTTCTTTTTTTTTTTGTCACTTCCAGTTTCTTCCCTTCCTGGGTTTGAGCTATCTTCCTCTAAGTTATCTGCCAGGATCTCCTAACCAGGGGCTGGGAGGCCCAGGCCCTTTCACTCTGAGTTTGTTAAAAAGGGGCAGATGGATTCCGTGGGAAGATCCTCCCCAACTTCAGAAGCCGGGATGACCCCCAGCGCAATAAGCTTTAGACGTGACACACCTTCCTACCATCTCAACAGACACCCTGTCTGCATTCCAAGGAGTTCAACACTTGCAGGGCCTGATCTGGCAGGTCCAGCTCCTCTCAATCATTGCGCAAATGCTTATAAAGTCTCCATACACAGCATTGGAGACAGACACAAAGATGTGACCCAGGGAGCTTGAAATCAAGTGCATAAGAAAGGAGGTTCTCAGATGCTGAGCTCACTCTAGAAGTTTCCATTTCTAGTTAGAGTGTTGGAGTATCAGTGCAGTGCTCATTCATTTATTCACTGAATCTTGGTTTTTTGTTTTTTTTTTTTCAGTGTCTGCTTCGTGCCTGGGACTGTCTTAGGAGCTGGAGATGCTGCCGTGAACGAGACACACCATCCATGCCTTCATGGACCAACTAGAAGCACCTTCTAGTCTTACTTTCTCATTGAACAGAGGGGTAAACTGAGGCCCATGGTTGGGAGGGGGAAATGATTGACACATGGTCATACAGTGGGATGGTGGCAGAAGTGGGACTAGATCTCAGGTTTCTCACTGCCAGGCAAAAGCGTGTTCTGTGACTCTAGGCTTAGAAAGGAGAGGGAGTCTCTTATTGAGAATACACAGGGCAAGTGGAGAGTAAGATCCATCATGAGCCACCAACTGGGAAGCAGGAAGGCACAAAGGTGCTTGAGGATCATTCGAGGTTTTGTTAATAAACCTTTTACTGCAGAAGACTTTTAGACTTACAGAAAAATTGCTGATAGAATACAGAGTCCTCATATATTCCACACCCAGTTTCCTTTACTATTAGCATCTTAGATTAGCAGGACGTGCTTGCCACAATTAATGAACCCTATTGATACCTCACTATGAACCAAAGTCCATCCTTTGTTCAGACTTCCTTACTTTTTTAGCTCATGTTCTTTCTCTGTCCCAGGATCTCATGCAGAATACCACTTCACATTTAGTCATCATGTCTCAGACTTCTCTTGGCTGTGGCAGTTTCACAGGTTTTGTTTTTGATGACCTTGAAGGTTTGGAGGAGCATTGGTCAGGTATTTTGTCCCGTGTAGAAATATCTTTCTATGTCCATATATCAGGCACATGCTTGATAATGAGAAGAGGCAATACAGGATATGCAAGTGATTCCTGCTCTTTTGGAGTTTAACAATCAATAATAAAGTGCAGTAAGCATATTGCAGAGGAAGTACAGGATGCAGAGGGGACAAACACCCATATTCTGGTCTGCACCACAAAGGGGTCCCAAGACAGGGCTAGTGCACTGGCTCAACGCACAGGCCCACGTTCAGTTCCACAGGGGTGTAAATGTCTGGCATTCTCCTACTTCCAAAGCCACCTTAGGGTGCATTTTCTTGCCTAAATAACTGGAAACCTGAGGACATGAGACAAAGGACTATTTGTGCTCAGTGAGCATCTCCCCCGATATTGTTCTGTACTTTATTACTTAGTTGTATGGCACATCTCTTGCTACTTGAGGCTGCTTCTTACATGGACAGTGGATAGTCAGAAATGGATTCCTCAAACCTACTTGAAGTACCCCACTTAGCCAGCACCCTAGTACTCCCAGCCCCTTGTCCCCTGAGCACAGGGAACAGGTCTCTAGAAAAGCCCTGATTTGGCCACTCTGTCTGGGCTCTGTATTCCTTCTCATCTCTTCTGCTCTCTGGGCAGCTCCTCTGGACTAGGGCTACGTTTATGCATAGTCAGGTGCTCAAAGGATGTTTTCTTAAATAATTGAACAACTGAATAGAGAAAGTGCAAGAGAAAAGGTGAGAAAAGCTGGTTTTGCTTACAGCAAACAAGTTGATTGCTTTTAAAACAGCCCAGAAAGATGAAGTTAAGACTGGTGCTACAAGAGACACACTGGGATTGATGAGTACTAAGATTATTAACCCCTGACCCAATTAACCCAAATGTTCTGGTTCCTAAGAGCTGCCCTCTGGGGACTCAGTGACAGAACAAAGGATGGGCTGGACCATGGTCCAGGGGCTCTTCTGATCTTCTCAGTAGAATTTCTCAAATTATGGCATTGTGGCGACCTGTTCAGGGTTCATGCTGGAAACTATGTCTTCAGGTCTCTTTGGCTGGATGATGGTTTGCAAAGCTGGTTGGCTTCCTGGGGAAGTTATTGGTGAGCCAACTGGAGCTGACACTGAGTCAAACAGTTTCTGGGAATCCATGTCTGAACATCCACTGTTCATGGAGGAAAGACTCTTGTGGTGGGGGTGGGGGATGTACCGATTGAATAGAAAATAAGATCTTGGATTTCCCCCTGTATAAAAATACTCAAGGAAAACTTCTCTTCCGTTCCCTGAGAAAATCTGGGCCACATTTAAGGGCATCCAGGAGGATTTGGCAGTCTTTCTTCTGGGTCTGGAATATGTTCCTAAGGTCACTAGGTCTTCCTGTATGATAGGGATGAAACTGCCTCTGATGATAAGAGAGGGACCCAGGGAGGTGGGGGTTGCAGTGAACCAAGACTGTGCGATTGCAGTCCAGCCTGTGTGACGCAGTGAGACTCAGTCTCAAAAAAAAAAAAAAAAAAAAAAAAAGAAAGAAAGAGAAAGACCCAGACTTTTACTCTACGTGGACTGGGTCTGGTCTCTGGCAGAAAAAAGACTCTGGTAGCAGGGCTGGCTAGTGACCCAGAGTCTGAGGACTGTCACTGCAACGTGCCAGGAATGAAGATAATGGATGCAACCCTTGCCCTTAGGAAAACAGATACACTAATATGGTGGTTAGCTGGCTTCCAGGATGAGACCTGGAAGCCCTTGAGGATTCTTAGGATTCGGCTGGTTGCAAGCTCTGTACTGGGGCACTGTCAGGGTCCCTGCAAGGTGGTGGTTACTTGCTGTGCAGATAATAAGCTATTTTTCTGCTTGGAAAAAGCAACACACCAATTACCAAAGGAATTGACTAAAGATAGACAATTGCAGGCTGGAGAAGGAAGTCATTCCTACTCTCATGGTTTCAGGAGCAGCTCAGTGGGCTGACGTGAGGAATGCCACATAACTGAGCTGCACAGAATTGTCCCTCCAGTCCCACTTCACTGGTAAAGAAAGTGGGGCCCCGGGACACTGGTCCATTGCTAAGTAGTGGTTGATTTGGCTGGCACGGTTCTCTTGATTTTCAGGCCTGTTTACTTTCCACGTCACCAAGTTTCCTCCTTTCTATATTGTAGATGGCTTTGGAATTTGAAATGAAAAATGCAATTTTGAACCATCGTCTATAAGGGCTGACATTCTATAATTCTAAGAATGGCTAATGGTGGAATCTCAGGCATTAGAGCTGAAGACGGGCCTGAAAGGATAACTAGGATTTCGGTGACTTGAATGTGGAATGGGGGTGGTAGGAGGCATCCAGCCTGAGGAGACAGTGTGAAAGAGGGCAAGGAAGAGCATAGGAGGTCTGAGGAGCAGGTTGACTAGCTCATGTGTAGGGTATCCATACAAGGGAATGTGGAATAAAGGAGGAAGGATTAGACTGGGGACAAATCATGATGACTCATTCATTCGTTCATTCATTCATCAAATACTTGTTGAACATTTACTGTATGCCGCTCACTCAGCTAGCCACCGAGATTATAGTGATGAGATAGACCTTGCGTAGCTTAGCATTTTTGTAGGGAAAGATAGAAAATACACAGATACATAAACTAGCCATTTTATTAAATGGCCAGTTATGGAACACACTATGAAGGAAACAACATCTGAAGTAGAAAATAATATTAAGTACAACTTCAGAAATGGTGCTTAGGGTAGGCCATCTTGGAAGCTGACCTTTCTGTTGACATCTGAAGAATGAGAATGAGCCTGCTCTGTGCAAGGGAGGCTCAGAGAGTCCCAGATGCAGAAAACAGCAAATGCAGAGACTGTGAAGCAAGAAATATCATAGTAGGTTCTGGGAAGGTTGTCAGGGCAACTGGAAGGCTAGTCCCAGGAAGCCAGGCAGGGGATGGCCTGAGACAAAGACAGACAAGAAGGGGCCAGGTCATGTAGGACCTTGAAGGTTGTGGTAAGAAGTGTGACTTTATTAAATGCAATGAGAAATCATCAGAAAAAATGACACAATCTAATTTGCATTTAAAATTGTTCCTTAAGCTGTTGCATAGAGAATGAGTTGAAGGGGAGTATGAGGGAAAGCAAAGAGACCAGTTAGGAAGCTACTTCAGAGGCCAAGATGAGGGATGTTGGTGGGTCACATTAGGGTGTTTTCCACAGCGACTGGGAAGAGAGGCAGGTTTGAGCCATATTTTTGATGCAGAATGAATAGGGCTTCTGACTGCCTAGGTTTGAGTGAGTGGGTGGATGAGGGGGTGAGAAAGAAGGAATTATCCAAAGTTTCGGACTTGAGCAACTGGGAAGAGGGTGATACCACTTAGTGAGATAGGGAAGGCTGGAGAAAGAATAGCTTAGGTTTTAGCTACATCACCATATCATCCCTGAGATGTTAATAAGACATTCAAGTGGAGATGTTGAGAAGGCAGTTTGATATGTAATGGAAGAGAGGTCTGGACTGATGATAAAAATCTGAGCATTATAGAGATGAAACTGTGAAGAGTCCTACTGAGAGGTCAGATAAGAGGAAACCAGAAAATGATCCACTGGATTTGGTGACATGGGCCAGGGGTTACAATGAACTGTGTTCATAGAAGACAGACTATGGGTTGTGTTCATAGAAGACAGACAGTAGAAGACAGACTGCAGAGAGCTGAAGAGTGGATAGGAGGATTGGAGAATGCTTGTGAAAACAACTCTTTTCAACAGTTTTACCACTTTGGGAGGCCAAGGCAGACAGATCACTTGAGGTCAGGAGTTTGAAACCAGCCTGGCCAACATGGTGAAACCTCATCTCTACTAAAAATACAAAAATTAGGCAGGTGTGGAGCTAGTCAGGAGACCGAGGCATGAGAATCGCTTGAACCTGGGAGGCGGAAATTGCACTGAGCCGAGATTGTGCCACTACACTCTAGCCTGGGTGACAGAGCAAGGTTCTGTTTCAAACAAACAAACAAACAAACATTCCAAAACAAAGCAGTTTTGCTGGGAAGATAAGGAGAGAAATGGGCAATAGCTAGAGAAGGGCTTTAAAAAATTAAAGATACAAGGGCATGTTTGTGTGCTAGTAACAATCTAAGAAAGATCAAAACTATGAGTGAGGGTGAGGGCAAGAATGAGCCATGAAGAGAATGATGCTTTTGTGGAGAAGAGACGACTGGAAGAGAAAAACCTTCAAGAAAGACAGATGGGACGCAGGCAGGAGCACATGTGGGAGGGTCAGCCTTTGCTAGGAAGAGAGGACATTTCCTTCAGTGCACTACAAAGGATGTAGGAGAGGATGGGTTAAGAAGCAGATAGGTTGGTAGAGTTTGGTGGTAGGAAGATTAGGAAGTCCTGGCTTTGTGACCTCCCATTTCTAAGTGAATTGTAAAATGGGATCATCAGCTGAACGTGGGGTAGGGAACAGGGTCTAGAAAATTTTAGGGGGATAAAGTACTATCTTGGGCAATGAAAAAACAAGAATTCCTAGCGAAGCTTCCAGCTCCAATTTTCCACCTGAGATTTGTGTCCATGAATTTAAAGTGAAATCACTTAGCCAGGTTGTGTGAAGTTCTCTGGCGACATTTAGATGCTGCAACATAGGCACAGAGACGGTGATAATCACATGTTGGAGTTTTGCAAGGGGACTGTGACAGAGGAAAGAGGTTCGAGGGCATTGGGGTTGTTTGTGAGAGTAATTGTGAAGAAGGACAATGGAATCTAATTTATGTAAGGAAGGTAAACAAAGGCAGGAAGTGGCTGCTAGAGGGTGGGTGTGTGGTGAGATCAATGGGTTAGTGGTCAAGATAAGAGGCCAGAAGTAGGGGGATGAAGGGTACCAGAGCAAATGAGCTGGAAGGACTGGAAGTGAAGGTCAAATAGAAGGATTTGGAAATAGAGATTTCTGACTATGTCATGGTCTATGGTGTGGCTGTTGAGTGGGTGGCTGCAGTGGAGTGAGGACAAAGGTTGGTGGGGTAGAAGACATCAAAGAACAAGACCAAGTGGCTGGTTGAGTTGCACATACAGATATTGAAGTTTTAAGAATTATTGTAGGAAGAGGGCAGTGAACATGATTGTAACCAGGACCTAAAGTCTTCAGTGAAGGAGGAAGGATGACTAAGAGGTGGGTAGAATGACCCCAGTGAGGAGGAGGGCAAGGGTATAAAATAGCTGAAATTGGGGCCATGGCTAGTTCGTATGATGCCTTTATACAAATTAGGAAAAACTAGTCTTCCTCCAGTGGAAGCAGCCCCACCCAAGGGTGACACCTGTGGGGATGTGGGCTGGATTTTACTTACCTCTCAGGTGGGCATCCTTGGCCAGGACGCAACCTACTCGTATAACCTGTACAGCTGTGCCTGGACACCCTGGTTGAATGGCATAGGTGTCAAAGGAATCAGCTTTTTGAAGGAGAAAGAGCCTGAAAGAGGCAATGGGGAGCAAAGATCAACCTTCTGATTTTACAGACAGGGAAACTGAGGCCCAAAGAAGGGGGAAATAATTCAAACACATTGGAGGCTGGGGGCAGAATTGGAACTAAATTCTGCTCTCCTGAGACTCAGTGCTTTCTGTGACACCCTACGATGGAAGGGATGTTTTAGCAAACATTCCAAAATTGCAAATTCAAAAATATGTTGTCCCTCAAAGTCGCTTCTGTGGGAGGTGAGAGACTTCTATCTAGCGATGCTGCCATTGTTCCAACCATTTCTGGAAACTCCTTCCGAAAGAAGATTTTCAGAACCAGCTTCTGAGTCACAAAGACAGCCCACTGCACTGCAGAGACTTATTTAGCATACGGGGTGGGAGCTGTCCTTTCCCTTCTTCAGTGCAGGGTCTCAGAGTCCAAGATTCAACCTGTGAACAAGGAGTCTTGTGGCTTTTCTTCATCGTATTTCAGCACATACTTATTTTCTGCTCAGCATGTTCCAGGCACATGAGATCCCAGTTTAGGTGGAGATATTGCTGTGAGGTCTATTCAGTCCGATGAGGTTTGATTTTGTTAGGCTGGCAGGCATGCCGTTTGCATCCTTCGGGAATCTTAGATGTAAACAATACCCCTCTTTACAATACAAGATGTAAACAGTACCCCTCTCAGCTATTTATGCAGAAAATGAATTTGATAAAGGAACTCAGGGAACTCACAGAATCTCTGGAGCATTGGGCTGCAGGAAGGAGTCATCTGTGAATTATGTGTCTCTAGTAGGGACTTCTCTGCTTGCACAGTGAAGTTCTGCCTGGGACTGGATCTCCAGAACTTTCACCGCAGCTGTCTCTGAGACCTTGAAGGTTCTCTGCTACTTTCCCTCCTTAGACAGAAAATCGGCTTCATGCAGCTCCTGGATCCTCAGGTGGTTTCTTTCAAAGTGAATTTTCACACTTGGTGGATGGTGGAGCCGAGGTCAATGCTAGCACTAGTGGCAAAGGGATCTGGGAAAGTGAATTCTAGCTTCTAACTTGGAAGGTGGTGCTCAGATTGTGGGCAGATCCTCAAACATAGTGAGTCTGCTTAAAAAAAAGCTTGCGTGCCACAGATGTGCCAAAGGTTGGCCACAAGGTTGTTGGTTTCCTTGGACGTTGGTTTCTAGAACTTGGGAAAGCTTCCCCAAGGTGCGCAGTCCTGGCTGAGCCGCAGTCCTTCCTGGTCCCATGGCCTATCTTTACAAAGTGTGATGGCCAGTTCAGAGATCATCGTACACTTGGGCTTTTTGTATTAAAAATTTAGAGTTTCCTTTAAAATGAATGCAATTAAAAGATATACAGGAAGTCTTTCTTCAAGCCCCCAAAAGTGGATGGTTGTCAAGGTTAAAGCCTCCCACCAGCGAACTGGTGTCCATGAAGAAAGCTGAGACATTCAGCCTGGAAATGCTCTTCCTCAGTGATCCAGATTCTTTCCATCCAGTCACTATAATAAATAGACAGATGACCCAGCAGCTCCCTATGCATGCTGAATGTTAGTAGGGCTTGCTAGGTGTCAGGGACTGGGCTTGAGGCTGAGCCGAGGGGGATGGGAGGTTTCAGAGATGATGAAATTATGAACTCTGTTTACAGAAAACTCAGTCTAGTGTGGGAGACAGACAGGACCATGTCGATGTGTCCATGGAGTATGGTAAGTAGGGGAAAGGGGCCTTGGAGCCTTTTGACCTCAGGATCATATGCTGGGCTCTGTGAACTAGTTTTCCCATCTGCAAAGTGGGGATAAGGCTTAACTCATGTGGTGGTTAGAGTCTGTGGAGTAGCTAGTGGTGCACAGTGGGAGCTTAGCAAGTTGTGCGCCTTGCCCCCACCCCTCCTCTTCTCCATTCATTGTAAAGTGTGATGGGACCACAGAGAAGGTAGTGGTTAATTCCGCTTGATGGATTTAGGCTGGGCTCCTAAGGATGACAGAGAGTTCTTTAGATGGAGGGCTAGGAGGACACTTCAGGAAATGGGAACGGTGATCAAAGCCACAGAATACCGTGTCTGGTGAATGGTGCACTGAGCATCTGGCTGGAGGTGTGTGAGTGGGAGAGGGGAATGGCAGGAGGTGAGGCTGGAGGGGGATTTAAGAGCTCCATCAACCACAAGGGGAGGCTGAATGTTCTCCTGTAAACGTTCAACGGTGGAAACATGGGTGGTCAACGAAGGGCTCTGAGGCAGAGGCCTATTCCAGGAAGGCCAGAGCAGCTGCTTTGGTTGGTGAAAATCTCTGCCTTTTATTTGGAACTGCCCTGGACTTTGAGAGATAAGGATGGAATGGGTGAAGTGCTTCTTGGCCCCCATTCAGCCTGGGGATGTGTCTGGTTGCTGAACATCTGCCACTCTCAGCACACTGTTAGGTGTTTTACATAAACAATCCCAAATCCTTTGAATAACTTTGTAAAAGGAGGCATTATCATCTCATTTTTGCAGAAGAGGTAACTGAAGCTCAGTAAATGATAGGCAATTTGCTCAAGGTCATGTGATCAGTACACGGCCATGCCAGGATTCAAAGCTGGGTTTGCCTAATTGTAAAATTCGTGCCAGTTTCACCATGCCATGCTCCTGAGTCCCACTGGATTATTTTTAATTGACATGAAACTTGTGGCATGAAAACTCTCAATCTGTATTCATACTCTCTCTCTCTCTCTCTCTACCTATCCACCTATCTATCTAATGGAATGTCAGAAATTTACCTAGTATGTCGAAATCTCTTGCCTTCCTTTCCTAAAATCGCTGAGAAGTCCAGTGCATTCTCTTTTTTGGATGCTGAAACGTGGCTAACTATTACCATCAGAAATGTCCTAGAGTGAGGCTGTCCTGCCTGACACCTCAGTCATGCACAGACCCAGATCGATCTGGTTCCAGGAGAAGGAAGCGTTGGAAGCTGACTTACAGGGTGTGATAGAGATTCCTGAAACTTCTTTTTAATTTTAATAGGTTTTTTGGGGAACAGGTGGTGTTTGGTTACATGAATAAGTTCTTTAGTGGTGATTTCTGAGATTTTGGTGAACCTATCACCTGACCAGTGTACACCGTACCCAATGTGTAGTCTTTTATCCCTCACCCCCTTCCCATTCTTTCCCCTGAGTCCCCAAAGTCCATTGTATCATTCTTATGTCTTTGCGTCCTCATAGCTTAGCTCCCACTTACGAGTGAGAACATATGATGTTTGTTTTCCATTCCTGAGTTACTTCACTTAGAATAATAGTCTCCAATTCCATCAAGGTTGCTGTGAATGTCATTATTTTTTTCCTTTTTATGACTGAGTAGTATTCCATGGTGTATATATATATACACACACATATATGCCACAATTATATATATGGTGTGTATATATATACATATATATATAGTATGCATGTGTATATGCCACAGTTTCTTTATTTTCTTTATTCACTTGTCGGTTGATAGGCATTTGGGCTGGGTCCATATTTTTGCAATTGTGGGTTGTGCTGCTATAAACATGCGTGTGCAAGTATCTTTTTTGTGTAATGGCTTCTTTTCCTTTGGGTAGATATCCATTAGTGGGATTGCTGGATCAAATGGTAGATCTACTTTTAGTTCCTTGAGGGAGATTTCTCAGACTTCTGTCTCTCCCTGCAGATTCCTTTAGACACCTAGCGATGCCAGAAATTCCTCTGTCTTTTGGTCTATTTTGGTATCCTGAGATGCATATGGCTTTGGACTCACAGAGACCTCAGCTGAATTGTCAGCTCTTCCCTTACCAGCAATTGAGTCTATGGATGAGTTAGAGAACACCTCTGAGCCTTAGTTGTCAGCCAAGTAGAGGTGGCAGTTGTACCTACTTACAGGTTGTTGTGAGAGTAAAATTCTGAACACACAAATGCTTATTAGGTATCTTCTTTAAACTTTTCTTTTCTAGGGTGGAAATGTATTAAGCTATATTAGATAGTCATTTGGAATAATTACTTGGAGCCCTGTCTTTGAAAAGACAGGATGGAGTTAGATTGTAAGGGTGCTTGGCCATGGTGTAGAAGACTTGGGTGGGATTGGAGGTAGAAAAGGGAAGAAAGAACAAAAAGGGGCTCATCAGAAACAAAGTTCAGTGACTTCATAATTTATTCAGGACCCAGGCACAGGTCTGCCTATGAAAGTGGTAGTAGATGGGCCTGGGCAGGCCCCTTTGATGCTGACCCTGTCCGTAAAAGGTTGGATTAAATTTTCATGAAGCCATAAATATATTCTGGGCTCCAAATACAATCTTTCCTTAAAGGGCAAAATACTCTCGGGTGGAGAGGTGACTTTATTTGGGTTTCCCCGGGATAGGCAGCCCCTTACTGAAGACTGCTGGCAGGAAGCTGTCCTGGTGACTCTTGGCCAGGCCGGTGGAGATCTCTGACCTCCTCTCTGGCCCTCAGGAACTTCTGCTTCCCCAGGAGGAGGAAGGTGGCGGGGAGGAGGGGAAGGCACAGGGAGGAGCAACTGGAGCTTTCCGGAAAAATATTTGGCAGTCAGGGAACCAAGGTGAGTGGGAGGACTCCAGATGAACTGTAAGCTTTATGAGTTCCTTGGTAGTTTTGTTTTTGTTGTTTGTTTGTGACCCTTACTTCTTGAGTACTCCTTGAAGCCACTGCGTGATGAAGGATCATTGGGTCTCACTGCTCCATTTAACTTTATGTAACAAAGACCTGGAAAGGGCAAGTGAGGTTCCCAGGGTCCCCTGGACTCTTCACTATTCTCCCTATCCTTCTATTCTCTACTGTATTATTTTGTGATCGAATTGTTCTAGACTTAAGTGGTATCACTAGTAATAATAATAACAACAGCAGCAGCACCAGCAGCAAAGTCAATTGAGCACTTTCCAAGCTGGACACTTCCTCAGCTAGAGTATTTCATGGGCTTTAATTTCATTTAATTCCGGGAGGCACAGGGTCTATTGTGATCAGCCCCATTATACCTCCATTATACAGATGAGGAAACTGATGTTCAGAGGATGACGTAACCTGCCAAACACGAAATCATAGCCAGCAAGGGATAGTTGGGATTTGAATGAGGGTGGATGGGATCCAGGGTCTGAGGATTTCTCAACTACAATATTGTACTGTTGGTTGAAAGTGATTGCATTTTACTCACCCTCTGGTCGTCTGCAACACTTGTATGTGGGGTCAAATTGCTCAGTAAATTGTTTGTACATAAGTAACAATGAGATTTTTCTTTTTTGTACTTCACAGTTTTGCTTGGATCTTTGTGCTGAGAACACACATTAGGCACTCAAAATTAATTGGTTCAAAATTAATTTTCATGAGTAATGAGGGACTGATGTAGAGAGACTAGGCATTAATGTGCACGTATAAGATCTATTGCCTCCTTGAGATAAACAACATGGCGAGAGAGAACATCATTAATGTTCTTTCACATCTATCCAGCACACTGAAGAGAAGCAGTGTGCTTTGAACACACTTGTGCTGGGCATTTTAGTGGTATCTTACAATCCCTGTAACTGTCTTGAGGAGAGGGTCCTATGTTATTCTATGTATTTTGCAGATAAAATGTAGAGTCAAAGACGCTGGCAAGGATGTGGAGAAAAGGGGACTCTTATACACTGTTGGTGCGGGTGTGAATTAGTACAGACACTATGGAAAACAGTATGGTGATTTCTCAAACAATGAAAAATAGAATTACCATTTGATCCAAGCAATCCCACTGCTGGGAATTTATCAAAAAAAAAAAAAAAAAAAAAAAAGAGAAAAGGGAAATCAGTTTATCAGATGATATCTGTACTCTCATGTTTATTGTGGCACATTTCACCATAGCAAAGATAGGAAATCAACCTGAGTGTCCATTAATGGATGAATAAAGAAAATATGGTGTATATACACAATGGAACACTATTTGGCCGTAAAAAATGAAATCTTCATTTTTTATTGTATTTTATTTTTTATTTCCAACTTTTATTTTAAGTTCAGGGGCACATGTGCAGGTTTGTTACATAGGACTACGTGTGCCTGGTGGTTTGCTGTGCAGATCATCCCATCACCCAGGTATTAAGACCAGCATCCACTAGTTATTCTTCCTGGTGCTCTCCCTCCTCTCACCCCCCACCCTCTGACAGGCACCAGTGTGTGTTGTTCCCCTCCGTGTGTCCATGTGTTCTCATAAAAAAAAAATGAATTCTTGTCATTTACAGCAACATAGGCTGGGTGCGGTGGCCCACATCAGCAATTCCAGCACTTTGGGAGGCAGATCATGAGGTCAGGAGATCGAGACCAGCCTGGCCAACATGGTGAAACCCCGTTTCTACTGAAAATACAAAAATTAGCTGAGCGTGGTGGTGAGCGCCTGTGATTCCAGCTACTTGGGAGGCTGATGCAGGAAAATCACTTGAATCGGAAGCGGAGGTTACAGTGAGCCAAGGTCATGCCATTGCACTCCAGCCTGGCGACAGAGTGAGACTCCATCTAAAAAAAAAAAAAATTAGAGTTAAATGAACTTTGCTAAGGCAATATTGTAATTGAAAGAGTCAGGTTAGGGACCCAGAAGAGTTGGAACCCAAATCTACTACACCAAGTTGCCTCTCAGGTGGTGGATAAATGATTTAAGCAGAGACAAGACCAGATTTAAATTCCACTCCACATGCAGGGGTGAGATCTAGGCAGAGGAAGAGGAGGGATCTCTTATTTTCACTTTGAGGACTAAAGAATTAATGCAAAGTAGAGGTAAGGAGTAAACTAAGCAAGGAGTTCGGGTGGGGCCTACATAAAGCACTGACTCAAGGGGCTTGGCCTCTGTGTTTCCCCACCACCGAGACCCCCTGATGCTCAGAAATATCTGGTCTCTCAAGCAGACTGTGCTGGATGAGAATTAATCCCTAGATTATTTTATTTACTAAAAAATTAAGCTGGAACAGCAGAACCGCCCACCAGATTCCAGACTGCCTTGTAATGGCCGATGAGTACAATCTGGAATGATGTTACTTGTTACAAAGATAGAGGCTGCACACTTTCATTCCCTGCACTGCTTTGGCTTGTCCAGCATCTGCAGAACCCTGAAAATATTACTGGTACTTGGAGGGTGCCTTTCCAACCTGAATACACTCTTAGGGGTCTGGATCTTCAGGCTGGAACCCGTCAAAGCAGGAAATGAAATGTTTCTCTCCTGTCTTCATTTATCACTTGCCCACCATCCTTTGTCCTGTTGAGCAGGATCGATGGCTTCTGCTGGGATCACATGGGAAAGCCGACAGGGGTGGGGGGCTTCCAGTCTGAAGCATCTGTGACTCTCCTGTCACCAGGCGCTTAAAGAGGCAAGAAGCAAGTTTTCAACTGTCAGTTTTAAGACCGGGGGCTGAGGCACAAGGGGTTGGGGGCTGGGGGCTCCTGAGGGTGTGGTCATTGGAGGGGCTTTTGCATCCTGGGAATGTATGGAGGGTGTTCTAAGTGCAGGGCTGTCTGATGAGAGGTTTGTTTTCTTAGTGGACTGAGCCCAGCTGTACTGGGAAAGGCGGGGCTGGTGAGTGTGGATTTGTGTGTATGTGTGAAAGTGTGTGTGTGTGTATATGTTTGTGTTTGAGTGTGGCTGTGTGGGTATGTATATGAGTGTGTGTGTTTGTGTTTGTATTAGTGTGGCTGTGTGGGTATGTATATGAGTGTGTGTGTGTGTGTGTGTGTGTCTTTGTGTGTGTGTGTGTGTGTGTGTGTGTGCCTGTGCATATGTGTATTCCTTTAGGGCTGCCAGGCCGAGTTTGGACTTAACCCAGCACAGCCCCTTTGAAGTGGAAATGAGCTCAGTTCCTCTTTCCCCTCCAGACCAGATCGAGAGCATGATGGGCAGGCATTTGTAAGCTGTTTTTGCACTTTCACACCACCCCAAATGGTGGCACAAACAGTGTTTTCGCGAAAGACCCCCTGGCTGCTGGGCCTCTCTGGTTTCTGTGGAAACCATAAAGCCCATTTGCAGGGGTGCTTGAGAGGGAGGAGGGGCTGGGAAGGGAGGGAGCCTGGAAGCTCCGGCCGGTGGGCGGGTGGGAGGTTTCATCTCCAGACAAAGAGAGGAACAAAGGCTTGGGGGAGGGGAAGGAGGAGTGTCACCAAGGACCACATTTATCGGCCTTGTCTTCTGGTTCTCCGAACTGCTTCCAGAATAATGAGCTTTGGGGTGGGGTAGTGGGGGAGGTAGCTAAAGGGGGACTGTGAGGCCATGTCATGTGTGGGCCCTTTGTCCAACACAAGGACAAAGGGGTTGGAGGAAAAGTCCTCTTCACAACCCATTGCCTGTGGGATAAACTCCGAACTCCCTGGACTGCCATTCAAGGCCCTTTCAGTATCTGAGCACGAGTTGCCTACGTTCCTGGATATCCTCCCTGACAGTTCCATAGAAAAGCATCAGCTTTGGATTGTAATTTCCTCCAGGGCAGCAACCTTGCCTTATTTATTTCTGCATCTTCAATGCTTGGCCTTGTAGCTGAGTTGTATAAATTGTTAAAATGTGCATGCTAACTTCAGTACCCCCTGTCTGGAAGGCCCTGATTCTTCTCTCTCCCCATACAAATCCTATCCTTTTTAAAACTATCAAGTATCCAAAAGTTTTCCCAACCCACATTCATTACCAAAGTCCTTAAAAGATGAATATAGTTCCTTGGCTTGTAAGTGTATATTAATATCTGGTTTCTTTAAACATCTGTGTTTGTAATTAATCACAGTCTGTTTGTTTTTAAAATGCGCACTCTTTCCCTTCTGTTGGAAAGGGCATGGAATTTGGATAAACAATAATGAATAATGCTCATCAATAATTCAGTTTATATTATGAGTGCTTTGCATGCAAATTATCATTTGGAGTTAAAAAATCTGACTTTGAGACTTGGTTGTACATCTACTACTTGTGAACATAAGTGAAACATTTCAACTCTCTGAACTTCAATGTCTTCATCTGGAATATGGGAATTATCATACTAATCTCCACATTCTCTTCATTGGGTTGTTTTAAGAGCTAGTAGTCAGAACAGTGCTTTGAAACCTGGTGGTGTAAGTTATTGTCACTGGTAGGAGTTCTTTGAATGCAGGGCACCTGTCTTACCGACTTTATAGCCTTCTTTCTGTCCCACCCCATGCATGAGGTTCAGCCACCAAACCAGTAACACACATCAGATGCTTCTTGAGTGGAACTGAAGGTTTGCAGATAAAATGGTGCTGGAGGGTTGGCTGAGTTTAGGTGGGGAATCCATTCCCATTGTGTATGGTCCATTCAGGCCTGGGGATTGTTAGGGTGTTTGGGGGATTTTCTTAGGGTAACAAATTCACAGGGATCAAAGGTCACAGCTTAGGGTTGAGAAATACTAAGAGAAAAATTTAGGAAAAAGGGCAAAAGTGAAGGCTAAGAAATCCTAGGGAACAGAGTTAGGGAAGGTCAGACTTTAAACTACAGTTGACCCTTAAACAATGCACAGTCAAAAATCCGTGTATAACTTTGTACTCCCCAAAAACTACTAATAGTCTACCAGTGATGGTAAGCCTTATTGATAACATACATATTAACACATAGTTTGTATGTTAAATGTATTATATATCATATTCTTACAATAAAGGAAGCTAGAGAAAAGAAAATGTTACTAAGAAAACCATAAGGAAATAAAATATATTTACTCTTCATTAAGTGTAAGTAGATCATCATAAAAGTCTTTATCCTGGTTGTCTTCACACTTGTAGAGCAAGCTTGTCCAACCTACGGCCCACGGCTGCATGTGGCCCAGGACAGCCTCGAATGTGGTCCAACACAAATTCATCAACTTTCTTAAAACATTTTCAGACTTTCTTGTGATTTTTTTCTGTTAACTACTGCTAAAAGAAATTGTTAGTGTTAGTGTATTTCAGCTATTGTTAGTGTTAGTGTATTTCAGCTATTGTTAGTGTTAGTGTATTTCAGCTATTGTTAGTGTATTTCAGCTATTGTTAGTGTTAGTGTATTTCAGCTATTGTTAGTATATTTCAGCTATTGTTAGTGTATTTCAGCTATTGTTAGTGTTAGTGTATTTCAGCTATTGTTAGTGTATTTCAGCTATTGTTAGTGTTAGTGTATTTCAGCTATTGTTAGTGTTAGTGTATTTCAGCTATTGTTAGTGTATTTCAGCTATTGTTAGTGTTAGTGTATTTCAGCTATCCTTAGTGTTAGTGTATT
The DNA here is from genome assembly GCF_043159975.1 of Macaca nemestrina. NCBI lineage: Eukaryota > Metazoa > Chordata > Mammalia > Primates > Cercopithecidae > Macaca > Macaca nemestrina. The sequence goes on from NC_092136.1 coordinate 16,219,694, forward strand.
TCAGCTATTGTTAGTGTTAGTGTATTTCAGCTATTGTTAGTGTTAGTGTATTTCAGCTATTGTTAGTATATTTCAGCTATTGTTAGTGTTAGTGTATTTCAGCTATTGTTAGTATATTTCAGCTATTGTTAGTGTATTTCAGCTATTGTTAGTGTTAGTGTATTTCAGCTATTGTTAGTGTTAGTGTATTTCAGCTATTGTTAGTGTTAGTGTATTTCAGCTATTGTTAGTGTATTTCAGCTATTGTTAGTGTTAGTGTATTTCAGCTATCCTTAGTGTTAGTGTATTTCAGCTATTGTTAGTGTTAGTGTATTTCAGCTATTGTTAGTGTTAGTGTATTTCAGCTATTGTTAGTATATTTCAGCTATTGTTAGTGTTAGTGTATTTCAGCTATTGTTAGTGTTAGTGTATTTCATGTGTGGCCCAAGACAATTCTTCTTCTTCCAACGTGGCTCAGGGAAGCCAAATGAGTGGACATTCCTAGAAGAAAAAAGGAGGTAAGGAGGGGTTGGTTTTGCTGTCTCAGGGATGGCAGAGGCAGAAGAGGTGTAGGAGATGGAAGGGGAGGCAGGAGAGGCAGGCTGTTAAGGATGAACTGTACTTGAGTACCCCTGCTGCTTGACAGCCACATTCATCTATTAATCATCATCTGGTTTTATTTTCACAACCACCTTGTTAAGTGGGTGTTGCTATCCCATATTAAGGGTGAAGCCACTGAACTCAGAAGCTTGCCCTGCCCCAACCCAGGCCTTCTGCAGTTCTGTATTACCTCCATGACCCTGTACTCCGGTCTCGAAGTCTCATTGCCCTAATGGAGCTAAAGTAAGATGACCCCTGTGAAGCCTCACTGAAGATATTCCCAGGGGAGAGAAAACAAATAGGTGTGGTGACTGTAAGAAAACATTTGGTTGGAAATCACAGCTTGTCATCCAGGAACGAGCTCACACCAGGGAGAAGAAACCCAACAGAGCTTTCTGTGTTGTTGCCCGGGTGGTCTGCTCCCTGCAGTCACACTCCCTGCCTGCCTGTCCATCCCTTTAACTCAGAAACATCCATCATCACAGGGCATTGCAGGGTGAGGTGACACAGAGGGGCAGGGCATGTGGAGGGGGAAGGGAAAAGCAACTGGTGATCACCAACAGCTGGCCTCCCTCTTCTCCCCCCAACCCCAGGGCCTCAAGGTTCCCAGGGGCAGGGGTGAGCCCGATTAAGAGCCGTCCATCAGGACATGCCCACCAGCTGCCGGGTGACCTCGGAGGCTGTTTAATGTCCAGCAACACAATGTCAGTCACAACCTTTGCCCTGTCTGCACTGTTGGAGGATGGAGCTCATTCCAAAGAGGAAAACGTCTTTAAAATAGAATCTAGTCTCCTCAGCCTGCCCCCCCTGGCTTTTCCTGCAACTTCAAGGCTCCTGTTGGAAGCGTGAAGATGGGTGTTTTCCTTCTTCAGTTGAGCCAAGAAAGGGACCAGGTGGGAATTTACCAAATGGAACAGACCACCAGGACCAATTGTTATCTCGGAGCCCATGAAAACATTTTGATTTCCAAGGAAATGTCTTAGCATGCCTCCCACCCCTTTTATGAAGGGAGGAGAGCCCCTCATTTTCATTCTTCAGTCCCTGCCTGTTATCTAGAGGGACAGTGTACCCTCCTAGGTCTAGAGCTGCAGTGGTCCAATAGGGTAGCCAATAGCCACGTGTGGCTATGCAAATTCAAATTTATATTATTTAAAATTAAATAAAATTAAAATTTTAGTTCTTCAGCAGCACTGGCTACTTTTCAAGGGCTCTACAGCCACATGTGGTTGGTACTTACCACATGGGACAGTACAGATATGGAACACTTCCATCATTGCACAAAAGTCTTGTGAACAGCATTGGCATAACGCGGTGGTTCTGCCCTGTGGCTGCACATTGCTATCGTCTGGAAACTTTGGAAAAGTCCTGACGTCTGGCTGGGCTCACCTCCAAGACTCTAAGTCAGTGGGTCTTCAGCAAGGTCTGTCATTGGGATTTTTCAAAAGCTCCCCCAAGTGATTCTAATGTGTAGCCAGCACTGGTCCACTGAGTCTCAAGCTTATCTCATTATAAGAATTATGAATGGCCGGGTGTGGTGGCTCACGACTGTAATCCCAGCACATTAGGAGGCTGAGGCAGGTGGATCACAAGGTCAAGAGATCAAGTCCGTCCTGGCTAACACCCCGTCTCTACTAAAAACACAAAAATTAGCTAAGCATGGTGGCACGTGCTTGTAGTCCTAGCTACTAGGGAGGCTGAGGCAGGAGAATCACTTGAACCTGGGATGCGGACGTGGAGGTTGCAGTGAGCTGAGATCGCGCCACTGCACTCCAGCCTGGTGGCAGAGCAAGACTCCGTATTCAAAAAAAAAAAAAAAAAAAAAAAAATTCGGAACATGAGAGACTTCTAAAAAGAAATACAGACTCTTGGAAACCGTTTTCTAAGGATTTGAATTCAGCAGGTGTGGGGCAGGTCTCAGGAATCTGGTTTTATTCAGCATGCCAGGTAATTCTTATGGTCAAGCAGGTTTGGGAAAATTTGATGTAGCCTAAAGATGAGAAGAACCAGGCACCAGTTTGGTCAGGCATTGTGTTGGGGCTGTGGCCACAAGACCCTAACGGCCACAGCAGTCCTACAAGGTGAGTTTTATGTGTACTTATGTCATAGGCAAGGAAAATGGAAATTCAAGAAAAGCTCATCCCAAGCCACAGCCAGTAAGTAATGCACTGGTCTTTGGACCTGGCTTGAATATTTAAGAAAGTAGGCTTTGGATTCATTTTGAGGTTCAGATCACACCACTAAGTGATCATGGGCAAGTCACTAAACTTCTCAAAGTTGATCTCCTTCTTTGGAAAGTGAGAATCATGACAATCCCTACCTCCTAGGGATGTGATAGTGATTGAGATTATGTAGGTAAAGGGCTTTTGGTTCTTTAGGCATCAGATAAGGGTCCAGTAGTAAACTTAGTTCCGGTGGTAACAAAGAGAATGCCACTGCAGGCAGCTCTGTTCTTCCCATCACATCTTTATTCTAAGAGAATCTTTTGTTTGTCTGTCTATATCTCTTTCTCTTCTTTTTCTTTTTGAGACAGGGTCTCACTCTGTCTTTCAGGCTGGTGTGCAGTAATGTGATCATAGCTCAGCCTAGACCTTCTGAGCTCAAGTGACTCTCCTACCTTAGCCTCTTGAGTAGCTGGGACTATAAGCATGTGCCACCATGCCTGGCTATTTTTTTACTTTTTGTAGAGACAGGGTCTCACTGTGTTGCCCAGGCTGGTCTTGAACTCCTGGGCTCAGGTGATCCTCCTGCCTCAGCGTCCTAAAGTGTTGGGATTACAGACATGAGCGACTGTGGCTGGCCTGTCTGTTTTATTAGGTGGTAGGGAGGTGCTGGTTTTGCTCTTTCATGGTGCGTGGCTCTAGCTGTTGGGTGTGGAAGTCAGGAGGGTTCTTGCTGTTGACCTCATAGGCCCAGTCTGTCTCCTCACCCAGAGTCTGCTGTGCTGCAGGACTGCAAAACAACTTCAGCAGAACAATAAATGCACTAATAGAAATGATTACTTTGTGACAAAGTAGCAGCTGCCATTGATTTATGGAGCACTTGAATTCCAGGCACTGTGCTAAGTGCTTTATGTATCAAAGTGTTTCATCTTTTCAGCAAATCTATGAGGCACGGATTGTATGCCTCATGTTACAAGGCACTTTCATAGACATGGAGTCATTGGATTCATATAACAAATGCTATATGGTGGAGGTAGTTATCCCTGATTCCCAGATTAGGAAAACGAGGTCCCTAGTAGGTGTGATATATCAGGATTACCCGGCTAGTAGTAACCAAGCCGTGGTCTCTTAGTCACTACATTTCTGCTCCATCAACACAAAATCACTTAAGAGAAATTCAACTTATTATTTCCAGTTTTTAATTATCTTCATTCTTCTTGTGCCTTGTCCAATGAATGATGAAGAGCCAATGGCTTCTCTCCTTCAGGGGTGGAAGTGCTTTGATTTGGTTTAAGGCCTGAGCAAACACAAGATGGGTGCTATCTCACTGTTACATCTTAGTTGTAGCTCTTTCCCAAGGATAAGGAAGATCCTGTGACCTCTAGACTCCCTATAGGGAAATTCTGGCCCCTGGGAAGGCCTTTTTCCCCTCGTTCACTGCAATTCTCCACTTACACAGAACAAAAACTAGCTCGTGGCAGCAAGTGGGTGGTGCAAGAGAAAGGGTGTTGGAGTCAGGAAGAACTGTATTGGAATTACTTTTCCTTTTCCTTCTTGCCGTGTGAGTTAGGGCACATCATTTAACCTCTCTGAGCCCCAGCCTGCTCTACTGTATAAATGAGATTAATAATAACATTTATCTTACATAAGTGTTGTGAGGGCTGAATTAGTCAAATGCCATTAATGCCTAGGCACACAAAGGCATTCAAATAGGAACGATGACCATCTGTGATCATAGAGATCAGCCAGCCGAGCAAAGAAGCAGCGGGAGGAAGGGGAGCTGTGATGCTCCACCTGGAGTTGCCCCAGGGCCCCTTTCTCTCAGTGTTGATTGGGGACAGAGGAAAAGGGGGGTTGATCCTGGAGAAAGGACAGAGGCCCTTTAATGAGCTCAGGAAAGCCCATCTCCTGACAATAACAGCCCTGGGCTCTGCAATAACATCCTGCCAGAAGAGGTAGCGACAGGATATGTGCTAGGAGTGGGAGCGTGTGGCAGCCCCACTGCCCGCCCGCCCGCCTGCCGGTCCCTTAGCCCTAAGGAGGTTCAGGAAGTAGCAGCCGGGGATCAGAGGGAGATGAAGACTTCCCCCTCTGCGTGCATCCTGGACTGATCTGGAGACTGGAACCTCAGCTCTCTTGGACAGACACGCCTGTGGGGCAGGTGGCTTCTCCATGAGCTGCTCCTGTTCCATCACTGTCCCTGCCTTAGCAGGAGCTACCTTCTGCGCCCATGCTCAGTGGTCTCTGTGGTTCCACTGAGTCAAGGAACAAGACACATAAAGGGGATTGGTCATCACTTGTCAATCAAACAACCTTACAATATTTGTCGAACATCCTCTGAGTGCTGATGACAGAGCCTGACTGCAAGTACATTGATGATGGGGAGAGAGAGACTGTTTCAGGCCAGGGGAGTCTGTGGTTGGGTAGAGGAGAGAGAGAGAGGATAAGCAAGCACAGTGAGCTGAATGGAAATGCAAAAGTCCAGGGTGCTTTGGAGGTTGTGTGTGGGGTGGGAGAGCACCAGGGAAGGCTTCACAGAGGAGGAGGCTGGGCATTCAGCTGAAGGAAGAGCAGGAGTTGGCCAGGTGAAGAGGTGGGAAGCAGCCGTGAGTGAGCTGGTAAGGTAAGGGAGGAGTTGGGAAGTGTCGAGTGAGGGACTGTGGCTCAGAGTGACAGGGCCATGGATGGAGAGAACATCAGGAGTCACAGTCTTGGAGGACACATCCGGAAGGATGAACTTCATATGAGGGTGGGGTGAAGCCACTGCAGTCCTTCAACAGGAAAGTGAGGTGATCAGATTTGCAGTCTGAATATTTACATGCTCTCTCCCTTCAACAGACAGACACACCTTCACAGGGACCTGCTCTGCTCTCAGGCCTGGAAGGATCCAAGGAGGCTTCTTGTCAGGGCCAGAGTCCAGAGACATAGAGCAGAGAGATCCGTGTGGGACACCGGGGAGGAGGGCCCAGACCCTGGCTCTGCAGTCATCCACATGGCAAGTCTCTTCCACCCTCTGGACCCCATTTCCCAGGTGTAAACAGAGAAGCTGGAACCAGGTGAATCCTAAAGGTCCTTTAGAACAATATATTCTGTGATTCAAACTTAAGATACTTCCCTGACTTCAAGAAACTTATGGTCTGGGGTTGAATGACCAAATGAGACGGCACATTTAGTCAATGCTGGTTGACTCTCAGAAAGCATCAGCTGGGGGTAGGGAGCGGGGTGGAACCGTAACTCTCCATTTCCTGGAAGATGAACTTTCTGTGTGCAGAGAAGGGAGGAACTGCCATCGTGTGCTCACCTCCTGCTGGAACTGAGGTTGGATTCTTCATTAATCTCGGTACTAAGGGTCAGCCTCTCCAGCTGGTGGGCAGGTGACACAACAGGCTACAAGTGCTCTCCCCATGGGAGAGTCTGGGATCTTGCTCCTGGAGCCTTCCTTATAAAGGGGTGATTAGGCATCCCCGGAGAGTCATTGGAGGCTCTTGTCCACAGGATAAACGAATCCCATCGCAAACTCATTCCCATCCCTTCAGGAAGGCGGGGATGCAACAGGGAAAGGTGTCAGCTTGAAGTAGTAGAAGTGGGTTAGATTCCTGGCCCTGCCAGTGAGTGACTTGTGTGACCCTGGGGGGGACACATCATTCTTTCTCCTGGATCTTGGTCTCCTCATCTATAAAATGACAGTTTTCCCAAGTGATAGCTGTGTTCTAGGCACTGGGTGCTGATGATAGAAGATGAAAAAGACTAGGTCACTTCCCTCAGGCAGCCTTCAGTCTGGATGGGGAAACAGGTGTGGAAATACATTCTCTCAGTGTAGTGTACAATGCTAGTGGGATGCCCAGGGGGCATAGAAACACAGATTTAGGAACCTTAGTCCAGCAGGGGTGCTGCAGGAAGGCTTCCTGAAGGAGGAGGCCCATTCACACTTGAATCATCCATGCAAGTCAGCGCGTGGAGAAGTGGGGGAAAACGCACTTTAAGACATTTCCAAAGACGAATCTATCTAGTCATCTTGCCTTTCTACAGTACAGACTTCAGCTGTCCTCCCAGTCTAATGCAATGGAGCCATTCCCCCTGGGCTGCCTGCTGACTGGGAGGGCAGCCAGCTCAGAGGGCTGTAGGGTGGACTTCTGAGCACCCTCTGCTGGAATGAACTCTGAGCATAGCCATAGCAATTGGCTAAGTCTCAAGCTTGCCTTGGGCAGAGATTTCCAGCAGTCAGCAGGATGTCTCCTCGGGAGCCTGAAAGTCTTAGATCAGACCTGTTTTAGTCTTGGTCTCTGCCAGGGGTTGTTGGAAAAGATGCCATCCTCTACTTAGGAGCTTCCTAAGGGCAGAACATCCAGCTCTCTCTGCTCATCTTGAAAAGGTTTATTGAGTATAGACTATAGGATGAGAGGAATGAGAGAAAACAATGTCATCTCTGAACACACTCAGAAATGGACAGGAATGCTCTGTAGGGAAGGTGACGGTCTTATGGGAAAGTCTACCCAGGGAATCAGAGCTAGCCTGGCGAGTTCCCAGGAGGATTTCTAAGCAGAGATGCCTGAGGTGAAATCTAAAGGAAGGGAAGAAATTGACAAGTTGATGAAGGGAGTGGGATAGAGAGGGAGCAGTTCAGCAATCTAGGCAAAGAAATAGCATGAACAAAGATTAAGGCTTAGGAGGCTTGTCTATTAAGGCAGCGAAAGGCCAAGGGGCTTGTGTACATTGAGGAAGGGAGGGTGGTGAGACATGGTGCTGAGGGGCGGGCTGAGTTAGCCGTGAGGGTCTCACAAGCTGCGCTGTTGTTTACCCTAATTGCAATGGAAATCCATACCAGCAGCAGACTAACATGATCTTAGTCTTTTTTTTTTTTTTTTCTTTTTGAGACAGGGTCTCACTCTGTTGCTTAGGCTGGAGTGCAGTGGCATGAGCATGGCTCACTGCAGCCCTGACCTCCCGGGCTCAAGTCATCTTCCTGCCTCAGCCTCTTGAGTAGCTGGGACTACATGCAAGTGCTCCCATGCCTGGCTAATTTAATTTTTTTTTTTTGGTGGGGCTGGGATCTTGCTGTGTTGTCCCAGCTGGTCTCAAACTCCTAGGCTCAAGTAATCCTCCTGCTTCAGCCTCTCAAAGTGCTGGGATTGATTACAGGGGTGAGCCATTGTGCCTAGCTGATTTGTGTTTTGAAAAGAAACTTCACCTTGGTAGTTTCCAGGACGGGGATGAGGGAGGGGCGGCGGATGTTGCTTGACCAGTTAGGAGGCTACTGCATTGGTCCAGGTGAGAGCAGGCAGCCTGATTGAGTAGGTGGCAATGGAGCTGTCGAGATGGGGTCTGCTGGGTTACAGTGCATGCAGGTGATCAGGGAGACGGCATGTCAAGATGTGTTCCAGTTTCTGAGATAACAGAGCTATGGACTGAGAGATCATCTAATCTGCCCCTCATTTAACCTCCCAAGGAAACTGAGGCTTAGAAATGGGAAGGGACTTTCCCATGCTGGCAGAGCAGGGACAGTATTAGAGCCAAATCCTGTCCATGCTCATCCTGTTCTTTTATGGTAGAAAGCTGAAATCGTAGGGCAGGAAGTAACCTTAGACATCAACTTGCCTAATTCTAATATTTCATAGATAAGGAAACTGAGGCCCCAAGGGATGAAGCTTTAGTGGCCAAAGGCCACCTAGGGAGCTAATTAATTAATCAGTCAAATGGCCTAAGCATATATAAACATGGCTCTGCTGACCCCTAGATAGTGGGACATGTGTTTGTTTAGGAGGGCGATGACTTGGCAGACATCCCTCCAAAGGCTTTCCCAAGCATCCTTGCGTTGCTGCCTCCTCGCTCAGCTGGCTGCCTGGGGTTAGGGAATCCAGATGTCTGGGGCCACAGAAGCCAGCTGGATTTTCCCATGTCATGGGTTCCCAGAGTTTGGGCTCAATAGTTCAGCAGCCATGAGAAGGGGGGTGAGAGGCAGGAAAGGAATGCCAAACAGTTATTTCGGCAAGATCTCTAGTTGCTGAGGTTAGAAAAAGGGCTGATGTCCTCTGGTCTCTGGATAGCCTCCTTCTGGCAGGCAGAGCCCTACACCTAAGGCCAGAGCTTGCACATTGCTACCTTGCATCAAAATACAGGGACCGTGCTCTTTAGAACTAAATGTTGTGACAGGGTCTGAGAGATGTTGTCAAATATTTTGCTGTTTCCAGATGTAACATCTCATTTGAGAGACGTATTAGTTTGGTGGCAATATGTTGGAATTTTCATTCTTCAGAAAAACAAGCAGAATATTTGAAATTGGGATTGCATTGGAAAATACCAGAACATAATTTTGGCAGCTGTCTGAGTAGCTCATCATCTGGGTGACCTGGCCTTGTCCCTGAGGAATCACTTAGAGACCTGGCTCTCTGCAGCTGCCCCCCTTGGCCCCTCAGGAATATTCAGGCAAGGGGGGAAAGTGGCATCAACTTTCCTGGAGGCTCAGGTGGCTGGGAAGACTGTGGTTTGTGGAAAAGCACAGGGTCTTTGGAATGATACATCCCTGGGGCTGGAGCTGGGGGGCACAGTTGTATCCTGGCCTTACCACTTACGTGGGTGACGTTGGTATTTTCCTCTCTGATCCCCAGTTTCTCATTTTGTTAAGTGGGAATGAGGATCCCTATTTCACGTTACCATTGTGAGTATGAAATGAGAGAATTGGAAAAACACACTTAATATGTTGTCTGGCATCGAAAAAAGCATTCAGTAGATTTAAATTGTTGTTTTTTGTTCTCACTCCGGTATCCTGAAATCAACCAAGGCTGAGTCAGATGGATTTCGATCAATGGAACCTTCCTCTCCAGCTCTGGCCACTCCTGGGTGCCCCTTGGGGTTCACTGTCATGGCAACGGGTCTGTGGAGTGGTGTGGAAGCCAATCGGGGAAGCTAGGCTGCCAGAATGCTGCCTGGGCTGCTGGCGCCACAGCCAAGGAGGGCGGCCACCTGATTAATGCCTGCCTGATCCACTGGCCTCATCTCAGGCCACCCTCGTGGAAGCTTCTTGTTCAGGGAGGGATGGAGCCTCACTCCTTGGGATGTGCCAGGACCCTGGTCAGTGGGCACAGTTACAGGTGCCACAGAGTCTTCGAACTGCCCAAGCAAAGTATCGGAGCTGAAAGGGACCCTGGAGATTTGGTATTCCAGGCGCCTCTCTTTATGGCTGAATAAAGAATACATGGGTCATGAATGCTTACAGCGTGCCCAACACAGTATGAAGCTCTTTCCCCACAGGTTAATTTCTACAATAACCCCGTGGAATAAGTGTAATTATGCCCATCAGGGAGGTGGAAACCAGGGCTCAGAGATAGGAAATCTTTTGTTTATGACACACAGCATATGTTTGCACCCAAGACTTTCTCGTTCCTACTCACTTTACTGATTATTTGTCCAGCTCTCTGGAACTTGCCTGTCTCATCCCTGGCTGTGTTTCCTATGCTTGCACAGTGCCTCACATGTCTTAGGGTTTTGGTAAAAGATTGTGGAATAAATGAATTTCTGTGGTTAATCTTGAACTGTTTTGCAAGTATGACCCTAAAGATGGGTCAGGGAAGCATATGCATGTTGAAGGGAAGGCCAACTATCAGACTCTAAAGATGGGAAAGGGAGGACTAAGACCCTAAAGATGAAAATCCCCCCTGCACCTTCCAGACCCTCCATTGCAGGCTATTCTTTCAAAATACCCTTTGTTCCAGTCACACTGGATTCTGTCGTGAGCATCCACTCTTCCTTCCCTTCTGTGCTGTCTCTCCTTTTCTTCCACCTGGAATGGCTTATTTCCATCTTTATTGAAGAGCCTATACCCATCTTTAAATTTCAGATGTCCCCTTCTCTGTAAAGTTTGGTATCTCATTTCTCTCAATTCACATTGTACTTGCAGATCTCTTTCTCATGTCCTTGATTGCATTCTTCATTGTAACACGTCTTCTTGTGACTGTGGAACTCTGCCCCATTAGACCACGGGCAACTGGAGGGCCCTGGCCCTGTCACATCCTGGCATCATCTGGGGCATCTAGCACATTGGCACACACATCAGTAGTAATGAATGTCTAATTGAATGGAATTGACTTGGGGCAGAGTACTGATACACTGGGATTGGGCTGAATTGGTTAAGGAGTAGCGCTAGAGCTAGGCAGAGATGAGGGTGGGCAGAAGGGTTGGGCCTCTATCTGCTCCACTTCCCTGAAAGCGGCCCTCTCCAGGGACCTCTCTGACCTCTGCTGACCTTCACTAGGGCTGTTTTCTCATTCTCTTAGATCAGGCTGAGAAAAACAGGAAGAATCATTAAGAGACAGAGCCTTCTGAGCCAGCGAAATTATGCTGATTCTTTTTGCAGGCACCAAAAAGAATTTGTTTGTGCGTTGTGATGAAGAGTGGGCCTTTCCTGCTGGCCCCCAGGAGAAGCCTCTACCAACCTCCTGGATCCACCCCGGGCACCATGGCCAGCCCCCTTCACTTCTCTTCTCCCTTCCACAGTTAGAGTATCTACTATTTTTTCATAATTAAAAAACATAGAATTGGAGGATCCCTCGTTGTATCCAAAATTTCTCCCCGAGAGATCATTTGCCCCATTGCTGCTCAAAGGGTGGTCCATGGGCCAGCAATGCTGGAGGTTTGTTAGAAATGCAACTTCCAGGTCTTCTTTCCCAGCATACTGGTTTGGAATATGCACCTTAACAGGATTCCCAGGAAATTGCTATGCACATTTGATTTTGAGAGGTGATACTGTAACCCACTGACATTTTTTAAATTTTAAAATAGGAGGTGGAATACCAACCCCAGAGAGGGAAATTGATTTGTTAACTAGTGTCATGATTAATTAGGTTAAACAAACATTTATTGAAAACCTGTTACACATCCAGCCCTATGCTGGACATGGTGGATAAAATATGAATCGATAATCTCTGGTCTCTTTGGTTTTTAGTAATTCTTCATATACCTAAACATTGCCTTGCCTCATGCCAGGGCCTCGGCAAGTGTTTGTTGAGGGACTACGTCTCTTGAATTAAAGCCTAGGGCTTCTTCTACATTACTACAGCTGCCTTCTATAATTACCAGCCTCCTGGAGTAAATCGTAGCACTTTCAGACAGAAATAAATAAGTTCTTCAAGGAGGAAATCAGAGAGTGGGCTGCATCGTTGGTTTTGCCAACTCTTGACAAATCCCAAGACTCTAATAATGAGATAGGGCTCATGCAGTCCAGAAATCCATATATCACAAATGGTAGAAGAGAAGGATCTCTATGGAAACAAGGAATGATTTCCAATGGACTAAACCAGCAGTCCCCAACCTTTTTGTCACCATGGAATCGTTTCATGGAAGACAATTTTTCCACACACCTGGGATGGGGAATGGTTTTGGGATGATTTATGATTATTATATGCACTTTATTATTATTTTTGCACTTTATTATTATTATGTTGTAAACAACAATAATGAAATAATTATACAACTCACCAAAATGTAGAATCAGTGGGAGCCCTGAGCTTCTTTTCCTGCAACTAGAGTGTCCCATCTGGGGGTGATGGGAGACAGTGACTGATCATCAGGCGTTAGATTAGCTTGAGGAGCGCAAAACCTCGCGAGATCCCTCGCATGCGCAGTTCACAATAGGGTTGGCGCTGCCGTGAGAATCTAATGCCACCGCTGATCTGACAGGAGACAGAGCTCAGGCAGTAATGCGAATGATGGGGAGAAGCTTTAAATACAGAGGAATCTTTGCTCACTCGCTCACCTGCTGCTCACCTCCTGCTGCGCGGCCTGGTTTCCTTTTTTTTTTTTTTTTGAGGTGGAATCTCGCTCTGTCCCGCAGGCTGGAGTGCAGTGGCCGGATCTCAGCTCACTGCAAGCTCCGCCTCCCGGGTTTACGCCATTCTCCTGCCTCAGCCTCCCGAGTAGCTGGGGCTACAGGCGCCCGCCACCTCGCCCGGCTAGTTTTTTTGTACTTTTTAGTAGAGACAGGGTTTCACCGTGTTCGCCAGGATGGTCTCGATCTCCTGACCTCGTGATCCGCCCGTCTTGGCCTCCCAAAGTGCTGGGATTACAGGCTTGAGCCACCGCGCCCGGCACGGCCTGGTTTCTAACAGGCCACAGACCAGTACCCATCCGTGGCCGGGGGGTCAGGGACCTCTGGACTACACCGTTGCTTCGATAAAGCAATACAAGATGTATAACAGGTCCAAAGATCAGTGCTCAGCTCCACCTCCACCAAAGGTCTGGTGATTGTTCTCAATTCTACCGCTGATGATTCTACTCTGTTTAATCTAGACTGTCTTTTGGGTATTCCATGTTGCTCTTGTCCCCTGAGGTCTCTGTTGGAATGTCTGTTTTTTTCACTGAAGGACTTTATTATACGTTTAAAGTAATCCACAGAAATAACGTTTATTTCTAAGGAAGGCCTTGCTTTTCCCTTATCTATTTATTCATCAAAATGATGAATGCAGTACAGCTGCACTCCTCTGTGTAACTCATGGGCTCAGCCTCTGTATCTGTGCCACCTTTGACTGCTGCTTTATTTCTGGGAACTCAATATTCTTCCACGATTGTGGAGTGAGACAGGGTTTTAAACTTCTTTACATAGACAAAGTCTTGTACTACTTTGTGTCTGAATTGGAAATGTTTTTTTTTTTGGTGAAAAATGCCTGTCATGATACATTGGTCTGTAACAACGCTATTTTGCAGTAGTAACTTGGGAAGTTACTACTCTTTTTTTTTTTTTTTTTTTTGAAATGGAGTTTCACTTTTGCTGTCCAGGCTGGAGTGCAATGGCGCCACCTCGGTGCACTGCAACCTCTGCCTCCCTGGTTCAAGCGATTCTCTTGCCTCAGCCTCCCAAGTAGCTGGGATTACAGGTGCCCGCCACCATGCCCAACTAATTATTGTGTTTTTAGTAGAGACAGAGTTTTGCCATGTTGGCCAGGCTGGTCTCGAACTCCTGACTTCAGGTGATCCACCTGCCTCAGCCTCCCAAAGGGCTGGGATTAGAGGTATGAGCCACCGTGCCCGGCCAGGAAGTCACTACTCTTAACGAGCAATAGGAGACCAGTTGTGATCATCTTCTCTTTATTAACTTTTGTTGTCCTTGTCAAATATTTTAATAATCATGTCTTTACAATACTGTGCACTAAAATTTCCTAAAGCAAAGGAAAGTGATACAAATTTCCTGCGGCATTATTCCTGGAGAAGTTAGAAGCAAAAACTAAGGATTTTAAGCTATTCCTTGCATTGCAATTACATTGCATCTAGAATAAGTGTCTTCTTGTTAATAATAAAAAAAGCAGCTAATTTTTTGTTGATTTCTTACTGTGTTGTTGGCACTATTATACGCTCATTAACAGGACTCCAGAGCACGGGTGATTACTTTCTCTACAGCTTGCTTCTGGGACGCAACAGTTACTCTCGGTTTCAGCCTTATGTTGCTGACACGTTTTTGTCCCCAATAAGTCTTTTTCTTACAGATTAGTGTTTCAGTTGCATATTGTTGCATAACAAATAGCCTCAAACATAGAGGCTTAAAACAATACATTGTCACCACTGTCGCTAAGTTGGAGAGTTGTTTTGCTGGTCTTGCTTGGGTCTCCCATGGGGATGCAGTCAGAGGGTCGTTGGGGCTGAAATGTTCAATATGTATCCACTAATATGTCCGGTGCCTTGGGGAAATGGCTAGAAAGGTGGGCTCAGCTGGCATGCTGGAAAGGTTGAGCCTCTTTTCTCTCCACGTGGTCTCTCCATATGGACTCTCCATCTCTCTCCATGGATCAGACTTAATCCATGGTGGCTCAGGGCTTCCAAAAGCAGAAGCTGCCAGGCACAGCCTTACTTCTGCCACCTTTTGTTGGTTAAATCAAGTCACAGGGCCAGCACAGATTCATTGTGGGAGTGGACCATTCAAGGATGTGAATATTGAGGGCATGGTTCACATGGTTCACTCCCAGGTTTGGAGACTCGCCTTCACAGCTTGCCAGTGTGACCTATCTGGTATCTGATAGATACTGGGTCTGGAGGACAGAGGTGATTAAAACCCTGGCTTTGCCACATTTCAGCCCTGTGACGTTAGACAGGTTACTTAAGCATCTCTCAGCTTCTAAGTCTTTCCCTGTAAAAAAGGAATGACAGTAATCGTCGCTATTGCTTATTGAATATCACTCTGTCCCAGGCACTGTTCTAAGCGCTTTGTTTACATGAACTCGTTTGATCTTCTCAGAGGTCCTGTGAAGCAGCTACCGTTATCCTCTGAAATGTACAGGCAGAGACACTCAGAGTCAAAGAGGTGATGTCGCCTGCCCAAGGTGGCGGTATTGGGATTTGAAACCAGGCAGTGTGGTTTCCTAGTCCATGCTTTTAATCAAGCTCTGTATTTTCTTCCAGGAAAATCGTGAGACATCCGTGAGATATTCCAAGTACATTGGTGCAGTGTGTAATGCATTGTAAATGCGTAATAATCATAACAGTTTTGGATGTTCTCAGTGTTAACACCATCCTGAGACACCTAGTTTGTCACAATTGCCTTCCATTCCTTGGTTAAGATGAGTTAGTACAAGCTGTTCATTCCCATTTTTCTTTATGTGATTCTACGCAATATTCCCATTTCATATTTGAGCCCGTCTCAAATATAATTTGTTCCCTGGGTTTGCTTCCTGGTATACAGCCAAGGGAGTCTAAGACTCTCCTTCTAGGAAACAACATTAGATCGATGCTCTGCCTCTAGCACATCACTGTGGATACAAATCTATCTCCACTGAAAATGCTGCTGATTATTAGACTTGAACTCCAGTTCCCGAGGCCCCATTGCTCTATTTAAGATCCACAGAGATGCTCCGAATGATATTTCAGACTGTTGAAACCAATTCTGTATGTTCATATTTTTCTACCCCCGTCTCCGGGCCCTCAGGTTTTGGCCGTTTCCTGACATTATGAATCTGTTTTTCTATCTGCTTCCTCCCTCTCCCTTCCAACTTACTCATCAGGGTTTTCTGACTTACTGATTGTTGACTATCTGTTGTGTGTGTATGTTTTTTAATAGAATTAAGACAGTCTTTCCGCTACTTAGGCCTGGCTGAGCATTGCTGCAGCTGATGTGAAAAAAAAAAAAGATTAGGAGTTATTTTTGATTTTTCTTTTGTCCTCTCTCCCTACATCCAATGCATCAGCAAGTCCTATTGGCTCTGCCTTCAAAATTTCTACTCTGATTGTTCCTTTATCCACCACGAGCCCTGGTGTTCCTTTGGAACACTTTTCCCCTGGACTCATGGAGAAGGCCCCTCCCTGATGTCACAGCTTATATATTCTTTCCCACCTTTTGAACATTCAGCATCTAGAATGGTCTTGGAAAATAGCGTCAGATCATGTTATTCCCTGGCTGAAACCCCTCCAGTGGTTTTCCATTGCATTTACACAAAATTTGAGGTCTGACCAGAGCCCACAGAGACCTACTTATTGGGTGAGATCTAGGCCTACCTCTGTAATCTCACCCCCCAACCCTCTTCCTGCTGTATTTTCTTTGCAGCACTTATCACTATCTGGGACTACTTATTTTTCTTTATTGTCTGATCTGCCACCATTCCTGACCCTCTCACCCCCACCCCTACATAGAAAGACAACAAGGGGCAGGGGCAGAATGTGAGTTTTTTGAGCATCATATACTCAGCACTTGAAGTATATGTCTAGCATGCAGAGGTGTGGGATTCATATTTTTAAATGAATGGAGGCATAAACTGCTGTTTTATATGGGAATCTAACTCTTGGCCAGGTAGTCTTCTTATATCAACCATTTTCATAGCTTTGGCTTATTTATTTATTTATTTATTTAAGACTGAGTTTTGCTCTTTTCACCTAGGCTGGAGTGCAATGGCATGATCTCAGCTCACTGAAACCTCCACTTCTTGGGTTCAGGTGATTCTCCTGCCTCTCCCTCCTGAGTAGCTGGGACTACAGGCATGCACCACTATGCTTGGCTAATTTTTTTGTATTTTTAGTGGAAACTGGGTTTCACCATTTTGGCCAGGCTGGTCTTGAACCCCTGACCTTAGGTGATCCAGCTGCCTCTGCCTCCCAAGCTGCTGGGATTACAGGCGTGAGCCATTGTGCCCAGCCCAGCTTTGGCTTTTAATTTGCAGATCCAGGGATCTCTTTTGAATACTGGCTCAGCTACAGGAATAAAACCCTTAGCTTTGTAAAATCAGCCACATTATTTTGTGTTTTCTAGACTGTCATGCAGTATACTCCTGAATGATTCCATGAGATAGGTGTAAAGCTGGGTGGAGGAGGGGGGCACATAACAATATTACTTTTCTTGTAACCATGTCACAGTGGGGTTTGTATTTCCTTGTGATCTCTGCCTTCCATGTTGAGGGGGTTGGAAATAATGACCAGCAATACAATACAGCCAACATTTTCTCTTTAGACAGCCTCTTTACCAGCATCCATGAGCAGTAATTTTTCCCTAGCAACCTGGCAGACCTATCCCTGCTGTGGTGATTTCTGGTAGACTTTCTGAAATCTGAATGTCATCAGTGAACTCTCTAGCTTGGTAGCATTTTTTTCTTCTTCTCCGTTTCCTTCCTTCTCATCCCCATGACCATTTCTCATGAGGAGTTTCATTCCCTTCATGAAGTTCAGGTTGCCTAACTGTTGACGCGTTTCAAATATTTTTGGTCTCAGCCCAGATTGATCCAAACCAGGTTTCTAAATGCCTTACTTAGTTTTAAAGGAGTTTGAAATTAGAAATGAAAAGAAAGAGAAAGAAAGTAAAAAATGAGGGGCACTAAAAAAATGGAAAAATCTGACTGCTTCGAGACCTAAATGATAAGAGATAAAATTGAAAAAGGCTTTGAGTAACAAGGTCTCTAAAAACATCCAGTTAATGAGACTTAGCCAAGAGGAAATGAACAAGAATGAGAATGTGTCCTTCTCATCTGTTGTTTCAGATAATTGCAAGATTGCATTAAGGGAAGAGAAAGAGGCATGGAGGAAGAGAAAGCAAAGCGTCGAGATAGGCTTGAAAGCACTTTTTGGGACAGAACTTTGTGTACGTACTGAAATGTGGAACTTCGTGGAAGCAAACAGAAATCTACTACTTTTTAAGGGAGGTAAATTGCTGTGAAACCATGAACCTGGAACCAAAAAGCTTTCAACTATTGAGTCCTAAAAGCAGTTTCAGGCCAGCATACTTGCATCAGCAGAAGGCTGGCTGTTGAAGCTGGGTAACCCCCAAAGGCTGCATTCTCCCCAGTATCCACTGTACATATAGCCATGGTGGATAATGGAAAAGGGAGGCCCTTCAAAAGGGAAGAGTCAGAGGTCATAGAGGACACAGTGACAAAGGAGTTCTTCTCAGAAAACAGAATCAGAGTTGAATATAAGAACTTAATCTAGGCCTTCCTAATGCTCTCCAAGCAGGATTTCAGAATTGCTATGAACCATAATGGGCGTGTGTGTTTTCCTCCTTTTCAAACAAGGTCTTTAATTTGCTGTTACTCTGTCCCTGTGCCACCATTGTATATTGGGTGTGTGTAGAGTAGGGGGTGGGTCGGGGGGCAGATAATTTTTCTTTTTAGTTCATAGGTCACTGGACCACCAAGAGACCTGATGGAGAGTAGTGGGACATTGGCAATCTTGAGCTTTGACCTTGATGTGGTGACTGGGAAAGATAAGTGTGGAGGAATAGTGAAACAGGTATTTGGTAACAAGAAGAGCAGACCATCTTAGAGACCGATGGAGTTGATCAAAGTCTGTTTCCTTTGCCTTCTATGTGCACAGCTAGTCTACTTCCTTGATGTTAAATGAAATCATGGGACTCAGTTCTGGCCAATGGAATATGCAGGAATTGAAGTACAATACTTCTATTTTTGACTCCTGCAAATGTCCTTGAGATCCTCCATGCTGTAGAGAATTCACTGGAGGGTTCCGTGGCCTCAGGGATGGCAGCGCCACTAGATGGAAAAATCCTGGGTCCCTGAATAACCATGTGAGGCAGAGCCTCTGATGTGCTTTGGAACATGACATGAGCAGGAAATAAGAATTAATTGTGTCAAATAATCTAGCAAACAAATCTTTACTTTGTTGAGATTTTGGAATAATCTATTATCACAATTAGTCTACCTTGCCCAATGCAGCCATTAAAGCTACTTGCAATGAAACAATTAGGATATGTGTTGGTTTTACCTATTACCCTCCAATTTTTTTTCACCAAATAATCATAGAAGACTGATCTAGTTTGGCTGTGCCCTCATTCAAACCTCAGCTTCAATTTTATCTCCCAGAATTCCCATGTGTTGTGGGAGGGACCCTGGGGGAGGTAATTGAATCATGGGGACTGGTCTTTCCCATGCAATTCTCATGATAGTGAATAACAAGATCTGATGGGTTTATCAGGGGTTTCCACTTTTGCTTCTTCCTCATTCTCTCTTGCTGCTGCCATGTAAGAAGTGCCTTTTACCCTCCGCCATGATGATGAGACCTCCCCAGCCATGTGGAACTGTAAGTCAAATTAAACCTCCTTTTCTTCCCAGTCTCAGGTATGTGTTTATTAGCAGCGTGAAAATAAACTAATAAACTAATAAACCTCTGGGGCTAAAACCCTACTTTTGACTGAGACTGAATTTTCTCTTATGGCCCACATTGTTCTTGTCTTCTGAAGTTAGCCAGTCACCAAGTATTACTGAGTGTCTAAACTCAGATCAACTACTTACTAGCTATGTGACCTTAAGCACATGTTAGCTTGTTTGTGCCTCAGTTGCCTCATCTGCAAAATAGAAATAATAATAGTACTTACCTTGGGTTTTTGTGAAAATTAAGTAAATTAATCCATATATAGTGCTTAGCAGAGCAGCTGGCACATAGTAAGTGATCAGTAAATGTTATATGATGATGATGATGATCATCATCATCATCAGTTGCTTGGCACTATGAACAGCATTGAATGAGATATGCAAGATCTGGTCTTCCGTGAGATGTCTGCTATTTCAGGAGCCTTATTTTTGATCTTGCACTTGTTCAGCATAGTCTCCATTAAATACTTAATTTGAAGAGAAGGGTTTTGCCTCCCTCTAATCTACTCTAGAATACACTGATTACAGTTGAAGATGTTCTCTGTTTAGCTGAGTGTTCTGAGTCAGTATCCGTGTTCCATTTAGAGGCTGTGAGTGCAGTATTTGTTTGTACCCTGCGGCAATTGGAGTGGGAGGAATAGAGGGAGGTTAACATCCCTATTGCTGGAAGGAACTACTTTCTGCTCAGAGCCACTTCCTGCTTGGATTGACTTCCTTACAGCCACTTCCTACTTAGAATACTAAGATAAAAACAGCTGCCATTGTACCTACAGAAGTACACTTTCCTTCTTTTCCTGTCCCTGTTCTCAAGGTACACTGCCAAGGCATCTCACTTCTGATGGTGTATAGGCAACACTTGCAAAACCCAGGAGGTTTAGAATCCTTTCCCTTCTTTATTAAGCTACGAGAAAAGAGGCTGAACTTATACCAGCGATGGCCTCATCCAGCCCCCACACCATGAATTTAGATGCCTGATTTACCTGCATGCCTGAGTTAATGTCTTTTTGTCCATGCCATCTCCCTATCACACACCCTTCAGTGATGCTAACTAGGCAGGCACACCCACTTGCCTTGGCATGTTTTATGGACGACCCAAGCTGCAAACATCAACATGTATAAGACATATGCTCTCTTCTTTGTGTAATTTCAGGCACCAAAATATGCCTACACAGAGGGGTATGTGCATACAGACACACGCGTATTCTTTTTTTGCCTGGTAGAAATATACTTCTGTGATGTTCCTTCAGCTCCCACACATGCCCCTCCATGGCTGGCACATCTCCTAATTATTCCCATCCACTCCCTCCCATAGACCTTTTGTGTGTATATTTTGGCACACATTCTCTTCGTTCCGCCTAGTTCCTTTCTCTCTTTCTTTCTCTACCTCCCTCCCTCTCCCTCTCCCTCTTCACAGCTCTTAGGAAAATTTGTTAAACTATACACTCTTTATTATTAATGTACATTCATGAAAAATTCTTCACAGTTACAAAAGTGCATGGTTATAAAATCATCTCCATACAAAGAATGACATCTTCCCTCTAACCCCACCCCTCCCCAGCCCTCCCACCCCCAGACATTAGCACATTACAGGACAGTGCTTAGAAAAACTGAGAGCTCTGTGGATCCAGCTCTCCGCCCAGTGCTGTGACAAACACAATAGTGATTTACAAAGGACCTTGTGACGCCCTCACTTCCCTTTTGCCTCTTCCTGGGGTGGGGAAGAGCAGACAATTTTCTCTGGCTTTAGGAAGATGTCCTTTTGAGGAATGGATCAAGATATATCTTTTTACTCTTCTACTGCTGGAAAGGATGTCAGCACAGACACCTGTAGGGGAAAATGGAAGCTGCAGGTCTTCCCCCATGGTTGAAGACAAACACCTCTCTTAATCTGTTCAAATTTCATACGTGTCCCTCCTTGAAAGGAGCCATGAACCTCTATAGCAACTCTGGAGACCTATTTCTGCAAAGTTCCCTGGGAATTCCTCTAGGAATGGAGAAAGAGAGATGAGGGTTTGTCTAAGAGTGACCAGAGATAACTGGCCCAAAGTGGTATGATTGAGATATGAGGGCTCTTCTAAAAAGGAATTTTCTTGGCCCAAATCTTGACCAAGCTGAACGTTGATATCCTCTGGCCCAGCATGGAGGAAGCTTCTGCAATAAGGGCAAGTCTCTGAGGGGCAGGAGAGAGCAGAGGGAAGCAGGGAGAAGTCAGGTTCTCATTGGGATGCCTCTGCCACAGATTTTTCTCCTTCTTTATTTTTTGAGTATCCAGTCCTGCCCTAAACCTGGTGGGATTCCATCTTAATCTATCAAACAATGTAATATTAGTTTGGTGCAAAAGTAATTGCGGTTTTTGCTATCACTTTTAATGGCAAAAACCGCAATTACTTTTGCACCAACCTAAATATGCCTATTTAGGCATGTTTACTTATGCATATTTAGCAGTATGTCAGAGAACTGAACCCAAATTCCAGAGAGATCTGTCCCACGTCAGCAGACAGCCAACATACAAGGAACCTCACAGACAGACATGCAGATGCAGAGATACCCCATTACATACACGTTAACCAGTTTGGACAATCTGAACGAAGCCTGTGGTCACCAGGGATGTGGGAGCGATTCCAATCAGGATTGCTAGATTATCTCTGGAAGCTTGCTTCTGATAGCTTGGACAAGATGATGGCAGTCGGGGAGAAGCAGGGAATTCCTTGGCAGTAGGGAGGTTGAATACTTTCCTCATTGTGCTCTAATAAACTGAGGAACCTCTAGCAGCAGGAGAAACATCTCTCTTTTAAAAGCCATGTGTCCTGCTCAGAAGGGTTTGGCTTTGATGGAGACCAAATTGTCCCACTAGAAAGGACATTGATGTCAAGGGGGCATTTGGTGTCTTTTCTGGTTCTAGTCCTATGCAAAAAAGCATGTGTCTTAAAATATATTAACTATATTTTGGCAAACAATAGTTCCTAGGAGGTTATTATAGTATTATGGTATCCCTCTGTGGGAAACTTTTCTGTTTTGTCAGGATTAAAGTTTCTAAAAGTTCCTCTCCAAGTATTTAGGTTGCCGGCCTGGCTTGTAGAGAACAGCTCGAGTTCACCATCCTTGGTCATCACAGAAGGAGAGAGCAGGGCACAGTTCTGCTTCGGATGTCACAGGGCCAGGGATTTGTCCCAGATGTTGTAAGCAAGATTCAGGGGACACGGGTTCAAGTACTTCAGGTCTAGCAGTTTCTGAAGACTCTTTCGCTTGACTAGCTCAGGGAAGCACGAGTGAGGGATACCTTCCTGGAAGATGATATATTAGCATCCTTCATTCGTTTCAGGCTTTCCAGGAGGATAGGATGGTGGAATACTGCTGGGGCTTGGGACAAGGTAAGTGGAAAGCCCCTGTTTTAATTCTCCTCCTGGCCAGACTTCTCAGCATGTTGGACTGTGCCTTCATGTTCTTCTCCTAAACTGCAGGGGTTCTCACCTGTAGCTTTCTTGCTCTCTTATTATCTCTTGCAACACACACAGCAGGGCTTGAGTAGGAGTGGTTAACACAACTTCCTCTCTTGATTCCCGAAGATCTTACTTTTCACATGACTGCCACCATGGTCACCCCTGCTGATGTTTTATCTACACATTGTGAAGCAGGAGTCTCCTATTCAGATGTTACCTGTGTAGTTTCTGTTTCAGAGCCTGCAATTTGCCCTACCGTGAGCATAGTTCAATCCGTACAGCAGATGGGTTTGACTACCTTCTATTTAGCTGATCCACTAGCACATTCATGGATGCTGAATTCCAGGGCCCCACTACCCAGCCCTCTGAGGCTTTCTCTTCCCCAAGCACTTGGGAAAGCACTGGAAAGAGAACCGTGTTTGGGTTGAGTCCCAACCTTGTCACATAGACAAGTCATGCCCAACCTTGAGACTTTTTTTCTCCATCTGTAAAACAGGATTACCAATGTTTGATTTACCCCCTGCACAGGGTTGTGAAAAGTCAAGGAGAATGATGCAAAAATACTCATGAACTATCCAGTGCTGAACAAATAGAGGGCAGATAATGATGACACTGACGAAACTGACGAGGAAGACAACGATGATAATTGTGCTTTGCTTGTAAAGTTACTTGATTTTTGACTGACTGATTAGATGCAGTTTCCCTGAATGGAGCTGCCTACCACTTTCCTCCTAGGGCTTATCCAGACAACCTTGGGTAAGTCACTCAACTCTCTAAGATTAATTCATCGGTCAAATGGGGATAATAAAAAACCACCAGGCAGTGTTGCTGTGACAATTGAAAGAAGTGAGTCAATAGATATAAAAGTGCCCGGAGGAGTGCCTGGACCTTATGAGGAACTTTGTCAGCTCTAGTTGAATTTGAATTTATATAACTCTAGAGGAAGTGGTGATGTTCCAAAACTTAGATGGGGCAGTAGAAAGAGCACGGACTTTATCGTGCTCATAGTGGCATATGACTTCAGCCTCTCTGAGCCTTAATTGCCTCATCCGTAAAATGGGAACAACAGCGTTCACCTCAAAAGATTTGTGTGTGTGTTAAAGGGAATGGTTTGTGAAGAGAGCTTTTCACAGTGCCTGACACTGCCAAGGGCTTAGTATTTAACAGCTCTCTCACCCTTATGCTTAACGTGGGTAAGTTGCTTAGAAGAAAACGCAAAGCCTCATATGGTCGTAACTGTGCTGCCTTTGTCCCCTTTTAGCTCTGGGTGCTGCCAGGTTACGGGTCTGTGGCCCACCGTGCACTTTCCTGGTGAGACCCTGTGGCATGAGCACTGTGGCGAGAACAGTCACACGATTAGGGTCCCAAGGTGCCAGGACTGTTGCTCCCCCAGTTGCTGGGCCTCCTGCCTCTCTCTTCTGAAGCCAAGCTTGAGTGAGAGGCAGGTGAAAGGGCAGTGTCCATCCTCAGCCTGCTGCCTGGGACCTCACCAACTGGTGACAATTGGTCATATGGGGGCAGTCACTGGGAGGTGGTCTCACCTGGTAGCTGCTGGTGGAAGGAGGCCAGGGGCTGGTATGGAGGTGTTCTTACTCCCTGGAGGCAGTGGCTGGCATTGCTGAGAGTTGACAGTTTTAGTGTCAGGAGGTGGGGGGTAGGTTTGAGTTCTGTGCCACACCCCCTCTATACAAGTAAGTGACCAGGAACTGTTCACTCTTCTCAACACAGCGCACTATGCATATTCTGGCCTCTGCCATTTGCAGACACCCTTCTTTGCCTACCTGACGAAGTAGATATTTCCTGATGACCCAGTTCACAAATCACACTAATCTTATAATTCTCATGGACATTGCTAGACACAGATGATGGCTCCTCCTCTGGGCCTCCATAATGGCGTGCTCAGAGTCCTGACATATAGTCTTAAAGGGAATAGTTTTGGATCTCTCTCCTTGACCAGAGGGAAGTGCCTTGAGGGCAAGGACTGAGTCAATTCATCGGACGTTCCCAGTTCCTAGGGCACCGCCTGGCCCAAAGCAGATGCTCATACAAAGTGAGTGTCTCCTCCTTGCTTGAACCATGACTGAGGCAGCCAGGTCACCATGGAACCAGAGTGGGCAGTCAGGGAGGGCGTCTGGTGGCCAGTGGTTGTGGCGGTCAGCAGCATGGAGGGATGAGAGGCAGGCATGTCAGATCTCTTCCTCTTCACTGGCCTTACTCCAGCGGTGGCAGCAGTTGGCGGTGATGCCCAGGAGGAAGTTGGTGGCCACAGAGGCGATGGAGACCACGAAGCCCACGAATGCAATGAATAGGTAATCGTCCAGAGTCAGGGTCAGGTGGCAGGCCTTGAAGCTCTCCTCAGTGAGTGAGAAGAGCGGGGCGCCCTCGACTTCAGGGGGGCCCCGGCACTCAGCCAGCTGAGAATCTGTAACACAGAAGTCAGGGAGGGTGAGGTACCCGGGGAGGGAGAGGGGATTGGAGAGCCCCCCAACAACCGCTCACTGGAAAAAGTAAGAAAGACATTCATTGCATTCATTGAGGTTCTTCCATGTGCCAAGAATTCTACTTATCTCCTTTTGTTCCCTCAACAACACTCAAGGCAAGGATTTTTATGCCTGTTTCTATAGATGTGGAAAGTACTGTTTAAAAGTTTAGCAATTTGCTGAAAGTCATCTGGCTGTGACCAGTGGTAGATCTGGGGACACCATCATCTCTTACAACAACCTCCCAACTGGTTTCTGGGCGTCAGAAAGTGTCTGTCCTCAGCCTGCAGCCTGGGACCTCACCAGAAGCTGACAAACCATTTTAATACAGTCAGCTGGGTGGTTATTTCAAACCTGATATCCTGCCATGCCTTCTCTACTTAAACCCTTCCCTGGATTCCTGTCTTTGAATGGAGCAAAAACCAAGGTGCTCCCTGTGGGCTCCAGTGACTCTTTCCTATCTCTTCCACTCTGTTCCTTATTTACTCTGCTCCAGCTACACACACCTCCTGGTCATCCTTCCATAACCCCAGAGTATCCCCTCTTGAGGCAGGGAAGGGATGCTTTTGCATTTGTCCCTTTGGGAGGGAGCTTCTCCCCTCTATCTCTGCACAGCTCAGCTCCCCACTTCCTTTGGGACTTGACTCAATGCCACATTATTAGTGAGGCCTTTCCTTAAGACTCTGAATAAAATAGCACCCCACTTCACCTCCCCCTGGGCTCCCTATCTTACCTGCTCTTCTCTGTTTTTCTATGTAGTGTTGATCACTGCCTGAAAGTTTATTGGTTTATTTTCTGTCTTCTCCCATTTCAATATAAGCCACTCCCATGGTATCTTTAGCATCAGAACAGTGTCCTGTCAATAGTAAGTGCTTGATGAATCTTTACAACATGAATATAAGACTCTGTCCAACTCCAAATCATTGGGCCTTTCCACTACTTATGTGGCTTTTCTGGATACACAGAGTATAGGTTAAGAGTATGGGTTCCGGAGCTATTGGCCTAGTTTCAAATCCCCTCTTCACCCCTTGCTAGTTGCATGATTACGGGTAAGTTATTTCATCTCTCTGTGTCTTGACGTCTTCATCTGTCAAATGAGGATAATAACAGTATCTACTTTTTAGGGTTGTAGTGAGGATTCAGTGAGTTAACATATATGAATTATACGTTACATATTATTGTAATATATATAATATATATAAAATATATTTCAATTATATGAATTATTGTATTGGTTGTTTTCCCTAGACAGGTCATTGGGGGTCATATTCTGCACTCAGCCTTCTGTAGGAGGGGCGGCTTTTTCTGGTGGGGTTATTGTTATCTTCAGCCATTGATGGTCTCATCTCATCCTTCTGGGGTTGCTTTTATGAGTGCATGATGGCTGTCAATGGTCTTATCTCACTCTGCCTGGGAAGTAAAGGTAGTGTGCAGGTGACACTCTTGCCATGCAGCATTAGGCACCAGCTTTTGAGCAGCCAATCATTCCTTTGTTTAGTGGATAAATATTAATCAAGCTCTTACCTTGGGTAAGTCTTCTTCTTTTTTTGTTTTTTGTTTTTGTTTTTTGGTCTTTCTGGCTCTCATGCTCTGCCTCTATAATAAGAGGCCTCTATAAAAAGGGGATAATCCAGCCAGGCACAGTGGCTCACGCCTGTAATCCTAGCATTTTGGGAGACCAAGGCGGGTGGATCACGAGGTCAAGAGATTCAGACCATTCTGGCCAACGTGGTGAAACCCCATTTCTACTAAAAATACAAAAATTAGCTGGGTGTGGTGGTGCACACCTGTAGTCCCAGCTACTTGGGAGGCTGAGGCAGGAGAATTGCTTGAACCTGGGAGGTGGAGGTTGCAGTGAGCTGAGATCGCACCACTGCACTTCAGCCTGGGTAACAGAGTGAGACTCGGTCTCAAAAAAAAAAAAAAAAAAAAAAAAAAAAAAAAAAAAAAAAAAAGAGGATAAGCCAATCTAAAGTTTCTGAGAGTCAATATGAAGACATTTTCTAAATTATGTGTTGTATAAATGCTACGTATTCATTCTGCAGTTTTTGAGGGCAAGGAATCAAATGATGGATTTGGATTGATCCTTTTAAGAATTGAATCAGCAGCAATATCCTTGGAAATGGGGAGTCAGGTTTGGAAGGAGAACACGAACCTTCCCCAAATCCCAGGTTGAGTAATCCCTGTAGGCTGTGAACACAGGATCCATGTCCTGCCCAGGCCAGGATCCTGTCTGGGGTTGACTCGCATGAGCTCTCCTCTGGAAACCCGAAGATGCTGAACTCTAAAGTCTGTTATGTAGGTGAAGTGGGTAGTGGTGAGACAGTGAGATGGCGAATGTGGCAACACTCATATGGACCAGCCAGAGGAGCCCCTGACAGCCGTTGGTGGGACCACACAGGATGCAGGATGGGAACATAGAGGCTGACAAAACCCCCTGGTATGTCAAGGCACCAGTCTTAAAGTCATGCTGTATCCCAGGGGCTTGCTTATTATGGCCCTCTTTGTTCAGTTTTTCCAAAATCCATGGGTAACAGTGGAGTTCCATGAAGAAAAAGGGAGTAAAGAGAAGAGCATCCCTAGTTCTGCCTCCACTGGCAAGGTTTTGTCCTTAAGGAGAAGCACCCTGGTGCATGTGACCTGGTGTAAAGTGTGTTCTGTGGAGGAACAGGGAACCTGGCTTTCCAGCTGGGCCTGCTTGCTTCCTCATCATGGGCCTGTGAACAGCCCCTGTCCCCCTCTGGAGCTCAGGTTCCTCACCTGTACTGATGTATGTGTGAGCCTACACTGATGAAATCTTGGACCCCTCTCCTGCTTGCTGGGAGTCTGAGCTTCTGCAGAGCAGCAGGGACCTCAGAGATCACAGAAAAGGAGTCCCTGGGTGTGATGGAAGCTTAGTGCTTTGGGTGCCCTTTCTGTTATTAGTGCACAGGAGAGAGAGGGGAGGCGCGGCCTCTGCCGTGGTTGAGCAAGCGAGGAGATTGCTCCAGACAGCCTCCCCCTCCTGCCCTCCACCATCGCCCCATCCCAGTCCCCAGCTATTTTGGTGCCAGAGAATTTCCTCCTACAGTTCTGTGGAAACACTGGAATCGTGACCCACAGCCCTCCCCAAACTATTTTGGTCTTGGGCTCCCCACTCAGTCCTCCTCTCCCTTTTACCGCATTCAGCATTGCTTCTTCTCAACATGTGCTGAGCTCACGTTCTGGGAAAGCCCCTGGGGTAGGGCCTTCAGCTACTACTTCTGAGTGCTTGTGCCAAGCCTTGGTATTGTCACACAGGAGAGCTGGTGGCTAGGGCCGCGGCTGAACATTACCTGCCTCTGGGTCAGGCTCAGATGCCTCTGGGTTGGGACGCCCATCAAACCTGTGTGATTCGGGCTCCTTCAGGCCCCAGTCTACCCTCCAGTTGGGATTCGCTGGTTGAGTTGCTGCATCTCACTCTTCCTCTCAGCTCCCTACCTTGTGCCCAAAGTTTACACTGCTCAGGGCCTTGAGTTTGAGGAAGGCCAGGTTCTTGTAGCTGAGGTCCAGGTCATGGAGTTGCATGAGGTCCTGGAACTCTACTGCAGCCCTTTGGCCAGTCCAGGACTCAGGTTCTGACTCTTCTGGCAGGTCAGAACCTGACTTGTCAGGATCTAGTCAGGGAGATTGCCAGGACTCAAACCCTGGCTTCAACGCTTAGCAGCTGTGTAACTTCCAACAAGCTACTGAACCTCTCTGTGCCTCCTCCTACAGAGGAGGAACCTCAGCTTCCTCCTCTGTAGAGCGGCAACCTCATTAGTGTTCTTCTGGGGATAGGAAGAGATAGGTAAAGCTGCTTAAGAAAGGGCCTGGTAAATAGCAAGTACTAAGGTTCAAGTTCCTCCTGGAACATGTTGGCTGTCACACAGCTTAAGCTGTGGTGGCTCTGTTGAGATTGTGTTAGCCATTACTATTTATACGAGAGTTTCCAACACTTGGAATGCTAAGAAAGCAGTGTGGTAGACTAGAACAGGGCTTAGAAGTCAAATAAATCTAGGTTTTATTCATGGTCCTGCGACTTTCTAGTTTTTTAATTTTTTTTTTTCATGGCCGTGCCACTTTCTAAGTGCGTGATTCCTGTCAAGCCTTTTTATTGTTCTAAATCTCAGCTTCTTCACCTGGAAAATGGGTATAATCAAAATGGGGGTCTCATGAGATAATGGAGGCCAAGATCTTAGGTCATGGTGAAAGCTCAAGAAGAACCACCAACGATGTGCTATTCTCACTTGTCTACTATCCGTCTGCCTCATTAGGTCATGAGCCCCACAGTGGTGAGGGACATCTGTTTCATGAATCAATGGGCATTGCATGCATTGGAAGGATTCTATAAACAACCTGTTGGCAGAGCTGGTGTACAAAGAGGCAAGCCCACACTAGAAAACGCAGTAGGTGCTTTCCGGCTCGAAGTCCCTCCCTTTTCTTTGGAGCCTTTGCTTCCATTGAGGCAAGCCCTCCCCCTGTTGGCTGCCCCGTCCTACCCCTCCATTACCTGCTGTACAGCGCTGGATCCGGTTTCGCAGCCACTTCAGAAGGGGCTCCATGGTGCAGCCACACACCCAGGGATTGCCGCCGATCTGCAAGGTCACCAGCCCCGGTAGGCCCTCAAGAGCCTCCAGGCTGAGGGAGGCCAGGCCCCCATAGCTGAGGTCCAGGTCTCGGAGCTGCACGAGGCCCTGGAAGGCCTGGGGGTGCACCCTCCGCAGCCAGGGGTTGTGGCTCAGGTCGATGTGGACCAGCCCATGGGCCTCCTGGAACATGTCGGCTGGCACGTGGCTGAAGTTGTTGTAGCTCAGATCCAAGTGTGCCAAGCGCTTGGCATGGAGGAAGAGGCCCCGGGGCAGTTCTATTAAGGAGTTGTTGCGCAAATCCAGCACCCGGAGCTCCATGTAGCATGTGAGGTAGCCAGGCGGCACCGCTGTGATACGGTTGTGGGCCAGGCTGAGGTTCTGGGTGTCCATTGGCAGGTCTGGGGGCACGGAGAATAGCCGCTGGCTGCTGCAATCCACCACCTGGTTATGGCATGTGCAAAGGACTGGGCAGCTGGTGCCAGCGTCCGAGTGCATCAACCCGGCTGCCAAGAGGAGGGAGACCAACAGCATTGCCGCTTGGGGTGGCCCGGGCCAGGGAAGCTGGGCCCAAGTGTCACCCATCTTAGGCAGCTGGCAACAGCAGTGCTGGAGGGAGCCCATGAGGACTGTGTCCATGGAATTGAGAGTCTGTGACACAGGAAGGCAGCTACATCTGGGGCCAGAGTCTGTGAAGGTGGAGCTTCTGAGCATGTGGTATCATGGCTAGAGACTTTCCCAGGAGCCTCTGAGCACCAGAGGGCTTCCTGAGATCCACGGGAGGTCCCCTTCCGGAGCCTAGGGGGCGAGACACCCAGTTGAGGTCTCCCAGGGTCTGGAATGATGATCAAAACCTGAGAAAGGGAGGGGACAAGGATGGGGCTGGGTCAGCTGCCAGCAGGTCCTGGAAGAGTTCCTGCAGATCTTTTGTGTCTCTCTCACCCATGCCTGCTGGATGTTTCCTCTTGGTGCTGTGTCTGGGAGGGAGGGGCTGAAGGAGATCAAAGGTGCCCTTTAAAGATCCTTGGCACCTCTTCTGAGAAAACTTAAGTCCTGTCCCACGTCTGGGACTGATTAGGAAGCCAGGGTTGCACCTGGGTCTCCAGTGTTGAAGGTCTCAGTGGCCATTTGTCCTGGTGGCCTGGTGGGCTTGAGTCCAAGGGGGTCCCAGCGTGGGTGTTTTGGGAAGAGGACCCGGGAGGAAGTGAGTCTCCATGGGTCTCCTAAAAGTCTGAGAGTCCTCAGCCTCAGTGGCTGCTGGAATCCCCAGGGAACCTCTTTTTTTTCCAAAGAGAGGAGGACCCCAGGTGATGCCCACTGTCTGGGCCTCCGGGGCCAGAAGAAGCCATGAGTCCCGAAGGTGCAGGCTGAGGGTCAGCTGGCAGAGCTCTGGCAACTTCTCCAAGCCAGCGCCTTCCTCAGCACAGCTCTGTATTCAGCAGGTGGAGGCCGAATTCCCTGTCAACAAGAAAAACACTCAGGCAGAGAAATCCTGTGCCCTCGACACCCCCTTGTCCCTTCACCTAGGACCCTTGTCTTATCTCTGTCTCTTTCTTTCCTCCCTTCTTTGCTTCCCCCAACCACAAAGTTCTCTGCTTACCGTCTCTCAGGTGTGGACCATGGTACCTTCAGACCCCAGGCTCACGTTGCTGTAACCCACGAGCCCTCCCTGACCCAACCTGCAGCCATCCTCCTCTCAGTTCCCGTCTTGGGTAAGATGCATTTTCTTCTTCTTCTCATCACCCCATCCCCGTCAGTACCAAACACTCCACCCTTGAACAACTCCCTAAGAAAAACAGGCATCCACACTCTGGGGGTTTGCACACTCCTTTCAAACACTCTAAGCGCTTCTCTCTCTCTCTCTCACACACACACACACACTCACACACCATTCTGTGACTCCCCCATGTTTTGCCCTGCCCCATGCTCACGCCTCACGGTTTTCGCTCCAGCTTCCTTCTGCACAGGCGATCCTGCAGACCCCTCCCCATTCGACCTCCAGCATCTTTCGCCTGCCAGCCCACACCCCTCATCCCAGCATCCCTTTTCACACACTGCACTCTCCTGCTCGCCGCCCGCAGCAGAGGGACCGAGAGTGATGCCACGCCCAGAGCCTCAGCCCTCGCGCCCTGCGCCCTCTCGCTTCTCCCTTGCCCACCTGCTGTCCTCGGTCCTCCCCTCACCCTAGGCCTGGCGGTGACTATTTTCCTACCGCTTCAAGCCTCAATCCCGCCCACCGGGAAATCACCCCAGCTACCCTTCATGCAGACTCATTTTTTCTGAGCCCCAGGTCTCCCTCTGCACTCCCACAGGCCCCAGGAGCCTACTCACTCCGTTCCAAGGACACAGCCATCAATCTGCAGCAGACGCGGGTCTCCCTCCCTCCTCCTGGAATCCCCGCTCGCTCCTTGCTTGCTTCGGAACAGATTGCCTCCCCGGCTCTTCCCCTCCCCCGGCCTTTCCTCCTCCTTGTCTCCTGGATCCCAGGCCAGCATCTTCTGTGATTTCCCGTCCTGCGGTCCCCCTGCCCCTTCTTTCACCCAAAAGGAAAATCACAGAGAAAGGATGCTCAGAAGAAAGTTCACAGAATCTGAATGCTTCTTTCTGAAACTCAGCTGGTGCCCAGGCTGCTGGGGTATAAGGCTTCCGGCAGAGCCAGGTCTTCCCCCTCCCTTCCCCCTTCCCGCCCTCTCTCTCTCCCTCCCTCCATCCCTCCCCCTCTTCTCTCCCTTTTTCACTCCCCTTTTTTCCTCGAGGGCCAGGTACTGACGTTTCACTGTCTCTTAGCAACTGCCTCCACATTTCTGAGCAACAGGAGAACTGGCTGTGGACCCCACCACGAAGAGAAAGGAGGGAAGGAAGCACCGGGCAGAATTCACAGCTGCCCACAGAATCCTGGGGATAGAGCGAGGAGAAGAAGGGGAGACAAGGGTGGGCAACTGGACAGGGGCAGACAAAGAGGAGCAGGCAGGGCCCAGTGGGAGATGTTGTAGTAGGGGCAAGGTGTGGACCTGGAATCTGAGACAGAGGAGGGACAGCTTAAGGGCATCAGGTCCAGAAGAAAAAACTAAGAGGGCTTGCAATGAATGGAGAAAGGGACTTGATGGGGGATGGGAGAAGTGAAGAATGGGGGCATTGAAAACATGAATAGGAATGGAAACAAAAAGGAGATGTGAATATGACAAGTTTGCTCACTTGATGGGATATATCTTTGTAGTCACCATATAATATCTACTTACCTGGGTTGGAATGTATTTTGGGCTCCAGGTACCAGGTGATTGGCTCAGGGCTTGTTAGGGACCATTATTGCAGGAGAGACCTTTTATATGTTCCCTGATTTTCCCTAAGTCCTGACCCCATGGGCTTTCTGGGGCTAGGAGGCTTGGCTGGAGTGGACCGATTTCCCCTTGGCTTGGGATATGAGAACTTTTGGGATCCAAAAGGCCAACTTCTTAGCCAGGTGGGGGCACCTGGGGCTCTATAGACACTTGGATCTGTCAAGGGGAAAGGAAGCTTGTGATCCTTTCTTCTTTCTCCAGGCCCAGGGGATTCTGTCTGTTGTCTTGTTCTCATCCTTCCAAGCTTCCTTGGAGTGACTTCAGATGAGGATGAAATTTGTGCAATATCTGTTTTCTTGCTGACCCATTGAACAAGTCTCTAGCTGTCCTGCATTTTAAAAATTGTCTTGACCAGTTGGTTTGCTCAAAGAGCTGGCTTATTTCTTTGCTTAATAAATATTTATTGAGCATTCACTGTATGCTGGGTACTTGGCCAGACGGTGGGTAACAAGATGAACATAGACTCCTCCCTCATGGAGCTGCTTCATTTGGTTGACCTGGGGCCTCTCGCGTTTAAGTAACAGCTTAGGTCTTTGGAGGAACCAAAATGGAGTAATAGGAAACAACGAGTGTGAAGTTATACAGATTCTGATCATTTATAAAGTTCTTAAAATCATGGCCGTTGTCTTCTCTAACATGATTCTTTTTCCTATACGCTTGTAGAAAATCAGCTCCCTTCTGTGTTCTCTCAGATGTTCATTTTGAATCTTTCATGTTCTACAGTCTCTGGCACAGAGTAACATGGCAGCCACTCCTTAAATATTTATATATTGAGTTGACTAAGGTAAATGAGATTTCTCTCCCTGCTTAAAAAAGGAAATGTTTGTTTCATCTCATTTATGAGTTTAGAAGTAAAATATTAATCTTAACCCAGAAAACACAACACAATGAAACAAGTAATCCATTCTAACTGAGGACTGTTGGCCTCCGGAAAGCAAAGCTAGCGTCCTATGTTATTAACATTAACTGAAAAATGGTAGAAAACATAATTATCTGAATGGAGGCTAAAAAAGCTATCCAGCATAATTCAAAATTTAGTGTTGACTAAAGGTAACTTCTGAAGATTTTCTTCCTTTACGTGATACGAAGTTTATATTTAAAATTAGAATTAATAATATAACTAAAGGAAAATATTAGTGACTGTGTTCCTTAGAAAATAGGATCTAGATAAGAATGCCTCATCACTGTTTGAAACTTCAGTTTCTGACCTATGAAGTAGGGATAATGACGCCTAAGTCACAGGGTTGTTAGATATATGAGCCATTATAAATAAAGCACTTAGAACACTATACAGTGAACAGTACAAATGGCTCTGTCAAATGAACAGATAAAACAAAGTAAAACAAACAAATAGCAGAGTATAAAATCTCTGAAACAGTTATGGAGAAAGAAAAACAAATTGCTCAGAAAGTAAAAAGTTAAGAAAGGAGAATATTACATTTGCAGATGGTTTGAATGTATTCTTGTGCAAATGAGTTGCAAAACCTTCAGAAACCCGTAATTCAAGAACATTATCATTGCATATATCTTCTGTAGAAGTGAGGTTCAATGAGACAGAAATATTTTATATGACTTTATACTTTTAATCATTTGATGAATCATTATGGGATTCTGTGAATCCCAAATTGGTGTCCCAAGGTACACTGTGTGCCATGAGGTTCTTAAATAAGTTTGAGAAACACTGAGTTAAATAAAATGAAACTAGTTTATTTATTGTAAGATTTCTCAGAGGCTATCATGTGTAAATGGTTAGGGCCAGTCTGCAAGTGACAGCATTGGGGAATGAGGAATATATAATATCCAGCATTTCCTAAACTTACTTGGGATCTGTAATTTTCTTTTATCTTCTGCTCTCCCTCCCCTACTGCCTTTCCCTCTCCCCTTCCTCTCCTATTCTCACCTCTTTTACCTCCTCTTCCTTCTTTTTGTCAGAACTGTTAATATTGGGAATAGTTTTTGATGAGCATGGTTTGGGAAATATGAAGCTAAAATTTATTATAGACTATTCCTTGCTTAAGTATCTTTAGTAATAGCAGTTAGCTTCCATAGAAGTCATTTTATTTTTTTTTTTACACAAAGAAATGTGTATCACTTTATGAGAGTTACTAGATATGTAGAGAATAAATTCAATGAATTCATTCAATGAATTCATGTTGAGACACCCATACTGGGTGGCTGGCTGTTTCCCTTTGCAAAATGACTTTTACCTGCACAGCATTCTTGCAGTAGGAGTGATTCTATTTTGAACCCCAGCAAAATGATAAATGATTATGTGTCATGGCCTTTTGGGGTCTCTTGCAAGTTATTGAAACTGTGATTGTTCAATTCATGATTGTCAAGGATTTACTCTACTGGGAAAATACACAGACATCAATCAAAAAGTTGTACAAATGAAATGAGCTGAAAAATAATTTTCATTACTATGATTTCCCAAATACACGCTAAATTAGTTGTAACAATGGCAGGAAATCTTTAAATACATGAGAATTAATTTAATCTACTACATAAGAAATTCATTCAAGGAAAATTATGAAACCTTAATAGAATGAAGATAGAGGAAGAAATGGAAAAAGGTAATCTCTCTAGTTGCTGGGAATGTGTAAAAATAACAAAGATGATTCTGCTTTCTTCATTATCGTAGCTTAAAGTATCTGAATCAGAATCTGGTGAACTGGTAATGAAAACCATTTGGGAGAAAAACTGGCAAGAATGCACAGATCATGTTAGTGAGATGATGGTGCTGATGATGACCATGGAAAATGCTTCCAAGTAATGATAATGGACTCATCTAACTAAAAGATTTTAAAAAGTTTTGCAAACTAAAAATCACTTGATGACCTCACTAAAATATTTGTGCTTTCTATTCACAATAGCAAAGACATAAAATCAACCTAAATGCCCATCAGTGATACACTGGATAAAGAAAATGTGGTACCTATTTACTGTGGAATACTATGAAGTCACAAAAAAAAGAGTAAGATCATGTCCTTCGCAGGGACGTGGATGGAGCTGGAGGCCATTATGCTTAGCAAACCAGTGCAGGAACAGAAAACCAAATACTGCATGTTCCCACTTATAAGTGGGAGCTAAGTGATGAGAACACATGGACACATAGAGGGAAACAACACGCACTGGAGTCTATAGGAGGGTGGAGGTGGGGAGGAGGGAGAGGATCAGGAAAAATAACTAATGGGTACTAGGTTTAATACCTGGGTGATAAAAAAATCTGTACAACAAACCCCCATGACACAAGTTTACCTATGTAACAAACTTGCACTGTACCCCTGAACTTAAAATAAAAGTTAAAAACCATTTGTTCTTTGAAAAATGACCGTAGAAGAGACTATAGTTTCTGGAAGTGGTTCTCACTATCAGAATATAGAATATGAAAAATGGGAAACTACAACAATGTTGGAATCAACCTCAAAGCAAGAAATGGTCTTGAGACATTAGCTCCATACTTCATTTTTCTGCTCTGAAAAAAATCCAAATGGTCCAAAGAAAGAAACAAGCCATAAAAAAAAAATACGAATCAGGAAGAGAGCAGAAAAGCACATTTATCTTAGCTGTGGAGAGAAGATATCTTTCTGTGTGTGGAGGAAATGTACCATGTCATTTTTCAAACATACGACATTAAAAGACAATGGGGTCTTGCTGAGCAAAAAAGGGTAAAACAAAATCAGAGAGAAAGGAAAGACAGTCAATGGAAAAA
Organism: Macaca nemestrina; assembly: GCF_043159975.1. Classification (NCBI taxonomy): domain Eukaryota; kingdom Metazoa; phylum Chordata; class Mammalia; order Primates; family Cercopithecidae; genus Macaca; species Macaca nemestrina. Next base: position 16,256,550 of record NC_092136.1, read on the forward strand.
TAAACAACATGAAAATCATTTGACATAATACATGGAAAATACATTAAGAATAGCTACAAATACAGTTCTTAGAAATTGCTGTAATACACGAATTACTCCGATACAGATACAGAAAATATAACATTGTGGTAGGTAAGATTCTAAGATGGCCCTTGTGCTTAGATAGAATAATGGGCCCCCAAAATGTCCACTTTCTAATCCTCAAAACCCAGGAACATGTCATCTTAAGGGACTTGAGATGGGAAGATTATCCTGGATTATGCAGGTGGGTCCGATGTAATCACAGGGATCCTTAGAAAGGAAAGAGGGAGGTAGGAGAGTCCGAGAAGGAGAGGTAAGGAGGGAAGAAGAGGTTGAAGGTGTTACACTGCTAGCTTTGGAGATGGAGGAAGGAACCTTTGATCAAGGAAGGCAGGCAGCCTGTAGAAGCTAGATAAAACAAAAAAAACAGATTCTATCCTAGAACCTCCAGAAGGAATTCAGCTCTGGTGACCCCTTTTAGGCTTCTGGCCTCCAGAACAATGAGTTAATCAGTGGGTGTGGCTGTAAGCCGCTACATTTGTGATGATTTGCTACAGCCGCAGTGGGAAACCAGTATAGCCCTCAAGCTGACCACTTCCTGGTTGAGTTCAGGTAGAATCTGTGAATACAACGGGATAAAACTCCTATGATTAGGTTAGTTCATGTTAATCGAAAGGCAGGCTATCCAGGTGGGCCTTACCTAATCAGCTGAGGCCTTAAAAGTTCCCAGCCCTTCCTGAAAGGGTGTTTGACTCCAGGGATATTCTCCATTGCTAGCTCTGAGAATAAAGGGGAACATGTGGAAAGAACTTGAGAGCGGACTCCAGTTGCTATGATTGATCGCTGCCAACAGCCAGCAAGAAAACGGGAACCTCAATTCTACACTCACAAGGAGCTGAATTCTGCCAACAACTTGAACACGTTCAGATGACGATTAAGCCCAAGCTCCAGGTAAGAATGCAGCAGGCCAGCCAGTACCTTGATTACAGCCTTGTGATTCCCTGAGTATCAAACCCAGCTATGCTGTACCAGGACTTCTGACCCCCAGAGCTATGAGCTAATCAATGGGGATTGTTTTAAGCCACTAAATTTGTGGTCCTTTGTGAGGCAGCAGTAGAAAAGTAACATAAATGTCATGTGGGAAGATGCATGGTCTGGCTAAAAATTAAAGACATAAAGATAAAAACCATTTAGTGATAATACGTTAAACTAGTAACAATAAATCTACCCGTAAAATTCTATGTGCTGGGTTTGGGGGAACGGGATACATGTACCTTTCTGGGGGGCACTGGGAATTGGCTCAGGCCCACTTAGGAAATTACTTATTCCTTTGACTCTGCAATTAGTAAGAAATTAGTTCATTTAAAAATATTCATAGAAGGAACATTTATGATAAAGAAAAAGATGGAAGTAATGTGAATGTCCAGCCTTCAACAGAGGGTGCTAAGCAAGCATCTTATAATGAAAAGAAACACCAAATAGAACAGTGTTAATCGTGGCATCCTGATGGGTAATATTGTTGCCTGGAAAGCATGCACAATCATGTTAATGGGATAAAGCAGAGCAACAATTAACTAATACTTTACCACTCACTGGCTGTGTGCCCTTAGGCTAATGACTTAACCTCACTGTGCTCAATTTCCTCATATCTAAAATGGGCATGATTTTAGGATGCACCTCACAGGGCCATGGAGAGATTTCAAAGAGGCAATCCATGCAGAACCTGGAATAGTCCTTGTTCCTTTATAGAATCTCAAGGAATTGGCCATTACTGTACCAGTTATGAGTAGTATCATTATATGAAAATGAAGTGGGGCTGGGTGCAGTGCCTCACACCTGTAATCCTAGCACTTTGGGAGACCAATGTGGGAGGATTGCTTGAAGCCAGGAGTTTGAAACCAGCCTGGACAACATAATGAGACTCTATCTCTATAAAAAATAATAATAAAAAAAAACAGTCTGGCATGGCGGCATGTGCCTGTGGGCTCCTCTGCTCAGGAGGCTGAGGCAGGAGGATGACTTGAACCCAGGAGACTGAGGCTTCAGTGAGCTATGACTTAGCCACTGCCCTTCAGCCTGGGCAACAGAGTGAGTTCCTGGCTCTAAAAAGAAAAAGAAAGAAAAAAGAAAATGACTTGGATGACTTGGATGACTTCCATTCCTGACACTAAAATCTCTTAATTCAACCTGGAGGCAATATTATATGGTAGGAGGCTATGTAACATAGTATTAGGAGTAAAGGCTTTGGTGTAATTAATAATAATACCTGACTCATGGTTATTAATGAAATGACTCATGTAAAATGTGTAGCATAGTATCTGTCAACTCTCAACAAACCATAACTACGATTATTATTTTGTTATTATTTTGGGAGGGAGTTGGAGGTGAATATGGAACTACAACTCAAATAATAGCACTTAGTTTTTAGATAACAACTGCAGCCTATCCTTTTACTTGTTACCAGTTCACATGTTCTTTCTGCTTCTCGATTTCTGCATCCCTGGTCCAGTTTTTGAGTTTTTATGATGTGTTCTTCATGCTCCTGCCTTAAAGATCCTCCACGTCATCCCTTTGTAATTAATTGTTGACATGATTCAACATCTGCATGATTCCTGACCACCACGGAGGTGTGAGTGTGTGCATGCATGCATGTGTGTGCACGAGTGTGTGCATACAAGGGTATGTGCATGCGTGCACAGTATGTGTGCGTGTGTGTGTTTGTAGAAGGGGGGATGTGGTTACCTTGGAAGCATAAACATTAAAATCTAATGATTATCTGTTGCCAGACAACATGCATTCATATATAATGTGAAATGGAAGGTGGCTCCAGTCCTGTGGCCACCTCACCGGCAGGGAGAACAACCTAGAGTGGAGGCAAGGCCAGAAGGGAAAAGAAGGGGAGTGGAGGGTAGCTCCTCCTCGTCACCCAGTACTCTCTTGGCCAAATCTTTCCTGGAGTCACTGCCACTGTCCTGCAAGCCTAAGGCAGCTGTAAGGCTTAGAATTGTCCCCACCAATATACAACCTGAGTTGCCAAGTGCTTATTAAGTGTGTTTTCCGGAAAAGTTAATGGGAGAACAAAATAAAATTCATTAGGAACTGGAACTCCCTGCCCCTCTTCTCTTGCTTCTGTCAGGAATTCTCAAGGTAATTGTCTGTTTACCTGTCTGTTTCCATGGCTAGGCTATCAGCATCTTGTGGGCAGGTACAGGTATTTTGGTTGAATCTTTTTCTCTAGTGTCTAGCACATAATAACCACAGAAACTTCACAAATATTTGCTGCATGAATGAGTCCATTCTTGAGCATCAGGTCAGCAGTACCTACTGATGGGTTCTCTTGGCTGAAAGCCCATAAAATCTCTCTGGCTGAGGCAGGCTGGTTAAATGTCTATCTAGGGACACTACTGTTGATCACTCTTGATAATGGAAAGAGAGGCTTCTGGGGGTTGCTAGATAAAATAGAAGTAGATATAAAGGGATGAACTAAAAGATCAAAATTAACACTCAGTGATAAGAGGTAGAGGTAGCAGATGCTGTTGCTTTGAGGTCCTATTGAGAGAGATCAATTTTACTATAGTAGGAGAGAGAATGGGGCCACAGGGGGACTCTTCCTCAGCTGACCAGAAGAAAACCACCATGGGAGTGCGAGTGCACACGAACCAATATATGCTGAGTAGCTATAATGTAAAGAGGGTACAGAGAGGGTGACTGACTGAAATTCATCCACCTATTTATTTATTTATTTATTTATTTTTTTTTTTTTTGAGACGGAGTCTCGCTCTGCCACCCAGGCTGGAGTGCAGTGGCCGGATCTCAGCTCACTGCAAGCTCCGCCTCCCGGGTTCACGCCATTCTCCTGCCTCAGCCTCCCGAGTAGCTGGGACTACAGGCGCCCGCCACTGCGCCCGGCTACTTTTTTGTATTTTTTAGTAGAGACGGGGTTTCACCGTGTTAGCCAGGATGGTCTCGATCTCCTGACCTCGTGATCCGCCCGTCTCGGCCTCCCAAAGTGCTGGGATTACAGGCTTGAGCCACCGCGCCCGGCCCATCCACCTATTTAACACATATTTATTCAACGCCTACTATATATCAGGCCCAGGTTGGATCTATCTGTACAGCATACATCCCTGCACAGCTTACGAGGCAGACATCCACTCTGAATGGTCAGTGTCCATGATGCTTGGTTGTTAAATATTTAACTATGCCTTCTGTTAGCAGTGAACAAAAAGTCCCTACTCTCTTGGTGCTCAGTTTTTGGTCAGAGGGAATAGATGATAAGTACAACAAAAACAAATATATGACAAGTGATGATAAATGCTGTGGAGAAAGCCAAATCAGGGTACAGGGACGGAGGTTAAATAATTTACCTGAGACTTCACAGCAAATAAGAGGTGGAACCAGGACTTGATGAATTTGAAAGCTGACTCTAGTCACATCTGAAGATGTGGCTGTGGGGGCAGCTGGTCACGAACCTCACTGTAGTCCTACCTGAGCAAATGTCAGAAAGAGAGATCTTTTCATAAGTGATCATCAAATATTTATTGAGCCCTTCCTATGTATCAGGCACCTTGCTAAGCCCTGGAGATACAGCAGCTGACAAAACAGAAAAGATCCGTGCTCAGGGAGGGGTGAAGCAGAGGAGACGAATCTTAAATCATTGAAAAATAGAAAGAGATAAAAAGTATTTCAAAAGAAGAAGACAGAATGGTCCAGGGAGGTAAAAAGCAGACCTACCCTAAAGAAAATGAGAGCCAACTTGTAAAAGACTTACCTGCATTCCCATGTTTATTGCAGCATTATTCATAGTAGCCAATATATGAAATTAACCTAAATGTCAATTGATGGACAAGCAGATGTAAGAAGTGCCTTTTGCGTTCCACCATGATTCTGAGGCCTCCCCAGCCGTGTGGATGTGTAAGTCCAATTAAACCTCTTTTTGTTCCCAGTTTCAGGTATGTCTTTATCAGCAACAAGAAAACAGACTAATACAGTAAACTGGTACCAGTAGAGTAGAGTGTAGCTGATAAAATACCTGAAAATGTGGAAGCAACTTTGAGACTGGGTAACAGCAGAGGTTGGAGCAGTTTGGAGGTCTCAGAAGAAGACAGGAAAATGTGGGAAAGTTTGTAATCTCCTAGAAACTTGTTGAATGGCTTTGACAAAAATGCTGATAGTGTTATGAACAATAAGGTCTGGGTTGAGGTGGTCTCAGATGGAAATGAGGAACTAGTTGGGAACTGGAGCAAAGGTGACTCTTGTTATGTTTTAGCAAGAGATTGGTGACATTTTGCCCCTGCCCTAGAGATTTGTGGAACTTTGAACTTGAGAGAGATGATTTAGGGTATCTGGCAGAAGAAATTTCTTTTCCTTTTTTTTTTTTTTGAGATGGAGTCTTCCTCCATTGCCTGAGCTGGAGTGCAGTGGTGCAATCTTGGCTCACTGCAACCTCTGCCTCCTGGGCTCAAGTGATTCTTCAGCCTCCCAAGTAGCTGGTATTACCACCGTGTGTGCACCACCATGCCTAGCTAATTTTTGTATTTTTAGTGGAGATAGGGTTTCACCATGTTGGTGAGGCTGGTCTCGAACTCCTGACCTCAAGTGATCCACCTGTGGAAGAAATTTCTAAGCAGCAAAACATTCAAAAGGTGACTTGGGTGCTGTTAAAAGTATTCCATTTGAAAAGGGAAACAGAGAGTAAATGTTCAGAAAATTTGTAACCTGATGATGCAATAGAAAAGAAAAACCCATTTTTTGAGAAATTCAAGCCAGATGCAGAAATTTGCATGAGTAGCAAGGAGCCTAATTTTTTTTTTTTTTTTTATTATACTTTAAGTTCTAGGGTACATGTGCACAACGTGCAGATTTGTTACATATGTATACATGTGCCATGTTGGTGTGCTGCACCCATCAACTTGTCAGCACCCATCAACTCGTCATTTACATCAGGTATAACTCCCAATGCAAGGGAGCTTAATATTGATCCCAAAGACCATGGGGAAAACGTCTCCAGGCCATGTCAGAGACCTTCATGGCATCCCCCTCTCATCACAGGCCTGGAGGCCCAGGAGGAAAAAGTGACTTCATGGGCTGGGCCCAGGGTCCCTGTGCTGTGCAGCCTAGGACTTGGTGCCCTGTGTCCCAACCACTCCAGCCATGGCTGAAAGGGGCCAATGTAGAGCTTGGGCTGTGGTTTCAGAGGGTGGCAAGCCTTGGCACCTTCATGTAGTGTTGAGCCTGTGGGTGCACAGAAGTCAAAAATTGAGGTTTGGGAACCTCTGCCTATATTTCAGAAGATGTATGGAAATGTCTAGATACCCAGGCAAAAGTTTGCTGCAGGGGTGGGGCCCTCATGGAGAACCTCTGCTTGGCAGTGCAGAAGGGAAATGTGGGGTTGGAGCCCCTCCACAAAGTCCCTACTGGGGTACTGTGTAGTGGAGTTGTGGGAAGAGGGCCACTGTCCTCCAGACCCCAGAATGGTAGATCCACCAGCAGCTTGCACCATGCTCCTAGAAAAGCCGCAGACACTCAATGTCAGCCTGTGAAAGCAGCAAGGAGGAAGGCTGTATCCTGCAAAGCCACAAGGGTGGAGCTGCCCAAGACCATGGGAACCCACCTCTTGCATCAGTGTGACCTGAATGTGATACCTGGAGTCAAAGAAGATCATTTTGAGCTTTAAAATTTGACTGCCCTGCTAGATTTCTGACTTGCATGGGCCCTTTAACCCTTTTGCTTTGGCCAATTTCTCCCATTTAGAACAGCAGCATTTACTTAATACCTCTACCCCCATTGTATCTAGAAAGTAACTAGCTTACTTTTGATTTTGCAGGCTCATAGGTGGAAGGGACTTGCCTTATCTCAGATGAGACTTTGGACTGTGGACTTTTGGGTTAGTGCTGAAATAAGTTAAGACTTTGCGGGACTGTTGGGAAGGAATGATTGGTTTTGAAATGTGAGGACATGAGATTCAGAGGGGCCAGGGGCGGAATGATATGGTTTGGCTGTGTCACCACAAAATCTCAACTTGAATTGTATCATCCAGAATTCCCACGTGTCGTGGGAGGGATCCGGCGGGGCAGGGTGGGGGGTGTAATTGAATTGTGGGGGCCGGTCTTTCCCGTGCTATTCTCATGATAGTGAAAAGTCTCACGAGATCTGATGGGTTTATCAGGGGTTTCCACTTTTGCTTCTTCCTCATTTTTTCTTGCTGCCGCTATGTAAGAAGTGCCTTTCACCTCCTGTGATGATTCCGAGGCCTCTCTAGCCATGTGGAACTGTAAGTCCAATTAAACCTCTTTTTGTTCCCAGTTTTGGATATGTCTTTATCAGCAGTGTGAAAACAGACTAATACAGCAGATAAAGAAAATGTGGCACATGTACACAATAGAATACTATTCAGTCTTTAAAAAGGAGGTGATCTTGTCATTTGTGACAACCTGGATGAACCTGGAGGACATTTTGCTAAGTGAAATAAGCCAGGCATAGAAAGAAATATATTGCATGATCTTACTTATATGTGGAATCTGAACAAATCGAACTCATAGAAGCAAAGAGGAGAATAATGGTTACCAGGGCCTGGGAAGTATGTAGGAGAGGTATGGAGATGTTGGTCAAAGGATACAATGTTTCAGCTAGACAGGATGAATAAATTCTGGATGTCTATTGTTTAGCATGGCGACAATAGCATGTACTTCAAAATTGCTAAGAGATTGATCTTAAATGTTCTCACCATAAAAATCTAAGGATGTGGCATGATGGATATGTTAATTAGCTTGATTTAATCATTTCACAATGTATACATATGTCAAAACTTCACAGTATACACCATAACTATATACAATTTTTTTCCTTAAATATTTTTTCTTTTGTAGTGGTGGGATCTCACTATGTTGTCCGGGCTGGTCTTGAACTCCTAGCCTCAAGTGATCCTCCTGCATTGGCCTCCCATAGTGCTGGGATTATAGGCAGGAACCACTGTACCTGGCCAGTATATGTAATTTTTATTTGTTGATTAAAAAATTAATAAAAATTAAAAAATGAAAAAGCAGGGCTATTCTCATTTGGTGGAGGACGACCTCCCTGAGAAAGCTGTGTGTTAGCTGAGTGTGCCTGTTCTGTGCTCCCTCTTTCACCTGTGAGATGCTGTTCATTGTAAACCCGTTGACTTTGAAGAGCATCACTCCTTTCTGTCTGGCTCCCTACATTTTCCTTCCTTTGTGAATGTCAGCTGGGGTTGAGTCCTTCCCAGCTCTCTTCAGTTTGTGATTCTGATGCTGTCCAGATGTGCTTAGCAGGCTCTCATCTCCCCAGCCAGACCACTGAGCTCTTCCAATTACCAGCCAGTCACTTGGAATCATGCCTCTGACCCATTCATTCAGGGCAGATGCCTTCTCCCAGGCATCCTTAGAATTCTGGACAGAGGAGAGTGGGAAGGAGCCCAGATTTTCCAGAGACAGAGATAAGCAGTATCTGAGAAGGAAGAGATAAGAGGCAGGAATTGGAAAGAGCTGCAAGCTCTCTTCCCAGGCGCTTGGGAAGTAAGAACTATTTATCCTATTTATTGGATGATTGTCAATAAGTCTTGCCAATTGCCTGGAAATATCCTGGCACTGCAATGAGGTCATACCCACCTCTGTGACCTATGCCCTTTACTCTTTCTTATCTGTCCACATGGATAAAGGTACAACACCTATCTCTTTGGTCAGGCACAGAAAGGCTGCCACATGGGAGTGATTTATTCCTGCCTGTGTTTGTGAGGCTACTATTGCTTATTTCTTTTCCTTACCATTCTCATCCTTGCTCAGGTGCTGCTGGGTTGGAACCAGAAGACCCTGGTTGGAACTGTAGCCCTCCTTTTCTGGCTGTCTGACCTGGGAATGTCAATGTAGAGCTAACAGGTGTTGAGCACCTTCCCTGTGACAGGCAAGAGGTTAAGTGCTTTATGTCAATTATTTTATGTTGTTCTTATAGCAGACCTAGGAAGGGAGGTGCTTTTTTTTTTCCGCTTTAAAAGAATCACAAAACAACTGAGGCCGAGATAAATTAGGTAGTTTGCTAAAAGTAACACAGTTAGATGGTAGAAAAGCTTATGACTGTCACTCATGAAACACTGTGTTCAGTGTTGTACCTGTGCCATCTTTTAAATCTGCAATAGTCTTTTCTTTTTTTGAGATGGAGTCTTGCTCTGTTGCCCAGGCTGGAGTGCAGTGGTGCCATCTCAGCTCAACGCAACCTCCGCCTCCCAGGTTCAAGCAAATCTCCTTCCTCAGCCTCCCGAGTAGCTGGGATTACAGGCATGCACCACCACGCCTGGTTAATTTGTGTATTTTTAGTAGAGATGGTGTTTCCCCATGTTGGCCAGGCTGGTCTCAAACTCCTGACCTCAAGTGATCTGCCCGCCTCTGCCTCCCAAAGTGCTAGAATTACAGGCATGTGCAATAGTCCTAAACCTAAGTATGACAACTCCATCTTTTATACATGAGGAAATTCAAAAGCAAAAACATTAAAAAACTTTCCCAAAGTCACACAGCTTGTAAATGGCAGAGGAAGAACTTCAGCTTAGTCATTCTCCTTCCGAAGTCCAAGCCTACACCATCTTTCTGAACCTCAGCCTTCCCTTCTGTGGTGAAGGGAGCCCTATTGTGATAAACGGCTGTGAGGGAGGACATCTTGGAGTCACACCTTTCTTCTCTTGGGTGTGCACCAGCTCTGATGTTTGAGGGAGATGCCTATAGGGACTGGGAGAGGTTGGGTCACACTAGAGTCCCTGAGGTCTGATACATGCATGATCTTTTTAGCCAGCTTGGGTTTCACTAAATATTCCAGAGTAGGAGACATTAGAGAAACAGACATTGAAAAAGCAGCTACTGGGGCTCCTGCTTGATTAAGGGAAAGGGTTTTTCAAGTCCATGGCCAAGAAGGAGAGTGATATGGTTTGGCTTTGTGTCCCCACCCAAATCTCACCATGAATTGTAATAATAATCCCCACTGTCATGGAAGGGACCCAGTGGCAGGTAATTGAATCATGGGGGCGTGTTTTTCCCATGCTGTTCTCATGATGGTGAATAAGTCTTATGAAATGTCATTTTTTTTTTTTCTTTTTCGAGATGGAATTTCACTCTTATCGCCCAGGCAGGAATGCAGTGGCATGATCTCGGCTCACTGTAACCTCTGCCTCTCCGGCTCAAGTGATTCTCCTGCCTCAGCCTCTTGAGTGTCTGGGATTCCAGGCACTTGCTACCACGCCTGGCTAATTTTTTTTTGTAATTTTAGTAGTGATGGGGTTTCACCATTTTGGCCAGGCTGGTCTTGAATTCCTGACCGCAGGTGATCTACCCGTCTCGGCCGCCCAAAGTTCTGGGATTACAGGCGTGAGCTGCCACACCCAGCTGAGATCTGATGGTTTTATAAAGGGGAGTTCCCCTGCACATGCCCTCTTGCCTGCCACCGTGTAAGATGTGACCTTGCTCCTCCTTTGCATTCCACCATGATGCCAGCCATGTGGAACTGTGATTCAATTAAACCTCTTTCCTTTATAAATTACCCAGTCTTGGGTATGTCTTTATTAGCAGCGTGACGTGAGAACAGATTAATACAGAAAGATACTAACGTGGATTCCCTGCATGGCAGGCAGTGCAGAGGGCAAAGCACCAGATTGAGGGCTAGCAGCACTGGGCCAAAATGTATGGGCTGTTCCTTATCAGCTGTGTGAGCCTGGATTAGTCTCCTAGTCCCTGGAGGCTTGGTATCCCTCTGTGGAAGTGGGAAAAGGCACTTCCTCACGCAGTGAATTGCTAAGAGCATTTTATAGACTACTGAGTGCTTTATACATGTGATGTTAATTTCCTTCCTTTGGGTAATAAACGAGACATGCTGGGGCTCCCTTTTTTTAATAGGTTTCTAGGTCTGGCTGCAGGATCTCATGATGTGCCCTGGGATGTGGATGTGTCAAAGTATCAAAGAATGGAAAGAGCAAGAGATGAAGTAGATACAGAAAATTCTGAGATAGCTTCACTCCAATCCCATGAAAGTGACAAATTGGCTGTACAATCACTCAACTGCTAACTTTTCCAGAACCTCCCACGTGCCTGGTCCTGGACTTTGCACTGCTGGTGGGAGAAGAAAACCCATTGGTCTTGTCTGATGGGAGTTTATGGTTTTAGGTGGGGACAAGGACAACACCAAGTCAGAACTATTAGACATGGAATTTAATTCGGAACTAAGCTGGATAGGAAATGGAGGTGTACAGGTTCTGGAAAGAAAGGCTGATGGAGAGATGAGAGTAATCAGGGAAGGCTTTGGCAGAACCAGAGCTTGAGAGGGACTGAAAGGAGCAGGAAAGGTAGTGGTGGCTGCAGTGACATCCCCTTCACCCCACAACATGTGGCAATTACCAGCTTCCTACTGCTAAAGAACATCAAGCACTGACTTTATCCTGGGCACAGAGCCAAATCCTTTATGTCATTCAAGTCCCCCAACCTTTTGAGGTGACACCATTTTACAGATGAGAAAACAGGCAGGGGAAAGAAGCCGTTTCCAGGTCACATACCTAGTCAATGGCAGAGGTGGATTCTAACTCTGGACTGTCTGGTATATCCAGAGTTCGTGCCCCTAACCACGAAGCTGTACATCGAAGGCATGACAGACCCGTGTGAAACACTTGTTGTTGTCCAGTCAGGCTGAGAAGGTAAGGGCAATGGAAAGAAGGTTAGTACTTGTCAGGAGCAGAAAAAGAGACATTTCTTTCTTATCCATCCTTTTGTTTTTCTCTTACTCCAGGAGGGACTTTGGGGCCAAGATGTTTTTGCCCAAGAAATGCTTTTGGCATGGAGAGCTGAGAGGAACTACACCGTGATGGAGAAGCGAAGTCTGGGTGCTTTGGGTTGGTTCAGGCTCTGAATCCAGAATAGAGAGTGGGGCCTGAGGGTGCACTGTGTAGTCCTCAGTGGATCACCTGAGGGCAGAGAGGAGGGGTTGCAGCAGGAATCCACACCTGCAGCTACAACATGGCCTTTACTGGGAGAATGTGAGGCATAAAGGTCAAGAGTTGATCTAGCCATGGAAGGCCAAGCTCCACCAGCCCCATGAAATAGAAGGATCATGGCCCCAAATGAGACTCAGCCTGCTCTCAATCCCCAGGGGAGGGAGTCCTGAACTGAGAAATCTGGCAATGCCCAGCTCTCCTTCAAGTTTGCTGTGGGGCCATGGAGCAAATCATACTCCTCCCTTGGCCTCAGTTTCTGCATCTAATAACATGGGGGCGTTTGGACCAGATGAATTCTGAATAGATTGGGTGACTGTAGAGTTGTATTCAGGACAGTGACTAAGCATTTTCCATGTTTTGAGATGATAGTTCACCATTTTCTCTAAGGGGCTGAATCCCTTTGGCCTGACTGCCTGGCTCTAAAGTCTCAGCTTTCGGACCCTACATCAATAAGAAGCTGGAGAGAGGATGGAGGTCTCCCCACTACCCCAGGGAAATGGGGACTGGGAGGGCTGGGGTGATGGAGCAGTCATTGCCTGCATCCTAGAATAGCTGCAGCCTTCCTGGCATCTGCCATCCTGGCTGCAAACTCCCATCTCATTGGCTGCTCCTTGTCCCTGCCGTCTGGCAGGCACTGCTTTCCAGGTTTTTGTGGCACCGACTAAGCAGCCTCCTTGCAAGCTACAGCATGCTGGCTTCTTTCTCCACATGGTTGGGATCATAATAGCAACTCTTCTCTGGTTCCCTCCATCCTGCCTTACTTCACCTCCCTGATGGGTGTGGACAGAGGGGTAGTTTAGGACAGTGGAAAGGGGCCTATACTTGGCATCAGGGGTCTCAAGTTCTTCCTGCCCACTTGCTATGTACATGGGCACAAGTCTTCAGCATCTTCACCTGTGAAATGGGTGTGATCAGGCTGTTGACCAGGGTGGTCATCCCTGTGGTTCACAGCTGGAGTCCCTTTTGCTTGGCCAGTGCCCAAACTATATGGGTTGTTTAATAATTGAAATATCTTCCTGAGGGTAATAACGTCTGGGCATTCACATAGAACTGCTGTGAGAATTCAATGGAGATAAACGAAGGATGGGAGCAAGTGCTTTGGGAGCTGTGAAGTCATTATCAGGTAACGAATACACCTGTCCGTCCAGTACCCATTTGTCTCCTCTGTCTTGAAGGTATATTTCACCTTGATTTTCCATTCCCTCATTCTTAACCGTATAGTTCAGTTGGGACTTGCTCCACTCCCAGCTCCAAGTCTGCATGTGAGCAGGCCTGGGCAGGTGAGCATGTCTTCCTGTGGCTGCAGTGATAGGTTGAGAGATGAATTAAACCAAAAAAGCCTTACCCAAGTCAATCCTGGGGTAGGATCCAGACCTAATCAATAAGACTGCACATGTTCTCACTGTGGTAATGGCTCAGGAATAGGCTTATGACCTGAGTTAGACCAATCTGATGATTTTTCTGAGATTATTCTCACTGGAATGGGTGGGAAAACTCCTTTCTCTTTTTGGTGATGAGTTTGGAGGCTGTGACTCATGGCTTTTTTTTTTTTTTTTTTTTTCACACGGAGAAAGCCTGCCTGGGTAGAAGAGAATGGAGCCAAGCAAAACCAAAAAACGGATATGAGATGAAAAGGAAAGAGAGTAGAGTCCTGGCGACACCAAGTCCTGGCCCTCTTTGGTCCTTAATGCCCTCATTCCTTTAGCTCCTCCGACAAGCAGAGTAAAGAACAGAGGGTAGCAAGCTGTGGGATACATTTCTACAGTTTTACATTGGTGATCAGGGAAGGCTTTTCTACTAAGGTTAAATATGATCTGAGATCTGAATAAAGTAAGGGAATGAGTCCTGCAGATACACAGAGGAAGAGAATTCCAGGCAGAGGGAATAGAAGGTGCAAAGGCTCTGAGATGGGAGGGAGCTTGGTATCTTCAGGGAATTGCAAGTGCACCAATTGTGTCTGAAGCTGAGTGAGAAAATAATAACTTATCCTAGAACTTCTCTCTGGGGGTGTCTCAGCTATGGAGTTTCTCTCTGCCTGGGCTAGAGTTGATGCTGGGACCTGAACTGCAGCTTCATGGGCTTTGGTGCCTGTAGCTGCCAGGGGCTAGAAAGCTCAGAGACTAGCACTGAGGTCTCTCTCTCTCTCTCTTTTTTTGTGCTCTGTAATCCTACATCTGTCAATACCCAAAGGATATGACCTCCTTCTAATTAGCTTCCTCTAATAACTCACCCAGGAGCTGTCATAAACTACTGTTTCTACAGGAATCCAGAGAAGGGAACAATTCTGTGTGGCTAGAGTAGACAGAAAAGCTTCAGTGGGAATGATTTCTTTCATTACAATTGCTGAGGTGTGACATTCCATGAACACATGCCAATTTGTTCCCTGTGTGTTTGTTCCTTTCTTCATTCATTTAACAAGAATTTATTGAGTATCTGATATCTGCCAAGGTATACAGAAAGGCACTGAATATACAAAGATGAATCAGTCACGGTTTTTGCTTTCAAGGATCTCAGTCTGGGGTAGGTGTGGAGGAGGCAGTCATGTAAACAGATAATTAGAGAGAAACATGGCAGGTGCTGGAACCAAGGTAGGAATGCGGTGCTGGATGGGAGCCCTGAGGAGGGAGGGACAGTTTACCCAGAAGAGTCAGGGTGGTCTACACTGACCTCTGAATTGGACATTGAAGACCCAGGGAAGTTTGACCAGTGGAGGGGATAGCACATGTTAACAGTATGTAGTCATGGGAAAGGATGGGATTAGGAAGTGGCAAACATTTAGTATAGAGGGTTTTGGGGCTTCGGGGTTGGTAGGTAAAATAAAGGGTAAGTGGTTGAGGTCAACCCAGTCTGCATTAGACTTTGTTCTGCTAATTTGGAGAATCACTGGGGATTCAAAGCAAGGGAGTAATAGCAACAGATTAGATTATTATGTAATATGATATAACATAATATATAAAATATAATATACTATTATAATATAATATGATAATGGGAGTTAGTCTGAAACATAAATGGTTAGTTGTCTGGGATGAGACAGAGTTACCAACTCAATGCCAACAGGGCCAGGCAGATGACAGAACAGTGATACAGAACAAGGAGCAAAGTCAGCAGGTCGTACAGCCCTGCAGAGGGTAGGTGCTACTCAACTTAGTCAATTGTTGCCCCAATAGAAGCTTAGGTCCAGGGCTGTCAGAGCTTGTGAGTTTTCAAGAGCAGCTGGAAATCCAGATCCTTATGTAAAAAAATCTCACCATTTTTAAATGTTGGCAACTACTTTAAATTCCACAAAATGTTGTGTGGGCCAAGTATATAACACATCTGCCAGCCTGATCTGTCTGCAGGCCACTGGTTTGCAACTTCTGGGTTGAGAAAAGAATTTTCTTTCTTCAAAAGAGAGATGAGATGAAAATAGTTTTGGATCCAATGATTCAGGCCTGAAATGACCTTCTTTCATTCTTGTTCTAGAAAATTCCTAATCATTACTTAAAGCTCAGTTGCATTCCCCTTTGTGAAGCTTTCCTCATCACCTCCCCTCTCCCCGACACCCTCCATGACCTCCCACATCTCCCAAGCATGTGTTTGCTGCATCTTTTACATGCTCTGATACCTGAAAACAAAGGCAAAAACAAAAACAAAAGTTGTGGAGCGATAGAGAAGCCAGGGCCAGAAAAGACATAATTGTTGATTAATGGATGGAACCAAGACTTGCAGAGGTAGAAGAAACTCACAATACAGGCCCCCTCCTCCTGGTAGGACTGTCTGACATGGGAAGAAGCAACTGAATCTGAAAGGAAAGATGAGTTGCTCAAGAAGAGGTTGGACTTCAAGAACTCAGTAGTGAGGCTCAACTTCGAGGCTCAATATTGAGTTTGTGTAGGATGTAATTCTTAAGCAGGTTACGTACCATTTTTGAGTCTGTAATCACATCTGTCTTTAGTTACTGCTCATCCTGAGACAATCAAGACTGATCTGGGAGTTTTCCATGAAGGGATTTAAGCTATGGGGGTGGAGTGGACATCTGTTGTTTTGCTGTCCAATTGCCTTTCATTTTTCTTTTGATTTCTCTAGGGATCCATTCCTACCCAGTTTTCAGTCCATGTTTTTTTCTTTTGCTTTTTTGAGATGGAGTCTTGCTCTGTCGCCCAGGCTGGAGTGCAGTGGTGTGATCTCGGTTCACTGCAACCTCCACCTCCCAGGTTCAAGTGATTCTCTTCCCTAAGCCTCCTGAGTAGCTGGGACTATGCCTGGCTAATTTTTTGTATTTTTAGTAGAGATAGGGTTTCATCATATTGGCCAGGCTGGTCTCGAACTCCTAACCTTGTGATCTGCCTGCCTCGGCCTCCCAAAGTGCTGGGATTACAGGTGTGAGCCACCGCGCCTGGCCTCCATGTGCTTCTTACGTGAGAGTTGGGCATGGGACATATTCATGGCTCATTGAGGCTTCTGATTGCCTGGACACAGTGGTCAGTGTGGTCACACAACTCTACTAGGGTCTGTAGAGTAAAATCAGGCTCAGGAATTTCCTTGAATTGTTGAGAAAGAGGCACTTTCTCTTGTGTTTCTAGATTTGAACCTCGGAGGGTGTAGTTTTTAGAGCAACCTAAGAAGGAAACAATCTGGAGAAGAGGAGAGTGAGAGATGGTGAGAGACCTGTATGCAGATGGTGTCATTTGAACCATTGAATCAAACTGTACCTAGGGCTAGTTAACTAGATTTTCTAGTTATTGTAGCTAGTAATTTTTTCTCCCTTAAACCACTTTGAGTTATGAATATGTTTTTGTCAGTTGTAACCCAAAGTGGTCCTTCAACCTCCATTAAAGGCGTGAATAATAGTCCCTCCCATGTGCAGTTTGCGAAACATTTTTACACTTACTGCCTTGATTCTCCCAACTCTCCTGTGAAGTTAGTAAAGCAAGTATTATCATCCTCATATCACAGAGAAGGCAGTCGAGGCTTCATGAGGTTAGGATCCACAGTCAGATGGCTTAGGAATGGAAGAACAAAAATCCTCTTCTTTTGAGTCTGGTTCCAGAGTTTCTCTGCACCGATAATGTCATGCTAAATTAAACTCTGATAATGCTGAACTAAATTACTCTAAAGTACTCCTGGAAATAGCCTCTCAGAATCATAATTCATGCTGGATAATTAGAAAATAACTTTCTTCTCATTATTTTCCTACTTGCCTACCTCCAAGGGAAGGGTTGGTGATAAATGTCAGGGTTGGGACAATTTAAGTAATTATTTAGATGTCTGGCTGATAGATATCTTTTACCATGGTGCTACTATCTGCTTTTAACTTCTGCTTGATAACAAAGTGGAAACCCCTACATTTCATATCCCCAACACAAATAAAGTTATTTTGTAAAGAGATTGTTGAGAGCCTTCCTCATGCAATTCCATCTTTCTGGAATGATGCTCCTACCACACCTAGGTCCTGCCCACCCTTCGGGTTTGGCTTCAATAGCATGGATGCAGAGCGGCCCTACTTTATAAGAAATAGGTTTTTTTCCCCCCTCTCCCAGCCTCAATTTTGTCCATTTTAAGCTGTGTTATATTCTTCCTACTTTTTTTTTTTCCACAATTAAGAAATTTGTTTTTAATTTTCTTCCTTTCCAATTGAATTTCCGGTAACATGTTTCACTTCTTTATCCCTAGCACCTAGCTCAGTGCCTGGCATGTGGTATCTAGTCACTAAATATTTGTTGACGGAGTAAACTGGTGAATGAATGGCTTGTCCCAGAGTATTGAAGAGAAGGGGGCATGTGAGTCATTAGAAACTTGGGACAGGGAGGGCTCTGGGTTGGAGGCTTTAGATTGGTGGTTATCAGCAGTGAGGCTGGGCTGGGTGGGGGAGACAAATCCTGAGAAGGATGAATCCTCTAGGGAATGCAGTATGAGCGCAGAGAAGTATAGTGCCAAGGACCAAGACCTATGGCATGGAAAAAGAATAAGAAGCCAGGGAAGGGGGTGGGGATGGGTAAAAACCATGTCCTAGAGGCCAGGACAGGAGGGGGCTCAGGAAGAAGAGGGAGTAGACAGCAGTGTTTCATACCTCCACAAGTTGCCAGAGCACCTGATTCACACCTGCCTGACTCTTCCAATTATTTTTACCCTGATTGTAGCAGTTGGCAGATTTCCAAGTGGCAGTGCAATTTTGTTTGCTGCCTGCAATTCCCACCTCTCCAGGTTAGCAGACACGAGTCCTCTGACCTTGCCAGCGAAGGTGGCACCTCTCAATTTAGCTCTGTCTGCAAAAGTCAGCTGAGATGCTACGTGCTCTCTCCACTGGGTCTTAAAGTGTATTCGTGGGGCCCAGCCACACCCACACCACACACCTTACATCCTCTACTCCCTCAGGGAGCGAGGGCATCTGCCGGACCACCACTTTGCAGCCCACCTTTGTGGAGATCCTTAACAGCTTTCCATATTGTTGTGATAAAGGGAATACGAAAGTGATTTGAGTGAGGAGTCTCAAGTCTAAGGAATCAATAACACGAAGAGAGGCAAAGCGGAGCCTCTGTTATTCTTCTAGGAAGTAGTCTCTAGAATTCTAGGAGCTGAGTTCATCACACTCCAGGGAGTGACACACACCTGGGCCCCTTGTTTCCCTTTGAAGGACCAAGCCTTCCACAGCCAGTGACATGTTTATGATAGCTAGAGATTTTAATAGATGCTAGTTGGGAGTACTTACAATGGGCTTAGCACTATGTTGGTCTTTTTATAGGTGTTCATCTTACTTAATCTTCTCCTGGAATCCTATTCGGTCATTATTATTGGCTCCATTTTGCAGATGAGAAAACTGAGGCTCCGCGAGGTGGTATGACTTGCTGAAAGTCACACAGAATGTATAGCATGGAACTGGGAATCAAACTCAGATCACGGCTTTTCCTATGACCCCTACTTCGTGGAGGCACTGAGTCATGCTGGTTACCTGATGGGGACGGTCAGCATATGTCACTGGAATTAGCTAACTGGGGCCTGGCCTTGTGCCTGAATGTTGAGAGAGCCAGCCACCTGGAAAGCCGTGCCAGTTCACGTGGCCCAATGGGTAGAATTTCTCCATCACACCCACTCCTCTGTTTCCCTCCTAACCCACTCAGGGTTCCTGCTTCTGATGAAGACAGGGACCTCCAGTTGACAATTTAGCTCCTTAAAGCAAAAGAGTCTTTCCCTCCTCATCATTAAAAACCCAAACAGGAAACAAACAAACAAACAACAAACAAACAAACAACCTATTTAAAACAGGGTTAACAGGATTCTTTGCTGTTTCCCAGGGAGAGCCTGTGCTTTATGTTTTATTGGCAATTAAGTGGGGGTGGAAGATATCCTTTGTGACTCAGGTAAGGAACTGCCACCACCTGCCCCAGGTTGCCTGCCCTCCTTGGTTACATCCCAGCTACAGCCAGGACATGTGAAGGACAATCAATGAACCAGCAGGCAAGCAGCATGAATAGCGAGGGAAAGAAACCTTCCTCCTGGGCTCTTCTCACAAAGAAAATGACCATCTAAAACAACAGGAGTAACAAACCAGCCTCTGGAAGCATGTTGGGTGGGACTGGGCCAATCACCTACCCCTATATGTGCTTCATTTGGGGGTCTGGCCTCATAGTGGGGTTGGGTAGTGATGAGGAGGTGGAGGCGAGGGTGGCAGGGGGTCTTCACTGGTTCCCTCTGTTCTCCACCCATGACCCTCCCTATTCTGTCTACTCTGTTGACGTGAAGCTTTGGTTCAAAAGCTGGAATTTAGTTTGCAAACAGCACCCAGGGGCCTGGAATTTATCTTTCCTGTTGTCCTGCATCCCTGGGCTTTGCCAGCTGCCTTGTTAGGCAGCTCTAAGGTGATGTAAGGCTTTTCTGCCTCGTCTATTTTCTGTCCATTGCAGTCCTCCTGCCCAATTCCTTTAAGCTGCCAGGACTGCTCCATGACACATGAAAGCAGGTTCTGGGCCCCATCACATCCTGTTCCCGGGTCCCCCTGTGCACTGCAGCCTGAGTGGCCCTCATTCTCTTTGTTCTGATGCCACCAACCTTGTTCTGATGCCATCCCCAGGAACAGCCAATCGCCTTGCTACTGTGGCTTTCTCAGCTTGGTTTTCCAGGCCTTTCTGAGGGCCCCCTGATAACCAACTTCATGTCCCCACATTGGGAAAGAGGTCTCTTCATATGGAACCATTAAACCCAATTCAAATTCATTCAGTGTTTCTGTAGCACTCTATACTTCCTCTTTTGCAGTACTTATCAGACTTGGAAATTCTGACTCGACTTCTATTTTTTCCAATACACTGAAACCACAACAAAGGTAACAGTGAAGACTAATATTTCCTGGACACTCACTGTGTGCCAGGATCTGTGATATGTGCCCTGTGTATGCTGCCTCATTTAATCTGACAACAACTCTGGGAATTAGGTGCTAGTATTACAGTGATTTTATAGATGAGGCCTTGGAAGCTCAGAGAGGGTAGGTAACTTGCCTGAGGTCACAGTAAGCAATAAGCCAGGCACGAGGTAGGGGTTCAATGCCTGTTTGCTGAATGGATTAGATGAAGGGACTCATGTGTTTGTGGCCAGTGAGTGGACCGAGGATGGATGTGCTGGGCAGGTGTACTGGCCCCTGTGGGGGCTGGAAATAGATCCAGGCAAGCATAAGGAAGAACTTTCCCAGAGCAAGAGCTCCCGAGTAGGCTCAAGATAAGGTGTTCAGATGAGGGTAAAGGAAAGGGTAGAAGGGAGTTAAGCCTCAGGTAGGGGATAGGCAAGATGACCTTTAAGATCCTTTCTAGTTCCAAGAATCTGCGATTGTTATATAATTCTTAAAGAAATGAATAAAACCCTTTGCAAATACGATGGACTTTCAGCCCCAGCTCTATGCTGTTATGAACAGGAGCTCATGTTCATTTTGGTGCAATAAAAGTCAACAACGGTAAGGTCTTAAGCCCTTTGGGGATCAGTGTCTATATCCAGTCATCCAAGAATGGTATTAACAACAGCTGGCATTTATGGAGTGCTTGCTACATATTGGGCAAGATTATATGGAGCAATAGTAGGCAATATTTATGGAGTGCTCACATATTAGGCAAGTGAGCACATATTAGGCGAGGTTTATATCTTTCGCATGTATTAACTCAATTCTCACAGCAAACCTATGTTACAGCGGTGGATTAGTCAGGCAAAGATGCAGTAACAAATTAACCCTGACTCATCAGTGGCTTTATACAATAAAAGTTTATTGCTCCTTTCTTTTTTTCCTTTCTTTTTCTTTTTCTTTTTTTTTTTGTTTGGAAACGGAGTCTTGCTCTGTCGCCCTGGCTGGGGTGTAGTGGTGTGATCTCGGCTCACTGCAACCTCTGCCTTCCAGGTTCAAGCAATTCTCCTGCCTCAGCCTCCTGAGCAGCTGGGACTATAGGCATGTGCCACCATACCTGGCTAATTTTTTGTATTTTGAGTAGAGACAGGGTTTCGCCATGTCGGCCAGGCTGGTCTCGAACTCCTGACCTCCGGTGATTCGCTCGCCTTGGTCTCCCAAATTGCTGGGATTACAGGCATGAGCCACAGTGCCTGGCCTATTTCTCACTTTCTTAAAGTCCAAAGAGGTTGGGACATTTTTTACCTTTTCTGTCTGAAACGTGGCTTCTATGGAGGCTGTGGTAAGGAAAGAGATAGTGAAGGAAGGTGATGTGTTTGCTATATGCAACCCAAGACCCTAAAAAGACATTTGACTGCATATGCCTATTGTGATAGTTTAATGAGGAATCAGAGGTGAGGCATTTCAAACCATGCCTGCTAGAAAATAAAGGCTCAATAAATGCTAATGTTGACAGTAGTGATGATCTATATGATAGGAGAGGTGATTGGAATCCCCACACTGCTGCACACAGAAGTGGGAAGGGGTAGGAAGGTGAAATCTCACATTAGCTAAAGCTTGTTGGCTGGAGTCATCCATGCACCTGTCAGGAGGTTTGGCCCAGTCCAAGTTTAGAGGCCATCCTGACCAGGTAAGCGAGTGTATCAGCTGCCTCAGTCCACTCTCTGCCAGGTGTCTGGTGCCTGGTAATACTTAATATTGTACCATCCCATGTCATCTATGTGCCTAGATTGTTCTGTCTCTGTGGCTAAGCATCTGATAGATCATTCTCGTCCAATATCATTTCTATCTATCTATCTATCTATCTATCTATCTATCTATCTATCTATCTATCTATCTCTATCACTTATCTGATTTCTCTTCTATTATGTACTATCTTCTATCTATCTATCATCTATCAATTATCTATCTACTCTTATCAATCACATATCTTATTCATCTTCCATCTATCTCTGTATCTATCACCTATCTAAACTCTCTCATCTATTATCTATGTTCCATCTAACTAATCTATTTATCCATCAATCATCTGTCTATGTCTTTATCATCTATGCATGTATGCATGTATGTATGTATGCATGGCTCTATCTATCTATGACCTACCTACCTATCTACTTATGCTGGGATTGCAACCATGCCTGAATTTCTGACATCTTGCCATTCTGTCTGACCCTTGTTAGTGCCCAGAGCCATGATGCTGGGACTGTGTCATTTGGGGGACTCTCTGCTGCCTCATAGGCTCTCTCTGAATACCAGTGGCTTCCCAGATCTTTTCATGTGCTTCATGTTATCTGATTGCCCTCAAGATGACCAGACTGTGTTTCCCATCCCCTTGTCCTCTCAAGAAGTATCTTTCTTCCCTTTTCCACCAGTCGATTTGCTTCATGCCTAAGGCCATCTGAACCAAGGATCTGAGAGATGGGGAAGGCACAGCTATTTAATCAGAGGCAGTTTTGCAGAGAGATTGCAAACTTGGTTCTGGAGTCAGACCTACTCTGCTTTTTCTTGCTGAATTATATTGGCCAAGTCACTTATGTCTCAGTTTTCTTATCTATAAAATGGGGATAATAATGTTGCTTAATTCAGGGGTTATTGAGAAGATTAAATGAGGTAATCTACAAGACGTGAATAGAACAGTGGCCAGCACGTTGATAATAATACATGTTAGGTATAATGAAAAATTTGTCATTATTTTAATCTAAATCTGTCTGTCTGTCTCTAAGACTTCTACTTTCCTACTCGATTGTACATCATAAAAGTATCCCTTGATGAAAAGCCAATCTGAGCAGACTAACTTTGATTTTTTTCTTCATTCTGTTAAATTCACAGGGGATCCTGGAGAAGAGTATTTTTAGGAGGCATTACTGTGAAGCATAGCAGGTGGCCAGATGGTAATGGAAGGAAACATGGTCCCTTCTATCGGCTACAAGAAGAACTGAGTGGCATACAGGTATGTAATGAGATAAACTATACTTCTAGAGACATTGTCTTGGATTCAGATGGAAGAAGGGGGAACCATGGAATCTTGCCAGAGAGCATAAAGTCTGGGAAAATAGCAAAAAACCAGACTATTGCACCCAGTCCTGTTCCTAGGTAGTCCTTTCCTTGCCTTAGCTGTGACACCTGGGAATTTACTACCATCCCCCTTTTGAAAGCTTTCCTCCAGAGGATGTTGATGAGGTCATGTCCGGATAATATTCTCCTGCAGTTTGTGTTCCTAACAGTGTTGACTCCTTCTCCTTTTCTGAATCACAGGCATTGCTAGAAAATCTAATTATGCCACTGGTTATGATATCTCAGTGGGAAAGGAAATTCCCTTGGTTCCAGAGTTTCTCTCTGGAGCCCCACTCTTCTCTTGTTTGATTTGATTTTACTTTTATTTCTTGAGAGGGTATGGTAGATCTAGTGGTCACTTTTCCGTTTCTTGTCTGTTTGGCATTCATTGCTTTCCCCAAATCTCAGTGGAATATTAATGCGCTACCTTTATATCTGTGAGATTTGGTGGGAAAATGATTCCCAGTGCTCACCTCCTAATCCTAGGGAAGCCAAGGAGGACCAGTTACTTCTTTCCCAGTCTTAGGAAAAGCCAAGAGAGGGCGTATGTCTAACCCTCGGGCAAGTGGATGCTTCTTCCCTGGGTTTTAAAATATTTAGTCTACGACTGGGGGCATAGAGATGGTTGGAGGACCTGTCTTTGAAGACTGAACTGAATAACTCATAGGAAAGTCTGTGCTGGGATTCCTAGACTCTCCCTTGCCGCCACTTTCTACTTTGATTCATTTACAAAAAAGGCTGTAACTTAATACCTTCTTGGTCCAGATAAGTGCTCTAAATATGTGAGGTAGTGGAGTGAAGGAGACAAGAGAAAGGTTAGGCCAGTGGGGAGTGCAGGCTTCTCCCAAACAAAGCATTGGACAGCCTGGGCTTTTGAGTGCAGCCCAGCATCTAAGGTAGCTAGTGTTCTTGTACTTGTTTGAAATGTCCCAGAAATACCAATGTTTTAGCATCCAAGCTATATCCCTTAGAATGCTCCTTGTTCCATGGTGTATATGCGCCACATTTTCTTTATCCAGTCTATCATTGATGGGCATTTGGGTTGGTTCCAAGTCTTTGCTATTGTAAAGAGTGCTGCAGTAAATATATGTGTGCATGTGTCTTTACAGTAGAATGATTTATAAACCTTTGGGTATATACCCAGTAATGGGATGGCTGGGTCAAATGGTATTTCTGGTTCTAGATCCTTGAGGAATTGCCACACTGCATTCCACAATGGTTGAACTAATTTACACTCCCACCAACAGTATAAAAGAGTTCCAAGAAAAAAAAAAAAAAAAAAAAAAAAGGAATGTTCCTTGTTCTCAAAAGATGCCTCCAAACCCTTTCTCAGACTATGTAGACTGATTCCAGGACCAGAAAATAAAGCCCCCACAGCAGAGGTAGCAGAGGGCTTCGAGGGGCGTGGCTCTGAGCTGGGATCAGAGCTGAAATCTGGCTACTTGGCCTGAGTGCTCCGCTCCCTCTCTGTGAAGGGCACCAAGCTGTGCTTATCAAATGGCATGGCAGTGGGCACCAGGGATGCCGTTACCTGAGGTGGGGAAAGACATTGATTGCTATATCAAGAGTTAAATAATCCTGGCTTATAATAAGGAAGTTTATGCCTCACCCATTTAACAGTATGAGCACAGGCAGCCCAGGGCTGACATACTGGCTCCATGGCCCTGGGCAGCTGACTCTATCCTGTTGCTTTGCCATCCTCCAAATGTACATTCCATCTAGTGGCTGAGATGCTGATTCAGCTCCCACTACCATGGGGCTCTGTCCAGCAAGCAGGAGGTAAGGGGAGGTGAAAGCATGCTTCTTCCCTTTTAAGGGCTGACCCATGGCTTCTGCTCATAACTCACTGGCATCAATCCAAGCATTTGGCCATAGCTAGCTGCAAGGAAGATTAGGAAAGATAGTGGTTAGCTGGGTGGCTGTGCATCCAGATAAGCAGTCTGTTTATAGAAGAAAAGAAGAATAGATATCAGGGAGATAACCATCAGTTTCTGCTCTGACCTTCATGTGTATGCCCCCGATCACCCAATAACCTTTATATTCTCTCATCAGAGCAAAATGTCTAGGGCTGACCTTCATGCTTTTCACACAGAGGAAGCTTATAGGACCTGAATGAGGTTCTGCAGGAATATCTCATGGTAGATTTTCAGGCACTAGGCAGGTGGGCAGAGGAGATATTTTTCTGACAAGGACCCTGAGTGCTCTTCCTGTCTTCCCATGTAGGCAGTCACTTACTCTTTTTGTTGAACTTCTTCTGTCTCCACTGTGTATTCTCTTCTTCAGCCGTGCTTAGACCCAGACACTGTTACCTCCATTCTAGCAAAGGCAGCCCTGAGCGGAGGCCTTTAAGAGTGACCCCCATGGATAGGCCACCCAGTGCTTCCTGCCACAGTCTCTTCTATCCCTCCTGGTATGCCCATGGCCTCTAATTCTCCTGTTTGTACATCTTGTCCTTGTGCTTCCAGGCCACACGTAGGCAAACCAGGGGTGGACATCTGAAAGGTCATCCAAGGAGAACCAGTCCACAGGCCGGGCTGGGCAAATTGCATCCTGTCTCTGGAGAACTGGAACTCAGCGACACAGAACTAAGTCAGTTAGTCGATGGCAGGGTTTGAACTGAGAGGTCACATAGAATTGGAGTCAGAGTTCCTGCCGTGATAAATCAGAACTGTGTGTAAACCAAAGGTTTTGGAGAGTACAAAGGAGCCTCAAGTAACCCCCAAAACTGATCTGCTCCAGGCTAATGGGGTAGATATGCAGGGAGTGGGGAGAGACCATGTGGCTAATGAGTGATTTCTCTCATTCGTGTTCCCGTTCCAGGTGCCCAAGCTCTCCTTCATTGCCCACCTTTGTGTGCTTGTCTGGTTGGTATAAGGTAATAGCTGGGAGTGTGAACTATAGTCTCAGATTGCACTGGGTTCAAATCACGGCTCTGTGCCTAATACCATGAGTATGGGCAAGCAACCTAACCAAGTAAGCCTCAGTTTTCTCATCTGTAAATGGGGATTTTATGAGTACCTACTTCATAGGACAACTTGAGGATAATGCAAGTGACAAGTGTACAAGTTAGCCTGGGAAGGCTTCCTGGCTTCCCACCCTTCCCCTTTTCCTCCGTCCCTCCCTTCCTCGCTTCCTTCCTTCCCTCCTTCCTTCCCTCCTTCCTTCCTTCCTTTTCTCCCTTCCTCCCTTTTTGTCACCAAAGGTTCAGGACAAAGGGCAAGGCATTTGAAATGCCTGGCTAATCACTTTCCCCTCCAACTCTCTTTGAGATATGAGCTTGTCCTATGAATTAATTCATGGAGTGATTTGCTTGACTTGATTCAGCTCCTTCCAGGCCTCTAGCCCACTTTCCTTCCTTTTGTGGATGAGGTAACTGAGGCCTCAGAGGCTCAGTGGACCTGCTCAGGGAGATGTAGTGAGGAGGTGGTGGCACTGGTGTCCTGCTGACATTAACTCTGAGTCCAGTGCTGCCTCCTCTGGCACACACTTGTGTTCCAGAGATACCCTTGTAAGATACCCTTGCTGCATGGTAGCTGGCTCTCCTCCTCCCCTTCCCTTTCCTCCATATGGGAAGAACCGGACACGGTGTGCTTGAAGAGCCTTCCAGAAGGCGACATTAATGAATTTTTATTCCTTCTCACATGAGGAGTTGAGACCTTCTGACCTCAATATGCAAGGAGACGCTAAAGATGTAAATCAGCCGCTCTCAGGTTCATAAAAATAGCTCAGCAAGGCAGTTCGCTCCTCCTCCTCTCATCCCAGCATCTGAGCTCCTGCTCCTAGTCCCTGCTACCTTTCTGTTAACTTCTTTTTCCTTCATTCCAGGTCATCAATGCCTGTCTCCTTCCCTGCCCCTTTCCCTCACTTGTTCTCTTTCCTCTTCTCTTCCACAGGCCCCCTCTTCCCTCCTCCATTTTCTACATTTCCTTCCTACCTTCTTGCTTTTCCTACCTTCCTGACCAGGGCGTGTGTGGACAGACAGGCAAGGCTCTTCACTGCTCATTGGAGCCTGGAAGGGCAACACACTAACATTATTCTGAGAAATTTCAAGGTCCTCTGGATCCTCGGGTGCCTGTGCTGGGGTGTGGGGAAGCCAGGGAGGCTTGTGGTATGGTGGCCATGGTGTGGACACTGGATCCGTTCTGCTAGGATTCAACACCCAGCTCTGTCTGGAGCAAGTAACTGCATCTGTGTGGGTCTCATGATCCATTGTCTGCAGAAAGTCAGCAACAACAGCATCCATCTTACAGGGTTGCTGGGAGGAGAACATGAGGTAATGCGGGTGCCTAGCTCAGAAAAATCAGCCAGCGATGATTAGCCATTACTGTCTTCTCAAAGCCCTGTAGACCACGGGTGGTCCCAAGGCAAGGCCTGGGTACACGTGAACAAGTGGGTGGGGATCTGGGAAAGGCTGATGGAGTGACTGAGGAGTACAGCAACCAGCCACGCTGAGATGACAGGCATGGTGGCCTAGCGGGCAAGCACAAGCTCTTTGGGGTCAGACAGACCTGCCTTGGGTTCTGTCTTTTCATAGCTGTGGTACTCAGGTCCTGTGAAAGGATATTTCTCATCCTCAGGGCCTTCACCTGTAAACAGCAGATGCAGAAGTACCGACTTTGTGAGCACAGGGCTTAGCACGGAGGTTGGTAGATATTATTATTATGAGTCATTTAGCAATCTGTGGTTTGATTCAGCTTATGAGTTTCTACAAAGGATGACTTGCATAGAACAGTGTTTCTCAGCCTTATTTCATTATCATTCCATGATCATTCCTTCAGGAACATTTTTTACACATTTCTCTCCCTTAATTATCCCTGCTCCTGGATTTTTATTACCACAAATATACTGTATACTTGTTTGTGTACTACACGTATATCTATGCTTTATACATAGAGAAGATAATATTTTTTTTGTTTGCCCTCCAAGAACCAATTTTTGTCCCCACTGAGAATGTATGGCTTAGACCAGTGGTTCTCAAATTGGGGCGATTTTGCCTCCATGGGGCATTTGGCAATATCTGGAGGCTTTTTTTATTGTGTGTATGCATGCAGAGGGCGGTGCCAATGGCATTTCGTGGGTAGAGATAAAGATGTTGCCAAGAATCCTACAATGCACAGGAAAGTGCCCACAACATAGAATTATCCAGCCCCAAAAGTGATGTGGTTGAGAGATCTTGCTGTAGGGTTATCTTTTTTTTTTTTTTTTTTAAACCTAAGGATGCTCAAAAGGGTGCTTGTGTCCTAGTGATCAGACAAGGTGGGAGAGGCATCAGGAGGTTTTTTTCTTTTTCCTCTTTGTCAGTGTGGGTCAAGGTAGCTTCTTAAAGGCCCTGAGGGAGGCTGGACATGAAGGAGGTCCTGTGTCATGAGTGTGACCATGATCTAGCTGGATTAAGTATCATTGCTGTTGCCCTTTCTCATCTGCCTTTATTAAAAAGAAACCGCATAGTTTGCAGGGTCATGTTTTAGGTAAAATGACAATGATGTGGGACTCTAGAGTCCTTTGTTGAAGGAGGCCATGCTCTAGTTCGGGCAAGACTAATTCTTAGATCATTACGATGATTGCTAACATTTATTGCACACCAACCCATGTGTCAGAGATTGCATTAAGCTATACATTTTACATGGATTAATTAATGATATTTTCCTAACAATCCTATGAGACTGGCGCTATTATCATCCTCACTCCCATTTTACAGACAAGGAATATGACGCCTAGAGTGGTTAAGTAACTTGTTCGGAGTCACACAAGTAGGAGGTAGGGTAGCTGGGATTTGAACTCAGGGCATCAGACTCCAGAGCCCACACACTTAATATAGACTTACACTGCCTCTTAACTCTAATACAAGGTGAACTCTTCTAAGCATCAGAAGAGGTATTGCTGAAGTGCTTCTAGAGTTCAGAGATTCAGAGATGACTGCCAGCAGGAGAAACCAGGGCTGCCTTCCTGGAGGCAGTGACACGAAACAGGGCGGGAAGGATGAGTGGGAGTGGCATAAGTAGGGCCAGGGAGAGTGTCCCATTCAGAGGGGGACTGCTTGAGCAAAGGCACAGAAATAGGGAATTGGCAGGAATTATGTTCCTTAGGAATCAATGGGTCACACAGGAGCCCATGGGAGCCAGTGTACCAGTACGTTTCGTCCTGATTTCAGTTATGAAGGGCATGTGATGTGCTTGATAGTGGCGGTGCTACTAAATCAGGGTTTCTCAGTCATGGCACTATGAACATCTTGGGTTGGATAAGTCTTTGCTATAGAGGACTGCCGTGTGCCTTGTAAGATATTCAGCGGCATCCTTCCCTTCTAACGACCCATCCTCCCAAGTTGAGACAACCAAAAATGTCTCCTAACATCGTCAAATATTTCCCTGAGAGGGGCAAAGTAACCCCTGGTTAGGAACTACTATCCTAAATGGGAAAGGATGTGGACAACATAGGCTAGGGAGGCAGAAAATCTGGGTTTTCATACCAGGAAGTTAGTGCTGTGTGACTTTTGGAAAGACGTTTTCTCTCTCTGAGCCTTAGTGTTCTCACCCAAAAGATAAGGCAGCTGATTGCAGTTTATGTCCCTTAGAACATTTTTCCCCAGCGGCCTGAGACTGGCCTCAGATGTGCGACCAGCAACTCCAGATGCCAGTAGCTGCTCCATTATGCAGTGTGGTGATACCCACCCCTCCCGCCTAGCAAGCTGGTGGCTGCTGGTTGTGTGCTGAGCCCAGGGTGGGGCCCGCTGCTGCCGCCGAGAGCAGGTGTGTGAAGGGCTTTTGGTGTCACTTTCCACAGCAACACCCAAGTGACACCCCTAATTATAGTCGGGGGGAGCAGGACTCAGGAGGTGGCAACGAGTTGTTCTTGGTGTGAGAAAATGATTAACACCAGAAAACTGGCCAAGTGGGGCTGCTGAAGTCATTTCCTGAGGTCCTAATGGAAGAAGTTTCCCTCCCATTTCTTTAGAGGGAACTTGGTTGTCACCTTTACTCTGTCCTGGGAACCAGGCAGATGTTCCAGGAGAGGGGAAGCCATCGCAGATTTCACCTGGCTGTGGAATTTAGAATCAGGGCAGACAGTTGTGCAGTGGGAGGGCTGAGAGGTTCCCTCCCATGTCGAGAGCTGCTTCGCTGTGTAGAAATGGTCGGCAATCCCCTCAGGGCCAACTGGGGTTGACTTTGTGACCTTAAGAAAGTCAGTCAACCTCTATGGGTCTCAGCTCCATCATCTGCAAAAAGTCAACAATAACGGGCTCTCCCGTCTAGGGCTGCAAGGAGGAGAACATGAGTTCACACAGGTGCGTGGCTGCAGCAGTGAGGAATAAGCCCAGGGCCTCTGCACCGCGTTCCACTTTTGGCCTGCACTGTCCTTGGCCTCCAGTGACCCTCGGAGGGAGGTGTTCTCAAGCCCTGTTTTATAAATGAGGCTCAGATAGATTAAAACCATTTTCCTAACATCTCTTAGTTAGTGTGTGGTGGAAAAATGGTTGAAGCTCTGACGGCAGGATTCCACCAGGGGCTGATTCCAAAGCCTACGTCCTCAGTCGTGTGTGAAGTCCCAGCTCTGAGGGCCTGCCACTCACTCCCCCAGCCTGTCCATCAGAGCCTGGAATGCAAACTCTCAGCTCTTGCTGTTTATTGTGGGTCTCTTTCCAGAAGGCAAAAAAAAAATAACAGTGGGTGTGGGCAAGGGGATGAGCAGATAAGGGAAGCATGATGGAGAGAGGGACATCTGATAAGGGGCTGGAGAGCAAAAGGAAGCAGATACATGGGGACCTGGGACAAGGGTAAGATAAGAGAATGGGGAAGATGAAAAGGTGCCTTCTGGGAGTCAGGTGACAGAGGAGAGGAGCAGATAAGGGACAGCATGAGCCATGGCCCATGGGGAATGGGGAATGTAGGCATTAAAGGTGAAAGGAGAAGTAGATAAGAGGGCAGAGAGGGGTGGAGGGAGGCAGACAGAGACAGGCGGGCAGTCCTGGTGCCTCTGCTCCCAGAATTCCAGGCCTGTTTGTGGTATCCGGCATGATGTCATTCCCTCTATCCTGAAAGTCAGTCCATGGCTTTCCCCAGGCCATGACTCTCAGCCATGAGATACAGATATCACGGCAGGAGAGGCGGGAGCTCCAAGGAGGCCTGGTCAGGCTGTTGTTCTCCGGGGAATAAAAGCACTGGCATTGGACAAACTTCCTCTTACCTCCTCTGTCCAAAGGAAAGTTTGCTCCCTCCCTTCTACCTTCCTTCCTTCTTTCTTTCCTTACTTCCTCTACTCAGCAGTTCCACTGCTAAATTCTGTTCCAGGGTCAGGGAATACAGGAAAGACTGCTGTACATTCTGATAGGATAATTTTTTTTTTTTTTTTTTTGAGACAGAGCCTTGCTCTGTCGCCAGGCTGGAGTGCAGTGGTGTGATCTCGGCTCACTGCAACCTCCACCTCCCAGGTTCAAGCGATTCCCCTGCCTCAGCCTCCCAAGTAGCTGGGACTGCAGGCATGTGCCACCATACCTGGCTAATTTTTTGTATTTTAGTAGAGACAGGGTTTTGTCATGTTGGCCAGGACGGTCTCGATCTCCTGACCTTGTGATCCACCCGCCTCGGCCTCCCAAGTTGCTGGGATTACAGGTGTGAGCCACTGCACCCGGCCAGGAGAATGAATATTAACAACCAAATAGATACATAAGGTACTTGAGATAGCCACAGCTGCCATGAAGAACATAGAATCATATACAAGGACAGTGAGTGATAGGGTTGGTTACCTTGGGTTGGCTGGTCAGAGTGGGCTTTTGTGAGGAGGTGGGCATTTGACTGGGACCCAATGATAAGAAGGAAGCAGTCAGGAGAATATCTGAGAGCAGAGGAAACAGCAAACACGAAGGCCCTTGGAGGGCATGTGCTTGGCTTGTGGGGCTGCATCCTCATGACAAAGAGGGAGAGTGGTCAAAGAGGTGGAGGGGCCAGAGCATGCAGAACTTGGACTGCAGAATTTATACCAATGGTAAGGAGAAAGGCTGAAGGAGCCTCACCTGGATGAGGCTCAGGGTGCATTTGGTCAAGTGGAGGCTATGCAGTGTAGTGGAAAGAGCACTGGACAGGCCAGGAGATCCAGATTCCAATTCCGACTTTCCCCCTAACATACATTGTGACCTTGGGCAACTCAGTGCCCTTCTCTGGGCTTAATCACTGCTAATTGTGACCTGAGAGAATGACTCAGTGATCCCTAAGGTCCACTCAGTCCTGATATTCCATGGACATTTGAGCAGAGTCAATGAGCGCATCCTGTGGGCCCCAGTCTGAAAGCCTTCAAAGTCTTTCAAATGTGAATATAACTTGCTTTTCCAGGGCCTTCCATCATTCCCTCCTTCCCCCGTAGTTTTATCATGTAGAGCATCACCAAGTGCACAAGTTCAAATCTTGACTCCGCCACTACATTTGTATGTAACTTTGAGCAAGGGGCTTAACTTTCTTGAACTTCAGCTTTCTCATTCGCAAAATGCCAATAATAATCACACCTACCTCATGGGGCTGTCATCGGGGAGGAAATGAGATAATTATGTAAAGGATTAAATCCACTCCTGATGCACAGTAAATTATTATTACCGGTGCCAAGGACTCCCAAATCTTTACTTTGAGGTCAGGTGTGTCTCCCAAGCGTGGGCCAAAATGTTCACCTGTTGATGGATCATTTCTACTTGAAAACTGATGTTCCATTGGCACCTCCAGCTGAACATGACCAAAATCAGACTCATTATCTCCCTTGCTCCCCATTTTCTTCCCCTTCTGTTTCCTGCTCCTGGGTCTCTTATCTTGGATCATGGTACCATGATTCTCCCAGACACTCATGCTGAATCTCAGAGTTATCTAGGACTTGTTTTTCCACATCCAATCAATCACCAAACCCTATCACTTAACCCCCATCATGTCTCCTTCTCCTCCTCATTTTCATTCCTAATGCTTTGCTTACCCCTCGCCTAGACCGTAGGATAATCTCTGAACTGGCTTCCTGCTTTGTTTCTTGTTCTTTGTTCCTCATTTCTGCCATCCATCACCTACTTTTCAAAGACTGTTGTCAGAGTGACCTTAACACATATGTCTAAGAAGATCACTTTTCTGCTAAAAAGTCTTCTATATCTCCCCATCCACTCTAGGCCACAAGATAAAACCCTTCATCCCAGCCTGCCTTCGAAGTCTTTCACATGTGAATATAGCTTGCTTTTCCAGGGCCTTCCATCATCCACCTCTAACACATCTCAAACCTTCCTTGAGCGTGGCTCACTTCTGGAGAACCTCAGTTTAATTTCTCCCCTCTGCCTAGAATTTATCCACAGTCTAGGCTGTCTG
Organism: Macaca nemestrina; assembly: GCF_043159975.1. Lineage (NCBI taxonomy): Eukaryota > Metazoa > Chordata > Mammalia > Primates > Cercopithecidae > Macaca > Macaca nemestrina. The sequence goes on from NC_092136.1 coordinate 16,290,289, forward strand.
AATCCATTTGGGCTTATTGTCTTTTTGCTGGCCTAATCTATGAAATTGTGGTAAACTGCAGTAGTGATTCCTATATCCCTGTTAGCCACTATGCTGCTGCTTTGGGACTGTTTGACAGTATGTTGGGGTGCTTGATAATATCCCTTCTGGGTTAGTGTCCCTCAGAAGTTCATGTCTACCCAGAACCTCAGAATGTGAACTTATTTGGAAATAGGGTCTTCGCAAATGTAAGTCAAGTCAGGATGAGGTTATAATGGATTAGGTTGGGCCCTATTCCAAGGACTGCTCTCTTTATAAGAAGAAAGAAATTTGGACACAGAGACATGCACAGAGGGAAGATGATGTAAAGACACATAGGAAGAGGAACATGTGATTGGAGTGACGAGTCTACAAGCCAAGGAATGTCAAGATTGCCAGCAACCAACAGAAGCTAGAAGCAAGAAAGGATTCTCCCCTAGAGTCTTTAGAGAGTATAGGCCTACTGACACCTTGATTTTGGATTCTAGTCTCTAGAGCTGTGAGATAATAAATGTCTGTTATTTTAAGCCATCCAGTTTGTGGTACTTTGTTAGAGCAGCCCTAGGAAATGAGTACAATGTTACACATGAACATGAACATGTGTGACACATGAGACATGAACGGGTCTCTGAGGCTCTTTTCATCTTTATTCAATATTTGTTTCTTTCTGTCTATCATATTGGATCATTTCCATTAATCTGTCTTCAAGTTCACTGATTCTTTCTTCTTCTGTCATCTAAAGTCTGTTGGTTGTCCTATTGACTATAGGCACCCTATTGTGCTATCAAACAGTAGGTCTCGTTCATACTTTTTATTTTTTTTGTATCTCCTTCCTCTTCTCCTTCCACTTCCCCTTCCCCTTCCCCTTCCCCTTCTCCTTCCCCTTCTCCTTCCCCTTCTCCTTCCCCTTCTCCTTCTCCTTCTCCTCCTCCTCCTCCTCCTCCTCCTCCTCCTCCTCCTCCTTCCCCTTCTTCTTCTTTTCTTCTTCTTCTTCATAGAGTCTTGCTCCGTTACCCAAGCTGGAGTGCAGTGGCACAATCTTGGCTCACTGCAACCTCTGCCTCCCGGGTTCAAGTGATTCTCATGCCTCAGCCTCCAAGTAGCTAGGATTACAGGCACCCTCCACCATGCCTGGCTAATTTTTGTATTTTTAGTAAAGATGGGGTTTCACCATGTTGGCCGGGCTGGTCTCGAACGCCTGACCTCAAGTGATCCACCTGCCTCAGCCTCCCAAAGTGCTGGGATTACAAGTGTGTCACTGTGCCCAGCTAAGGCTGCATTCCATTCTGAAGGCTCTGGGGAAGAATCAGTTTCTTTGCCTTTTCCAATTTCTAGAGGGCATTAACCTTGCTTGTCTATGGCTTATGTTCTCCATCTTCAAAGCCTACTTTTAAAGGGTCCTGTGACTAGATTGGGCCCACCAGGATAATCCAAGATAAACTATCTCAGGGTCCGTAACCTTCATCCCATCTGCAAAGTCCTATATGCCCTTAACATAGTCACAGGTTATGGGATCAGACCTGAACATCTTTGTGGGGTGGGTGGGGAAGAGAGGACTTTATTCTGCCTACCACACACCTCAAGCTAGTGTGGCTTCCATACACTTCTATCAGATCTGTGTGGGTTATCAAAGTTCAGGAAATTTTCAGGTCTGCCCTGGTCAACTCTGCATCCTGGTGTGCCAGGGATCTATGGAGCCCCTTTAGGACTATCTGGTTTCTTGGATCTCCTTGTTAACTTTTTGGTTAGTCTTCCACCAGGACTGCAATCTCAGGTTAGCAGAACTGTTGGCTTTCCCAGTTTACTGGTCACCAAGATTGCTAGCTTGACTGACAGGGATGGTGGATGTGGATTTTTTTCCTTTCCATTCCAAACCAAGTGAGTCCTCTCTGCAGCAAAGTAGCTGGTTCTCACAGCCAGTCTCACTGGGCTAGAGCTACTCTGCTGACCAAGCTGGATAGGGGTGGGGAGGATGAAAGCAGCCTCAGTCTGAAGCTTGAATACTACCAACTCCTGCAGTTCTTACCCCAAATTTAGCCATTTTTCATGAATACAAACTTTATTTGCTGTATGACTGTTTGATTTTCAGAGCTCTGAATCATTGTTTTTGACAGTTTTGATTTTAGGGTATATAGTTGCTTTTTGAGGAGAAGATTTGCTGACCTCCTCATTTTGCCATACCTGAAGTCTCTCCTGCCTAACTGGAGGGTTTAGTCTCAATATTATTACATTTAGAATAATTAATAATATTGCTGGTTTCTCAATATACTGTATTGGTGTTTGACTGCTTTCTGTATCTGTTTATTTGTACCTCTTTCCCTCCTTTCCTGCCTTCTTTGGGATAATCAAATATTTTTTAACCATTTTAATTTCTCTATTGACTTTTTAATTATGATTTTTTGGGTATTTTTTTAGTGCTGCTCCAGGCAATATACATATCCTTAATTTATCAAGTCTACCTTTAAGTAATATTGCATCCCTTCCTGTGAAATGCAAGAACCTTGCAACAGCAAGACAGCACTTATCTAAACCCATCTTCTATACTATTACTGACATACAAGTATAACTTCTTTCATTGTGCTTCACTTTATTATGAAATACTCTCAGATACTGTGTTTCATTACAAATAGAAGGTTTGTGGCAACCCTGCGTCAAGTGAGTCTATTGGTGAGCCTTTTCTCAACAGCATGTGTTTACTTTGTGTCTCTGTCACATTTTGGTAATTCTCTCAATATTTCAAACTTTTTCATTATTGTTTATCTGTTATGGTGATCTGTGATCTGTGATCTTTGATGTTATTACTGTAATTGTTTTGGAGTACCACGAACCATGCCCGTATACAACACTAAACTTAATCCATAAAAGTTGTGAGTGTTTTGATTGCTCCATCGACTGGCCTTTCAACATCTCTCTTCCTCTCCTTGGACCTCCCTAGTCCCTGAGACACAACAAAATTGAGATGAGGCCAATTAGTAACCCTGCAAGGGCCTCTAAGTGTTCAAGTGAAAGGAAGAATTGTACATCTCTTACTCTATATCAAAGGTAGAAATGATAAAGCTTAGTGAGCAAGGCTCACTAATGTCTTTCGCGAATGTCAAAAGCTTTCACTAATGTCAAAAGCTGAGAAATGCTGAAAGCTAGGCCTCTCATACCAAATGGTTAGCCAAGTTGTGAATGCAAAAAAAAAAAAAAAAAAATCCTTGAAGGAAGTTAAAAGTGCTATTCCAGTGAACACACGAATCATAAGGAAGCAAAACAGCCTGATTACTGATACGGAGGAAGTTTTTGTGGTCTGGATAGAAGATCAAACTAGCCACGATATTACCGAAAGCCAAAGCCTATTCCAGAGCAAGTCTCTTCCGTTCTGTGAAGGCTGAGAGAGGTGAGGAAACTGCAGAAGAAAAATTTGAAGTTAGCAGAGATTGGTTCATAGGTTTGAGGAAAGAAGCTATCTCCATATCATAAAAATACACGGTGAAGCAGCAAATGCTGATATAGAAGCTGCAGCAAGTTATTAAAAAATCTAGATAAGATAATTGATGAAGGTGGCTACACTAAATGACAAATTTTCCATGTAGATCGAACAGCCTTTTAATGGAAGAGATGCTGTGTAGGACTTTTATAGTTAGTGAGGAGAAGTCAATGGCTGGCTACACAGCTTCAAAGAACAGGTGGACTCTGTTGTTATTGGCTACTGCAGCTGGTGATTTTAAGCTGAAGCCAGTGCTCATTTACCATTCTAAAAATCCTAAGGCCCTTAAGAAATATGCTAAACCTACTGTGCTTGTGCTCTATATAAATGAAACAGCAAAGCCTAGATGACAGCACATCTGTTTACAGCATGGTTTATTAGATGTCTTAGTCATACTGTTGAGACCTATTGCTCAGAATAAAGACTCCTTTCAAAATATTACTGCTCACTGACAATACGGCTAGACACTCAGGAGCTCTGATGGAAATGTACAAGGGAATTAATCTTGTTTTCAAGCCCAGTAACACAATATTCACTGTGCAGCGCATGAATCAAGGAGCAATTCTGACTTTCAAGGCTTATTATTTAAGACATACATTATGTATGGCTATAGCAGCCATTCATAGTGATTCCCCTGATGGGTCTGGGCAAAGTAAATTGAAAACCTTCTAAAAAGATTCATCCTTCCAGATGCCATTAAAATATTCATATTCATGAGAGGAGATCAAAATATCAACATTAACAGTAATTTGGAAGAAGCTGATTCCAACTGTCATAGTTTTCTTCGAGGGATTCAAGATGTTAGTGGAGGAAGCAACCACAGATTTGGTGGAAATAGTAAGAGAAGTAGAACTGAAAGCAGAGCCTGAAGATGTGACTGAATTTCTGCAATCTTATGATAATATTTGAATGGGCGAGGAGTTGCTTTTTTAGAAGAATAAAAAAGGGTTTTTTTTTTTTTTTTTTTTTTTTGAGACAGAGTCTTGCTCTGTCTCCCAGGCTGGAGTGTAGTGGTGTGATCTCAGCTCGTCGCAACCTCCCTGGGTTCAAGCAATTCTCCTGCCTTAGCCTCCTGAGTAGCTGAGACCACAGGCGTGCACCACCACGCCTGGCTAATTTTTGTATTTTCAGTAGAGATGGGGTTTCACTTGTTGGCCAGGCTGGTCTCAAACTCCTTACCTCAGGTGATCTGCCCACCTTGGCCTCCCAGAGTATTAGGATTACAAGCATGAGCCATCTCGCCTGGCCAAAAAGGTTTTTGAATTGGAATATACTCTTGGTGAAGATGCTGTGAACATTGTTGAAATGACTGCAAGGATTTAAATATTACATAAGCTTAGTTATTAAAGCTATGGCAGAGTTTTAGGGGATTGACTCCAATTTTGAAAGAAGTTCGACTGTGGGTAAAATGCTATCAAACAGCATCCCATCTACCAAGAAATCATTTGTGAAAAGAAAAGTCAATTGATATAATTGATACGGGAAACTTCATTGTTGTCTTTTTTTTTTTTTTTTTTTTGAGATGGAGTATTGCTCTGTTGCCTAGGCTGTAGTGCAGTGGTGCAATTTGGCTCACTGCAACCTCTGCCTCCCAGATTCAAGTGATTCTCCTGTGTCAGCCTCCTGAGTAGCTGGGATTACAGGCGTGTGCCACCACGCCAGGCTAATTTTTGTATTTTCAGTAAAGACAGGGTTTCACCATGTTGGTCAGGCTGGTCTCGAACTCCTGACCTTGTGATCCACCCGCCTCAGCCTCCCAAAGTGCTGGGATTACAGGCTTGAGCCACTGTGCCCGGCCATTGTTGTCTTATTTTAAGAAATTGCCACAGCCACCCCAGCCTTTAGCAACCACTATCCTGATCAGGAAGCAACTTTTAATTTCTTTCAAGAACTTTTTTTTTCCTTTTCTTTTTGAGACATGGGGTCTAATTCTGTTGCCCAGGCTGGAGTGCAGTGGTGTGGTTATAACTCATTGCAGCCTCAAACTCCTGGGCTCAAGAGATCCTCTTGCTTCAGCCTCCCAAGTTTCTAGGACTACAGAAATGGACCACCGTGTCCGGCTAAGAACTGTTCTTTTGCATTCACAACTTGACTAACTGTCACAAATCTTTAATTCTTAAAAATGTGATATCTATGAGGTGCAATAAAGCAAAGCAAAATAAAATCAGGTATGCCTGTATACTATGATTTAGTTAACCAGTACCAGTACTATTCCTTTTTCTTAAACTTCTCTAGATTGGAAAACTGAAGCTCCCCTGAGAGTCAGGGACATCCCTGGCCGGTCCTCAGATAGAATTTAACCTCTTATTTTGTACATGCATTGAGCAGTTATTGTGAGCAGGGCTCACATCCTGAATACCCTATGGCAACATTGAGGTAGAGTTTCTGCCCACGTATACAAATGACTGCCACATAAGGTAGATGGTAGCAAGTGGCAGAGAGAGACAGAGAGCAAGTGAGCTTAATTCTGTCTTTGTGGAAAGTACGTCAGGAAAGGCTTCATGGTGTTGGCAACATTTGAGTTAGATCAGAAATAGGGGAGAGGTCTTTTGGAAGAGGCTGTTCCAGGTGGAGGGAACAGTATGGACAGAGGCACAGACAAGAGCCTGGATGGGGAAGAGAGACTGGCATGAGTACCAGCATGTGGAGGAAAGCAGGCTGGGGCTAGGCCACAGTGCATATTAAGCACCAGTCCAAGGAAATGAGCAAGGACTGAGAACTTCTATGGAGTTTTGCTTGTCATGGCCCTGTTATAAGATTGAAGGGACTGGATTCATGGATTAAGGGTATGTCCTAGAGGGAGACCTCTTATATTAAAGCACGTTTTGATAAATTGATTGTAGAAAGTGTCCCTCCCTCCCTTTTCTCCCACTTGTGTTATCTGGGTCCATTCCCTCTTTTGTCTGCCCTCAATCCCCTGCTCCAAGGTGTCCAGGCTGAGGCTGACCATGAGCCCACACTGCCTCCCTGTGCCAGGTTCATGCATTGCACTTGGCATAACTGCTGCCCTAAGGCTGGAGGGGATGGGATCAGTCTTTATTCTGTGATGCTCACTGATGCTCACCATCCACATTCACTCATTGTTTTAGATGGGGAGACTGACTGCACTTGCAGTGATGTCTGGATGAGCACTCACATTCATTTCCATACAGAAAGTCACAGGGAGGGTAGCAGGGAGGGTCTCTCTTGAGGACCTGCCACTACCAGCCTCCTGGGCTCCAGGCAAGGGGTGGAGACCTCTGCCTACTCCTGGTGGCACCCTTCTCCATGGGATGATGCATCTGTTCCTTACTTTTTTGACCAAGGGAGGTGATACATTTTCTCTCTTCTTTTATCTTCACTTTCCTATTTAATTTCCATGAGAATTTCTGAATGAGTTTCTGAATCCTTGGGAGGACTTGATATGAGAGGATCAGGACAGCAAAGATGGGTTCAAAACCATCCCCAGGACAGAGCGGGAGCTGCCTTTAGCATTCAGAGTTCCCTCACTGCCTGAGAGAGAAAGTCCAATGGCTTCAGCTAGGCTTCAAGGCCCATCAGGATCTGGCTGTTACTTGCTTTCTAGCTTCAGCTCTTGACCCTTCCCCTCTGTGCATCCTGTGCTTCAATCAAAAATATTACAAATCCCTGCCCATGTAATTCCCTCTGCCTGGAACACTCTTTTTTCACACCTTAATTCTGGCCCAAATCACTTTATAGTACCAAAGAGGTACAACTTCCTAAATAACTAGTCCTAAGCCTGGGCACAGGGGGCAAGCAAAGGGAAATACATGTCACATTCAAAACAGCCTCTACCCTTACCTATAGTTCCAAGACCAGACTGGCGTCAACTGCCAGTCTTTAATTTTGAGCTGAGACCTCCTGCATACCAGTCCAGACTCAGATCAAATATACCACCTCTGCAGGTCTTTCCTGAGCCTGACTCCATCACATCTTCCCTGGATTCAACGATTTGTGTATATTTCATCTCAGTGTCTGTTGTGCCTGATTCGGTGGCCTGGCACCATTGTAGGCAGTCAGTGAATGCATAAACCGTTCCAGGTCCATGATTTATGAGGTGGCTAAGATGGTGGATTGATAAGTGACTTAAAGAGGCAGAGGCTTAGCGAGAAGGAAGCAACAAAACAGCAGGTGCAAGTAAAGCACCTTAACCCCCTAATGCATCCTCCCACTTCCTCACCCCTCTTGCTGTGGTTGTCAAGCTAGGTTTCTCTTCCTGGCTCCAGGTTCTCCATTTCCCCCTGAGTTTACCCCTATATCTTCACAAACTCTGCCACTCCCTACCCCCAACCTGGGACCAACTTTGAGAGCCAAATGCCCTGGATCAGGTTGCACCCTTGAGTATTTTCTAGCTGAGATCCAAAGACAAGGTTCAAATACAAGATCCACAATTTATTTATTGGTGTGGAGTCTTAGGCAAACTTCTTCACTTTTTAGAGCTTGTTTCCTTGATTGTAAAATTGACATGGTAATTTTTTTCTCTGTGCTCCTCATGTAGCTTGGGTGAAAATCATGTCCAATGATAGATGAGAAAGAACTTCCTAGAAATGCTGTAGATGACTATTGTTATGATGATAATTGATAAAAATAAATGCAAGGAATGCTGCTATTTCCTGCATTCTTTCATGAAAGCTGAGGGTAAAAGAAAGGTGCAATTGAGAAATATCACATTGGCCAACATATTAAACCAACTTGAAGAAATTAACTAAATTTTTAGGGCTTCTTATTATCTCTTAGCAATAAAACAGAGTGGACTAGACTGAATTCACAGGGTTCCTGTACTTCATGTGTAAAGGCAGTGTAGCCTAATGGTTTGGAGTCAAATTACCTGGATTCAAATCCCTTCTCTGGCAACTAGGTAGAGCTACTTAAGCAATAACTTTGTGTCTCTGTGCCTCAATGTCTTAGTAAAATGGAAACGATTTTAATAATGATACTTATCCAATGGTCTTGTTTCAACTAGGTACAGCAATCCCTATTAAGCACTCAGAAGTGTGGCTGGCACACAGTAAATGTCATCTTTGATCATTTCCTCTATTAGCTTCCTGCTCATTGGGGGTTGACAGTTTTGCCTTCGCTCCCATCTTGAATAAAATAATGAAGTTCAATAATAACTAGGCAGAGGGCAAGGAAAAAAAAACCACATAATGAAAGATTGGCTGGTAACTGAGGATAGAAATGGTCTTAGCAACTCTCTAGTCCAATTCTCTCATTATAGAAATGGGAAAACTGAAGCCTATGGAGGAAATATTTTTCCTGAGGTTATATAACAAATTCAGTTCAATTTATTGACTCTTTTCTCATGCCTGTTACACACCAAGCATTATCCACATTTCTGTGGATAAGTGGATGAATAAGAAACTGTTCTTTGCCTTTGCAGAATATTTCCCAAAATGTATTACTTGCAAAATGAAGTTATCAGGGTTGAAATTTAACTCAGAAAATGCTGGATTAAAGAAAACAAACAGGGTTTTTGCCTTGTGCACTGCTCATCTCGGAGGCAGTCTGCCATGCACAGCGTAGGACATGAGTCTTCTGTTCCCTTAGGGTGCATCTGGTGGGATTTGTGCTTTGTGGCTCATGCAGTGGAAATGTGACTCTGGCTAGAAGTTCATGGAGTAGTTCGGGGTGGGGGATATATGGAAAGAGATTTAGCAATTCCTTTACGGGGTGTATACCCAGAGGAATATAAATCATTCTACCATAAAGACACATGCATGCAAATGTTCATAGCAGCACTATTCACAACAGCAAAGACATGGACTGAACCTAAATGCCCATTGACAGATTGAATAAAGAAGTTGTGGTACATATACACCATGGAATACCATGCAGCCATAAAAAAGAATGAGATCATGTCTTTTATGGGAACATAGATGGAACTGGAGGCTATTATCCTTAGCAAACTAATGCAGGAACAGAAAACCAAATACCAGGTGTTCTCACTTAGAAATGGAAGCTAAATGTTGAGAACCTGTGGGCACAAAGAGGGACACAACAGACACTGGGGTCTACTTGAGGGTGGAGAGTAAGAGGAGGGAGAGGAGCAGAAAAGATAATCATTAGGTAATGGGCTTAATTCCTGGTTGATGAAATAATGTGTAAAACAAACCCATGAGTTTACCTGTGTACATACCTTCATGCGTACCTCCGAACCTAAAAGTTAAAAAGAGACATTTATTAGAAATTTATTGGTGATGAGGAAGAGATGGGGTACACATTAGTGTTCAGGTAGACCACCCCTTAGGGCACAAAGCCCTCCTCCCTCTGCCTAGTGTTTTTTGAGGATGAAATCTCCTTCCATGGACCACTTAAGAACAGTCTTAGTCAATGCCAAGCACACACACTTTAGGAATTGTAGTAAGCAACTGAGATGTTGAAGGAAGAAGAAACAAGACGACAACCATATCAAGACAATAATGAGGGCAGGATGAGGGTGCTAGCCACCAGTTACATGATGTCTACTGTGTGCCCAGCCTGTCTGTACTTGTCACATTACCTGTATTAACCCATTCAATTCTCACATCAACCCTTTGAGGTAGGCACCATTTTATTACCCCCATTTTGCATATGAGGAAACAGGCACAGGTAGTTCAAGGACTTGTCCAAGGTCATCTACCAAGTAAGTGGAGGAACTGAAGTTTGAATCGAAGCAATGAGCTTTAGTCTGGTCTTGGACCCATAGGTAGGGGTGGGGACTGCTTTAGATGTGATGTATATTTCTCTTTGCTTGCATCACATGCCCAGGCTTAGGACTATTTATTCAGTAAGTTGTACCTGTTTGGTACTTTGATCACAAATATTTGGGTGGAGGGATTTAGCTTGGGATGGGCAGTGCGGCTACCTGTGTGTGGGAGGGGAGAGGAGAGGTCCTTCCTGCTCATGTCTACCTGTCTCCTGTTCTAAGGATTTGCCCAGATGCCAAAGTCTCCATGTTTACTGCCTTTTCTATGCTCAGTACTTCATTTACATTTGCCTGAGGCACCTCCTGTGTACCTTGTTTACAAATTATTGGCACAGATCTGTGGATGCTCCCTAGATAAGTCATAGCTGCTTGAAGGTAGAGGCCAGTTCCTATTCCTGTCCCTAGATTTCTCACCTCAGGGCTTTGCTCAGTCATTACTGTTAAATGAATACATGAATGACTTCGGAACCAATGGGTAGGACTAACTAAGAAACCTCCCCCTAAAGTGGAAATACCATACGTGATTATCAATTAGTGCTACCAAGTACTTCCATCCTCCAGCCTTCCAGGCACCTGATAAAATGACATTTCTTCATCTCCTTTGAAATTGGATATGGCTGTGTGACCTGCTCTTGGAATGAAATGTGAGTGGAAGAGATATGAGTGTTGCTTCTGGGAAAAAGGTTTGAGAGCCAGTGTGTGATTTGTCATACTCTGACATGATGGTGGCAACACTTCAGATGGTGGCTGCCTCACCAACCTGAGTCCGAGTGGCTTGGAGCAAAGCCCCTCAGTGGACTTGTAGCATGGGTAAGCAGTGAATTTTTGTGATTTAAACCTCTGGGATTTTTATGCTATTTGTTTCCAGAGTATAACCTAGCTCATCCTGACTGATGTATCATAGAAGATCTTTTGGGAGACCATTCTGAAAATGAACGACACTCTTGCCAAGCATAAAGATAAAACAGAAAGTCCCCAGAGAGCTTGAGTTAGAGGCAAAGTCCTGCTGTTATTAGTTTAGAATCCAGTTTTAATAATTAATTAATTTATTTTTTGTTTTATTTATTTATTTTTTTTGAGATGGAGTCTCGCTCTGTTGCCCAGGCTGGAGTGCGGTGGCATGATCTCGGCTCACTACAAAGGCCCCTCCTGGGTTCAAGCGATTCTCCTACCTCAGCCTCCTGAGTAGCTGGGACTACAGGTGCATGCCACCACACCCGGCTAATTTTTGTATTTTTATTAAAGACGGGGTTTCAGCATGTTGGCCAGGCTGGTCTCAATCTCCTGACCTCAGGTTGTCCACCCGCCTTGGCCTCCCAAAGTGTTGGGATTACAGACATGAGCCACCGCTCCTGGCCCGGAATCCAGTTTTAAGAATAGCAGGGGAGTGGAAATGAAGCGGTAAGATTGAGTGCAATAGAAATGCTAAATGAACCTGGAAGGGCCACGTGGTCTATAAGCCATGGCTAGGGAGGTGGCGGGGAGCAAGGATGACTGCCATCTAAAGAGGAGGATGGATGAGAGTGTGCAGGGGTCACAACTTGTGGTCTGTGTTCTGTTCTGATCATATAATCTTTTTGAAAATTTTACATTAATTACCATTATTTAAAAGTCCACATTTCTGATGTGTCTGGAACAAATCAGAAGGTCTGAATGACGAGGTATGCTACTGCATTTACTGTGTACGTGCTGCAGATGCCTAATATCTGTGGTCAGGCCTGCATCATTTATTTATTTACCTGCCTAAGCCTGAGCCATTAGGATCAGAGACCCCTGTATGATTTGGAGGTAGGCCATCTCATCTCGATCTACTTTATAGCTATTAAATGTTATTACAGGCAAAACAGTGCAGTTCCCTCCTCTGGATTTTGATAGCAATTGCTCCTTCTAGGGCTAAGATGAGAACGGTCTTATGGTCAGTTTTAAAAGAACAAAGATGCCCAAGACTTTGACATGTCTTGGCACACATAAGACAAAATGATTCTGAGATGTGCGACTCAAGATAGACATATCAAAACCAGGAGCCTTTAAAAGTAAAAATGGCTTTGGTCAGATGAGATTGAAAAGTCTTTTGTTCTGGCTGTTTGCAAATTGGCCATGCCAGTTTTCCCTTTTTGCAAATGGGCTGGATTGAGAGAAGATAAAGGTGAAACTTGCTGCAAGAGAAAGTGAAGAGTGGGCAGAGAGAGGATTGTTGGAGAGGTCTGAGCGTGGAGGAGAAAGTTATATAAGGCTTCAGAGAAACTCTTTGGTGAGATCGTTCGGCTCAGCAGATAAGATGTGGAACAAACACAGGGAGAACAAAGGCGGTAGAGGAAATCCAGGCGGGATCAGCAGATAAGTCAGGGGAAGAAGACAAAGGCAGCTAAATTTAAACAGGAGAGAAAAGATGCCTCAGCGGGGCCAGGAGCAGTCTATAAATACCTTGAAGGCAACAAGCTCCAGAAAGAAAGGAAGGATTATTCACTATTGCCCCAGATGTAGGACAGAGACAGGGGCCAGAAGGAAGCTGAGCTGGCGTCAGGCTGTTGGACCCAGGGAAATAATATAATGTTTGTACTGTGGTAGGAACTGGGCAGTGAGTGGGGACCTCAGCTCCTGGGTGGCTGTTCAAAGTGGGATTGCCTGCAGGCTGAGCCAGCCTGGGACACTTCAGAGACCACCAGCCCCTTGCACAGTTGATCTGTGCTGACCAGGAAGGCGTCCTCTTGTCGGGAAGGAATCCCCTCGGCTCTGGATGCTGAGACCCGCTGGTGCTCTTTCAAGTCACTTCACTTCTCTAGCTTTTGTCTTTCCTCTTTGTAAAATGGGGGCAATTGCTCTTCGCCTAACGGGGATGTATGAGGATCAAATGAGCTTTTGTGTATGAACGGGATCTGGAAGTTGTAAAGCCTAGGACAGATGGAAGAGGTATGCTCTGTCCGAGAACCACCTGCTTTTGTTTTCACAGCTGGTTGGGGACATTGTTAAGGGGAAGGAAGATTTCTTCCTTCCCTGTTTCTTTCCTGTACTTGTCATTTGCATTCTCTCTTATGTTCTTCCTTCAAGCATTTTGTGATGCACCGACACTCCCCTCAACCCTGGATATATGGCCCTGAGCAGAGCAGAGTCCTCGCTTTTAAGGAGTTAAAAGCTCAATACAGAGAGCAGACATGAACCCAGATAACTTCCTCCCGGTGCTATAGTGCCACCGCAGAGGCAGGGGCACAGCCACGAGTGGCTGAGGAGGAGAGGTGCAGTTCTAGTGGAAGGAGGAACATGTAGCAATGTGCAGAGACGGGAACATCATACTGCGTGTCAAGGAACTGCATACGATTCGGTGAAGGCTGAAACATGGGCTATGTCTACTGTAGAGGAGCCTGAGACAAGTCTAGCCGGGTACACAGGGCTGTGTCTGCAGGACCTTGTAGCCCAGGTCAAGGACCCATGTCCTGTTGATAGAGGGGATGCAGAGAAGTGTTTGGAGCAGGGGAGTACCACAGTAACCTTTTTTTCCATTTTATTTAATAGAAAGTTCTCTCTGTAGGCAATGTGGATGATGGACCATCCGCTTAAGCCAATGGCCTAAACAGAGCTCTGCTCTGTTCCCGCTACACATTTGTGTGTGTGTGTTTGAGGTGGGCAGGGGATTTGAGAAATCTGAGGCACGAGGATTGATGGAGGCGGGTAAAGGGTTAACTCTGGGGCTGAGCTGAGGCTGATGGGTGAAAGTGCTAATTAGCTGAGGGCAAGCGTCCAGGAAACTGCCAAGGTTGTGCTTTGTCCTTAGGCTGAAGATAATACCACTTCCGTCCCATACCTCTTCTGGGAGGAAGCACCACCCTAAGGCCCAGCTTCCGTAACTGAGGAGCATAGCCAGGCGCTGCCTCGAGTTCCTTTCTCCTGCCTGTTTGCATTTGTGTTTGAGAAATGGAGGGGCTGGGCAGGGTGAAGCCAAGTCATCGTTAAAACTTCTTGAATAGAGAATTTCACGGTGGAAGAAAGCCCTAAAGATCACGTGCAGCAGATAGCCTTTGGGGAGCTCACCCAGCTCCCTCCGTCTAATCTGAGAACAGTTGTTCGGCCTTGCTCTCCCCATTGCACGTATGCAGAAATGGACTCTAGTATCCATGTTCTTAGGACATATTTTTTAATCTCGAGTCATAGCTGATTGGGCAAGCAGTGGATACCTGGCTCAGGAAAACCAACCCAGAACCTGGTCTGGCCCAATCATACACTCCCCAGAAAATTTGGAATTGGGTTGCAGAGATCATTGTTTAGCTTGCTGTGTGTCTTGACCTTCTCGAATGATCTAGAATTGAGGTCTGAAGGGGCCGCCTTCGGTAATGGGATGTATGTAGTACAACAGAAAGAGCTCATTTGCAGAGAGAATGACTTGAAAACAAATTGAATGACAATGTCATGAAAGAGAGTGAAAAGGAGAGAGAGAAAGAGAAGCAAATAAAGAAAAAAGGAAGCAAGAGGAAGACAGGGAGGGATGGCCTTGTCTCCTGAATGACTTTTGTTTCTGGTGTTCCTGCATTTGGCTTCTATAAGATAATCCTATATCATTCCAGTAAACTCTTTTTAAGTTAGTTTGAATTTTTTTTTTTTTTTGGTAACCAAATGGTTACAAAGCGACTAGTCTTGCTCCTTCACAATCAAGACAGTTTCCACCTAGAATTTCCACACCCATTTTTTTGGGTGAAACCCTATGAGGTATTTCATCGTGTGCTTTCTGGTTAACACTTTCAATATCCTTTTTTTTTTTTTTTTTTTTTTGAGATGGGGTCTTGCTCTGTCACCCAGGCTGGAGTGCAGTGGCCCAATCTCGGCTCACTGCAAGCTCTGTCTCCCGGGTTTGCGCCATTCTCCTGCCTCAGCCTCCCGGGTAGCTGGGACTACAGGCAGCCACCACCACGCCCGGCTAATTTTTTGTATTTTGTTTAGTGGAGATGGGGTTTCACTGTGTTAGCCAGGATGGTCTCGATCTCCCAACCTCGTGATCTGCCCATCTCAGCCTTCCATAGGGCTGGGATTACAGGCGTGAGCCACCGCACCCGGCTGACACTTTCAATATCTTTTACTCTTCTAGTTAGAAAGTCCTACTTGAGAACCTGTGTAAACGTCTTTTGTTACATTTCAAGATCAATAACTTTTGTTCTGTGATAAATCATTTCTTTTTTATATTCTGTCCTCTTTTCTTTACAGTAATTTTTCACATAATAAGTATTTATGTATTTTTTCTATTGACTAGATAAAAAAACCTTTAGCAATCTCCAGCAGTTAGCTGAAAAAAGAGAGAGGGAGAACAATGTGACTTTGGGCTAATAATAAAAATCAATGCATAATTGCCCATTGTTTGGAAAATAGTGCAATCTCTTAAAGAAAGACGGTAGAAATTAGCTGGGGATTCATCATCATGATTGAAGAATACAAAGTTTAGCACAAGAATTCAAAGGGCTTATCAGCCCTTCCTAACATTCTGGCAGCAATTTAGAGTTTCAAGGAGTTTAAGAGATTCTGAAAAGATAGATTTCTCAAATCGAGGCTTTCTGAATGATTAAGGATTTCTATCCCTGACCCTCAGCAACTTTCTGGCTGATTGGAAACATTTCTGGTTTTTTTTTTTTCCTCAGAGTTTCTGGTAGAGAGTGGATAAGAGCAAGGATCTCAGGTCAGACAGGTTTCACATTCTGGGCTAAGCCACTCTGTTGTCTCAGATTACTTAATCTTTTAACCCCTGTTCTTTCCTTAAATGGGCCTAAAGATAGTCCCTACTCATATAGGAAAAACAAATGGTTTTTCCTTCTGTACTCACAAAACTCAATACTTCTAGAACACTTCACTTTCCACACTAGATGTGTGGTTTTCTTTTTATCCCAGCACCAACCAGCTCTCTTATTCTCCCAACACCAACTGGATGTCCTAGAACTCAATAATGACACAACGTACCCGGAGTTGGAACCAGATCCCACAAGTTAAGGGCTCAGTCCCACAAGACTGCCCCCACCTCAGATGCCAGTCTCACCTCCAGGCCTCTTTTATTCCCAGCTGCCCATTATAAATGGAGGATTCCCATAACCTTCTCCTCAGGGTGGATAACTTGCTATGGCAGTGCCACAGAACTCAGAGAAACACTTGCTTATAAAAAGGATATAGGATGAAAAGGCCCATGGGGGTTGGAAAAGCCCCAAGGGCAGGAGCTTCTGTTCTCATGGAGTTGGGGTACACCACCCTCCTGGTGTGCGATGTGTTCTTGTTTGTTGACCCTTCTGCTCTCTGAACCTCATATTTTAGGAGAGTTTCATCACACAGGCATAATGTGGCTTTATTATACAAGGTAATTTATGGAAACTTCACCATGTAGAAATGATCAATTGTTAACTCAATCTCTAGCTCCTCTCTCTTCACCCAAGGATAGGAGCAGGGGGTTGGCTAAAAGTTCTGAGCTTCTAATCATGGCTTGCTTGGTTTTTCTGGTGACCAGCCCCCATTCAGGAGATACCAAGAATCATCTCACTGACTGGCTGTGGTGGCTCATGCCTATAATCCCAGCACTTTGGGAGGCCGAGGTGGGCAGATCATGAGGTCAGGAGATCAAGACCATCCTGGCTAACATGGTGAAACCCTGTCTCTACTAAAAATACAAAAAATTAGCTGGGCGTGGTGGCCCATGCCTGTAGTCCTAGTTACTCAGGAGGCTGAGGCAGGAGAATCGCTTGAACCAGGGAGGCGGAGGTTATAGTGAGCTGAGACTGCGCCACTGCACTCCAGCCTGGGCGACAGAGTGAGACTCCATGTCAAAAAAAAAAAAAAAAAATTTATCTCATTAGAACAAAAGATATTCCCATTACCTAGGTAATTCCAAGGGATTGAGGAGCTCTGTGTCAGGAACAAGAAATGATGACCAAATATATATTTCTTAATATATCACAATATCATACTACCTCTTAGAATTGTGGGGAGCTCATGTTTGTAAAGTTCTCCTTAACATGTTTACTGTTGTGAGTAGCCTTAGAAATATAGCTTCTAGGAGGTAACGGGGCTGGAAAGGATGATGGAATGCCTCTGATTGGATGCTTTTAGCTGTGATCACAGAAAACTCTGGTTTAAATAAAAAGGAATTTTTAAAATCAGCCATCCCTGGAAGTCCTGAGGTGGGAGGTGCTGTAGGTTAGCTTAAGATAGTAATCAGAGATGTCATTGCTCATCTGTCCCCTTTGCCATCGTTAGGAAATTGTCTTTGCCTTCAGCCAGGCTCCTTGCTAGGTTACAAATTAGCTGCAGCAGTTTCAGGTGTCTCACTGAGACACAAACATTTTTAGAGTAACAAGAGGCCATACCTACTTTGCCTTTCCGAAAGGGGTGATAAACTTCTTCCTAGAAGAACCCAAGAGTTTTCTTTTCATGCCTTCTGGTTTGATTTTGGTCACATGCCTGTTTCTCAGCCAATCACTGGCAACAGGGATAAACTGAAACACAGTTGCTTAGATTATTCATGCTGTGAATTTTGAATAAAGGTGGGTTACATTAGTAAGGAGGCAGGAGGGAAGGGGCATTTGATAGGCAACTAAGTGCTCACTCTGGAGACTTCGTTCATCTTTATTTGTTTACCAGGCTGCCATAATAAAATGCAGTAGGCCGGGTGACTTAAACAACAGAAACTTATTTCTCACAATTACGGAGGCTGGAAGTCCAGGATGAAGGTGTCAGCAAGTTTGATTTCTTCTGAAGCCTCTCTCCTTTCAAACGACTGCCTTCTAGCTGCTTCCTCACATGGTCGTCCCTTTGTGTTGTGTCTGTGTTCTAATCTTGTCTTCTTACAAGGATACCAGTCATATTGAATAAGGGCTCACCCTAGTGACCTCGTTTAATTTTAATTACCCCTTTAAAAGTCCTAGCTCCAAGTATACTCACATTCTCAGGTACTGAAGGTTAGGACTTTACAGTATACATTTTGGGAGACACAATTCATCCTATAACATAACCCAATCCACTCCTTTTATACATTGGAAAAATTGAGGTCTGTTGAAGGAGCTGCGATCTGTCTCAAATCATGCATACTCTTTGGACTCACACAACTTTTTCCCAATTTTAATAGTGAATTTTTAGCCCCTTGAGCTATGGCTCTAAACCTTAAGAATTAAATCCGTGTTTGGCCAACCCCTAGCATGCAACTTGCAACAAGCTCGTTTTTGGCTGCTGAACTATTGGTTGGAGGCATGTGCTGGTTTGTGAAGCAGGAGACTAGGCCAGTAAGGACACATCGGTTGACTTCTTTAGAACCTATCGCTTGGCCTGGAAGATGGCCATCTAATCCTAGAGACTGCCTGTGCTTCAGCAAGCATCACCTGGTAGGAGAATTAGCACTTCCTGAAAAGAAAGAACATGCATTTGGGCTGGGAGCTATGGTGTTTTCCACCCTTGGCTTTATTGGATTTAACGATGTAAGTTTAGGCTTTAAGTTTAAGGATTTAAGTGTAGGCTTCTCAGAGCCTTCATTCTCAGAGCCTGTTGCATTTTGTGAGTATATTCACAAAGGGGTATACAATACATAGCATTTCCTAAAGTGACTGTGGAGCCCTCTTTTCACCCATTTGGGACGTCATGGTCTGGAGCAGTGCTCCAGTGCTTTTGCATGACCTCTCTATTCCATGAATAGAATTAACATTTGTTTGGCATCCTGGGTAGATGCTTCAGGACTTTGGCTGTTCAGGTCCAACCTGGCTACTTTAAGGTAGGCAGAGTGGTTGGGAAACTCTGGTCTAGACTCTTTATAAGTTAGATATCCTCAGGCCCACAGACAAGAAAATCAGCCTTGCTATAGAGCCTCTTGGATTCCTCAGTTGCCAGGCACCTGATGACAATACAGGGATAAGGGTCTCTGCATGGGGTCCAACCCCACAGAACTTCATTACCTGGATGCCCTCTGCTCTCCCTCCTTCCCCTTGCAATTCTCATTTCGTTCTCTTTCCCCTTCTTTTTCTTTAGCATCATTTACCTCTCTCTCTCTCGTTCTTTCTGGTTATGTCTCCCAGATGGATAGACACATATACACACATGCACACAAGTTATAGAGGACGATGCTGATGTATGTATAGAGAATAAGTAGAGCTCATTGATGATGGGAATAGGCACACCAGTTTATTTATTATTTATTTATTAACTTTTAAGTTCAGGGGTAACAAGTGCAGGTTTGTTACATAGGTAAACTTGTGTCATGGGGCTTTGTTGTACAGATTATTTCATCACCTAGGTATTAAGCCTAGTAACCATTAGTTGATTGTCTTGATCCTCTTTCTTCTTCCACCCTCTACCCTCCAAAAGGCCCCAGTGTTTGTTGTTCCCTTCTATGTGTTCATGTGTTCTCACCATTTAGCTTCCATTTGTAAGTGAGAACATGTGGTGTTTGGTTTTCTGTTCCTGTGTTAGTTTGCTAAGGATAATGGTCCCCAGCTCCATCCATGTCTCTGGAAAGGACATGACCTCATTCTTTTTTATGGCTTCATAGTATTCCATGGTGTATATGTACCACATTTTCTGTATCCAGTCTATTATTGATGGGCATTTAGGTTGAGAGTATGTTTGCTATTGTGAATAGTGCTACAGTGGACATATGTGTGCATTCATCTTTATAATAGAATGATTTATATTCCTTTGTGTATAAATCCAGTAATGGGATTGCTGAGTTGAATGGGATTTCTGACTTTAGGTCTTTGAGGAGTTGCCACACTGTCTACCGCAACGGTTGAACTAATTTGCATTCCTACCAACATTGTATAAGCATTCCTTTTTCTCCACAATCTCACCAGCATCTGTTATTTTTTGACTTTTTAAATAATTGCCATTCTGACTGGTGTGAGGTGGTATCTCATGGTGGTTTCATTTGCATTTCTCTAGTGATCAGTGATGTCGAGCTGTTTTTTCATATGATTGTTGGCCATATGTATGTCTGTATGTCTTCTTTTGAAAACTGTCCGTGTCCTTGCTCACTTTTTTATGGGGTTGATTTTTTCTTTTTCGTAAGTTGTAAACCAGTTTTAGAGAGAAGTCATGGCCTGGCTGCTCCTACAGCAGTGAAATGACTTTCCTCGTTCCCTGCCCAGTAGCTGTGGTGCCCACACCCCTGCCTTTTACTGCAGGACTGCAGGGTAAGGTACTGAGGGCATAACCCCCAGCCTCAGCACACTGAAGGGACTCTTGATCATACAGTAGGTGACTCAGGGCAAGCCTGACATTCACTCTCATCTCACACCTCTACTCCACCATCTCCACTTTCCCACTGGCCAGAACTGTTACTCTAGTTATAATAAGGCTGTAGCTTAGCTTTCATTTTCTCAATCATTTCATTCCTCTTCCCAAAAGAACTGGAGTTCTGTCACCTGGTGTTATGGACTGAATTGTGTCCCCCTAAAATTCATATGATGAAGCCTTAACCTCCAAGGTGACTTTATTTGGAGACAATGCCTTAAAAGGATAATTAAAGTTAAAGGAGGTCATAAGTATGGAGCCCTACTCCATTATGACTGGTGCTGGCCAGGTGCAGTGGCTCATGCACTTTGGGAGGCAGAGGTGGGCAGATCACTTGAGGTCAAGAGATCAAGACCAGCCTGGCCAACATGGTGAAACCTGTCTCTACTGAAAATACAAAAAATAGCGAAGTATGGTGGTGCGTGATTGTCATCCCAGTTACTTGGGAGGGTGAGGCAGGATAATTGCTTGAACCCGGGAGGAGGTAGAGGTTACAGTGAGCAGAAACTGCGCCACTGCACTCCAGGCTGGGCAGCAGAGCAAGACTCAGTCTGAAAAAAAAGAACAACAACAACAAAAAAGAACAATATGACTAGTGCTGTTATGCTGTTATAAGAGGAGAGAATGACAGCAGGGGGGCACATGTGCTGAGAAAAGGCGGTGTGATGACCCTGTGAGAAGGCAGCTGTCTACAAGCCAAGGGGAGAGGCCTCGAAGAAACCAAACCCGCAGACACCTTCATTTTGGACATCCAAAACAGTGAGAAATACATTTCTGTGGTTTAAGTCATCCATTCTGTGGTTTGTTATGGCAGCCCCGGCTGACTAATACATCTGCTGCCACCTGCTGCCATGTTCTTGACACTGCTTTCCAGCTGGGATCCTTGTTTGCTGACCTCTGTACAGCAGGTTATTTAGTTTAGAAGCAAGACGTTTGGGTTTGAAATCCTGTTGCGTTTGAATCCTGTTCCTGCCATTTGCTGGCTGGGTAACCTTGAGCAAATTCAGTAAAATCCCTTATTTTCATTTCATTATTGGTGAGAAAGGATAACAATACCTTCCTCAGAGGCTCAAATAAGATACATGCAAAGTGCTAAGAACTTGGCCTGGTACGTGTTAGTATTAGTAACAAAGTTATTAAAAATTCTAGTTTGTTAAATTGATATAATGATACCATAGGTGAATAAGATAGAAGGCAAATGAGACAACTTATGTTGTACATGTTGTGTTTGGCACAAAGTCAGGGCTTAATATTGGTTGGGTCTCTTTCCTACAAGTCTGCCATGTTCCCTTGGTCTGCATGCACACTGTGCCTGGTGCTGAGCCCCTTACTGTTATAACTGCCTGTAGATCCCACATTCCAACTGTTGGACTAGTCTCCTGCCCATGCTGTTATATCTCTCTTACCTGTTTAATTTTTTTATTGTTAGCATTGATTACTAGTTTGCCTACTATATATATATGTGTGTGTGTGTATATATATGTGTGTGTGTATATATATATGTGTGTGTGTATATATATATTTAAACTTATTTAATTTATTCTTTTTTTCTTTTCCTTGGAATATAAGCTTCATGAGGGTCTGGCACATTGTAGACACAGTCTAGAATTGTCTAATGAGTGAATGAATGAATGAATGGTAGATGCAAAAGCAGATTCCAGTGCATGGAGGGGGAAATAATGTATTATTGTGGCTAAACGCTCAGGATGTGAAGCCAGAGGAACATAATTCAAATCCCGACTTTATCACTCTCCAGCAGTGGGATTTTGATCAGTTGTTTAGAAGTAAGAATCAAATGAAAAAATACAAGTGAGTGCAGAGAATTGTACCTATAAGAGCCTAGTAGACATCAGGTGGTGCTCTCGAGAAGTTACAGAGAAATTGATGGGAAGCAGTAATGGGGAAAACCTATGGCTCTTTCTTGATATTTGAATAAGAAAGTGTATTAGTCTGTTCTCATGCTGCTATAAAGAACTTCCCAAGACTGAGTAATTTATAAAGAAAAGAGATTTAATTGACTTACAGTTCTGCAGGGTTGGGGAGGCCTCAGGAAACTTACAATCATGGTGGAAGAGGAAGCAAACGCGTCTTTCTTCATGTGGCAGCAGGAAGGAGAAGAATGAGCAAAAGGGGGAAAAGACCCTTATAAAACCATCAGATCTCATGAAAACTCACTCAATATCATGAGAACAGCAACATGGGGGTAATGGCCTCCATGATTCAATTACCTGCCATCAAGTTCCTCCCATGACACATGGGGATTATGTGAACTACGATTCAAGCTGAGATTTGAGTGGGGACACAGCCAAACCATATCAGAAGAGAGTGATGGGATAAAAATTAGATAAATGGGCTCAAGAGTACAAAAATAGGATTTCTCTTCTCTATGATGATAAATTGATTCTCATCCTGATTTTGCAATTCCACTGGACCACATTCAGGTCCAGAGGAGGAATTTTGGGACCAGGCATTCCTACCTAGAATAGGTTCACAGGAATAACGAAGTTCAGTTAGCCCCACTTATTGTCAACTCTTAACATTGGTGTGGTATATGACAGGTGGCAAAACCCTTCTACTGTCCTCTTTCCTGGTTCCTTCCTCACTGCATCCTTGGGAGGAGGTAGACTTCCTTCTCATTTATCCATGAGGACACTGAGGCTCTCAACAGGTTCTATTTACTTGATATCATGGAGCTTCAAGAGCAAGGGCCAGGCTGCAAACCAAACTCTCCTGAGTCTAATGCTAGGAGAGTCTCTCTGTTGTCATACACTGATTAGTTGTAATACAGTGGGGAGGAAAGTAGAAACTTTGGTGCCCTTTTTCTCCAGAAATAAAATCCAGCCTTCTTTCTTTGTATAAGTGGTACTTTGTTACCTCCTGGAAAAAAAAATTGTTCTTCCACTTTTGTAGAATTTTGTTTTCTGTCATGTGAGATCATAAGAGTTACCATAGCCTGTGTGGGAGCTGAACTTAATGCAGTGGGGGGGGGTCGATCAATTCTAAAGCAATTGGAGAGCTGAGTGTCTCTTTTAAAAGGCAATTGTGTTTTATTGAATTTTTCAATTCTCAACTATGGTAGGGGATTGCCTGAGTGCTGGTTGTTGGAACAAGGGAAGATCTCTCCGTAGGTCTGGGTTGTGTAGAAAGGAGCAGCTCAGTGTAGTGCGGATATGGCACACTGGGGTCTTAGAGTCCATGCCTAGTCCATGAGTATTTTGTTTAGGATGCACAGAATATTACATCAAATACATTTTATTTTGCCAGTATTAAAACCCAGAATGTTTTACGTAAACTTACGGATTTATTTTTCTTTTGAAAAAAAGAAGATCTGGCAACACTAGATCCTGTTCTATGGCAACAATTGGCTGGGTACGAATACTGGATGCTCCCGTCAAATGAGGGATGGGTCCTTCAGTTTGTCACAGCCCCCTCCATCACCTATGGTCTTACATCCCTTCCATTTCACTGATGACCCTAGAGAACATTTTGGTTTGTAACCATAAATAATATAATAATACAAATAGCACTTTACTGGGAGTGGGAGGCTTGAGTAACAGTTCTGATGCCAAAATGCTATAGCGGTGTTGGACAAATCTCTTAAGCTCATTAGAACTTGGTCAATTCGGCCGGGCGCGGTGGCTCAAGCCTGTAATCCCAGCACTTTGGGAGGCTGAGACGGGTGGATCACGAGGTCAGGAGATCGAGACCATCCTGGCTAACACGGTGAAACCCCGTCTCTACTAAAAATACAAAAAAACTAGCCGGGCGAGGTGGCGGGCGCCTGTAGTCCCAGCTACTCGGGAGGCTGAGGCAGGAGAATGGCGTAAACCCAGGAGGCGGAGCTTGCAGTGAGCTGAGATCTGGCCACTGCACTCCAGCCTGGGCGACAGAGCGAGACTCCGCCTAAAAAAAAAAAAAAAGAACTTGGTCAATTCATATAGGAAAGGAAATATTGTCTTAACACGTGAAGGTGATTGAAACAGCTGATGCATTCATCAATACATGTATTCAGCTAATGTTTATTGAGCACATGTCATGCATATTCCTGGTGGCTGAGATAGATATTGTAAATCTTATTGTCCAGTGGAAAAAACAGATAACTCCCTAAGTGGAGTGCTATGAGGATACATTGCAGTGACATCTTAACCTGCCTAGGGTTTAGAGAAGACCTTCAGGAAGAAGTGAGGTTTAAATCTAAACTGGAGCAGTGAGCATTAATGGGAAGACAACTGTCCCAGGCAATGAATACAGCCTATATGAAGGCTGGAAATGAGAAAGCAAGGCATGTTTGAGCAACTCAGAGGAATATCATATCACTAGAAAAGGATGGGAAGTGAAGCTGGAGAGATGAAGAGGGATCAGATTATGAAGGGATTGGAAGACTCACGAGGCCAAGAAGTACTGTGGTTGGTTTTAGTTTAGGACTTTATATTTTAAGACTTCAATATACAAACTTAGTTTGAGTTTACTTCTTCAGCTATTCAAGGAGAAGCAGCAAGTGGAATGTGAACAGATCCAAAGTATCAACATATGAGAGAGAAAGCCTTTCCCTAAGAGTAAATAAGAAAACAAATAATTAATTTATTAATCATGGATCCCAGTTGAGTCTACTGAGATGCGAAGCCACTTGACATTTAGGTATTTGCATTAAGCAAAATACAGTTGACTCTTGTTTTTTAACATGAGTTTTTTTTTTTTTTTGAGACAGAGATTTGCTCTGTCACCCAGGCTGGATGGAGTACAGTGGCACAACCTTGGCTCACTGCAACCTCTGCCTCACAGGTTCAAGTGATTCAGCCTTCCAAGTAGCTGAGACTACAGGCATGCACCACCATGCCTGGCTGACTTTTGTATTTGTAATAGAGACGGGGTTTCACCATGTTAGCCAGGATGGTCTTGAACTCCTGACCTCAAGTGATCCACCCACATTGGCCTCTCAAAGTGCTGGGATTACAGGCGTGAACCACAGAACCCGGCCACAAAATACAGTTGACTCTTGAATAGTGTGAGGGTTAGGAATGCTGACCCCTGTTTAGGCAAAAATATGCATATGAATTTCAATCCCTAAAATTGTAACTACTAATAGCCAATTGTTGACTGGAAGCCTTACTGGTAACAAACAATTGATTAACACATATTTTGGATGTTATATGTATTATATACTGTATTCTTACAATAAAGTAAGCCAGAGAAAAGAAAATATTATTAGGAAAATCATAAGGCAGAGAAAATATATTTACTATTCATTATGTGGAAGTGGATTATCACAGAGTTCTTCATCCTCATTGTCTTCATGTTGAGTAGGCTGAGGAGGAAGAAGAGGAAGGGTTGATCTTGCTGTTTCAGAGGAGGCAGAAGAGGTGGAAAGGGGGAAGGGGAGGCAGGAGGGGCAGGCACATTAAGTATAAATTTTATTGGAAAAGGTCTGCTTACAAGTGGACGGGTGCAATTCAAACTTGTACTGTTCAAGGGTCAACTATAATCCTTTATGCTTTGCAAATAAAAAGCACAGCTAAATAATACCTGTTATAAATTACATTTTAATAGAAAACCAAAACTGCCTGCATGAGGTCTTTTTGTCCAGGGTAACTTGACAACTGCACTACGTGTTGTCAATCAACTGAAGTGCTGAGATTGGACATCTGAAAAATTAATCAGCTTCCAAATGGGTTTTCCCCAAAATCCATTCTTAATAAACTTGTAGTGGTTACTGCAGAAAATATTGCTTAGGTGACATTTAGACATAAAGACAGTAACAGAAAGAAATGATCCCTCAGCATTCTTTTAACTATAACATTTGACCTTTTTAAGTTTCTGTAATTCCAGGTCAAAATCAAACAAAAGTTATTTAAATAACATCAAATTTCAGTTGGCAGTTCCAGGTAATTGAGTGAAAAAACTTGCAATCCAAATATATACTTCAGTTCTATTGCAAAACTATAGGGGTGAAGGACAGAATCTCGCCATGGTAATTGCTAGTGGGCATGGGGATAGGGACATCTCTGGCTGTTTTTGTGATTGAATGCACTCTCCTTTCTCAATTCTCCTTTTGGGTTGTTATCAATGTAAAGAACATCGACTTCTCCCTCTGTCTATTTCTATGGGGAAATGAGCCTTCTCATTTCTTCCTCCATTAATGTCAGAGTCCTTGGCTCCACTCCAATCCCAGTGCTTGTTTTAAATTGGAGCAAAGTATGAGGCATGTCTTCCCACACAGTCTAAAAATTCCTGTTTAAAGGGATTATCTATATTCTGGAACATAAGCTTGCCTAAAAGAGCAACTATCTCTATTTTTCTGACTATTTCCCTTCATCTGGGATCTGGGTCATCCAGATTAATTATAAATTGTCAAGAGGCACAGGCTGAGCTTGGCTGGAATAATTGTCCACACGATGCTACTGAAGACACTTCAGGAAAACACTCTGCTCCAATATCTCACTCAACGACTTTCTCTGAGGTTAGGTATGCCTCCAATGGTCTTTTTTCAGATGAGTAGTGTATATTAGAATCAAATGAATGTATTCATCAAACATTTATTACCCATCCACTATTTTTATGTAATATGATAAATGTAAGGAATGAACAATAACTATGGCAATAATTACTTTTTTTTTTTTTTTTTTTGAGACGGAGTCTCGCTCTGCCGCCCAGGCTGGAGTGCAGTGGCCAGATCTCAGCTCACTGCAAGCTCCGCCTCCCGGGTTCACACCATTCTCCTGCCTCAGCCTCCCAAGTAGTTGGGACTACAGGCGCCCGCCACTGCGCCCGGCTAGTTTTTTGTATTTTTTAGTAGAGACGGGGTTTCACCGTGTTAGCCAGGATGGTCTCGATCTCCTGACCTCGTGATCCACCCGTCTCGGCCTCCCAAAGTGCTGGGATTACAGGCTTGAGCCACCGCGCCCGGCCTGGCAATAATTACTATTTATTGAGCGTTTACTAAGGGATAGGTACTCTGCTAGGTGCTGTATAGGCAGTATTTCATTTAATTCTTTCAAACTCCTCGAGAGGTAAGTATTATTGCCTTTACGTTGTAAAAGAAAATACTGAGCTTTAGCAAGGTTAGTTATCTTGCCCAAAGTCAAGATCACCCAACTAGAGTGTTGCAGAGGTGAATTTGAACCCAGCTGCTTATATCAAAGCCAAAGCTTTCAGCCAACATACTATCCTTGAGGAGACTATAGACTGGTGTGAGAGGAGGGCAGGCAAACTAGCAATTACGTTGAGCAGGGCTTTAAAAAAACCCAGTGGGAAGTCAATAGAAGGGGACAAGAAAACTCCAGATTGAGGAAGTCCAGATGTGCAAAGAGTGAGAACATGGTGTGCACAAGAGAAGGTGGAAACTCCAAGTGGCTGGAGAAGGGAAGGTGGGAGAAGGTTGGAATGGAGATTGGAAAAATGCTCTAGAACAAAATCATGAAAGATTTCAAGTGGAGAATCTGGATTTTATTTTATAGATTTTATTTTATAGAATGACAGCTTTGTCATACCAACCGACTCCCTCCATAACAATTTATAATTAACTACCATCCTGAAATAAAATTTACAGATAACACAACATACCTACAAATGTACTTTTAAGAGATAATCAATATATCATTCTAACTCTAAAGAAAAGTAAAGGTAAAAGGAAAACAACTTAAAAAATAAGTATTTAACATTTAAATGCTAAGTGCAGCTGTTGTAGAAGACATGATAAAATAGTTAGATGTTTGCATCTGCATGTTATCATGAATGTATCAGCTACAAATGCAGATTGACATGATGATTTCCAGGTATTAAAGACTCAACTACCATGAGAGTGTTGCTTTTGGTTATGTGATTTCTCCAAATGGTAAAAGTTTCTGGTTAAATTTCCCAGCAAAACAGTCTGACCTTGCCTCTATTTATGTGGTAGTTGCAATTCAGGTAATCCATTGTATGTTAAAATTGTGCAAAAATACTTTGTTTTTTTCTAACACAGAGTTAGGTTCTATGTTCAGTTAATGATAAACAAGGTTTTCACTTACATAGTATCTAAAGGGATATTTGAAAATCATGGTTGATGTTGACTATTCTTACCTGTGAGATACCATGCCATGGCTTTCGTAATTCCTGCTCCCTAAATACTGGTAGTCTCCCCCCAACTATTGGGACAACTAACAGTGTTCCTGCAAGTTAAAAAAAGTCTCTAGAGATCTTTACCATTCAGTTAGGAGCAAAGTAAAGGAAGTAAATTAAGAATAATTTAAAAAGCCCTCACCTAAAGGAGGTCCAAATATCATGAGGAAGATTGACAAGAAGACAGTTATTAGGAAACTCCCCTTAGTGCTAACACAGTGATGGGAGATAGAAGAGGGAGACCTAATTCTGCCTAGTGCCAGGAAAGGTCCCACAAAGAGAGAGATGCCAAAGCTGGTGAATGTTGACTTGGACTGTGCCGAACATGGTAGAAGGAGAACCTTCCAGAATGAGGTCACAGCACGTGTAAAGATATCAGGGGAGGCCAGGAGAACCTGGCAAAGCCAGGGTACTGTGTGAATAGCCCAGCACAGGGAGTTCAGGAAGGAGGGGAAAGGATGCTGGAAAGACGGGCCAGGGTCAGCCCAATCCTGAAGATTACAGATCTCTTGATCTATCCAAGATTATTAGCAGAGAAGTAACTCTGATTTTTGTTTTATATTTTAAAAAACCATTATTCACATCGTGGGGCAAAGCTGCAGTATGCCGGTGTTCTCAAAGTATGGTCCCTGACCAGCATTACCTGGGAACTTGTCAGAAATACAAAGTTTTAGGCCTTGCACCAGAGCTACTGAACCAGAAATTCTGGAGTTAGGGCCTAGTTAGAGTTGTTTTAGTAGGCCCCCTACCTCCACTTTCATATCTAATAGACATTTCACACTCAACATGTTAAAAACTGAACTTTGGAGTAACAGCAACTGGATTGACCGTCCCGCTTTGGACAACTGAAGCAAATAACTCAACATAAGAAGCACTGGTTTTCAGATATTGGACACTAGGCAGCATAGGACAATGATCCCTAAGAGAAGAGAAATGGGTGAGGTGACCCTTCTGATTGTCTCAAATTAATGCCTGCAGAGAGTTTCCAGGGCATGGCACCAGGAATGGAGAATTCAAACAGAACTGTGATCTTCCTGAGTTGAGGACACAGTTAAGAATTTAGGGATCCCAGGGTGGCTAGAGTGAACAAAACAGAGTACTGGAGAAGAGAGAGCCGCACAGAGAGAAGTTGCATGGGTGTGCACACACATGTACACACGCACACAGAGGGAGAGACCTTTGGAAATCGGTAGATTCTCCTGTGTTTTCAACTGAGTATTGATGAACACATGCATGTGAAGAAACTACCTGAGGTCTTGGAAAGAACCTTTGGAAAGGAGTGGGCAGAACAATCTTAGAAGCCCAGTTAAGACCAGGAATAGTTCATGTTTCCACCAGCCAGAGTGGGAAAACTTTGTAATAGATGGGGTAATGGGAAAAACATTCAGAAGGGTATTGCCTCAGTAATAAGTTAATATTAGCTCCAGTGTAAAGGCTACATTAGTCCCACTGAACAAAACTTAAAAGCAAGCCCCAACAGGATTAAACACATTCTGAGTAATTTAACTGCCTCTTCAAACAAAACTCAAAAATATTTAAAAGAGTGTAGAAATATCCATCACTCAAAAAGCTAAAATTCACAAAGCCTGGCATCCAATCAAAATTACCAGGCATGCCAATAAACAAATAAATAACATAACATAAATACATATAAAAAGCAGGAAATATGACCCATAACAGGAAAAATATCAACAGAAATAGGCCCAGAAATGAATAGATGACATAATTATTAGACAAGGACTATATAACAGTTATTAGAACTAAACACCATAAATTCAAGAAAATAGAGGAAGCAGTATATGCCAAGGAAAGACACAGTCTTTTTCATTCAACCCAAATCTAACCTTTACAGGTGAAAAATACAATGTCTGAGGTGAAAAATATGTTAGATGTGATTAAGAGATGATTAGGCACTAAAGAAGAAATTTTTATTTTTAAAATTTTATGGCCGGGCGCGGTGGCTCGAACCTGTAATCCCAGCACTTGGGAGGCCGAGATGGGCGGATCACGAGGTCAGGAGATGGAGACCATCCTGGCTAATATGGTGAAACCCCGTCTCTACTAAAAAATACAAAAAAAAAAAAACAAAAAAAACTAGCCGGGCGAGGTGGCGGGCGCCTGTAGTCCCAGCTACTCAGAAGGCTGAGGCAGGAGAATGACGTAAACCCGGGAGGCGGAGCTTGCAGTGAGCTGAGATCCTGCCACTGCCCTCCAGCCTGGGCGACAGAGCGAGACTCTGTCTCAAAAAAAAAAAAAAAAAAAAAAAAAATTATTTATTGATTGATTGAGTCTCACTCTGTTGCCCAGGATGGAGTGCAGTGGTGCAATCTCAGCTTACTGCAACCTCTACCTCCCTGGTTCAAGCAATTCTTGTGCTTCAGTTACTCACATAGCTGGGATTACAGGTATGCACCACCATGCCCAGCTAATTTTTTTATTTTCAGTAAAGACAGTGTTTTTCCATGTTGGCCAGGCTGTTCTTGAACTCCTGGCCTCAAATGATCCACCTGCCTCAGCCTCCCAAAATGCTGGGATTACAGGTGTGAGCCACTGCACCTGTCCAGTAAAGAAGAAATTTTTAAATTTTTCTATTGCTATGAAGACATAGCAATAGAAACTGCCCAACATGAAACACACAGAGAAAAATGATTGAAAACAAATGACAGCGCATCAGTGAACTTTGGGACAATTTGAACCAGGTTAATATATGTGTAGTTTGAGTCCTCAAAAGAAAGGAGAGAGAAAGGGAACCAAAACATAATTGGAAGAAATAATGGTGGGAAAATGTTTTAATTTGATGCAAACTATAAGCCTACACACTTAAGAAGCTATACAAACTCTAAGGAATAGAAAGACTAAGAAAATGACCGTCAGGTCACATCATCAAGTAGCTCAAAGCCAGTGATAAAGACCAATTCTTAAAAGCAACCATAGATTTTTTTTTTTAAGAGACATTGTATGCTGAGAATTACAGCTGACTTCTCATTGGAAACAATGGAAGCCAGAAGACACAGAATGATACCTTTAAAATACTGAAAGAAAAAAACTGCTGAATTAGAATCCTATGCCCAGGGAACATATCTTTCAAAAAGTAAAGCAAAATATAACAAATTTGAAAGACAAGCTGAAAGAGTTCATTACTAGCAGTCCTGTGTGACAAGAAATGTCATACAGGAAAATTAAAAGGAATTCCTTTAATGCCTGAATTCCTTCAGGCAGAAAAAATATAATACAAGTAAAAAGTATGGCTCTACACAAAGAAGTTTAGAACACTAGAAATGGTAAATATGTATACAAATAAAAAATTAAAGCCTGATCTTAATCCCCAAACCTGCTCTATTTATAGTCTTTCCCAGCTCAGGTATTGCTACTCTATTCTTCCAATTGTTAAGCTAAAAACTTTGAGTCATCCTTGACTCCCCCCTCTCTCTCACACTTTATATTTAGTCTGTTAGGAATTCCCATGGCTCTACCCTTAGCGTATATCCAGAGTCCAGCTACTTCTCACATCTACTGCTATGGATGTAGTCCTAGTTACCATAATCTCTAACCTGGATTATTGCAATAGTTTCCTAAAAGGTATCCCTGTATCCCCCATATTCTATTTATTTTTCCAAGATGGAGTCTCGCTCTGTTGCCCAGGCTGCAGTGCGGTGGCGTGATCTCGGCTCACTGAAACCTCTGCCTCCCGGGTTCAAGCAATTCTCCTGCCTCAGCCTCCCGAGTAGCTGGGATTACAGGTGCCTGCCACAACGCCTGGCTAATTTTTGTATTTTTAGTACAGATGGTGTTTCACCATGTTGGCCAGGCTGCTCTTGAGTTCCTGACCTCATGGTCTGCCCATCTTGGCCTCCCAAAGTGCTGGGATTACAGGTGTGAGTCACTGCACCCAGCCTCATATTCTATTTTTAACGGGCAGTCAGAGTCATCCTTTAAAGTATAAGTGAGTTCATGTCACCTATATGCTGAAAATCCTGCAATGGCTTTCCATTTCACTTAGGGTAAAAGCTGGTTATTAAACAATGGCCTACAAGGCCCTGTGTGATTTGCACCTCCTACCTCCACCTCTCTGAACCCACTTCCTGCTACTTTCCCCCTTGCCCAATCTATTCCAATCATACTGGTCTCCTTGCAGTTTCCTGCCCAATCTGTTCCAATCATACTGGTCTCCTTGCAGTTTCCTGAGCGCATCAGGTACATGCTGGCCTTAGGAAACCCTAAGTAAGTCGCTCTTGCTGGAGTCTCCTTTCCCCAGGCACCCTTTTGGCTCATCCCCTTGCCTTTTTAAAGTCTTTGTCAAATGTCACCTCCGGTTTATGTCTCTTTCTGAGTCCATTTAAGTTGCTACATAAATTACCATAGACTGGGTAACTTATAAACCAAAGAAATGTTCTGGAGGCTGGGAAGTTCAAGATCAACGTGCTGATAGACTCGGTGTCTGGTGAGGTCTGTCTTCTCGTTCATAAAAGGTATTTTCTTACTGCATCTTCACATGGTGTAAAGGCTAGCTAGCTTTCTGCAGTCTCTTTTATAAGGGCACCATTCCCACTCATGAAGGTGGAGCCCTAATGACCTAATTATTTCTCAAAAGTTCCCACCTTCTAATACTATTACAATGAGGATTAGGTTTCAATGTATGAATTTTGAGAGACACAATATTCAGACCATAGTAGTCTCTTTCATTAGAAGGTAAACTCCCTGAGGTCAAGTACCTTTGCTATTCTGTGTACGGATTTATCCCAAGTACCTAGATCTGTGCCTCTCACATGTTAGGTGTTCAGTGTCTGTTGACTATTGAACAAGTAGCCTGTTCTGGGTTCCACATGAACAACTGACCTAAATTCTAAGCCTAGGTCTTACTTGAGTAGACCCATGAGAGCTCTCCTTTACTAATGCTATAACACAAATATCATATACATGCTCAGTCTTCTTAAAGATAGAACTCTATGTTATTTCCCATTAGCTTTAATATTACATGTCAACACATTCAATTGTGAAATTAAAAGAGATAATGTGAAAAAGTATTTCGTAAATGATAAAAGTGCCTATAATTTTTAGTTGTTAGTATTATTTATCTCACTGAGTTAATTAGTCTATTGATGTGGTTGACCAATGCCATTTTTAGAGTATTAATTTCATCACTGTAAAGTAAATATCATAATGTCTCCTCAGTCTATCTTGCAATTATTGTTGAGTTTTCAAGTTTCAGTCATTTGCGTATCACCTTACAACTTTTCTCATTTCGTCTATTACTCATGTTTTTCTCTGAACAGTCTTACTTTTTATTTTCATAAATTTATTTTAAGAAAAAATATACTACCTCATTGAGAGGTAGAGTCATTTGCCACAAATAGAAGGCACATTAAATATACATTAAAATGCCATTTAGCTATTTAATTAAAAAAAGTTGTATCCTGCCAAAAACATCTCATCTTCCATTCCTGATACCACACTTTTGGAAGCATAAGGTGCTAGAACACTCTAAATTGTGACAGAACATGTAGAAATGATTGTGATTCATAGGAATATTACTATTGTACTTTTTGTGATTAATAAAGAAGGCGAGCATTCAACCCTTGATTCATCAAAAGTGCAAACTAAATTTTATCTGTGGAAAACACACATGTACATACTTAGAGAAAACTCAAGATTAAAGGTTGAGAGCACACTTTTAGTATGAAGAGAGTCTCCGAAAGTATTGGTTTCTCAAATAAAGTAAGTGATTATATGTGATGAAGTTGGTCACCAATCCAGCCCTTCTGAGCTGGCATGGGTCCCTAGCCAGCTTGGAATTATCCAGTTGGAATCATGTGGAGGGTAGGGAAGTTAAACTGCTATGACAAGGAGACCCCAAAATGCAATGGCTCATTTTCTCTTCAGGGTGGGTTGTTGAACTCTGCTCCCTGTGGTGGTTCAGGCCAGCTGGAGAACACCTTCGAGGCTGTCTGGCATCTTAGAGGCTGGGTGGCTGTGGTGCTCAGGAGGGATGGATGTCTGTTGTCTTAAGGGCACAGAGGGCATGCATAACTTCCACTCACATTCCACCGTCAAGAACTCAGCCACATGGCCACCCAATCTCCAGGCAGTCCTATGCTCGGTTAGCTCTCCTACCGTGGAAGGTGTGTTCAAGTCCCATTAGTCATTTGTTCTATTAGCTTTTTATTCTTAGCTCCCGGTCAAGATCTTTGAATTGACAATCACTGTTAATGGAAACTGGCAGCTTTCTTTCAAGATCAGAATTTTGAATTCATCCCAAATGAACAGTGCCAGCAAACAACTAGTGATTATTAGGTGCCTGATGTGACAAGACTATGATGTCTTAATTTAGTTCCCAGTGGGAGGATACATGTCACACAAACTGCCTCGCACCACGAAGGGAAAAGAGAGCTGTATACAGAGACAGTAGGTGAGAGTCTGGAGTAGGGGAACAGCCCTGGAGACAGAGAGGGGCCCTGTATAATATGGAGGAAAAGGAAATGATCTAAATAAAAAGGAAAATTAAAGGAAAAAAGTTAAATAAAAAGGAAAATACTTATCAACTTAAGGAGGATAAGTCCCTATCACAGAGTATAAGCTCAAACTCTCTGGTTCAGAGGAATAATGTTCATAAAGGATTGTGTGAACTTATGTCATCTACTTAATTAAAAAAATATATTTTAGGTATTAATTTTTAGGTCTACCTAGATTATAAAGGATTCAAATGTCATTTTTTCCACCTTGAGAGAAGTGTTTTAACCACAGTGTGC
Source organism: Macaca nemestrina (assembly GCF_043159975.1). Taxonomy (NCBI): domain Eukaryota; kingdom Metazoa; phylum Chordata; class Mammalia; order Primates; family Cercopithecidae; genus Macaca; species Macaca nemestrina. The sequence continues at coordinate 16,325,540 of NC_092136.1, forward strand.
TCCAGGGTCACAGCCTGAGGTTTCTTCCAGAGGCACCATCAAGAAACAGCTTTAAGGCCCACACTATTGTATATGCTCCAGGGATTTAGGTTAAGGACGCTGTCTTTGACAGTGGTCAGTGTCTCCACAAGAGCAATTCCTTTCAGGGCTAAGTGCCAGGAGTTTTGTTTCTCTGAAGAACTGAAATGTTTTATTCCCTTGACCTTTGAGAATCTTGTGACTGATTACAGTTTGTCTTTTCACTTTGGCAACCAGGAAGCTCAGTGCCAAATTTGTCATTCACTTAAGAACTGCACAGAACCATGGTGATCTGCCTTTGAATATAGTTCCTTAATCTTTGCTCTCAGAAATGACTTTTTCTGATTTACATTTTATTTGGTCTAGATTATTATTAACACAGACATACATGGTGTGAGGTATGAGGGAGTATGAATAAATGAAGAAGGAACCTAATGCGCATTTACCTGTCAACTGTTCGTATCTTTCCATATATGCTCCCATTTTTAGTCTTACACACACGTATTTTCACATACTTGAATTGAAAGTGGCATAGACACTAGAATAGGATACAGAAAGAGACTAAAAGGGATCTCAAGGGGCATCTGCTTTCCCATCACTGTGTGCTTATGAACTTCCTACTACTTTCTGTCAGGCGATTCTATGGTTTATGCTGGAACACCTCCATTGAAGGTGAACTTATTATCTACCAAATGTGATTCATCTCTGGGAAGTTCTGATGATTAGAAATTCTCTATGTATTGTCATCTTACGTCACCTTCTACCCTTTGAATCTACCTGATGGCTTACACAATAAATGTTACTTCTTTGTCCATTGTTAGAAGCATTTGAAATAGGTGATCATATACCCCAGTGACTTTTTTTGACCAGATCCCTCAAAAATTCTGTAGATGACTAGGTTGAGAGTCCTCTCAGTAATCATCCTGGCCACTCTCTTCCAAACACATACCCTATTCCCCTAAGTCCTTAAAAGAACTAAAGCTTAAAAAAACTAAACTCAAACTCTTAATATGTCCTTGCCCCTAATTTTAAATACCTGGGTCTTATTAGCATTTTGTGTATTCAAATTATAATATAGACTCACGGTAGACTTTCTGCTAAACAAATTCCCTGAATCCCTTCCATACGTACTAGAGTAAGTTATCTATTCTCCAACTTGTTTTTGGGAGATCAGTCTTTGGGATCTAAGTGGAAGGTTTTATATTTCCCTATAATACCTTTTTCTCCTTCTCCTCCTTCTCCTTCTCCTTCTCCTTCTCCTTCTCCTTCTCCTTCTCCTCCTCCTCCTCCTCCTTCTCCTTCTCCTTCTCCTCCTCCTCCTCCTCCTCCTGCTCCTGCTCCTGCTCCTTCTTTTTTTTTCTTTTTAAGAGATCAGGTCTAATTATATCGCCAAGGCTGGCCATGAACTCTGGGGCTCAAGGGATCCTCTTGCTTCAGCCTCCTGAATACCTGGGACAAGTGTGCGCCACCACACCCAGCTCCTTGCATTCACTTTCATCCTGGTATGTTTAAACCATAACTCAGGACTTGACCAAATTATCCTAGATGTTTATTTTATGTTCTAAAATATTTGCTCCCCTTCTTGGCTTTTTGTCACTCACAAATTTGATGGTCTAACTCTCTTGAGGCAGGGCTAAAAATCCTATGGCAAGCAAAGCCAGGATCCTTGCTGCTTGTTAGCAGAAGTCTCCTGCTAGGTAAACACTGTTCAACTTGTAAAGCAGTATTCTGTGTGCGCCATTATTTGTTGATATTAATCTACATGCTAGCATCCAAAATAGAATTTAGTAAACCTCAATTGAGAACAAATTATGTTTCAGGCATTGTGTTCAGAGCTTTTGCATACATTTAGCTTTATTATTTACTGGATCTGTGACACAGAAATGTTCTGCGGAACAAGGCCAGGACTGCTGTTGCAAAAGCTCTGAACACAATGCCCGACTCGGGGTTTACTGGATTTGTGTAGGAGCTGAAAAAAACGTAAGCTCTAACATTGGTGATAATGGACTTAATATTTTAATAATACTCAATGCAAACTGAGACTTAAATAAAACTTACTGGAAATGCCAAAAGTGGTGAATTCTCTTTGGACTTAAAGCTTTTATACTTTGGTTTCAACTGGAAAGAAAAGAGTCAAATTAAAAATTAAATACATTGCTAGAAGCAAATCCAAAAAGATTGTCTCAAAAAGGCAAGATGTATTAGAGGTCTCACATTTTTTTTTTTTTTTGTCTTTGAAAAATCCTGTGACATGTAATTTCCTAACTCAGGCTTTCTAAAAAAATTTTGAAGTCAGAAATGCATTATGTATATAAAAAGGGAATTGCCCCTAACCTCTCTAATGCTATTTAGCTAGTTTCTGGAAGAGCCAGAATTTGATGTCAGCTCTTTTCTCTAATAAACAATGCAGTTCTTATTTCTCCATCTTGTCTAAGAAGCTAATGTGATAGACCTTTTAAAATGCCTTGTTGAAGTCCCCAGGGCACTATTTTGTGTTTCTTTTTTTTCTTAGTTAACATGAGGTCATATAGACATTTCCAGTATCAGCTCAGTCTGCAAGCTCACCATTGTCTCTCTTTATGAAGTATTCCATCTGAGTTAATCGACCACTGTTTGTTTAGCCATTCCCTTATTGTTGCCCATTTGGGTTCTTTCCAATTGCTAATTATTATAAATGGGCTTGGAAAAGTGGTAAGTGCTAGACAGATGTAAGGCTTGATCATCATTCTTTTGTTATCACACTCCCAGGATGCAGGCGTTTTTCTGTCTTCCTGACCTTCTTCCTAATGGCATTTTTATAAAAGCACCAATGATTTGAAAACATACGCTTTATTACGTCATCCAAGGCTGTATTCTTCATTTTTTTTTTTCTCTTCAAGGGTGATAGAGTAGTTCAGAAATTCTAGGTCTGTCTCTGTAATTCTTCACAGAGTGGCTAATCAAGCACATTTTTCCTTCCTATCTTTACTTTGGTTCACTTTCAAGTAAATTTATTTAATTTCCCCTACTTATCTCCTTTCTTAAGAGTAAGGAGCCAGGAAAAATAGAAATTAAGTGGGTTAATGTTCTAAAGACAATGTCCATGAAACTAAAATATAAAAATAAATATTAAGCATAAGATTTACCTTCAAAGATGTCTTACATAGAATATATATTTATTGTATGAAAATCAGAAAATATAAAAAAGCATATAAAAGTGAAAAGATAGTTATAATTCTGTTTTCCCAGAGACTCTATTACTAATATCCTGACATGTTCTCTTCTAGTTTTCTCTATGTGGAATTTCTTTCTTTATGGAGCAATTTTGAAAAGTTTTAAAAATTTAATTTATTTGAAAATATTTTTAGGTTGTGCACAAAGTGGAAAGAGAACTCACTCACTGGAGTTTGGACTCTGCAGGCAGAGCCATTTCTTAAGGCCAATCCTGTCTTGGTCTCCTTTACCTGGGTAACTTTGAGCAAGTTCCATTAAGCTGTGATTTTCAGAGTATAGTGGCTCCTTGCATCAGAATCTCTCAGAAAGCCTTATTAAAAATTTATATCCCTGCATCCTACACCAGGTTTAATGAATCAGAAGCAGAAGCGAGAACTACTATCCCGACCTTTCGGGAGTTTTCTTTCTAAATGAGTACAGTGTGGGAGTGGGATTTGGGCAGGGTTCTCCAGGGTAGAATTTCTTACCAGAGGACTCCTTGGATGGGGTGGGCAATGCTCAGGGATCCAAAAACCTTAGACTTTTTTTTGTAAGTTTATATCATTTCACATGTGTGCATTTTTTTGTGGTGAGGATGTCTTCACTTTAACCGTCTCCAGATTTATCAAAGAGGTCCTTACCCAGTAAGACGTCTAAATCTTCAGTGATCTAAGATCTCTTTAGACCTCCCTCTGTAATGGGCCTCTGGTGGCTGTGGGAAGTGTGGCTGCTGACCTTGGTAAACGTCCGCCTTCTTCTGCCTTGGCCAACAAAGGTGTGAACCTCTCCTCCACCTTTTCCTTTAGTCATGTGACTTTGGGCAAGTTGCATAGCTTAATTCCTCTCTTGAAAAAACTTAATAGTACCAGTAGTATTTTATTTAATACCTATGATTTCCAGGCACTGCTCTAAGCACCCATACCTGATTACCTCATTTCAGTCCTCTTGACAACCCTATGAGAGAGGCACTATGATTATCCCTCCTTAATAAATAAGCAAACAGATAGAGAGAGATCAAGTAACCTGCCCATGATGACACAGCTAGTGGATGGTACAGTTGGCATTCAAAAGCACATTTGCTGCCTCTAAAATCTATCCTACTAGTGCTAACAGTATTATTATTATATTATTTCTAATAACAATACTATCAATTATTAATGATACTAGTAAACACCAACAAGAGTAATAATGTTGTAACTCATAGTACTAATTGAAGGCATGTACTAGATGGGTGATTCTAACCAAGTGAATTACTTAACCTCTGGAGCTTCCATTTCTTCATTTGTCACCTGGAGATAGCAATGACATCTGCTTCACAAGGCTGTTGAGAGGATTTAAATGAGCTAATGCATTTAGAGCATTCACATGCCACATAGTACCACCTGATGGATTTCTTTTTATTGTAGTATAATATATATAACATAACATTTAGCATTTTAGCCATTTTTTAAAGGTATAGTTCATTAGCATTAAATATATTCATATTGGGCATTTACCTAATAGAGTTTGTTTGTTTTTATATTTCTAGGATCTGTAGAGTGCTTCGCACAAAATTTGGCACATTGCGATTATTAATAAACTCCTTCTCTGTCCCTCCACCAGCATTCACAAACTCTAAAATACTACAGAGGTTTCAGTGACTATTCTTTTGTGCAGTATGAGAAGGAGAATTATGAGACACCCTAAATGACCTTGGGCATATTATGACTTAACTTCTCTCTGGCTCAATTTCTTCATCTGTGAAATGGGGATTAGAGCACCACTCACTTGATGGGGTGGTTGGAAATGACATGACCTGTGTGACGCTTTGGATAGTTCTAGCCATGTTAAACAACCAATGCAGGATAGTGAAAATGATCTTATTTTATCATAGTCCTTGCCCCTGGGAAGAGCACACTTACATGGGTGCAGAGGAATTGCAGGCTGGCTGTGGTTCAAGATGGCTGCTTTCCCTCAGTTCCCTCCCTGCCATCCTGACAGTGGGGGCTCAGGAGAGACTGAACAATTGTGTGAAGAGGAGGAGTGAGCCTTTCAGGAGCCCACAGAACTTTTCGTTTTATAAAAAGCTTCAAATGAGGCTGCCATAGTGGTCTTGGTATTTTTGTATCTTTTCAGCTTCTATTTAGAGTGCAGAGTTGGCGTGGGAATGTTTTCCTTTATTTCAAGCTTTAAGTAGTTGTTGGGTAACAGCTGTTTTTGAAGATAATCTTTGAGGCACTGAGATGCTGCTGTAAAAACAATTTTCTTGAATTCAAAAAAGTCTTCCTTCTTTTATGTGCTGGATTTTATTTTTCTGCATGCTTTTGCTCATGCTGTCACTTCTAGAATTCTCTTTCTATCCTAACTCTTGCTCCTCTGCTATTGTCAAAATCATCCCCATTCTCTTGCTGACACTTGTCTCATGCAGCATTCCCCATTTCTTCATTGATGACCTTCTATGGGCCTTGTATGAGCGCTCTGCCTTGAGTGTTCGTTAGTTCTAAAGAAGTCATTCCCTACCTCGATTGCAGGTTGTGGAAGACAATAAGGCCTTGTTCTATTCATAACTATTTTCTCCTTGTCATTAAGTAGAAAATTATTGTATATCTTTCTCTTTGTCAAACCAATATCCAAATACCCTACTTGTTTTGGGGGGGTCCCCAAATAAGTAGATAGAATAGCCTCTCCTCTTGCCACCAATGCAAGATGAGACACAAAGGGGTCCATCTTCTCTGTCTTCTGGCTGGTGGAACACAGTAAAAATCATGGCCAGAGTTAGCATTGCTCATTCCTGCTTAAGCCTGATTTCCAGCCTTCCTTTCAGCATTGCAAGCTACCAGAAACTCCCTAAAATAATTTTTCTGTTTAAGTTAATTAATCCTGGTTTCTGTCGTTTGCATTTGCAACCAATAAGTTTTACTAGTATAGTATTGTGAACACAGTGGAAACCTCAGGATCTACAGATCCTGTTTATAAACTTCAGTTCACTAAAATCCCATGTAGTAATCTGTTGTTTATGCCTCTTCAGCCTTCTGATGTCTGATGTTCCATCTGATATTAGCAGCCTAATTTTCTTTTTCCAAACCGCTTATCTCTATTCTTAGTCCTTGTGGTTCAGGTGGAGTTGACTCCAGTCATGCCTGCAGGGTAGGCATGTCTGGTCAAGGCGCTGAAGCCCTCTGGCTACCGTGATTGGCTCAGGGAAGGGCATGTGACTTCATCCAGGCCAATGAGAGTCAGTCCCAGGACTTTTGCTGGATCTATAGGGAAAGAAATGTGTCCTTTCGCTGCAGTTGCCAAGTTGGTTGGCTGGAGTTCCCAGGCAGTTGCCAAGTTGGTTGCCTAAAATGCCTTTCACATGAGGGAGAGTTGACCTGAGAATTCAGCCATGTCAGAGGAAAACAAGCTGAGAGAGAAAGAGAAATAAATTTCTAATGACATTGCTTGAGGAACAGGATTGAATTGTCCCTGAGTTGTAATAGTAGCAGCTAACATATATTAAATACGTACTATGTACCAGGCACTGATCTAAGCATTTCTTGTATTGGTTTCCTGGGGCTGCCATAGCAAAGGTACCACAAGCTGGGTGGCTTAAACAACAGAAATTTATTTTTTCATGATTCTGGATTCTAGAAGTACAAATTCAAGCTATTGGCAGGTTCATGCTTCCCGTTATGAACCGAATTGTGTCCCCCCATCCCCTTGCATTTATATGTTGAAGTGCTAACTCCCAATGTGACTGAATTTGGACATAGGACCCATATGGAAGTAATTAAGGTTAAATGAAGCCATAAAGATGGAGTCTGGGCCGGGCACCGTGGCTCACGCCTGTAATCCCAGCACTTTGGGAGGCTGAGGCGGGCAGATCATGAGGTCAGGAGACCAAGACCATCCTGGTCAGCATGTGAAACCCCATCTCTACTAAAAAATACAAGAATTAGCTGGGCATAGTGGTACGTGCCTGTAGTCCCAGCTACTCTGGAGGCTGAGGCAGGAGAATCGCTTGAACCCAGGAGACGGAAGTTGCAGTGAGCCTAGATAGCGCCACTGCACTCCGGTCTGGTGACAGAGTGAGACTTGTCTTAAAAAAAAGAAAAAAAAAAAAAAAAAGAAGGGGTCTGGATCTGACAGGATTAATGTTTTTAGAGAAGAGACACCAGAAACCCATCTCTCCTCCACCACACCACCATATAAGGACACAGCGAGAAAGTGACCATTCCATTTGCAAGCCAGACAGAGTGCTCTAAACAGAAACTGACTCTGCCAAACCATCTGAGACTTCTAGCCTCCGGAAGTGTGAGAAAATAAATTTCTGTTGATTAAGCTCTCCAGTTTATGGTATTTTTTTTTTTTTTTAAGGGTAGCCCAAACAGACTAATAGCTCCCTCTGAAATCTGTAGGTCAGAATCCTTCCTGGTCTCTTTTAGCTTCTGGTAGACCCAGGCATTCCTTGTCATGCAGCGATAGCACTTCAATCTCTTGCCTTATTATCACATGGCATTTTCCCCTTGAGTCTACCTCTGTGACTCTTCTCTTCTTAAAAGGATATCAGTCTACGTTGGATTAAAGGCTCATTCTACTCTAGTATGACCCCATCTTAAGTTATTATATTTACGAAGAGCCTATTTCCCAATAAGGTCACATTCTGAGGTACTAGGAGTTAGGACTTCAATACATATTTTTGGGGTACTCAATTCAACCCATAGCACATGCATTACCTCACTAAATTCCCACAATAAAACTATAAAGTATTATTATTATTGTACCTTCACCCAGATGAGGGAAGTAAGGCTCAGAGAAGTTCAGTAACTTGCTCAAGGTCCCACAATGAGTAAGAATTTGAAGATGGATCTGAACTCAGGCAATTTGATGACCAATCTTGCAAGTTTAGCCACTGTACAAACATGCCTGAGTTTAGCTCAGAGACATCATCCAATCACTTCCTTAATTTGTTTAAGTCAGTTTGAGTGTGGTTTCATCCCTTGTAATTGTTTCCTTCTTTTACCTTTTGCCTCATTCTTTCCTGTGTCTGAGCACTCAGGACTCCACTCAGACCTGCCCCTTAGGGTCTACCCCAGGTTCTAGAATTACTTCTTCCTCTTTCTTCCCCCCTCCTCCCTCCACATCAATACTCTTGTGCATCAGATGCTTGCTTTCAGCTGGGTTAGGAAGAAGCCAAGTGAATAGATCAATACAAAGTGAGTTGTGATTTATAGGTTGTAATTTTCCTGGGGCTTTTAGCTTTTAAAAGCAGGTTGTTAACTCATTGATTATCAGCCAGGCAGAAGTTCTGTATGAAGACAAGAAGATTGGAGGACATCAGGACAAGTGGAGACTTAGGGTTGGGCACTTTGCCTAAAATGCCTTTCACAATTCCAAGCAGATAATGCATGTGAGAGTTTAGTAGTTGAGTTTCCCTTTTGGGGTACAGTTATTGATCTCTTCTGGAGAGTGAGGATGTTACTGTAGTTTCAGAATCTTATACTTACGAAGGTTGCTGCTTTAGTTCATTCAAGATTTTGTCTTTTGTTAAGTAAACTCTCTTCCACCTGGAATTCCTTTTGGTCCATATCAACCTCTTAAACCTTACCTATAATTCAAACATGATTCAAATACCTCATACATAGAAGATTATTAGCTAACTCCTTTCAGAATGGATTTTTTCCTGATTAGCATCTATGATTCCAGTATTTTTTTAAAGCCAGAATTAGGTGTTATTCCATTTTTTCTGGTGAGAATCTGAATTCCTGGAGGCAAGAGATAAGTCTGAATCATCATCTTAAATGAAGGCAGTCTGACACATTGGTTGAGATTTGAAGTCAGAGGGATTTGGATTGAAATTTTCACTGTGAGATTTGTTAGTTCTAGGGCTTTGAGAAGATAACTAACCGAGCATTCTTAGTCATAATGTGGAAATTATACCATTTTGCAGAGCTACTGTAAGAATGAAATGATGTATTGTCTCTAAGATCCTTAATTCAAACCCAACAATACTATATGCACAAAAAATGATGTTATTTTTAGCTTCACATCCATCTCTCAACAGAAGAGAGTAACTTGCACACAGTTTAGTGCTGAGCAAATGTGTAAGTTCTATTCATAAGAATACATAACTTGCAGGCCAGTCAGAACACTGAACTTCTAGGTAATTGTGCCTTGAAGAGGAGGGTTATGTTAAGTTCAGTGTTCATGAATGAGCCTTTATTTCCCAATGGCCCTGTGAGCTTAAATAAGGCATGGTCTTCTTAGTGGCCTTAATACTTACAGCAGAGCCCAAAAATGAGCTATCTTAATTTATCTAAAATCCCTTTGCTCTATGGAATTGCTAATTGCAACTTGAAATTTAGGGAGCTGTTTATTTGCTTCTCTATTAATAGATCAGCAGCACATTTTTTTGTCCTGTTTGTTTAGATTGGCTAAATTAAAGATGAGGGGGAAGTCACAGCAGTGGCACTGGGAAATCTTATTTCGTGTAGAATTATGAATATTTTACAAGAAGTCAGGAAGAATGGGAACCTTGAGAAGCCTCTCCAAACAAGGATGAAGAGTTTTCCAAGTTGCCATCTTGGAAGCATGGGGGCACTAAAAAGAGGGTTGAGTTCCGGCTCTGACACTTACTAGCTACCAAATTTGCAACTGGGGGAAATTACTAAATCTCCTGGAGACTCAGTTTCCTCATTCATCCATTCACTTAATGCACGTATTAAGCTCTTATTGTGTACTAGACACTGTTCTATGCTCCAGAGAGATGGTGATAAAGGAAACAGAAAAAATTCCTGTCTTCATGAAGCTCCATGTTTAATACAACTAAAATATACAGCAAATTATAACAATTTTCATCTGAGGAAAGGGAATAGGAAAGTATGTGCAGGAGGGTGGATTTTAGATAGAACGTTTGGGAAAAGCCTCCTTGAGAAGTCGACATTTGAATAAAGTCAACATTGCTGGAAGAGTGAGGGAGAGGGAAAATGCTGGGTCAGAGAAGTGATGGTCTTACTGTGCAGCATCCTGGAGCACAAGGTGAGGACCTTGGCCTAGGACTCATTGGAGCGTTTAAAGTAGTGGGAGACAAGACCTTGCTTTTGTTTTAACATGATCCTTTGACTTTTGTGTGGGGAATAGCTTGTAGGAGGACAAATACAGAAGCAGGGAGACCAGTTAGGAGGCTGTTTCAATAATACAGTGGGTAGCTTGGCTCAGACAAGGGACGTAACAATGGAAATGGTGAAAAGCAATAGAATTGTATTTATATCTTGAAGATACAGGCAAAAGAAGAGAATATATCTGAAATAATTTGCTGACAGATTAGATGTAGAGAAAACCAGGATGTAAGGATGACTCTAGTGTGTTTGACCTGAACAACTGGAAGGATGAATTCACCATTAAATGAGATGGAAAATGCTGTGGGAGGAGCATGTTTTAGGGGGGATATTAGGAGATTTTTAGTAGATGTGTTGTTTGAGATGTCTGTTAGATATTCAAGTAGAGATGTAGAGTAGGCTGTTGGGTATTAAGATCTAGACTAGCTGGGCATGGCGGCTCACGCCTGTAATCCCAGCACTTTGGGAGGCTGAGACGGGCAGATCACCTGAGGTCGGGAGTTTGAGACCAGCCTGACCAACATGGAGAAACTCCATTTCTATTTAAAATATAAAATTAGCCAGGCATGGTGGCACATACCTGTAATCACTGCTACTCGGGAGGCTAAGAAAGGAGAAACATCACTTGAACCCGGGGGGCGGAGGTTGCGTTGAGCCGAGATGGCGCCATTGCACTCAAGCCTGGGCAACGAGCGAAACTCTGTCTCAATTAGAAAAAAAAATCTAGACTAAAGGGAAGAAAAGGGAAGAGGCCAAGGCTAGGTATATAAATTATATACATTTGGAAGTCATGGACATCTAAATGGTATTAAAGCCGGCAATGTAGATGGATAAAATAGAGGTCGAAGGGCTAACTCTCAGGACTCTCCTTCATTTAGAGGTCAGGGTCATATGGAGGAACCAGCAAAGCAAGATTAGAAAGAGCAGCCAGAGAGGTCAGAGGAAAACAAAGTGAATATGGAGTCCCGGAGGCCAAACAATGCCAGTATTTAGAGGAAAAGAGTCACCATCTGTGTTACATGATAATGAAAACTGAAGTAAGATCAGGACTGAGCACTGACCATTGGAATTATCTATGTAGAGGTCATTGCTGTGCCAGATCGTGACCAAACTGCTTTCTTAAGCGGGACCCCAATCCATTCTTCCTTACTGGGTGGGGCCTCCCTGTGGGAATTTCAGCAACACCAGCCAGGGTTACAAGGACAAAACTCTGATCTCTCCCTGGGATGGAGACCCAGGGGGCGGGGCAACTGATATCTCTGTGGTTCTGTTGACTCAGCCTTCCCAGACTGCTGGCTCCGGAAAGTCCAGGCAGTCTGGACAAAGAACGCTGCCCCCAGCACAGCACACCTGCTCTACCAAAAAGCAGCCAGATGGCCTCTTTAAGCAGGTCCCTGATCCTGTCCTTCCTGATGGAGTGAGAACTCCCAACAGGGGTCTCCAAACACCTTCTGCGGGAGCATCCAGGCTGACAACAGGTCGGTACTCACCCTGGGATGGACCTATGAGGCCTATGACAGGACAGGAGTTGTGTGGCAAAAAAATGATGGCACTAATCTAGGAGCATCTTTGAGAACTGGGGGCAGGAACTTGACTTTGGAGGCGTGGGTAAGGGAACGAAACAAACAGGGATAGTAGGAGACAGAGTTTCATGATGTGATATTCAAAGCTTTGATTTTTTTTGTTGGTGAGGAAGGAGGAAGGATGGTCTTACAGCGTTATTAAAGTAGTAAGGGAGGTCTCTACCCCATGTCCAGGTCCAATGGAAGGAGGAGTGAAAGAAAACATAGAACATAGCCCTTGAGAGGGCTAGAGTGTCCTCGAGGAAGAGCCAGGGTTTTCAGCTAGTGCAAGAAGGTGAAGGAAATGTTACTGGAAGAGCTTTAGGACACAGGGAAATGTACTGAGAGACCTTAAGCTCCAGAGTTGTAGTGAAATGATTTCAGGAGAGGCAGAAAGGTAGAAGAAGAGTTTACAAAATGGGATGGAGCCGCACAGACACCAGAGCTAGTGAATTCGTGAATGGAGATGAGCCGGGAGTCCTGGGCTTCATGGGGTGACGGACATAAACAGAGGTAATAAGATGTTCTTACTGGTTCTAAGGCAGGAATTGAGAGAGAAGCTGTGTGTGTGAAAAGGAGGAAAAAAATGATAAAACGTTTTTTTCAAACTTGCTATCCAGTCTTGTCTCTTCTTGTCACCTAGAAGGTTGGGGTGGGAATGGATTTGAGTAATAACTACTATGCTAAACTTAGAAATGTGACTTCATCCTAATGGATAAGACTTTTTTCTTAGTTGAATTCTTTGGAACAGGCTCCTTCTTACTTTTTAAACATCTCTCTCTAGCATTCTCTGCAGCCCCTTCTGCAAAGGGGCTGCAATAAGATGTTCTACCAACTTCACAGGTGCACTTTCTGCCAGTCTAGGCTCAAGATGAAATTACGGGTACAACTGAGTTAAGTCCTGGCATATGCCACAACACCCTTGTCCCTTTGATCATGTCTCTTTTGGCATTCCCTCCACCAATTACTGATCTAAAGACAAATGGTTTTATTCTGTTGAGGTGTGCGGCTACTGAGAAGAGAGAAGAAAGATACTGCTGCCAAATTTTCAGTGTCAGGGTCCTCCAGTTTGTAGGTCACAGTGCCATTGTGAGGAAGTGCTTTCTAACCACTAAAAAAGATAGTAGAGAGGCCCAAGGAGCCTCCATAGAAAAGGCTTTGGTACTAGGTTTGGGTTTGAAACCCCACCCACCACTTCCTGGCTGCATAAACTTAGGCAAATGATTTAAAATTTTAAGCCTTAAAATTTTTCCATCTTGATGAAAAGTGTGCAATTGTGAGCTGTTGAATAGCAAATAGACCTGTGATTTATAACACTCAATTTACATAATTCTCAGCAGCATTTAATAATGTTGACTCCAAACTTTCTATTCCCTTGGCTTTTGTTACTCTACTTTTTTTGTGTGTTTTATTCCTATCTTAGAACATTCCTTTTCTCCCTTTCTTTGCTGGTGTATCCTTCACTGCTTAATCATTAGGTTGAAATTCCTTAAGCCTTTGTCCTAGGTCCCTAAACCTTTCTTTTTAAAAAAGTTTATTCTATATTCTCACCCTATTTGATCTAACTCATGCTATCTCTATGCCAAAGACTCTTAAATACATATCCATAACTTAGCTCTCTCTCTGAGCTCTAGACACATGTCTGCATGAACGTTCTACTTGGACATCTCAAAAGGCATCTTAGCCTCAACTTAGCCACAAATGAATTCATGTATTATCTTTCCCCTAAATTGAGACATCTTCACGTGACTGGTATTTCCAGAAACCTGTGAGACAGTCTTGATTCTCCCCTCTTTCTTAACTTTCATACCCAATCCATCCTAAAATCCTGTCAACTCTACTTACTAAATAGATCTCAGATTCCTTTACTTTGTGCCATTTCTTCTATTGCCGTATCAAGCCATCATTGTCTCTGGCCTGGACCACTGGAACACTGGCAAAACAATTCTCTCGGTATCTATTCTATCTTTTACTTCTCATCCATTCTCCACACAAATAGCAGGAACCATATTTTAAACTTCATGTGAACATGCTATCTCTCTCTTCCTCACATTCCTGATTAGTCAATTCCAATAGACTGAGAATCATTTGGCAGCTTCTCATCGATTCCCATTATGGCCCACAAGGGGCTGCTCCTGCCTATTCACTCCTCTTTATCCTGTCTTCATCTTGAGCTACTCGTCCTTGCTATCTTGATACTTCAGCCACACTCATTGTCCAGCTCCTAGACTGTGTCGTGCCCCTTCCAATCACAGTGCATTTAAATATGGCAGTCCTTCTCCTTAGAGTGCTTTTTATTTCTTAGCCTCTATTCATCTTTCAGATCACAACTCAAATTTTGCTTTCACAGGTTATTGTTTCTTGATCCTTCCTGCACTAAATCTCTCTAAACTAGGTCAGTTTTTCAATCATTTGGCACTGTGTAATTTTGTACTTCTTAGAAATGAATTCACAAATAATATTTACTTTAGCAATTATATCATTATTACCACTGTACCCCACTAAAGTATATGCTTCATGAGAACAAATACGATGTCTGTTTTTTGCTGAACATTGTATTCCTGAGCTTGGACCAGTGACTGGCTCAAAATAAGCACTCAGTAATATTTACTGAATACATGAATGAATAATAGCTTCTATTTCTTGAGCACTTACTATAAAACAGGCATTTTAGTAAGCATGTTATAAACATTTACCTTTCATAGTAACACTATGATGAGGCTATTATTATTCCATTCTGCAGATGAGGAAGCAAGCTTAGAATAATTAATGGACTTGTCTAAGTTCCTGCCAGTTGTTTAGACTTCAGTTCCAATTGTCTCTAGATTCTATGACCCTAATATCCATCTTATATTGCCTGTTGGGTATCTGTAGAGTTAAAAATACTTTCTCTTTGGGTGAAGCTGGCCGTGGCCTCCCTACCTTGAGACTTGAATCTTCCCACCCCTTGCCCTGTGATGCCCCTTCCCTTCCTCCTCCTCTGGCACATTTTATGATTTTAATACCGATTTTACAGGATTGTTATGAAGATCCCATGATTTCGTGGTTGTAAAAGCACCAGCCTTGTATGCTGTAACATGATTGTCAGATGTAAAGTTTCTTTTTAAGAAGTTTTAATTCTTCCTTTCATGTCCGTAAGCCATTTCGATTAAGATTTGTTCTTTAGCATTTCAAGTTGCTTGTTGTTGTTAATCTCTTCATATTCCTTTCTTCATCACCCTCTTCTTCCTTTGCTGCATGCTAATGTCCAGTCATTCCTCAACATGGAGAACACATGGTATAACATCTCTATGAAGATCTTATAACAAGAGAGGCAGTGTTTGGGTCAAGTTGCCTTGGCCAGAGGGAAAAGAATTTGAGTTTAAAGAGTCGTGTGCTGACCTGGACATTCCCAGAGTAGCACTGTAGACATTTAATTTAAAGATGATGGGATGTTATGTTCTTTTGCAAGTGATAATCTTTCCCAAGCCCAGGGGATGCTCTGATGTGGGAAGCTGAGCTTGACAACATTTCTGCTTTGAGGCTAAGGGCTCTTGGTTTTGCCCATAAAAGATGCTCTCACCATCTGCACCTCCCGTGCCTTTGCTTCCTGATCTTGCGTGTTGTTTAAACCTGTTCAGTTTTTCTCTGGAGGCTGATGAAAGAGAATAACCACTGCAGGGCCATCTCTTAGGGTTGTGCCATTGTGTTCTGCACAAAGGTCCCTTGCTGAGCGTGTGAGTGGTGCTAAAATCCAGCTTGCAGTCTGCTGGCTGAGCTGTGTGCCCTGTCACAAGCTGTGTCTGTTCGGGAGAAGAGATGCCTATTTCTAATTCATAACAGGGTCTGGTAGGCAAGTTACCCCTTCCTGACTCACTCCTTGCTGGTAGCTCAAGTAGGTTTTTGCCCCATTCATATGTAATATGTGTATTTGTGTGTATGTATGTGTGCATGCATATATACACTGCCTCTGACATTATTTTTGAGAATTTAGATGAAATAACATGATGCTTCTTTCTATCAGCAGGGATCTGACCCTTTCAGAATTTCAGATGCAATGCATTACTGGCAAATTCTCACATATTCTGTGTTTGGTCTCTGTGTTCCCTCCCTCCCTCCTGCTTTCTGCTCTCCCTTTCTTTCAGATCATGGTACATTATCACCGTTGGGAGTGATGGTCTTTCTCTCGCTTTACATTTTAATTATGCTCTTCATGATGTAAATGACGAGTTGATGGGTGCTGACGAGTTGATGGGTGCAGCACACCAACATGGCACAAGTATACATATGTAACAAACCTGCACGTTATGCACATGTACCCTAGAACTTAAAGTATAATAATAATAAATAAATTAAAACAAAACAAAACAAAACAAAAACATGATTCTCTGCTGTGATTCCATGTGTTTTTATAGGTGTTTTGTAAAATGTAGCTTGTCATTTTGTGTGCAAGGCTGTATGTTACAGAAATTGTGTAGTGTTATAAATCTATTACTTTTATTTTTCACTCAGCAGAATGCTTCTAATATATAGCTGTTTTTAATTTTTCTATGGCTTTACTCGTAGGCCCAATTCCCTTTGCCCTTCTTGTTTAAATGGCTTATCAGCATAAGGTGCAGTTTAAATGTTCCCCTCTGTGAAGTCTTCCCTCATTCTTCCAATGTTAGGCTCCCTCTTCTGGGCTCCCATAGCATTTGTTCATTCTTCTGTTGTAATTGTGATCTCATTTTGCAACAACAAAAAAATCTATGTATGTGTTTGTGTTGAGCTCTTCCATGGAAGACACTGACATATATACATTTATGCAATTCTAGCATCTAACATAGATCTTGGAACATATATTTTCAATAAATGTGTATTGAATACATGCATAATAATGATAATAGCAAATCTTTGTTGAGTGCAAAAAATGCATTACACACTATTCTAAGTGTTTCACATTTATTAAACTTATTTAATCTTTACAACAACCCTATGAATTAGGGACGATTATTATCACTGTCATCTTACAGAGAGAGAAACCAAGACATGGAATATTCAAGTAACTTTAAATTTCATGTAACTTGTAAAATTCCAGCCACTTAATACAGAAAATGATGAAGTTGGGATTCTAACCAAGGCAGTCTGGCTCCAGAGTCCAAGGTCTTAACTGCTCTGTACAGAACATCTTGAATAACCGATGGACTTGCATACTAGGACTCTTGACTTCCAGTCCAGTCCACAATGCAGGCTCATTCTGCATTAATTCTCTTCATTCGTAGGTGCCTGTTAGGTATTGCCATCTGTGCTGTTATCTCACTCAGTCATACATGGACTAGTAGGTGGGTATCATTATTCCAGTTTTTATAGATGAGGAGACTGGAGCTTTGAGGAATATGGTAAACTTCCTGTGATCTTACACAGGATTAGATAGTAGCAGAGCCAAAATTAGATAGTGGCAGAGATGAATTAGAGAGTGGCTAAAATTTGCACCTGTGTCTGACTGATTTTATGTTCCACGCTCTTTCCATCATACTATGTAATCACCAGAGAAGGCACCTTGGGGCTGAGATCCTTGCCACCCTGATTCCTTAAATATTGAGGAAACAGATGGGCATTTGTTGGAAAGGTAGGGGTCTCTTTGGCTTTGGTGTAGTAGTCCAGGAATGTTCTCTCACTATCTGTGACTTCCTCCATGATCTTGCCACTGGGGTATTGGAGTCTTTTCTCCAGAGCCTGAATGTCTATCCTTCTCTTCCTTCCAGAAGTCTATGTGTACCCTAAATATGTGCCAAATAAAGTTGGCACGTAGAATTATAGCCACAGGAAGGACAGGCATGTTTTCAGGATGGTTTTTATGATGTTGGGTGTAGGGTAGTTAGAGGTTCTTGGGGAACATTGCCTTCTGATTTTTAGAGTGTTGCATCATTTGATTTTTCTTCTATTACATTGAACATATATTTCATTTAACATTACAAATCAATAAAATTTATTAAAAGTACAAGAATATGTAGTATTCAATTTTAGAATTTTAAAGGACTTTAGGGATCATCTTGTACCTAAAGACCAAACATGTGGTGAATTTGTAGCCACTCTTCACTCCTTTTCTGTGGTGGATGTTGATTATTTTTTGTTTTTCTGGTGGCAGGACTCTGATAGCTTACTCAAGAATCATCTCTTCTGCAGCCGCAAACCAGGTGCATTAGGTGGAGCACACTTCATTTCTGTCTTTGGGGCTGAAGAATTGAGCCAGCTTAACTGATAAGGTCATTCCTTTTTCCAGGACATAGTCACTGGTTTAGGGGTGGGTGTGTGACCCAAGTCTATCCAATCAAGATCAGTAAAGAGGGAGTTTTCTTTATTGCTTGAGGAAGCAGATATAAAAAATAACGTTTTTCCATGGGATGTGGAGCAGAAAGGGTGCAATCTTGAAGCCTAAAGGCGCTTTAACACAGAAATAGTATATTGAACCCTTGGATTCAACCATTGCCTGAAATCAACTCTATCCCTGGAATTTTCATTTCTATAAGCCATGGACGTGGGAAATCTGAAGGCAGGGACTTCATTGTTGTTGCAACTTCAGTGCTTAGAATGATGTTCAGCACACAGTGGAGGTTCAGTAAGTATTTGCTGAGTAAATGCCAGATCTAATGATCCTTCCCCATTTTAGGTTCCCCCAGTTCTCCCTGCTTTCTTTCTGTGTCCTTCCTTAAAAATCACAGAGTGCTTGACCATTCTGAGACCCATCCAGCTGCAGGTTTTTCTCAGCAGGCTCAAACCCAAATTGGGGCCTTGAAAAATTTCAGGTGCTGACATAGGTATCTAGGTTGTTGCCGAAACACTGAAAGAAACTAAATAGTATGGTTTGGCTGTGTCCCCACCCAAATCTCATCTTGAATTGCAGCTCCCATAATTCCCATGTGCTAAGGGAGGGATCTGGTGGGAGATAATTGAATCATGGGGGTGGTTTCCCCCATACTGTTCTCATGGGAGTGAATAAGTCTCACGAGATGTGATGGTTTTATAAGGGGTTTCCCATTTTGGTTGGCTCTCATTCTCTTGCCTGCTGCCATGTAAGATGTGCCTTTTGCCTTCCACCATGATTGTGAGGCCTCCTCAGCCATGTGGAACTGGGAGTACATTAAACCTCTTTTTCTTTACAAATTACTCAGTCTTGGGTATGTCTTTATCAGCAGCATGAAAAAGACTAACACACTGGCCCTGGTCCTGAGCCAAATTTCTTAAACACTTGTATAAACTCCATACCCTGACATCCTCATTGCAGACATACCTAGGTAGTGCGCTTCTTTTTTCTTTCTGTCCATCTCAAAGGTTGCTGCAGCATTCTGCAAGTTCCCTTAATAATTGCTTTGTACTGATCATCCTGACGTTTAGTATTTTTTTCTTTGGAATCCCAACCAGCCCCATCTCAGGACAATTTGGGGAACTCCCTTGTGGAAATTTCCCTGCTACTGCTTTTGGGGTAATTCCAGCCTCTGGCTTGGCAGGACAAAACACTCCTCCCTGCTTAAGTCAATTTGTGCCATGTTTTCTGTGGCTTGCATTCAGAGGAGTCCTCACTGAAAAATATTCATGGTAGATATTATTAATCAATTATGACACTTTTTGTAACTGACCTTAGATGCAGACTTAGAATTCTTTTCAATATATTGCTCCAAGCAGGTATGATCAATCATTAGAGTTAGTGGGCAAGATGGAATGTGTCTAGAATCTATATCAGTTTTCTATTTCTATATAACAAATTAGCACAAATTTTGTGGTCTATAAAAACATATGTTCGTTATCTCACTGTTTCCATGGGTCAGGCATCTGGGCATGACTTAACTAGGTCCTCTGCTCAAGGTCCCACAAGACTGCAGTGAAGGTGTTGGCTGGGCCATGTTTCTTTCTGGAACTTGAATCCTCTTTCAAGCTTATGTAGTTGTTGGAAGAATTAATTTCTTTGCAGTTTTAGGATGAGGGTTCTTGTTTTTTTTGCAGGTTGTCAGTTGGGGGTCATTCTGAGCTCCAGAGGCCACTGCTCACAGATCCTCATCACACGACTGTCTCACAGGCCCTCTCATAACATGGCAGCTTAGTCCTTCCAGGCCTAAGGAGTATCTCTCTCCTCAGGAGGGGCCCAGTTCCTCTTTTAAGAGCTTTTAACTGATGAAGTCACATAATCTCCCTTTTATCTCAAAATCAACTAATTTGGGACTTCACATTTGCAAAAATCTCTTCACTCTTGCCACATAATAGAACTCTGTAATGAGAGCAAAATCTCATCGTATACATAGGTCCAACCCACACTCACAAAGAGGGGGTTACACAAGGTGTGTACATCGGGGGCAGGAATCTCATGAGGTCATTCTAGGATTCTGCCTGCTGCAGCATCCTGTTCTAAATTTAAAATTCTCTATTGCACAGATGAGAGAACTTAGGCTAAGAGAAGAAAAGTAAGTTGCCCAGGCATACGCAGTGTTGAATGACAGAGTTGGAATCAGCATGCTAGGTCTTCAGTTTCTTGCTCTAGTGATAGTTGAGGTCTTTGAGCATAGAACTATTTCTAAACGTTTATTCAAAGCTATTCAGACTCTGAATTTGTAGAAATCATCTCAGGTTTTAATCATCTTTGTGTCTTTTCCTCCAACTCCCACTGTACCTGGCAGATGTATACACAATAAGTGCTTTCAGTGTTGATTTGACTTAAAAAATCCATAAATTAATTTTCAGGAAATTGAAGGCCAAAATGAATTGACCTAATGTCAAAACCAAAACAATGAGGAATTCAGACACAGGAGAAAGCCTTGCAGGACTTGGATGAAATATTAATAGAGTCAGTGTCAATGACAATAGCATCTCTTCTTCCAGAAGCAGCCATGACCTTTAAGAGATAAACATCACCATAGGGGCCATTCCTAAAGGGCTAAGCCCCCTGCTTTTCAGCAACTGAAGTCACTTCCCGGTGATGCTCATGCTGGGGCTTGTGGAAGAACATGATGAATAGGTGAAAAGGATGTTACAAATGCCAGCTAATACCCCCACCAAGTGATTCTCCTGAAAGATCTTTGATTTTATGACCAGATTTACTTCCCATCCAAATTAGGACATTTGAGCAGAGACTTGAATAGACTTTGTTCCTCTTCCCATAGTTCAATCCAATTAATATGAAATATACATTTATCAGAATTAATGGACCAGCAAATAGAATAATTAGGGTACTAAATATATAAAAATATAAAAAATATATCTTGTTGCAACTTCACTGGGACTATATTTTAATGGGAGAGTTTTCTGAAGTTTGGATATCTATACAATTTCTTGGAAAAGAGCTGAGTTCATTGGAATAATGAAATTCTGAGCTTCTTGGAAAAGAGTTGTGTTCACTGGAATAATCAAATTCTGAGCTTAATTCTCTAGCATATTGCTTAAAAAATAGTAGGTTGTTGAAGAATAATGAAGGCTAATAAGTGGTCTATGGCATAATGGACAGATACTGGGAAGGAATGGATAAGGTCCTTCTAAAAATGTGGGAATCTGAAAGGCGTTTTTGATTGGTTACTATATTAGTTTTCTATTGCTGTGTAATAAATTACCACAAAATTTAGTTGCTTAAAATAGGAAATATTTATTGCCTTTCCATGGGTTAAGAATCCAGATGTGACTTCCCTGAGAACTTCTGGCTCAGGGTCTCTCACAGGCTGCTGTCTAGGTGTTAGCCAACATAGTGTTGGAAGTTCTGACCAGGGCAATCAGGCAAGAGAAAGAACTAAAGGGTATTCAGTTAGGAAAAGAGGAAGTCAAATTTCCCTGTTTGCAGATGTTTCTAAATATACATAATTGTATATTTAGAAAACCCCATCATCTCAGCCCAAAATCTCCTTAAGCTGATAAGCAACTTCAGCAAAGTCTCAGGATACAAAATCAATGTGCAAAAGTCACTAGCATTCTTATACACCAATAACAGACAAACAGAGAGCCAAATCATGAATGAACTCTCATTCAAAATTGCTTCAAAGAGAATAAAATACCTAGGAATCCAACTTACAAGGGGTGTGAAGGACCTCTTCAAGGAGATCTACAAACCACTGCTCAACAAAATAAAAGAGGACACAAACAAATGGAAGGACATTCCATGCTCATGGATAGGAAAAATCAATATTGTGAAAATGGCCATACTACCCAGGGTAATTTATAGATTCAATGCCATCCCCATTAAGCTACCAATGACTTTCATCACAGAATTGGAAAAAATGACTTTAAAGTTCATATGGAACCAAAAAAGAGCCCGTATTGCCAAGACAGTCCTAAGCCAAAAGAACAAAGCTGGAAGGATCATGCTACCTGACTTCAAACTATACTACAAGGCTACAGTAACCAAAATAGCATGGTACTGGTACCAAAACAGAAATATAGATCAATGGAACAGAACAGAGCCCTCAGAAATAATACCACACATCTACAATAGTCTGATCTTTGACAAACCTGACAAAAACAAGAAATGGGAAAAGGAGTCCCTATTTAATAAATGGTGCTGGGAAAACTGGCTAGCCATAAGTAGAAAGCTGAAACTGGATCCCTTCCTTACACCTTACACAAAAATTAATTCAAGATGGATTAGAGACTTAAATGTTAGACTTAAAACCATAAAAACCCTAGAAGAAAACCTAAGTAATACCATTCAGGACATAGGCATGGGCAAGGACTTCATGTCTAAAACACCAAAAGCAATGGCAACAAAAGCCAAAATTGACAAATGGGATCTAATTAAACTAAAGAGCTTCTGCACAGCAAAAGAAACTACCATCAGAGTGAACAGGCAACCTACAGAATGGGAGAAAATTTTTGCAATCTACTCATCTGACAAAGGGCTAATATCCACAACCTACAAAGAACTCAAACAAATTTACAAGAAAAAAACAAACAACCCCATCAAAAAGTGGGAAAAGGATATGAACAGACACTTCTCAAAAGAAGATATTCACATAGCCAACAGACACATGAAAAAATGATCATCATCACTGGTCATCAGAGAAATGCAAATCAAAACCACAATGAGGTACCATCTCACACCAGTTAGAATGGCGATCATTAAAAAGGAAACAACAGGTGCTAGAGAGGATGTGGAGAAATAGGAACACCTTTACACTGTTGATGGGACTGTAAACTAGTTCAACCATTGTGGAAGACAGTGTGGCAATTCCTCAAGGATCTAGAACTAGAAATACCATTTGACCCAGCCATCCCATTACTGGGGATATACCCAAAGGATTATAAATCATGCTGCTATAAAGACATATGCACACGTATGTTTATTGTGGCACTATTCACAATAGCAAAGACTTAGAACCAACCCAAATGTCCATTAATGACAGACTGGATTAAGAAGATGTGGCACATATACACCATGGAATACTATGCAGCCATAAAAAGGATGAGTTCATGTCATTTGTAGGGACATGGATGCAGCTGGAAACCATAATTCTCAGCAAACTATCTCAAGAACAGAAAACCAAATACTGCATGTTCTCACTCATAGGTGGGAACTGAACAATGAGAACACTTGGACACAGGAAGGGGAACATCACACACTGGGGCCTGTTGTGGGGTGGGGGCAGCAGGGAGGGATAGCATTTGGAGATATACCTAATGTAAATGATGAGTTAATGGGTACAGCACACCAACATGGCACATGTATACATATGTAACAAACCTGCAAGTTGTGCACATGTACCCTAGAACTTAAAGTATAATAAAAAAGAAAAAGAAAGGAAGGGTGGTGAGGGAGAGAGAGAGGGAGAGAAAAAGGGAGACAGGTTATAAAAAGTGTGTGTGTGTGTGTGTGTGTGTGTGAGAGAGAGAGAGAGAGAGAGAGAGAGAGAGAGAGAGAGAGAGAGAGAGAGATTGATTATTTATTCAGCGTGGAAGCCAGAGTCTTTTTGTATCTTAATCTTACTAATCTCTTGGAAGTGGCATCCCATTACGTTTTCACTATTCTATTTACTGTAAGGGAGTCTTTAAGTCCTGCTCACACTCAGGGCATCAAGTGAAGTGGATAACACAGAACATGCACACCAGGAGGCAGGTATCACTGGAGACTATCTCAGAGGTTGCTAACGTAGATATAGAAAGAAATAGA
This sequence comes from Macaca nemestrina, assembly GCF_043159975.1. Lineage (NCBI taxonomy): Eukaryota > Metazoa > Chordata > Mammalia > Primates > Cercopithecidae > Macaca > Macaca nemestrina. The sequence continues at coordinate 16,349,488 of NC_092136.1, forward strand.
ATATTCCCTGTTGAGTTTGGACATTACCGTAGTGTTTTATCATTTGGGCAGGCATTAATCAGGCCCAGTTCTTAGCAAGGTCCAGAATGAGGCAGTACCCAAGCCTTTATGAGAATGTGCAGGGTTTGAACAGAGGTTTTTTTTTTTTTTTTTTTTTTTTTCAAAGGAAGATAATTTCTTGTTGTCATAGTGGAGACAGAGGTAGCATGCTGTGGGAGCTAAGAGGCGGCTCATATTATTTCCAGCAGAGAGGTCAGAAAAGACTCCTTAGAGGCAACAACATTTGAAATAGATTTGAAAAAAAGAGAGAATGGTAGAGACAGCAGAGCGGGGATGGAAGGAAACGACACTTAAATAGGTGGGGCAGTGTGAAAGGAGGCCCAGAGGTGGAGAAGGCCAGAGCATGCTGTGAGGAGGCCATGCTGAAGGTCAATGCTGAAGGTCAAAGAGATATTGTAACAGTGACTTGGGATGAGTGTTCCTACCACATCCCTTCTACCATTTCTTCATGAGCTTTCAAAGCCACACCAGACAATGTGCCACTGTGAAAGCACAACCTGGTAATTACATGCAGTTCAGTGTCTGCACATTTGCTTTAGGGAAATGGCTTTAGAGCTAACTCGGAGCTCCTGTGTCAAAGAGAAATTTCAAATACTTGTACAAAAATTTTTCAATAATTTTGTTGCTTTATGTTTTATAGGACTATTTAAGTCAGAAAAGTTGACTTCTTCAAGCTTGCTTTTCCTTAATTATTGTAGCGCTGACTATATGTGGAAGTAGCCAAGTCCGTGAAATGTTTTTGGAGAGGCTCTACTGCCTACTTGATTTCCATCATTCTAATAAATCTGAGGTGTTAAGGGAAGAAATAGAATATTCCCTACTGAGATTGGACATTACTGTAGTGTTTTATCATTTGGCCAGGCATGAATCAGGCCCAGTCCTTAGCAAGGTCCAGAATGAGGCTTAGAGTCATGCAGCACCCAGGCCTTTATGTGAGTATGCAGGGTTTGAGCATAAGTTCTAGAAGGCTTCTGTCAAAATGCAGATAACCACCCCATGGTAAAAGTACTTTTATCACTTAGCTGGGAGATGATGGGCAGCCAGTCTGAGGCACCACAGTGTGAGGGGTGCGTGGTTGTCAGGGGACCCAAAGACAGAAGGAGGAGGATGCTAGAGGCCGGAGCAAGAATCTTACAAGGTTGGAGTTGGAAGAGCTTGAGAGTTTAAGACCACCACCTTGTATTTTAGTGAAGAATCTCAGTGGAGAACTGAAATGGTAATATATGGCATGATAGCTCAAGAAGATGTCTTAATGCTCTAGCCCAATCAAAGCTCAATTAAATGGTAATCTGTGGCATCAGTATTTTGAATACAGGCCTCAGTATTTTAAAAGCTTTCCTGGTTACTATAGGAACAATAAAATAATTTTAATGTTTATTTACTTTTTGCACTTGCAGGTTTCTTATATTGGTAAAATGTGTATCATGGTGGTTTGGTGTACAAATTATTTCATCACTTGGGTAATAAGCATAGTACCTGATTGGTAGTTTTTTGGTTCTCATCCTCCTCTAACCCTCCACACTGAAGTGAGCTCTAGTGTCTGTTGTTTCCTTCTTTGTGTCCATATTTACTCAAAATTTACCTCCCACTAAAAAGTGGGAACATGAGGTATTTGGTTTTCTGTTCCTGTGTTAGTTTTCTTAGGATAATGACTGATAGCTCCATCCATGTTGCTGCAAAGGGCATGATCTCATTCTTTTTTATGGCTGCACGGTATTACATTGCATATATGTACCACATTTTACAAATCCAGTCTACTGTTGATGAGCATTTAGGTTGATTCCATATATTTGCTACTGTGAATAGTATCATGATGAACATATGTGTGAATGTGTCTTTATGGTAGAACAATTTGTATACTTTTGGGTATATACCCAATAGTGGGATTGCTGAGTCAAATGGTAATTCTGTTTTAAGTTCTTGAAGAAATCACTAAACTGCTTTCTAGAGTGTGATGTGGAGCATTTTTCATATGCTTTCTGGTCACATTTATGTCCTCTTTTGAAAAGTGTTTATGTCCTTTGCCCACTTGTTAAAGTTTTTTTTTTCTTGTAGATTTAAGTTCCTTATAAATTCTGGGTATTAGACCTTTGTCAGATACATAGTTTGAAAATATTTTCTCCCATTCTATAGGTTGTCTATTTATTGATAGTTTCTTTTGCTGTGCAGAAGCTCTTTCATTTAATCATGTCCCATCTGTCAATTTTTGTTTTCATTGCAATTGCTTTTAGTATCTTCATCATGAAGTCTTTGCCATGTCCTATGCCTAGACTGCTATTTCTTAGATTATCTTCCAGGATTTTTATAGTTTTCAGTTTTACATTTAAATCTTTAATGCATCTTGAGTTTATTTTTGTATATTGTGTAAGGAAAGTGTCTAGTTTCAATCTTCTGCATATGGCTAGCTAGTTATCCCAACACCATTTATTAAATAAGGAGTCCTTTCCCCATTGCTTTGTTTTTGTCAGCTTTGTCAAAGATCAGATGGTTAGAGGTGTGTGGCATTATTTCTGTGCTCTGTATTCTGTTCCATTGGTCTATGTGTCTTTTTTTTGTACCAGTACCATGCTGCTTTGATTGCTGCAGCCTTGTAGTATAGTTTGAAGTCAGGTAATGTGATGCCTCCAGCTTTGTTCTTTTTGCTTAGGATTGCTTTGGCTATTTGGGCTCTTTATTGGACCCGTATAAATTTTGAAATAGTTTTTCTTATTCTGTGAAGAATGTCATTGGTAGTTTGATGGGAATATCATTGAATCTGTAAATTGCTTTGGACAGTATGGTCATTTTAACAGCATTAATTCTATCCATGAGCATGAAATGTTTTTTCATTTTTTTGTGTCATCTCTGATTTCTTTCAGCAGTGTTTCATAATTCTCATTGTAGAAGTCTTTCATCTCCTTGGTTAGCTGTATTTATAGGTATCTTATTCTTTTTGTGGCATTTTGAATGGGATTGCATTCTCGATTTGGCTCTCAGCTTGGACCTTGTTGGTGTATAGAAATGCTACTAATTTTTGTACATTAATTTTGCATTGTGAAACTTTGCTGAAGTTGTTTATCAGATCAGGGAACTTTTGGGCAGAGACTATGCAGTTTTCTAGATATACAATCATATAGTCTAAAAACAGAGATAGTTTGACTTTCTGTTTTCTTGTTTGGATGCCTTTTATTTGTTTCTCTTGTCTGATTGCTCTGGCTAGGACTTCTAGTACCATGTTGAATAGGAGTGGTGAAAGAGTGCCTCTTTGCCTTGCTGCAGTTTTCAAGGGAAATGCTTGCAGCTTTTGCCTATTCACTGTTGGCCAAGGAGTTTTCATAGATGGCTCTTATTATTTTGAGATATGTTCTTTGATGACTAGTTTGTTGAGGGTTTTTAACATGAAGGGATGTTGAATTTTATTGGAAGCCTGTTCTGCATCTATTGAAATGATCATATGATTTGTTTTTAGTTCTCTTTTTGTTATGTGGTGAATAACATTTATTGATTTGCCTATGTTGAACTAAATTTGCATCCCAGGAATAAAGCCTACTTGATCATGGTGGATTAGCTTTTTGATGTGCTGCTGGATTTGGTTTTCTCGTAATTTGTTGAGGATTTTTGTGTTTATGTTCATCAAAGACATTGGCCTTAAATTTTCTTTTTTGTCCAACAGCATTTATGGAAGAGAATATCCTTTCACCAATGTGTGTTCTTGGCACCTCTGTCAAAACACTGTTGGCTGTAAACTCATTGATTTATTTCTGGGCCCTCTATTCTTTTCTGCTTATTCTAGATATCTATTTTTATGATAGAAACATACTGTTTTAGTTACTATAGTTTTATAATATATTTTGAAGTCAGGTAACGTGATGCCTCTAACTGTGTTTTTTTCTCTTGAGGTTATTTTGGCTCTTTAGGATCTTTTGTCATTCCATACAAATTTTGCATTTTTTTTCCTATTTCTGTGAAGAGTGTCACTTGTATTTTGGTAGGGATTATATTGAAACTAGATCTCTTTAGGTAGCATGGACATTTTAACAATATTAAATTCTTCCAGTCTATAGACACAGGATATCTTTCCATTTATTTGTGTTTTTTAAAAATATATTTCATCAGTGTTTTATTGTTTTCAGTGTACAGATCTTTTACCTCCTTGGTTAAGTTGATTCATAGTATATATATTTTGGTAGCTATTGTAAGTGGGATTGTTTTCTTGATTTCTTTTTCAGGTAATTCACTGTTGGTATGAGAAAAAATTCTAGTTTGATATCATTGTGGTCACAAAAGATACTTGATATGATTTTAATCTTTTAAAATTTGTTTTTGGGGCCTAACATATGATCTATTGTGGAGAATGTTCCATGTGCAGTTGAGAAAAAGGGTGTTCTGAAGCTGTTGGATGGAATATTCTGTATGTCTGTTAATTCCGTTTGATCCAGAGTGTAGTTAAGTCTAATATTTTCTTATGGATTTTCTGTCTGGATGATCTGTCCATTTCTTAAAGTGGGTATTGACACGTGTGTTTATTGTGGCACTATTCACAATAGCAAAGACTTGGAACCAACCCAAATGTTCATCAATGATAGACTGGATTAAGAAAATGTGGCACATATACATCATAGAATACTATGCAGCCATAAAAAAGGATGAGTTCATGTCCTTTGTAGGGACATGGATGAAGCTGGAAACCATCATTCTGAGCAAACTATCACAAGGACAGAAAACCGAACACTGCATGTTCTCACTCATAGGTGGGAATTGAACAATGAGAACACTTGCACACAGGGTGGGGCACATCACACACTGGGGCCTGTCGTGGGGTGGGGGAAGTGTGGAGGGATAGCATTAGGAGATATACCTAATGTAAATGACGAATTAATGGGTGCAGCACACCAACGTGGCACATGTGTACATATGTAACAAACCTGCATGTTGTGCACATGTACCCTAGAGCTTAAAGTATAAAAAAAAAGTGTGTGTTGAAGTCCCCTACTATTATTGTATTGCAATCTCTCTCTCCCTTCATATCTATTAATATTTGCCTTATATATTTAGCTTCTTTAATGTTGGGTGCATATAGACTTAATAACTATTGAAGCTTCTTGCTGAATTGACCTCTTTATCATTATATAATGACCTTCTTTGTCTCTTTTAGAGGGTTTGGCTTAAAGTCTATTTTATCTGATATAAGTATAGCTCCTCTCGCTCTCTTTTGGCTTCTATTTGTGTGGAATATCTTTTTCCATCCTTCACTTTAAGTCTCTGTGTTATAGGTGAATTGAGTCTCTTGAAGGCAGTGTGTAGTTGAGTTTTGTTTCTGTATTCAGTCACTCTGTGTCTTTTGATTGAAAAATTGAATCCGTTTATATTTAAGGTTATTTTTGATTAAGGTTATTTTTTACAGCTTTTTCATAATCTGAAATAGAAATGATTTTTGTCGAAGTTCAATGCAATAACACATATTAGGTAGAAGGAATAAATTCAAGAGCTCTATTGCACAACATGGTGGCTGTTGTTAAATGTCTTCTTGAAAATTGCTAAGAGTAGATGTTATGTTTTCACCACACACAAAAAATGATAAATATGTTGTTGCTGTGTATGTTAATTAGGTCAACTTAGCCATTCTGCAATATGTACATATTTAAAAATATTATTATAAATATGTCTGTTTCATAAATATAGACTTTTTTTATGTGTCAGTTTAAAAATAGTCTTGACGTGGTGGCTAATGCTTGTAATCCCAGCACTTTGGGAGGCTGAGGTGGGGGGATTGCTTGAAGCCAGGAGTTCAAGACCAGCCTGGGCAACATAGTGAGATCCTGTCTCTGGAAAAAAAAATTATCTGAGAGCTACTCAGGAGGCTGAGGGAGGAGGATTACTTAAGGCCAGAGGTTTGAGGCTGCCGTGAGCTATGATAGTGATACAGCACTCTAGCCTGGGCAATAGAGAGGGACACCGTCTCAAAATAAAGAATTTCAAAATTAAGAAAAAAATCAGGCTGTAAGTACACATAAAAGAGGGCTGTATGAAAAATGGTGCTAGTTTTTCAGGTGGGAGACACAAGTACAGAATTCTTTTCTCTCCGCTGAGGACATCTTCTTGATAGCGACCAGGATATGTGTCCAGGAGAACATGACGACCAAATATGGCAACCAATGCAGCACTCAGACTGCACAAAGGCAGGGACTGCTGTGCTGATATAAATGTTGTAGCATGAAACACCAAGCCCTAGCGGTTTATTCCAGAAAAAGTGATTGATGGCATTGGACCTTCAGGAGGACAGTGAAAAAGTAGGACACACATACAATCCTTCTGCTAAGTATCCCACCGACTGTGCCAGCTGCTAACAGGATGCAGACTTTTGAAGACAGAACTAAGGAATATACCTAAGAATGGCTTGTTTTACTATGTAAATTAAATTATACCTAGAAATTATTATTTATTATTTATAGAAATTTGTTATCTACAGGAAGTGTGGAGAAAAAGTGATATGCTATTGAGAGAAAAATATTCTAGTTGTTTTTTTACCTTAACTAAAAATACTGTATATTGTTTGGCCAAGAGTGCAAACTATGGAATTAAATTAAAATCCTGGTTTTACCACTTGATTATGTGGCTTGAAGAGGTTGTTTAACTGCTCCGAGTTTTATAATCTGCAAATAGGGATCACAGCTTTTTCATAATCTGAAATAGAGATAATTTGTCAAAGTTCAATGAAATAACGTATATTGTATGTGTTGGCACTTAGAACGCCTATCCTAATGTTAGCTAATAATACCCTGATTATTTCTCCAGGCCTATAATAAACTTCCTTACATGAAAAAAGAACACCTATGGTCTTTGCCCATGGAATGTTGCTGTGACGAGTCAGGGATTCTTCTATCAAATCATTTCGTGGGAGATTTTCGCCAGTGTTTGATTCTCTCCAGCTTCCCCTTGACAATTCTTAGGGCAAAGTCCCCATTTTTTTTCCCTATGAATTTCTCTGCTTTCTTGTGTGTTTACTATATACTAGAGAATCTGAAAACTTACTAGGATCAGAGAGGCACATTCTCAACCATTCATTTATGTTTTTAAATGAAATCACTGGATTATGGTGCTAGTCTAGACTGAAGCTACCTCAATTTCTGATAATTGATGATGCAGTTTTGCAGAATAATTTGCCTCCAATAGAAAGCATATGCTCATTTATTAAATGAGTAATTCTACATTAAAATAATTTCTACAGAATGGCATCTCATGAAAATTGTTTTGTATTATAGTGGGTTAAAGTTTCTCTAAATTGAAAAAATCTATTTAGAGAGCTGATAATATGCTTTAGGTTTTTTGTGGAAACAAGTCAGGGAATAGATCAATGAAGTAATACATTCCAAAATATATTTTTAAAAAAGTTTGTTTTATTTTTAATTGACACATAATAATTGTAGATATTTATGGGGTACAGTGTGATTTTTGATACATGTGTATATTGTGGGATGATCAAATCAGGGTAACTAGAATATTCATTGCTCCAAATATTTATCATTTCTTTGTGGTGAGAACATTTAAAATCCTCTCAAAATAGCTAAAAGAGAGGATTTTAAATGTTCTCATAATATGCTTTTAAAGTTATTTGATTCTTGTGCCACCTACTAGAAAGGAGAAATATTGAAAAACCCTGCCACTGTAGATTCCTGCAGTTGTTGGTACAGATGTTACTCATTTTTAACCGAAGAAAAAGAGAGTCTATACCGAGAAAGAAAGTTAAAACTGTGATAGGTGAGAAATGAGAAGAAATAATGAGAAAATTCCAAGGGAAAATGATATCACACAAGCAGCATTTTTGATAGTTCTAGGAGCTGGTGAAGTCCAAAGCTGGGCTGTTAAGAAATCTTTATTATTTTCATGATGGTTTAAATCCTCATGTGCTAGTATAGAAACTGCTAAGCTTCTGAAAGTGATCACACTCATAGCCTCTTACCTGTCTGGCTCTGACCAATAGCTTTAGGGTGTCCATGGGCAGTTTAAAAAGTCACCTGCAAACCGGGTATCGTATGTCAAGCCTGTAATCCCACTAACTCAGGTGGCTGAGGTGGAAAGATAGCTTGAGGCCAGGAGTTCAAGGTTGCAGTGGGCCATGATTGCACCACTGTACTCCAGCCTGGGCAACAGAGGGGACCCTGACTCTTAAAAAAAGAAGTCACCTGTAGATAAGAAAACAATATGTCCACTTGAGGAATCATTAGATGTCTCATCTTTGTTAACATCAATAACTTCAGATAGAGCTGATTTTCTCTAATGAAGCCAAAATCAGGATATGACTTTGGTATTCGAGGCATAATGCAAACTAGGCTGTCAGTTATAATATATTGACATCTCTGGTTCTTTCCTTGATATGTAGATACCCACAATCAAGTAGCCCTTTAGACAGAATAAATGACAATTTCACTTCAAGCCAAATTTTATGCAAGGTGTTTCCTTGAGGAAAGTTTGTAATATAAATGAATAAGATTTGATCTTTTCCTTCAAGTAATTTTACATCTAGTGGGGAGCAGAGCAAGAAGGTATATAGGGGCCGGGTGCGGTGGCTCATGCCTGTAATGCCAGCACTTTGGGAGGCTGAGGCGGGTGGATCACCTGAGGTCAGGAGTTCGAGACCAGCCTGGCCAACATGGTGAAACCCTGTCTCTAATAAAAAAAAAAGAAGAAAGAAAGAAAAAAAAAAGAAAGTATGTAAGAATACCTCAACCTGCTTTAATCATGGTGAGATAATGGCATGAACATTGCAAATCATCTTAATTAGTCTTTAAGAATTCTGAGATCAAGTCACCCAGGGAACAGATTAAATAAAAGGTGAAAAGTGATTTGACACTACAAATGGGTACTTTTCATGTGCATTGTGGTCAGAAGTGTGTGTGCATGGTGTGTGTGTGTGTGTGTGTGTGTGCATTAAGAAAATAATAGATATAAAATTATTTAGTCTATGATAAAATAATTTTTTCTTTATTTTAAGACATTTTTCCACTGTCTTTTCACTTGCATTGTTTCTGACAAGAAATTTCCTTTTATTCATACTTTTGTTCTGCTATTCATAATGGTCTTTTTTTCTTTGGATGCACTTAAGATTTGCCCTCTATTCTTGGTTTTTAGCAATTTTATTATGATATATCTTGGTGTGGGTTTTCCATGTCGCTTGTGCTTGGCGTTTCTTGAGATTCCTGAATTGGTGGGTTTATATAATAGTTTTCATAAAATAAGCAAAAATTTTAATCATTATTTAAAAAGTATACTTCAATATCAGCTCTGTTTCTCTTCTCCTTCGGTGACTTCAATTACACATATATACAGCTGCAAGAAGGTGTGCCTGCTTTTTGCATGCTTGGAGAATTTTTGATTGAATGCCAGACATTATGAGTATTACCATGCTTGGTGCTAGATATTTTGTCATTTTATACATATTCTTGAGCTTTGTTCTGTAGCACAGTTAAGATACTTGGAAACTGGCTGAGCATGGTGGCTCATGCCTGTAATCCCAGCACTTTGGGAGGCTGAGGCAGGCGGATCATGAGGTCAGGAGTTCGAGATCAGCCTGACCAATATGGTGAAACCCTGGCTCTACAAAAAATATAAAAGTTAGCTGGGCATGGGGGTGTACACCTGTAATCCTAGTTACTTGGGAAGCTGAGGCAGGAGAATCACTTGAATCTGGGAGGCAGAAGTTGTAGTAAGCTGAGATCGCGCCACCGCACTCCAGCCTGGGTGCCAGAGCAAGACTCCGTCAAAAAAACAAAAAAACAAAAAAAACAAAAAAAAAACACTTGGAAACTATAATCTTTTTTTAAAATTTTTAAATTTTTTTTAGACAGAGTCTGGTTCTGTCACTCAGGGCTAGAGTGCATTGTTGTGATCCTGGCTCACTGCAACTTCTGCCTCCTGGGCTCAAGACAACCTCACACTTCAGCCTCCTGAGTAGTTGGGACAACCAGCACATGCCACCATGCCTGGCTGATTTTTGTACTTTTTGTGGAGATGGGGGTCTCACTTTGTTGCCCAGGCTGGTATCAAACTCCTGAGTTCAAGCCATCCACCCACCTTGGCCTCCCAAAGTACTAGGGTTACAGGTGTGAAATACTGTGCCTGGCCATATCATCTTTTGAGTCTTGCTTTGTAGATTTGTTAGTTTGAACTGAAGCATGGCTCAGTCTAGAGCTAATTATTTCTGACCAAGTCCTTTCTGTCTGCTCCGCCCAGAACGTCATGAATCTTGAGATTTTTCAGTCTGGCTGGCGAGAACAGGTACAATTTCCAGCCCTGTATGAGCATTGAGCACTGTTACCTTTAATCTTTTTGGTGTTTTCTTCCCTTGCCTCTAGGTGTTTCTTCACATGTTTGTACTGACCAGCACTCAGCTAAATAATTAAGGAGTATTTTCTGCAGCTCTAGGGATTCTCTCTCTGTTCAGCTCATTTTCTCCGGTATTTTGTTCTGTAAACTCTAGTTGCCTTGGTCTCTTCAGACTTTCAGTTCCATCTCCTTTAGGAAGTCCACTAAACTCTTCATGTACATTCTGTCTCTGCACTGTGGCCTGGAAACTTTCTTAAGGAAATAAGCTGGGGAAATTTTAGAGCTCGTTGGTTTCTTGACTCTCAGGGATCATTGTCCTTTATTGCTTGATGAAAGTGTCTTACGAATTATGAAACTATTTATTTCATATATTTTGTCCAACTTTGTATATTTTAGATTGGAAGGTAAATTGAGTTTCTATTACTTTATCTTGGCCAGAAGTAGAAGATCTGGAAGTGATTTTTAGTTGGATGAATATAAGTGTTTTGAAATTGCCCAAACTATAGTGTATCCAAGCCCCTTTGAAGCTTTATTTTATACTACCTGAAATGAAAAGTAAATGGGCTTTGAAGTTAGAAAGGTCTAGGTTTAAATCTTGGAACTACCACTTAATAGATGTGTGATCTTGGGCAAAAAAATGTAATGTCCCTTAACCTCTGTCTAATCTTCAATAAAATGAAATTGAAAGAATTTAAACACAGGAGTTTCTATGTAGTATTTCTACTTATAGCAAAATATTGAAAATAGATGAGGAAGTGATAGGATAAATCAGAATTAAGTATAATTTGCATTTCCATGAAATATCTAAAAATAATGAGATAGATCTATATGTATTCTTATAAAAAAGTTAATAATACAGTGTTAGGTGAATAAAAAACTTTACAGAAAAATGTGGGGTGTGAACTTATTTTAACTTTAAAAATCCTGTGTGTGTGTGTGTGTGTGTGTGTGTGTGTGCGTGTAAGGGAAACACCATCTGAAAGTATATATGCAATTTTAAGTAAGTGGGGAAATAACTTGAATAGTACCTTTCAACTTTAAAAACAGATATATTTAAACAATAATGGATACATACAAATTAATTTCTCAAGAAAAATGCATAATAAAAAAGAAGCAAGTTTCAAGAGAGATAATAGCTAGGCCTGGCACAATTTATACTGTCAATGCCTGAGAGCCAACAAGCATCACGAACTCACATGCAGAAGAAAGGTAGAGGCTTATTTCGTGTGCTGCTGCAAGAGGGAGCGTGCACCAGAGAGAGCAGAGTGTTGGATAAGAGGGAACTGAGAAGCCCTATTATAGGATTTAGATTTGTGCTGGGTGATTCTAAGAAGGATTTAGGGAGCGGATGCCTCCTAAATTCTGAGATGAGTGTTAGCAAAAGAATTGGTGATTAGCTACGCTGGTAATTTATATCTAAGAGGAAGGAAGATTAAAGTAAGTAAAGAAGGAGTATTTACTCAGATTAGTTAGAAGAGTAGAGTAGCCATTTTTGCAGGTGCCAAGAGTTCTTGTCTTGTGGTTATGTTTCAGACATAATCACAGAAACACAATCACAGAGTGGCCTTTTCTCTCTCTTGCTCCATTTCAGTCATAGAGTGGCCTTGTTTAATTTTTGCTCATATCCTGTAAAGATTGTTTATATTCAATTGGGAACTTTATGGCTAATATATCAGATACTATCTTCAGGGCCATTTTCTAATTTCTCAATACTGTTGATAGCCTCCCCTCTTCACTTATATTTTTACTTTGCCAAAGATAAGATGATTCTACCCAACTTTGGAGTTAATCGTACTGACTGACATACTGGCTCTAATTCTATAGAGTTTTACTCTGGTCCCCGTATGTTGATACAATTTGGCTCTGTGTCCCCACCCAAATCTCACCTGGAATTGCATTCCCCACATGTCAGGGGAGGGGCCTGGCAGGAGATGACTGAAACGTGAGGGCTGACTTCCCTCTGCTGTTCTTGTGATAGTGAGTGAGTTCTCATGAGATTTGGTTGTTTGAAAGTGTGTGGCACCTCCCCCTTTACTCTCTCCCTCTCCGGCTTTGTCATGGTAAGACGTGCTTGCTTCCCCTTTGCCTTCCGCCATGATTGTAAGTTTCCCGAGGCCTCCTAGTCATGCTTTCTGTACAGCCTGTGGAACTGTGAGTCCATTAAACATCTTTTCTTCATAAATTACCCAGTCTCAGGTAGTTCTTTATAGCAGTGTGAGAACAAACTAATACATATCCTAAAATAATGCCCAGTTCAATAGGAAAAATTTAGTTTTTTTGCAGGAGATTTGCCTTTAGATTTTTTTTTTCCGTGCTGTTTCAGACAGATTGTGCACTAAAAGATTTCTCCACAGATTCTCACAGAAAATTTATAGTGGAGGCCTTTGGGATCAGGACCTGCTCTCTTCAGCATCTGTGGCTCTAGGTAAAAACAAGCAAGCAAACAAACAAACAAACAGCAACAAAACAAGATGAATTTAAAAAACTCATTTTTCATTAGTTAGTTTTCTACTGAAGGAGAGAGGAGCTTCCCAGAGGGGAAAAGTGTTCATGTTGCAAACTTTTGTCAACTCTTATTGACTCTTGACTCTGTGTGTGTGTGTGTGTGTGTGTGTGTGTGCATGCATTAGGGTGCTGTAATGACTGTCACACCCATGTTAAAATCTTTTCTAATACTCGTTACTATTAACATTTATTGAGAGTTTATAATTTCTGTGCATTATTTTATAACATTATGAGACTGTATGATTTCTATACATTATCTTATCTATTCCTAACAAACAAGCAAATGAACAAATTAAAGTACCCGTGAAACATGTATTAAGAAAAACGAGGTCACAGAAGCTCATTTAACTTGTAAAGAGACACTGCTGGTGAGTGGCAGAGTTGGGATGTGAACCAGAGTCTAAGAGCTTCTAAATCCTGTTCACTATACTACCATACAGTGGTACATGTGTTTAAAACAACATTCTGTATATATAGATATGTATAGATATTGGGTTCCATCCAATATTACTGAATCAACATATGCAAGGTTGGGCTGTACTTATATACACTTTAAAAAACTGCTAGGTCATTTGAATGCTGTTGTCTACAGATTGGTATTTAAAGACCACTAATGTATGTTACATACTCACTTAACTTCTAGTTAGGAAGCTGTCCATATTATTACTTTTTGTCATCATTCATGCATTCAATATTTATGGAATATCAACTGTGTCTAAGCCTCTATACCAGATGTTAAAAGGTTATAGAAAGAAAATGTATGTCAACTTCCTTAGAGATGGTAGGGAAGCTCTGGTATGTAAATAATAATTTAGATAGTGATAAGTAATATTTATTTATATAGTTGAAGGGCTATGGATATTCAGTTGAAGAAATTACTTCCAGGAGTAGAGGGTTGGCAGGAAACAAACACTGGTTTGGGAACACCTCAGGGAGAGACTAGCTCTTGAAGGAGTAATGAGATTTGGGTGTGTTGAGGCGTGTTGTTTCACATGGTGTATGTACTGATTAATAGTATATGACTTCCTGATTTTGAAGAGTAACCTGCCATGTTCTGAGAATGCCAATGGAGGGGGCCATGTGGCAAAGAACTGTGGACATCCTCTAAGATCAGAGAGCAGCTTTCAGCTGACAGCCAGCAAGAAGGCAGATATTTCAGTTCTGCACCTGCAAGGACATGAATTCTGCCAAAAATATGAGGGAACTTGGAAGCAGATCCACCCTCAGCTGTGCCTTCAGATAAGGACACAGTCTTGGTTGACAGCTGGATTATAGCATTTCAAAGGATGTTGTTGCGCAGCAATAGGTAGAACGGATACAGATTTTGGGATTACAACAATACAGATTTATTTCCCTGTTGAGGGACGTTTACTTTCTAGGTCCTCACTTTCCAAAAGATGCTACAATAAAGATCCTTAAACATATGACCTTAGGGACTGGGACTTTTATTTCCATCAAGTTTTAGGATTGAAATTCAGAATTGAAGGCTTGTTTTTCTTTTTTTTTTTTAACATTAAAAAAAAATTATACTTAAAGTTCTGGGATACAGGTGCAGAACATACAGGTTTGTTATGTAGGTATACATGTGCCATGGTGGTTTGCTGCACCCATCAACCCATCATCTACATTAGGTTGTTCTCCTAATGTTATCCTTCCCCTAACCCCCAACCCACCAACAGCCCCTGGTGTGTGATGTTCCCCTTCCTATATCTATGTGTTTTCATTGTTCAACTCACACTTATGAATGCGGTTTTTGGTTTTCTGTTCTTGTGTTAGTTTGCTGAGAAGGATGGTTTCCAGCTTCATCCATGTCCCTGCAAAGGACGTAAACTCAACCTTTTTTATGGATGCATAGTATTCTATGATGTATATGTGCCACATTTTCTTTATCGAGTCTGTCATTGATGGGCATTTGGGTTGGTTCCAAGTCTTGGCTTTTGTGAACAGTGCCACAATAACCATATGTGTGCATGTGTCTTTATAGTAGACTGATTTATAATCCTTTGGGTATATACCCAGTAATGAGATTGCTGGGTCAAATGGTATTTCTGGTTCTAGATCCTTGAGGAATTGCCACACTGTCTTCCAACGTGGTTGAATTTGAGCTAATTTACACTCCCACCAACGGTGGGAAATTCCTATTTCTCCACATCCTGTCCAGCATCTGTTGTTTCCTGACTTTTTAATGATCACCATTCTAACTGGCATGAGATGGTATCCATTGTGATTTTGATTTGTGTTTCTCTAATGACCAGTGATGATGAGCTTTTTATCATATGTTTGTTGGCTGCATAAATGTCTTCTTTTGAGAAGTGTCTGTTCATATCCTTCCTCCACTTTTTGATCGGGTTGTTTTTTTTTTCTTGTAAATTTAAGTTACTTGTAGATTCTGGATCTTAGCCCTTTGTCAGATGGATAGATTGCAAAAATTTTCTTCCATTCTGTAGGTTGCCTTTCACTCTGATGATAGAAGCTCTTTAGTTTAATTAGATCCCATTGGTCAATTTTGGCTTTTGTTACCATTGCTTTTGGTGTTTTAGTCATGAAGTCTTTGCCCATGCCTATGTCCTGAATTCTATTGCCTAGGTTTTCTTCTAAGGTTTTTATGGTTTTAGGTCTTACATTTAAGTCTGTAATCCATCTCGAGTAAATTTTTGTGTAAGGTGTAAGGAAGGGGTCCAATTTCAGTTTCCTGCATATGGCTAGCCAGTTTTCCCAACACCATTTTTTAAATAGGGAATCCTTTCCCCTTTGCTTTTTTTGGTCAGATTTGTCAAAGATCAGATGGTTGTAGATGTATGGCGGTATTTCTGAGGCCTCTGTTCTGTTCCATTGGTCTATATATCTGTTTTGGTACCAGTACCATGCTGTTTTGGTTACTGTAGTATAGTTTGGTATACTTGTAGTATAGTTCGAAGTCAGGTAGTGTGATGCCTTCAGCATTGTTCTTTTTGCTTAGGATTGTCTTGCAATCTAGTCTGGATAAAGAAAATGTGGCACATATACACCATGGAATACTATGCAGCCATAAAAAAGAATGAGTTCATGTCCTTTGCAGGGACATGGATGAAGCTAGAAACTATCATTCTCAGCAAAGTAACACAGGAACAGAAAACCAAACACCACATGTTTTCACTCATAAATGGGAGTTGAACAATGAGAACACATGGACACAGGGAGGGGAACATCACACACTGAGGCCTGTTGTGGGGTGGAGGGGAGGGAGAAATACATAATGTGGATGATGGGTTGATGGGTGCAGCCAACCACTATGGCCTGTGCGTACCTATGTAACAAACCTGCACGTTCTGCACATGTATCCCAGGACTTAAAGTATACTAAAAAAAAATTGGCACTATCAGTCTGGTTGTCTACAAGTGCAGAGAATTGGAAACTGAGGCCCAATCTAGAACTGCTTCTTTCCTTTTTCTTTTAGAGCAGGCTGTAGATCAATCACAATGCCATGGAACACAGATGACACTTTCCCCTGCTTTTGAGACCCATTGGTCCCATGGTGTATATACATGTAAGAGGGAGTGCCATAGAAAATGGCGACTGCTCTCAGGTGGAAGGCTCACATGAAGAAGCCTTGTGTCCTTCCTGCAGTGGAAGACATCTTCAGGATGGCAGCCAGGGTATATACTTGGGAAAAGATGACCACCATCACAGTGGTGTTCAGGAGCTTTCAGCCCTCACGCCCCCACAGAAACAGTGATTGACAACCACTTGCAGACGGGAGTACCTTTGTGGAGCCCGGGAGGCCAGCAGAGAGGTCTAAGCATCCTGCTGAAGAAAGAAATCTGAACACAGACGCTTTAAAGAGGATAAGAAAAGCAGTTTCATTTTACCAGCATCAGCCTCCCTCAAGGCAGCACAGCTTAATATCAAAGAGACCTGCACCTCCAGTGATTTCTCCCACCGGAGAAAGTGAGAGCTTCCCCAACCTAACGGGTTCTTTTCTTTCTCGCCCCACCCGGAATACTGACTAATGACTCAATAGTCCTGGGACAATTTGGAGCAGGGAAAGGGGCAGGGGCTCACAGCAACGGGGGTGCAGTACATAAAGCGTTATCGTTTCTACTGGCTGCCCTGCAGAATCCACCAAAAGGCTGCTCACAAACCTCCCAGGACATACTACCTGTGGAGGCCACAACAAGACCATGGTTGCGCCCAGCATTTTGCCTGCCATCTCCCCGGAGATGTGCCTGCGAGAGCTTCTGCAGCTCATCCACCGCAAACAGACACAGCCAGCCAACTAGACTCCTCTGGAATGGGAGAATATACTTTAAACACTTCATGTCACTGCCCTGGGAAAAATAAATGGGAGATTCTCAGTACCCGGCATGGCTTTAAGGCTTGAGAAAAAGTATACAGTCCTAACATTTCCTCGTGGAGAGGGAACAAAAGGAGGGGAGTTGGTGTGTCCATAGGAAAAGTCTGAGATTCCACAAGAGAGTGAGATCGTGCAGTATTTGTCTTTCTTCATCTGGCTGATTTCACTTAGCACAGTGTTCTCCAGGTTCCTCCATGCTGTTGCAAATGGCAGGATTTCCTTATGTTTAATGGCGCAATAATATTCCAGCGTGTATGTATATCAACGTTTTCCTTATCCATTCATCTGCTGACCAACATTTGTTTACATATCTTGACTATTGAGAATAGTGCTGCAATGAACATTACAGGTGAGAGTGCGGATATGTATTCGACACACTGATTTCATTTCCTTTGGATATACACCAAGAAGTGGGAATGCTGAATCATATGGTAGTTCTATTTTTAACTTTTTGAGGAAGCTCTGCACCATTTTTACAGTGACTGTACCAGTTTATAGTCTCATCAGCTGTGTGCAAGGATTTTTGTCACACAAAACTTCAACACATCTTTTTATTTTTGTTAGTAGCCATTTTAACAGGAGTGAGGTGATATCTCACTGTGATTTTGATTTCATTTATTTGGCAATTAGTGAGGTTGAGCACCTCTTTATATACCCATTGGCCATTTGTATGTCTTCTTTTGAGAAATGCCTATTCAAGTAACTTGACCATTTTAAAATCAGGTTATAACGTATTTATTTTGCTATTGAGTTGTATGAGTACCTTACGTACTTTGGATATAAACTCCTTATCAGGTATACAGTTTGCAAATATTTTCTTCCATTCTGTATATTGCCTTTCATTTTGTTGATTGTTTCATTTGCTGTGCTTCAAAGAAGTAATCCCACTTGTTTCTTTTTGTTAGGGAAACTAGGGAAACGATGGATATTTGTCCCTAATACCCCAATATCCATGAAGATTTACTCCACTGTCTTTCCTTTCCTCCTCTTCTTTTCTGTGTATATTATCCAAAGAAATAATCTTTCAAATTTTACTTTACAATTACAAATAGATTGGCTACAGAGAAAAGTACCTCTTGGGAGAAGACAAGAAAAGATTCCCTCTATCCCCTGCTGAGTCTTTATACTCTATTTAATGGAAGTCCTTACATAACATCGATTATGCACTTCTCATTGATTTACTTCATTTTTTTTGATGGCAGATATCTCAACAAAGGCTCATCAAAATATATAGATGCAATTTCAAAGATACTGTTTTAGATGCCTTTGCTTTAAGGAACACATGGATTAGAAGTTTGTTTATTTAATCATTTGAAATGTTTTTCTTTATCTTTCAAATGCTGTTGATATAATTAAGTAATGCATTTGTGTCTTATAGGCGTTTGTCATATTTTCTGAGATTGAGAAATAAGAGAGCACTGTTGGCTGGCTTGTTGAGCCATGTTGAGATAGAAATCAAGGTTCAAATTAGAAATACTTTTTTTTCTGTTAGTTTTATGGCTTCAATCACATCTTGGTTTCTCAGACTGTAAATCAAGGGTTTAACATGGGAATAATAGTAAATGGGAATAATAACATCTACGGTTTGTACAAATTGCAATGGAGCACTTGCTATATTGTACAAATTGCAATGGAGCACTTGCTATATTCCCACGGTACAAAGTAAAACACAGAGGCCACTTTTTCTTGTTCTTGAGACTCATTAGTACCATGGCATAGATACATGTAAGAGAGAACCCTATAGAAAATGGTGACTGCTGTCAGGTGGGAGGCACATGTGGAGAAGGCTTTTTTCTTCCCTGCAGCAGAAGATATCCTCAGGAAGGCAATCAGGGTATATATGTAGGAAAAGATGACCACCATCACAGTGCACATCAAATTCAATCCCACAAACACTGTTAATAGTTGAGGTCAATATTGGAGCATGATAGGGCTCCAATCATGGAATGAAATGTATTTTGCATGTTGGAAAGGAATGAATGTATTTTGCATGTCAGCAGGACATTAATTTTGGGGGTTGGGGTAGAATTGTTCTGGTCTCCAGAACTGTGAGAAATAAATTTCTTTCTTCTTCTTCTTCTTCTTCTTCTTCTTCTTCTTCTTCTTCTTCTTCTTCTTCTTTCTTCTTTCTTCTTTCTTCTTTCTTCTTTCTTCTTTCTTCTTTCTTCTTTCTTCTTCTTCTTCTTTCTTCTTCTTCTTCCTCTTCTTCTTCTTCCTCTTCTTCCTCTTCCTCTTCTTCCTCTTCCTCTTCTTCCTCTTCCTCTTCTTCCTCTTCCTCTTCTTCCTCTTCTTCTTCTTCCTCTTCTTCTTCTTCTTCTTTCTTCCTTCCTCTTCCTTCCTCTTCCTTCCTCTTCCTCCTTCCTCTTCCTCCTTCCTCCTCTTCTTCCTTCCTCCTCTTCTTCCTTCCTCCTCTTCTTCCTTCCTCCTCTTCTTCCTCCTCTTCTTCCTTCCTCCTCTTCTTCCTTCCCCCTCTTCTTCCTCCTTCCTCTTCTTCCTCCTTCCTCTTCTTCCTCCTTCCTCTTCTTCCTCCTTCCTCTTCTTCCTCCTTCTTCTTCTTCTTCTTCTTCTTCTTCTTCTTCTTCTTCTTCTTCTTCTTCTTCTTCTTCTTCTCCTTCTCCTTCTCCTTCTCCTTCTCCTTCTCCTTCTCCTTCTCCTTCTCCTTCTCCTTCTCCTTCTCCTCCTTCTCCTTCTCCTTCTCCTTCTCCTCCTTCTCCTTCTCCTTCTCCTTCTCCTTCTCCTTCTCCTTCTCCTTCTCCTTCTCCTTCTTCTTCTCCTTCTTCTTCTTCTCCTTCTCCCTCCTTCTCCCTCCTTCTCCCTCCTTCTCCCTCCTTCTTCTTCTTATTTGAGACAGAGTCTTGCTCTGTCGCCTGGGCTGGAGTGCAGTGGCGCAGTCTCTGCTCACTGCAAGCTCCGCCTCCCAGGTTCACGCCATTCTCCTGCCTCAGCCTCCGAGTAGCTGGGACTACAGGCATGTGCCACCACGCCCGGCTGATTTTTTTGTATCTTTAGTAGAGATGGGATTTCACCATATTAGCCAGGATAGTCTCGATCTCCTGACCTCGTGATCCACCCGTCTCGGCATCCCAAAGTGCTGGGATTACAGGTGTGAGCCACTGTGCCTGGCCTTTGTTACTTATAGTCACTCAGTATATGGTTATTTAGTATAGAATGTGAATTAAGACATTAGGAAATTGTTTAAGACTATACATACAATTACAGATTTATTATAGCCAAAGAATACAAATTAAGCCAACAAACAAAGAGAAACATAAGGCCAGGTCTGAGAGGGGTGCAAACATAAAGTTTCCATCATACTTTCGCTATATCAATGTATGGCAGTTGATGCATGGAGTTGTCATGCATATTGGGTTCGGGTCAACCCAGGAAGTTCACCTGAGCCTGTGATGCTCAGGGTTTTTTTTTTTTTTTTTTATCAGGGCTCGATTGTATACTGAGCATGTAATTGATGTTTAGTTCCCAGCCTTTCTGGAGGATCAGCATAAAACCTTTTGTCTCCTGTTCTCTGGAAATCAAAACTGATATGGCATGTCCTGAAGCCTCCATCATAAACCACATTGTTAGACTTTCCAGTGACCAAAGCCTCTTGGCAAACAAAGAGGCTTGAATTTGTTCATTAATTCATTGGTTGAATTCTTTGTTCATTAATTCAACAACTACTTAGTGAGCACTTTATATATTCCTGACAATTAATAGATAATGAGCAAATGTAAATTATTGTGCCTTTACAAAGATTCAGTTTGTTTCTCATATCTACATCTATGGCAGGATGATTCATATTCTGATTAGGGTGTCAGCTAAAAAACAATTTAGTAAGAACATGTTGTGGTAGGTTATAAAAATGGTCCCCAAGTTTCTCCTTTGTTACATTCATATCATTGTGATGCAGTGTTGCAGATCTTTCCATCAGGCAGTAGAGCCTGTTACTCCAACACCTTGAATCCAGATCCGGGTTGGCCTTGCAACTTGCTTTGACGAATATGCTATCAGCAAATATGTCAGGGCGCTCACCACAGGATACTTCTGACACTCAGTGTTAGTAATTTACCCTCACTCTACGTGTATTAATACTTTTTCCTTGTTGACTGTAGAGCTTCTTTTACTTCCTAATTTCATAGGCAGTGGATAAGGAAGTTTAACATGAGAGTCATAATGCTGCAAAATATGGATGCTGGCTTTTCTTGCTCTTGAAATACGGTGGATTCAGGCTGTAAGTCCATGTAAGAGAGTGCTCCAAAGACAACGGTGACAGTTGTCAGGTGGAAGACACCTGTGGAAAAAGACCCATAGCAGAGGGCAAGCTCAGGATGATGGAAGACATGTGTGTCCTTGAAGATGACGATCGGCATAGTGACATTCAAGTAAACTCCAGCATAGATTAGCAACTATTTTTACTACATCTTCCCACTCCATCCACCTTTCAGCTCCCCATGCATCCCACTAAGAACCAACTCCACCATTCAATACAATCCTGCATTCATCCTTCAAGCCTATGTGTGACTCAATTTTTCTGGGATGCTGGACAGGAGCTCGGGATACAGAAGGCGGTCACACTGGCCCTTTGCCCTTGCAAAACGACAGAGGGTCCATTGAGCTGGTTAACATTTAAGCTGTCTGCGAATGGCAAGGCTAAAAGAGCATTGTAATACTGGGGCCACAGGCACCCACCCCTAGACACTACCATGTTGCCAGAGCCCAAAGCACTTGTCCCAGCTCCAGCACCTGACTGTGTGCTTCCCCTTCCATCAGGGGTTTGAGCAGCAGTGGTGACAGAAAAGGTGAGCCACACCCCTGTTGCCCGGGGGGATTAGAGAACTCTTCCGTTTCAATAGCACTCAACAGTTAGTCTTTTTAACCCTTGCCCCACTTGTTCCCTTCTGCCCTAGTATTTCCCAGTGTCTGTTTTTCCCATCTTTGTGTCTGTGTGTCCTCAATATTTAGCTTGCACTTATACATGAGAACATGTGGTATTTGCTTTTCTGTTCCGGTGTTAATTCGCTTAGGATAATGGCCTCTAGCTTTAGCCATGTGGCTGCAAAGCACCTGAGTTTTGCATTTTTATGGCTGTGTGGTATTCCATGATGTATATGTACCGTATTTTCTTTATCCAGTTCACCGCTGATGGGCACTTAGGCTGATTCCATGTTGTTGCTGTTGTGAATGTTGCTGTGATGAACACACAAGCACATGTGTCTTTTTTGTAGAAAAATTTATTTATTTTCCTTTAGATATTATCCAGTAATGGGATTACTCAGTCAAATGATAGTTTGTTTTAGTTCTTTCAGAAATCTCCAGACTGCTTTCCACAGTGGCTGAACTAATTTACATTCCAGCAGTGTATAAGCATTCCCCTTTCTCCCTGTTCTGGCCAGCATGTATTGCTTTTTGACTTGCTAATAGTAGACATTCTGACTGATACGAGATGGTTATCTCATTGTGATTTTGATTTGCATTTTTCTGATGATTAGTCTTGTTGAGCATTTTTTCATATGTTTGTTGTCTTCTTGTATATTCTCTTTTGAGAAGTATCTGGTCATATTGTTTGCCCACTTTTTAATGGGATTACTTGTTTTTTGCTTGCTGAGTGATTTAAGTTCTTTATACATTATGGAAATTAGATTTATTGGATGCATAGTTTCTGATAATTTTCTCCCATTCTGTAGGTTGCCTGTATACTCTGTTGATAGTCTCTTTTGCTATGCAGAAGGTCTTTAATTTAATTAGGTTCCAGTTGTCAAATTTTTTGTTGCTATAGCTTTTGAGGACTTAGTCATAAATTATTTCCCAAGACTGATGTTCAGAATGATGTTTCCCAAGTTTTCTTCTAGGATTCTTATAGTTTGAGGTCTCACATTTATCTCTTTAATATATCTTGAGTTAATTTTTGTATATGGTAAAATGTAGGTGTTCAGTTTTATTTTCTTGGTATATTGCTAGCCTATTATCCTGGCACCATTTATTGAATAAGTCCTTTCTCCATTGCTTACTTTTGTTGACTTTGGTAAAGATCAGATAGCCGTGTGTGTGTGTGTGTGTGTGTGTGTGTGTGTGTCTTTCTTTCTAGGTTCTCTTTTCTGGTCTATGTTACTGTTTTTATACTAGTGTCATGCTGTTTTGGCTACTGTAGCCCTATAGTATGTCTTGAAATCAGATAATGTGGTGCCTCCAGCTTAGTTTTTTTGCTAAGGATTGCTATGGCTATTTGGGTTCTTTTCCAGTTTCATATGAATTTTAGAATAGTTTTTCTAATTCTGTGAAAAATGGCATTGTGATTTGATAGGAATAGCACTGAATCTGTGGTTTACTGGGGGTAGTATGGCCATTTTTAATGATACTGATTATGCTAATCCATGAGCATGGACTGTTTTTCCATTTGTTTATGTCCTCTCTGATTTCTTTGAGTAGTGTTTTGTAATTCTCTCCTTGTAGAGATATTTTGTTTACTTGGTTAGATATATTCCTAGATATTTTATTTTTTTGGTAGCTATTATTAATCGAATTGTATTCTTGATTTGGTTCTCAGTTTAACATTACTGATGTTTAGAAGTGCTAGTGATTTTTGTACATTGATTTAGTAACCTAAAAATTTAGTGAATTCATTTATCAGCTCCAGGAGCCTTTTGACAGAGTCTTTAGAGTTATCTAGATATGGAATCATATAGTCCACAAAGAGAGATAGTTTGACTTCTTCTTTTCCTATTTGAGTGCCTTTTGTTTCTTTCTCTTGACTGATTGCTCTGCTTAGGACTTCTAGAACTATGTTGAACTATGGTGAGAGTGGGCACCCTTGTCTTGTTTCAGTTTTCAAGGGGGAATGCCTTCAGATTTTGCCCCTTCATTATGACATTGGCTGTGAATTTGTCATAGATTGCACTTATTTTGAGGTATGTTGCTTTGATGCTTAGTTTGTAGAGAATTTTTATAATGAAGGGATGTTGCATTTTATTGAAGGCTTTTCCTGCATCTATTGAGATCTTGTAGTTTTTGTTTTAAATGCTGTTTATGTGGTGAATGACATTTCATGATTTGCATGTATTGAACCAACTTTGCATCCAAAGAATGAAGCCTACTTGATCATGGTGAATTAACTTTTGAGGTGCTGTTGAATTTGGTTCACTGATGGTTTTGAATCTATGTTAATCAGGAATATTGGCCTGTAGTTTTCTTTTTTCGTTGTGTCTTTGCCAGGTTTTGGTATCAGAGACCTGATGCTGGTTTCATAGAATGAATTGCAAAGGAGTCCTTCCTGCTCAATTTTTTGAAATAATTTCAGTAGAATTGGCACCAGCTCTTCCTTTTACATCTGGTAGAATTTGACTGCAGATACATTTGGTCTGTGCTTTGTTTTTGGTTGGTAGATTTTTAGTACTGTTTTCACTTCAGAACTTGATACCAATCTGCTCAGGGTTTCAATTTCTTCCTTATTAAATTGGGAGTTTGTGGGTTGCTGGGATTTTATCCAGTTTTTCTATATTTTCTAGTCTATTTGCATAAAAGTGTTCATAATATTCTCTGAGTATCTTTTGTATTTCTGTGGGATTGGTTGTAATGTCACCTTTGTCCTTTCTGGTTGTGCTTATTTGGATTTTTCCTGTTTTTTTTTTTTTTTTTTTTTTTACCTTAGTGAATCTAGCTAGCAGCCTACCAATCTTATTTATCCTTTCAATAAAACAAATTTTGGTTTCATTAATTTTTTATATAAATTTTTGGGTCTCAATTTTGTTCAGTTCTATTCTGATTTTAGTTATTTCTTGTCGTCTGCTAGCTTTGTGGTTGATTTGCTCTTGTTTTTCTAATTCCTCTACATGTGATGTTAGATTATTAATTTGACATCTTTTTACATGTTTCCTATTGTAGAAACATTAAATTTTGGTAGAACAGCTATGTGGGATGATTTGTTGTGCTGAATGTTAACAACTGGGGCTAATTTAAAAGAACTTTTTCCCTATCAATTTTAAAGCTTCTTTTACTTCCTTATTTCTCAAGCTGTAGATTAAAGGATTCAACATGGGAATAACAGTGCCAGAAAATATAGAGGCCACTTTCATATTCTCCTGGGCATTATTAGAATGAGACTGTAAGTACATGTAAGAGAGTGTCCCGTAGAAAATGGTGACTGTAGTCAGGTGGGAGGCACATGTGGAGAAGGATTTTTTCCTCCCTGCACTAGAAGACATTTTCAGGATGGTGGCCATGATGTAGATGTAGGAAAAGATGATGACCAACCCAGTGAACATCAAGTTAAATCCCACAAAGACAACAAGTAGCATGAGGTTGATGTCCAATACTGGAGCATGAAAGGGCAAGAATTGGGGGACCATCACAGAAAAAGTGATTGATGTTATTGGACTTGCAGAAAGACAGAGAAAATGTAAAACCTGTATGTACAGAGGCATTTATTGAGCCCATGATGTATGAACCAGCTACCAAATGGATGCAGACTCTTTGGGACATGATTATGGTATAGTGAAGGGGCTTACAGATTGCAACATAACGGTCCACTGCCATCATAGCCAGCAGATAACAGTCACTGGTTGCAAATGTTGCATAAACCAATAATTGTATCACACAGCCCCAAAATGATATAAAATTCTTTTCTTCCGTGAAGCTTTGGAGCAGCTTGGGAGTGATAGCAGAAGTGTAACAGATATCAACAAAAGCCAAATGTTGTAGAAAAAAGTACATGGGTGTTTGAAATCTGGAATCTGTGTTGATGAGTAAGATTATTCCAGTATTACCCGTTATGGAGGTCACATAGATGAGAAGGAATACAATGAAGAGGATATGCCAAAACTCTTGTTGGGCACCAAATCCCCCAAGACAGAATTCAGTCACTTCAGTGCTATTTCTTCGTGCCATGGCTACCAAAAGTCTAGAAAGGACCAAAAGAAGGACCCAGAAAAGAAGGGAATCTTTGAGACTTCTCGCAATGAAATGGCTCTATATTTCATGTCACTTTTTTCTATTTGGATTTTCATGACAAATACTCACAATAGTGTTATTTACATCTCAAATATAAAAATTTACTTACAGTCATCAAGTAAAGAGTGATTTACTTGATGAAAGAGGAAATGAATTTGTCTTCAAAATGAAAAAGTTTGTCTTAGAAGAAGACTGACTTCTAATGTGTGTAGTTCTTAGAAATATAGATGAACAATTTTTCAATATATTAAACAGGCATACATACCTAAAGTAATATTAAAACATAATTTTGTACCCCTTTAGAAGCCTATAATTATTCACAGCCACCTACTATTTTAATTTTGGATAAAGCTCTTGAAATTAGTTGAATAAATTACAGTTAAATTTCCCTAAATATGTTCACGCTTTACATATGTTTGAAGTCTTCAAAGTATCTTTGTATTAGTATCCTTAGAATGCAACTCCCATCTAGGTGATATTCTTTACAAGCAAAATAAACCTGTTATATAATGGATGTCTGAGAGCCTTACATTTTCTATTGCTTTTTTTTTTTTTTTTTTTTTTCTTCTTCTGTTCTGTAGTGGAGGAACAAGAAAGCAGAAACAATTCTTTTCAATTTAACATTAGTGAATATTGAGGTATATTAAGTTAGTATAAGTTTCTTCCTAGGGTAAATTTACTGTAAAATGAAAGAAATGCAGTCCTTTCAAAAAGTGTTTCTTTCATTTGGATAAACACTTACTAGAGGAAGCTTGAATAGGCCAGAAGTCTACTTCAGTTAGAATTGTGACAGAATAATGACATTTATCATATCAACTTGACTTTAATTATCTGGATTTAAATAAAATAATATGAAAATATGAGGATGCTTTTCAAGAGCTAAGGAAACTAGTGTAACCCCCTTCCAATCACGCACAGAATCTGTACATTTCTATGTTTATATTGAGCTAATTGTTGGCTGGTTCAATATGAAGTAGTTTGTTTCATCTATGTTGAAGGTGTTTTCTAATCAAATGGATGCTACAAAGAAAATGGCCAACGATCTAAGCTTTTTTTAAGCATTCATATTTGGTGGTACATGTGAAGGTTTGTTACATAGGTAAACTCATGCCATGGGGGGTTTACCCTAGCATTTTAAACATGCTTAACATATGGGTAGTGCTGGGTCTCTCAGGCTTCGTTAATAGTCAACCTTGTGCAGTGGAAAGGAAATAGGTAACCCTGGTTTTGAATTTTTGTCTCACCAGTTAATGGAAAAAAGCATATAATTTCCTTTGGCCCTAGTTACTTCCCCTGCACAATGAGGATCACAGAACTCATCTAGAAGTTAATTATGTTCATTCACTTGTTTATAGTATCAATAACATGCATATTATATATAATAGAATATTGTATAACTTGCATTGAAAACAAATTAACAAAAATCTTCTAATAGCAAAATCAGGAAATAGAATTGTATACATTTCAGTAGATTTATATTATTTATTAATACCTAGTCTAAGGCAGAGAGATAAATATGTACTCTTATGGAGTCAAAAGAGAAAAGCATGTTGTAGAAAAATATGTAGATTTGGACCATTTGAAAAACTAAACTCTCCATCACTCTTAATGTCTCTTGCTTTCATTCTCTTTATTTATTTGTGGCTAAATGCCAGAAAATGTGCACACCAAATTTGAGTATAGTTATTCATGGGTGTGGCATTAGGTAAAAAAGAACATTATTTTGTAAACTTACGAACTTCTGGACTTTCACTTTTATAATGGGAATTCATGACCTTTATTGTTTTAAAAATGAAGAAAACTATATTTTGTGTGGTCATTGATGCTCTAAAGTTGCCTGCCATTTCGTTATTTTAACTATTCTTTGTGTTTTTTGTTTCTCTCTTCTTTTTCCTGAGTTTCTGTGGGCCACTTGAACTTTTTCTTATAATCCCATTTTGGTGCAGTTATAGTGATTTTTTTTTGTATAGTGTTTTTATTAGATATCTGTATAGCCCTTTTTAGTGGCTGCTCTAGCTGTTACATTATATGGGCATGGCTTGTTTTATTGTGCTTCACAGATATTGCATTTTTAAAAAATAAAATTAAAGGTTTGTGGCAATCCTGCATTAAGCAAGTCTATTAGCAGCATTTTCCAGCAGTGCGTGCTCATTTAATATCCTTGTGTCAGCATTTTTAGCAAAAAGTATTTTTATATAAAGGCATATACTTTTTTAGACATAATGCTATTGCACATTTAATAGACTGCAGTGCAGTATAAACATAACTTTTGTATGCACTGGGAAACCAAAATATTTGTGTGACTTACTTTATTGTGAGAGTCACTTAATTGAGGTGGTCTGGAACGAAACCCACAATGTCTCTGAGGTATGTTTGTATAATCATAACTTGTGTCCATTTTACCAGTTTTAGTGACGTGTGGAAAGTTTACTTCCTTTTTCATTTCTTTACTGTCTCCCACTTATAAATATAATTGTCTTAACCATTTCCTCCACATACACTGAGAACTGCCTTAGACAGTGTTACAATTTTTGCTTCAACCCTCAATCATCATTTTAAAAACTCGAGATAGAATAAAAGACTGTCGTATTTTGCTCTTTCTACTTGCTTTTCTTTCTTTTTATTTTTTTGAGTCTCACTGTCGCCCAGGCTGGATGCAGTGGTGTGATCTCGGCTCACTGCAACCTCTGCCTTCCAGGTTCAAGTGATTCTCCTGCTCAGCCTCCCGAGTA
This sequence comes from Macaca nemestrina, assembly GCF_043159975.1. Lineage (NCBI taxonomy): Eukaryota > Metazoa > Chordata > Mammalia > Primates > Cercopithecidae > Macaca > Macaca nemestrina. The sequence continues at coordinate 16,378,360 of NC_092136.1, forward strand.
GCTGGTATTACAGGTGCCCATCACCACACCCGGCTACTTTTTCTATTTTTAGTAGAGATGGCATTTCACTATGTAAGCCAGGCTGATCTCAAACTCCTGACCTCAAGTGATCTGCCGGCCTCAGCCTCCCAAAGTGCAGAGATTACAGGTATGAGCCACTGTGCCCGGCCTCTTTCTACTTTCTTAACCTTCTGATGTTTCATGGTTCTTTCATTTAATAACTACTAAAAGAAAGGATATGGAAGAGTGGATAGAAAAATGACATAATCATATTCTGTGTACAAGAAACTCACTTCAGATATAATGATACATGTAGGTTTGAAATAAAAGGAAGAAAACATATCTCATGCAAACATTAATCAAAAGAATGAAAGTATGGCTATGTAAATATTAGATAAAGTATATTTTACAGCAAAGAATATTACCAAGGACAAAGAAGAACATTACATAATAACAAAAGTGCTAATCAAGAAGAAATAGCAATCCTAAATGTGTAGGCACCAAACAAGTAAACTACAACATATATAAAGGAAAAACTGAAAAAAATTGAATTGAGGTAAAGGCCAATCTATAATTGGGGATTTTAATATTCCTTTCTCAACAATTTGTAGGACTATATGGAAAATCAGCAAGGATATAGAAGAACTCGACACCTTCAGCCAACAGGATATCAGTGACAGTTATAGAACAGTCCATCTCACATGACTAGAATACATATTTTTTCCAGCACTTGTAGAATATATATCAAGATAGATTATACATAATCCGTATAATTTTAGAAGAATGGAATTCACACAGTATGTGTTCCTGACCACAATGAGATTGAACAAGATATGAACAACAGACATGTAACAGGAAACTCTCCAGATGGTTGGAAACAAAACAATGCATTTATAAACAATCCTTGGGTCAAAGAGGTAGTCACAAGGGAAATACAAAATATTGAACTGGATGAAAGTACAATACTTAAAATTTATGGGGTGCAGTGAAAGCAGTGTTTAGTGGGCATCCCATAGCACTAAATGCTTACACTAAAAAAGAGAAAAAGCCTCAAATCATCGATATAATCTTCTACTTGAAAAATATTGAAAAAGAAGAAAAAAATTTAAAATATGTAGAATAATAAATCTAAGAACAGAACTCAATGAACTGGAAAAAGAAAAACAATTTAAAACACTATGAAACAAGAAGTGGGTTTTGAAGAAAATCAATAAAACTGACAAACCTCTAGAAGGTCTGGCAAAGATAAAAGAGAGAAGATACAAATTACTAAGTCAGGAAAAAACGGAGGTATCACTACAGAATCTGCAGACAGAAAAAAATGATAGTAAGAGAATACTACAAACATTAGAAGCATAAACTAACCCATATGAAACTGATTATTTGAATAGCCATACAGCCACGAAGAGAATTGAATTTATAATTTAAAAACTTATAAAATATCACTGGAAAACTCACTAAATGTACAAAAAAGAATTAACTTAATTCTATACAATTTCTTTCAGAAAACAGATGTGAAAAGAACATTTTCCAACTTATTCTGTGAATCCCGTATTATCCTACTAGCAAAAGCAAACTAAATAGCACACAAAAAAGAAAACCATAGTTCTGTATCTTTAATGAATATAGACACAAAAGTCTTTTACAAATTTAGCAAATAGAACTCAGCTATGCATATGAAATCATACACAATGGCCAAGTTGGGTATATTCAGGTCTAAAGAGAAAAATCACAGGATCATATACACTGATGAACAAAAAGAATTTGACAAAATTCAACATCTACTTAATATCTTAAAAATCTCTGAAAGCAAGGAAGAGAGGGCAATTTCCGCAACTGATGAAGAACATCTACATAAAAACCTATGACTAACATCCTACTTGATACAGACTAAATGCTTGCTCCTAAAATTGGGAACAGGTGAGGATACTCATTCTCTTCAGTGCTATTCAACAGAGTTTGGGAAGTTCTAGTCAAAGGAAAGGATATATAGGCATAAAAGTGATACAGATCAGAAAAGAAGAAATAAAACTGCCATTTGGAAGATGACATGATGGTTTATGTAGAAGATTCCAAGAATCTACCAAAAACTTCTTGAAGTAATAAGTGAGTTCAGAAAAGTTGCAGAATACACGACAGTTCTAAAAAATCCACACTATTTTCATAACAATGAACTTGTGGAAACTGGAATAAACACAACACCATTGATAATAGTTCAAAAAATGAAATACTTAGGTAGAAATATAACACAACTATTGTAGGACTTTATGATGAAAATTACAATTATGCTGATAAAAGAATCTACATAAATAGATACATTGTGTTTAGGAGATACAAGACTCCATATAGTGGTGTCAGTTCTCCCCAAATTGATGTACAGGTTTAACACAAATGCAATCAATATCTCAGCATAGTATTTTTAGCGTGTGAACAAGAATATTCTAAATTTATAGGGAAGAGAAAAGAAGCTAGAATAGCTAATACGATTCTGAAAACAAAGAAGAAAATGAGATGAATCACTTTACCTAACACCAATATTTTTTCTCTATCTACAATAGTTAACACTGTGGAATTGGTGGAAAGATAGATACAAAGATGGAGCAAAATAGTGAATCCACAAATAGATCCACACATGTGCAGTCATTTGATTTTTGAGCAGGTTCAGTTCAATGGAGGAAGGCATTTTAGAAAATAGTGCTGAGACAACTGGATATTCATAGACAAAAAACATGAACCCAAACCTAAAACTCATACCTTATGTAAGAATTAACTCAACATGAATCTTAGCTTTAAATGTAAAATATAAAACCATAAAACTTTTAGAGAGTAATCTAAGACAAAATATTTAGGGCAAAATTTTTAGGAGAGGTGTTGTGAAGAATTCTTAGACATGACATCAAAAGCACAATCCCCTCCTCAAAAATTCAACAATTGGATCTCATTAAAATTGAAACTTTTGCTCTGTTAAAGACCCAGTGAAGAGAATGAAAATCACCCTACGCTGGAAGAAAATATTTTCAAACAACATATGTGATAAAGGACATGTATTTAGAGAATATAAAGAACTCCCAAACAACAACATCAACAACAACAACATCAAATTAGAAAATGCCTGAATGACCTGAACAGACATTTTACCAAAAAGTGCTATGTGGATGGTAAATAAGCACATGAAAAGGTGTCCAACATCATTAGCCATTAGGGAAATGCAAAGTAAGAACAAAATGTGATATCACTACACTACCTGTGAGATGTCACTACAGAATGGCTAAAATAAGAAAAAGGTGACAATAGCAAATGCTGGGAAAGACTCAGAGTAACTGGATCTCTCATACATTGCTGGTGAAAATGGTGGTCACTCTGGAAAATAGTTTGGCAGTTTTGTAAAAAGCTGCTAGACATACACTTACCATACAACCCAGTCCTTGGACTTGTGGGCAATTATATTTGCATAAAACTTATATTCACACAAAACCTGTACAAATTTTTTTATAACATTTTCATTTGTAGTAGCCAAAATCTGCAAACAATCAAATGCCCTACAGTAAATGAGTGATTTAACAATTTTATTACATCCATACTATGGAATATTTCCAAAAATAAAGAGAAATAAACTATTGATACACGCAGCAGCTCGGATGACTATCAAGGGCATTATTCTGAGTGTAAAAAAGGCAACATCAAGAGGACATATACTATATGATTCCATTTACAAAGCATTATGAAAATGATACAATTATAGAAATAGAGAACAGATTGGTGATGGCTAGACGTTGGGGTGGTAAGAGGAGGGGCATGGTGTGACCAGAAGGGGTACAAAGGAGACATGTAGAATCTGAGATCTGTGATCATCAAGTCTGTATCTTCACTGCAGTGGTAGCTCTATAAATCTACACACGTATGAAATGACATAGAGCTATATACACAACTGTCCCAGTATCAAAATCCTGTTTTGATGTCATATTGTAATTATGTAAGATTGAACCCTTGAGGAAAAAGTATATGAAGGATATTTGATCCCTTTCCCTATTACCTTTGGAACTTCCTGTGAATCTATAAATATTTCATAATAAAAAGTTAAAAAATGAAGAAGAAAAAGTAAAGTCTATTGTGCAGTGATATGAGGTTTAAGTGAGCAGATTTATGTAAATTTATGTAAATTTCTCAGCACAGGGCTGGGCATGGAAGGTATGCCCAGCAAATGACTTTAATAACAATGCAAATAATTTGTTAAAGGCATATTATATTGATTGGTTAATTGAACAATCAGTTTATTCATTCAATCATTTGTTCATTCATGTTATTTTCCAGGTGATACTCAGACTGAATCAAACCCATCCCTTTATTTTCAGTAAATCACTAGGGATGAAGTCATTCCTCCTGGTTTTGAGGTGAAACATTCTGGGGCTTTGGCTAATCTTTTGCTCTAAAATTTTCACCATGCGCTGGCATGGTACATGGCAGATTTTGAAAAAAATGCTATTTGCTTTGTTTTACTTACTTTGAGGTTGCCTACATGTTCTCTTTCTGCAACTGGCGCTGATTGCTGATCCAGATCTCTCTTTTCATTTCCTCCTCATCAGCAAGTACATAGCTGGGGTATAAGAGATCAATACCCACTCCCTGGAGAACCTGAGGTTCCAGGGGCTCAGATGTAATTGGGAAAAACAATGTTTGCTAGTTATTTTCTGCTGAAGCAAAGTTAAGCTCTCCAGAGGGAACAAAATTCTTGTTTTAATGCCATCAGGGACTGTTTGCCCCGCTATTGATAATTTGCTATTAACCTTCTTCCCTCCCTCTCTTTTATTCTTCCTCCATTTCTCCCCGCTTTATTTCCTTTCTTCCTGCTTTTATTTCTTCTTACCCCACCTTCTCTTTTTTTGGGTGGGTGATGAGTAACAAACCAAATGGCAAATTCATAAGTATAAAAGTGTATATAGTAAAAACCATGTCCACCTTCATCCCTAGATTTCTAATCTTCAGTTTCCTTCCCTGGAGATCACCATTGTTACAAGCTCCTGTTATTCTTCCAGATATACAAGCCTTGCAGTGCATTTGAAAACATATTATAGTCATGTTCTTTGTTCACTCCCACAACAAAAGACGATGTATTATTCACATTGCTCAGCTTTCATTTCACTTAATGTTTTTGGGTGATTTGTCTCCATCAGTATGAAAAGAGAAGCCTCACTCTTTTTAATGTTTGTATTATATTTTATTGAACAGTTGCATTTATTAATCTGTTTAATCATACTGTTCCCCCATTGTTTGACATTTAGATTGTTTCCAATCTTTTACTAATACAAACAATGTTACTGTAAATATTATTGTGAAGGTATCTGTAGGCACAAAAGGTGTTTTGGAGAGGAAACTCAGTAAAGGGTATGATAATGATAACTTTTGATACTTATTGCCCAGCTACCCTCAAGAAGCTCTACCAGTTTATACCACTTCTATCAAACCTAGTGACTATTTCTCCAAATTCTAACAGATTATTACAAAACTTCTATAAAATTTGTCATTTTTATAGGTGAAAAATAATTTAATTTGTGTGTCCTTTTCTCATATGAGCCAGGTTGGATATCTTTTCATATTTCTATGAAGAATTACTTTTTTATTTTATGTGAATGATGTTATATATGTTGCCCTCCGAGAAAGTATTCTGTCTTTAAATTGATACCTTGAATTGCCCCCCTTTTGCTTCATGAAAAAGAATGAGGCAGTGTTTTGTATTATGCACAACATTGCTATAAACTTTATTGTATGTGTTACTTGGTACAATTATTTTTCATGTATATTGCAGTAGTTTCCTGTTCCTATTGCTCCTGAACAAACTACTGCAGAGCAATTGCCACTTCCTCTTACTCAGGCCTAAAATTTTCCAAAGAAGGGCATACAAAACTAGCGTTTTTTTTTTTTTTTTTTTCTTTTCTTATTGAGCACTTCAGAAATTAAGACTGATGGCATTTAGTATAAAATTTAAATATAAGTGTTAGCTGTTAGATCTAATCTTTCTGATCCACACTCTACCACTGAAAATGGAATTTGATTGAATTAACTAAAGGGGCAATCTAGCATTTGTTTTGCTTTGGATTACGGCTAGCCTGTCAAAGAATTTTCCTTTCACATACTGACTCCTGAATGACCTGATTCTGGGGGTGACAGCAGTGGTTAGGTGGGTACACAGTCTCGCTGAGGATGTTCAATGTAAAATCATAGCCTATTTTGTACAATAAGAAGTCTCTTAGAAAGCACCCAACTTTCTGAACATTTTGAAATTTTATTTTAGTTAAACATGTGATAACAATGTGCAGAGAAATGGATTCATCACCACCCTGCTTCATGACACACTGTTGCCATTGGCCCATGCATAGCCCCACTTAATATTAATTACATAGTAATTTATTAAGTGAATAATCCAGTCCAAAGTCTCAAAAATTATCTACAATATATACTTACCACTGTACTCTTTCTCTGTACTTTGCATTTGCTTACCCTCATCTTTACCTGCAAATAGCAACATTAGGAATGTTTCTTTGTATTCTTTTATTTTTTGATTTATAGCTTTACACACACACACAGACACACACATACACACACACACACACACGCACCCCTGAAGCGTATACTTTCTAGTTTGCCTGTTACTAAGTTAATGAAACATTTCTTCTGTTTTATTCTGTGATTTTTTAAAAAAAAATCAACAGTACTAAAACTTATCTGTTGTGTTGTTGTAGCAGTGGCTCATTCATTTTCACTGTGCAGAATATTCCATTATGTGATTAAAATCTAATTAATTTATCCCTTCATCTGTGTAGCAGCCACGTGAATGAATCTGTAAATCTCCTTCAGGAGTGTAAACGACCCAGGATCTCAGCTTCTCACTTTGAAATCCCTTGTAGTAGTTTTTCTGACACCGCACTTCCCGTGGGCTGCTCCTTGCTAATGTCTGTGTGCAGAATGGATTCGAAGGTAGACCCATAGCTGGGAGACACAGGACTCCTTTGTCAGTCCATTTTGGTTCAAGGATTTCTCAGTAACTTTGCTGAATTGTGCTTCTACTTCATGACCGTCTCACATGCTTCTGCTCCACCTTCTCTTCCTCTCTTCTTGACTTGGGGTCTGAGTTGCATCTTTCTTAGCTTTTCTCACTGTCTTCCCTATTACCTTTTACACAGGCATCCCCCTAACAAAATGTTTGCATATGTAGTCCCATCTTGGTGTCTGCTTTGTAGGACATTTTGCCAGTGGATGTTGGAGTAGTTTCCAGATTTTTCTACTATACACAATATTGCTATACACTTTGTGCAGGTTATTTGGTACAGTTAGTTTTCATAAGTATTGCAGTAGTTTCCTATTCCTGCTGCTTCTGTAACAAACTACGACAGAGTACTTACTGCTACAGAATACTTGCTACTTCCTCTTCCTCAGGTCCAATGATGTCGTCACTATAGTGAACCAGAGCAATGTTCTACAGTTTTCCAGATGATCAAGGTCCCATAGGCTACACTGTGGCTGAGGAGAGTTCAGATAGCCCTGCGAATTTTGGGGAATCTTTGGTGATAGCTATGCTCGGAGAATGTACATTGCTTCTGAACTTGCTTCCTGATAAGTGTGGAAAAGAAAACATTTCCAAATTAGTGCCAGTGAATACTTCCAGAGGCTGTTTGCTCCAGTAACAATTGCACATCTGGGATGGCAACTAGATTGGTGCTTCCATTAGGCTAAGATTGTAATAGTCTATTTCCTGCCATAATCAGTGTGGCATAGTTCCTGGACTGGTGGATTAATTGGGGATATTGATGGCAGCAGCCGCTCCTGATGGCCAGCTGCTTCCATCACACCAGCTACAGCAGGGAGTTGTGGCTGGGGCTACATGCTCCGTGGAGCCAGCGGAAGCTGGGGACAAGTGGGAGCCCTGCCCCTTTCGAATTAGGGTGAGAGCTCCCTGGGTGTCATTGCTGCTGCCCAAACCATGGCTGCAAAGGGCCTCTCACTCCATGGAGAGGGCAGGATCCCTGGCTTCTCCCCCCAGCCCTGTACAGCTGCAACCACCCAAACCACAGCTGCAGACTCAGGCATCCCTTCACTCTTGAGGTCCCAGGAAGGCCCTATGCACCTAGCAGGCTTGGAAGTGCCTGCTTTCACTGCCTGGCTTCTCCCTGCTGTGGGTGCCCACTATGATCTCAGAGCAAAGTCAGTGCCAAGTCCAGGGGTTGTGAATGGCAGCAGGATGCAGCCAGATTTCTGGGCAGAAGAGTACACCCCATGTTCAGGCCAGGGAGGGCCAGAAGGCTTGGACTGGGCTGCGACTCCCACTGACCAGAGGGGGATCTTGTGGTGTATTTTCTGGGCCTACCCATGGCTCCCCATGGACCAGTCAGCATGCACTGTCTCCCATCTGAGGCCCATAAAAGTCCTGGGCTCAGCCAGAGCTTGGCAGGTGATGGGACAACCAGGTGCAGAGAGCAGCTACTCTCTCTGCTGATAGCAGGACACGTCAGGATGACCACCAGGAGAGAGAAGCTGCCCACTTGAGAGCCTGCTATCTGCTGAAAGCTGGGAAGACAACCAGATAACTTGCTGCAGAGAGAAGCTTCCCACTCCAGGGTCTCCTCTATGCTAGGATCTGAACTCTCATCAGGACACCCTGGCTGCAGAAAGGTACTACCCCATGCGAGTCTGCTGTGAACTGTTCTATTGCTCAATAAAGCTCCTCTGTATCTTGCTCACCCTCCATTTCTCTGCGTACCTGTTGCCGGAAGTCAGGGAACCCGAATGGAGGGACCGGCTGAAGCCACAGCAGAAGAACATAAATTGTGAAGATTTCATGGACATTTATTAGTACCCCAAATTAATACTTTTATAATTTCTTATGCCTGTCTTTACTGCAATCTCTGAACGTAAATTGTGAAGATTCATGGACATTTATCACTTCCCCAATCAATATTCTTATAATTTCCTATGCCTGTTTTTACTTTAATCTCTTAATCCCGTCATCTTTGTAAGCTGAGGATGTATGTCGCCTCAGGATCCTGGGATGATTGCATTATCTGCACAAATTGTTTGTAGAGCATGTGTGTTTGAACAATATGAAATCTGGGCACCCAAAAGGAACGGGATGGCTGTGATTTTCAGGGAACAAGGGAGATAACCACTGGGCCTGACTGCCTGAGTGGTCAGACAGAACAGAGTCATATTTCTCTTCTTACAAAAGTGAATAGGAGAAATATTGCTGAATTCTTTTTCTCAGCAAGGAGCAGTCCTGAGAAAGAGAATGCATTCCTAGGGGAAGGTCTGTAAAATGGCCACTCTGGGAGTGTCTGTCTTATACTGTTGTAGATAGGGATGAAATAAACCTTGGTCTCCTGTAGTGCCCCCAGGCTTATTAGGATTAGGAAATTCCTGCCTAGTAAATTTTAGTCAGACCCGTTGTCTGCTTTCAAACCCTGTCTCCTGATAAGATGTTATCAATGACAATGCATGCCCAGTGGGACATGAAACTTCATCAGCAATTCTAATTTCACCCTGGTCCTGTGATCTCGCTCTGCCCCCATTTGCCTTGTGATATTTTATTGCCCTTGAAACATGTGATCTCTGTGACTCACACCCTATTCATACACCCCCCACCTTTTGAAATCCATAATAAAAACTTGCTGGTTTTGCGGCTCAGAGGGTATCACAGAACCTGCTGACATGTGATGTCTCCCCTGGACACCTTGCTTTAAAATTTCTTTCTTTTGTACTCTTTCCCTTTATTTCTCAGACCAGCCAACATTTAGGGAAAATAGAAAAGAACCTATGTTGAAATATTGGGGGCTGGTTCCCCCGATATGTAACCACATTCTTCCTGGTCGCAGGACAAGAACTCGGGACCCACTGAATAGTGGAGCTAAAAAAGCTATTACACAAATGGAGCTGAAACATGCCCCTTGCTTGCCATGTGGTGGGTGAAGAGAAGGAAAGAAGAGGTTCAGCCTCTTTGGGAGCACAAACTTAGGAGCTTCCTGAGCCAGGGCTGTGCCTCCCTCTATGGGGTCCTGTGGTGCCTGGCATCTCCAACCTTCCAGGTGCCACTAAGTTCCCTGGTGCCAGCCAGGAAAGCTGCTTGCAGTGTGCCTGGTCCAGACACAGCCTCACAGAGAGCCAGTTCCTGTGCCAGCACCTAGAGTTTCCTCCCATGCTGCGGCAGCTCGCATGTCTGACTGCACAGTTGCTGGACCCCATGCTTGCTCATATGCCCCTCACCACTCCACACCTGACTTGCCCTTGGCAGGAGTGGGATCCAGGCTGGTAGCATAAGCTGAGTGCCGCCTGCCAGACCGAGTTGGTGGAATGAGCCCAGTGGGCCCAAGCAAAACTCAGGCAAAGGTGCTGCTAGCCAGAGGTTTCAGGTCAGAAAAGCAACACCCCAAGGATCCTGTAACAATATGATGAGGATCACTATCTAATCTAAGTCTTACAGAGTGGCACTATTCCACTCCATTCCACTCCATCTGGAATAATTCTGATGTACTGTTATGTTTGCCATCCCCCCCAAATCACTTCCCCATTCACTGTAGTGATAGATAACCATTATCTTCTGCCTCATAGAAGATTGGGCACCAATATCCTTGGCAGTACGATATTGGCAGTAGAACCAATATCCTTGGCAGCAGCCTGACTTGTTTCTTAACTGTACTGTTAAATTATCTATGCAAAGAATCATGTGTCAGGTGTTGAGGATTAATCTATGAAATGTGCAATAGTTCTGGTGAGGAATGATGGAGACATCACACATGCATCCACTGCCAAGATTACCGACTACTCTGCTAGGCTAAGTGACAGCTCTGGCCATGTTCTTCTTGGTGTCTATACTTCCTGTATTGCATTAGATCCTTCTGCCCATATGTCTTTGTGGCACATACACACACACATACATACCCACAAACTTGACCTCAAAAATCAAAAGGAAATATTACTAATAAAAACCCAACAATCCTTGGAGGTTCCTGATAGCTTGCTCAAGCTACCAGGCTGGTTTCGCATATTTTATTCCATAAGCTGTGTATTGAAAAACTGATAACATTAAGACGTCGAAGAGCTGAGGGAATTAACCTGCTCACCTGTATCCTGTTGCTCTTTTATTCTACTTTTCTGCATATAAAATGACAGACATGTACTTTCTGTGTGTTTATTTACAATAACACTGTTCAATGTTGTTATAGGCAGTTGCTTCACCCAGTAAGCTCAGCAAAGCTCTTGTTGCGGCCTCACTTTTCAACTGCGAAACAGCTGTGCTGGACTGCAGCTGACTACTGTCAACTCCTGTGAGAGTGCTCTGTCTAGATTTCTGGTCTCTCCTTTCCACTTTCATTTGTCCATTTATTTCTTCAACAAATGTTCATTCAGATACTACAATGTGCTAAGAATATGCTGGATGTTGGCAATCCAATGCTGAGCAAATATTTTCCTCCCCTTCATGTTCCATATTAGTGAGGACATTCATCTTTCCTGGTGGCAGGATGAGTCACGCCATTATTCAGAGCCAATAAAGAAAGAAATTAATTAACCACCCATAACATCTAGATAATACCAGATAACTTCTAGAAAAATGTTACAACATTTTCTGTGTGATTTGGCGTCTCCCTAACTATCTTTACAGAGAGAGTGTTTTCATTTAATTCCTTTCTGCTTGAATGGTGATCAGAAACTTTAAAACTAATAGTGTCAGTATCTCTTGGGAAGCAATTTTTAGCCCCAGGAGATATTTCTATTATATTTTCCAATATTAAAGAGCTTACCTATTTAAAAAAAAACAGCATTGGTTTATAATGTGAATATGTTCCCTATTTTACTTTACTTTTTAATAATTTCAATTTTTATTCTAGATTTGAGGTTTCATGCACAGGTTTGTTATATGGGTGTGTCGCAAGATGCTGAGGTTTGGGATGTGAGTGATCCCATCACCCAGGTAGTGAGTATAGTGATATGGACAGGAGACAGAGAAATACTGGGTAGAAGAGGGCAGTGCATTGGCAAAGACCCCACCTTTTAAGGCTGGAGACCCACCAGAAATAAGTGAAAACAGGAATTTCTGTTTCTGTACCCAAAAAGTGGCCTTTTGGCCTGCTATGCCCCCCTATCCTATACCCATATAAGTTCTGAACCCCAGACTCCAGAGGCAGACAAGGAGATGAGGAGACGACAGAAGACAAATGGAAGAGAGGCACAGCAGAGAGAGAAGAGAAGGAACATCTGAATGCCGAGAGGAATTAGACTGGGGGCTGTTGAAGGGGAGTTTGGCCACTGGATGGCCAAAACTCCAGGGGAAGATCATCTTCCCACTCCGTTGCCTTTCCAGCTCCCCATCCATCTTGCTGAGAATTACCTCCACTACTCAGTAAAGCCCTGCATTCATTTTTCAAGTTTGTGTGTGACCCAATTCTTCTGGGATGCTGGGCAAGAGCTTGGGATACAGAAAGCTGTCACGCTGGCCCTGTGCCCTCACAAAAAGGCAGAGCGCCCTTTGAACTGGTTAACACTTAAGCCATCTGCAGATGACAAGGCTAAAAGAGCACTGTAACACTGGGGCCACAGGCACCCAACCCTAGATACTACTGTGGGGCCGGAGCTCAAAGCACTCACCCCAGCTCCTGCACCTGACTGTCTGTGTGCTCCCCCTCTTCCTCCCATCAGGGGTTTGAACAGTGGTGGTGACCGAAACTGTAAGTCACACCCTTATTGCACATCCTGCAAGGGGAATCAGGGAACTCTCCCATTTCATTTGGGGCTCCATCTGAGATACAAAGAAAGGTGAGTTAAAATGCGGATCGGTGTCTTTTCCAAGACCCTGCCACCTCTCTCTTTCCTACAGATAAAAAGAACTTTGACTATATTTCTCTTCAGAGATGTCTACCCACCACAGAACTGGAGTAAAGCTCTAGGGCAACCGGATGCATTTTTTTTTTTTTTTGGAAGGCCCCAAGACTAAACTCTGTTGGCCAAGACCCCCAGATTTTGCCTGGTGTCTTTACTTCTCTCAAGGTTTGAAATGCCCCTTATCTCTTCCCTTATAATGTTAAGGGTTTTGCTACAGACTGCAACAATGATACTAAATATAATGAGCATTTGGCTCAGCCATCAAAGGTGAAATTCAGAACAATGTGGTTTCTGTTTATTCTTAGAGGTACCATCTCCATCCTCAACCTGACAGCCACAGACGTGCAGCATATGACACCTCTTCTCCTCGCCCACCCCCTTCCTGGTTTGGGTGCCTGGGTGTGTCCACAGCATTCATAAGCCATGCCCAATGGCCACAAGGGTGGGGGAAAACCATAACTGCTGCTGGGGCCTCATGTGGCCAGCTGGCCAGCACTTCCCGCCTGCCTTGCCAATGGAACTTTTCCTCCCCTGGCCAAGAAGGTCACCCTGGACTGAACCAGGTGAAGGATACAGTGATAAAGGAACCTATTTGCACTGAGCAAGGTGTTTTTCCCCCAGGACCTCCCACTTTTGCCTCTTAAGCTGTATTTTTCTTTTCTAAATGAGAGGGTTCCTATCCCCAGCACTCCGCTTATGATAGGAAACATAATGGAGGAGCGCCCCTGCTGGCTGATAACTGCAAATTCAACAGGGCTAATTTGAGACCATCTAGACAGATACAGACAGCCCCTGAAATACCTTTTTTTTTTTGTCTCAGATTCGATTCCAGGTTTCAGGCTGAATCCTTAGAAAGGAAAACCAGATCTGAGGAATCCAAAGCCAGGCAACAGGCACAATGTTAATGGGCAGGACCAATTCCTGCTGACTAAACTCCCCACCACATGGAAGGAGGCCATGCTCCATAACATAAATGAGCCCCAGGGAACTCAAAGGTTGCCAGCAGTAGGGAGGATGGAGGCATAGGTGAGGGCAAATAATTCCTATTCTCTAGGCCTTCCCTGCATCATGGGTACATGTCACATTGGTATCCATGGGTGGCACCTGCCAAGGTCTCCAGGACTCAGGGACAAAAGATGGAAGAGAAAAAGGGGACACTTGTTTTCTGTTTCCTTCAAAGAAGGAAGGGAAATGAGAGTCACCTCTATTTCCTTGTCTTTCCGAATGGGCAACCAGCTTTTTTCACCACCCTTTGCTTATATTCCTTTGGAGTGTATCCTAAACCACTGGGACTGCTTTGACCATCAGAATCTGGAAGAAAAATGCCTCATAGCCGTCTGCACAGAGGTTTGGTGAAATTATGAAGGACTGGGTCTGCCTTAGGAAGGAACAATTTATTTCAATACCATCCCACAGTGTTACCTTTTCTGTAGATGTGCAGACAGATGGTCTGAGACCCCATATTTTCAGGCTTTCTATAACTTGCAGAACAACCCAGACCTTTGCTGACAGTGTAGGATTAATCCAGCCCTCATGTTAGCCATCTCAGGAAAGTCTGCAAGGGGCAAGCCAAGGAAACTAAAAATACAAATTCCAGAGGCACCCCTAGCAGAGGAGCCAGCTCCTTCCAGCCCTGCTCCTCCAGGTTCACTCTGACTTCCCTATCCAGCTTCGGCCTTACACTTGCCCCCGCCTAGAAATCCCCACCATAGACAAATACCAGTCTTACTCTTGCCCCTCCAACAGATGCCTGGTGAACTTTGCCTCAGTCAGGTCCAAGTCCCCTTCTCCTTTTAAGAGTTAAAACAAATTAAGGGGGATCTCGGCAAGTTTTCAGATGATCCTGATCAATGTATAGAGGCTTCCCAGAATTTCACCGAATAATTTGAACTCTCCTGGAGAGATGTTATGTTACTTTTGAATTAGACCCTGATAGGGACTGGGAAGCAGGCCACTCTGCAAGCAGCAGAGAGATTTGGGGATGAACTTTGTATCACATATAGTATCAGGGAAAGGGGTGGAATCCTCTAACTGGAAGAGAAGCAGTACCAATGGTACAATTATTTTTCATGAAGTTTGCACTAGTTTTCTGTTCCCATTGCTTCTGTAACAAACTAGCACAGGGAACTTGTAACTTCCACTTTCTCAGATCCAATCATGTCTAAAGTGGAGTGGAGTGATGTTCTACAGGTTTTTTAATGGTCAAGGTCCAATAGGCTACACTGTGGCTTAGGAGAGTTCAGATAGCCCTGGGAATGATTGGGAATGTTTCGTGATATCTATGCTAAGAGAATGCATCTTGCTTCTGAACTTGCTTCCTGATACATATGGAAAAGAATGTATTTCCAATGTAGTGCCAGGGCATAGTACTAGAGGCTGTTTGTTCCAGTAACAATTGCACATCTGGTACAGTGACTGAGATTGGTGCTTCCACTTGGCTGAGATTGTGGTAGTCAATTTTCTACCAGTATCTGTTTGGATTTTGTAGGTCCTGGACTGGTGAGTTAAATGAGGATATGATGAGGACCGCCACCTAATTTAAGTCTTAGAGAATTGCACTATTCAACTCCATTCCACACCACCTGGCATCATTCTGATTTACTATTATGTTTACTATTCCCCAAAATCACTTTCCCTTTTACTGTAGTGGTAGATGACCATTATCTTCTCATAGAAGATTGAGCATCAATGTCTTTGGCATTAGGATACTGGCAGTAGGATATTACAGCTCCAATATCCTTGAAAGCAGTGTGACTTCTTTCTTAACTGTGCTAATAAGTTATTTATGCAAATAATCATGCCAGATGTTAAGGATTAATTCATAAAATACATAGTTTTCTTGGTGGGGAATGATGGAGACACCACACATGCATCCACTGCCAAAATTACCCACTACTACTCTGGGTTAAGTGATAGCTCTGCCCCCGTTCTCCTTGGAGTCTATAACTCCTGTATAACATTAGATATTCTGCCCTTGTGTCTTCTGTGACACATACATACAAATAAAAAGAAAACATTATTAATAAAAACCCAGCAATTCTTAGAGATCCCTGATATCTTGCTCAAGCTACCAAGCTGATTTCACATATTTTATTCCATAAACTGTGTATTGAAAAACTGATAATGCTAAGACACTGAGGCACTGAAGGAATTGACCTGGTCACCTGTATCCTGTTGCTCTTTTATTCTACTCTTCTGCATATAAAATGACAGACATGTACTTTCTGTGTGTTTATTTACAACAACATTCTTCCATGTTGTTACAAGTAGTTGCTTCACCCAGTAAGCTTGGCAAAGCTCTTGCTGCTGGTTCACTTTTCAACCCAGAAACAGCTGCACTGAACTGCAGCTGACTCCTCTCAACTCCACTGAGAGCACTCTGTCTTGATTTATGGTCTTTCCTTTCTGCTTTCTTTTGTCCCTTTATTCCTTCAACATATGTTTGTTTGTTTGTTTACTTATTTATTCTTTGAGACAGAGTCTCGCTCTGTGGTCCAGGCTGGAGTGCAGTGACAATCTTGGCTCACTACAACCTCTGCCTCCGTGGCTCAAGTGATTCTCCTGCCTCAGACTCCTGAGTAGCTGGGACTACAGGCCTACACCACCATACCTGGCTAATTTTTTGTATTTTTCGTAGAGATAGATTTTAGCCATATTGGCTAGGCTGGTCTCAAACTCATGACCTCAGGTGATTCACCCACCTCAACCTCCCAAAGTGCTGGCATTACAGGTGTGAGCCACCACGTCCAGCCAACAAATGTTTATTGATCAACTACAGAGTGCTAAATATGCTGGATGTTGGGGATCCAATGCTGAGCAAGTTGGACTGCTCACCTTTATGTTCTGTGTTGGTGGGAATGTTCATCTTTCCTCATGGCAGCATGGATCACACCATCTTTCAGAGCCAATAAAGAAAAAAATTAACCATCAGATAGAAAGATGTTACAGCATTTCCTGTTTAATTAGGCATCTCCCTAAACTATCTTTACAGACAAGAGAGTTTTCCTTTAATTTCTTTTTGCTCTAATGGTGAAGTCGTCAGATACTTTAAAACTGTGTTGTCAATATTTCCTGTGAAGCATTTTTCAACTCCAGGAAATATTTCTGTTATATTTTCCAAAATTTAACAGCTTATCTATGGAAATAAGTGCATTGGTTTATGATGTAGGCGTGTTCTTTATTTTGTTTTTTATAATTTTTATAATTTATAAAATCAACTTTTATTTTAGATTCAGAAGTTCATGCACAAGTTTGTATATTGCATGATGCTGAAGTTTGGGATATGAACAATCCTGTCTCCCAGGTAATGAGTATAGTACCCAACAGTTAGTTTTTAAACCCTTGCCCCACTTGCTGCCTTGCACCCTAGAGTCCCTAGTGTTTATTGCTCCCATTTTTGTGTCCTTGTGTACTCAATGTTTAGCTCCCGTTTATAAGTGAGCACATTCAATATTTGCTCTCCTGTTCCTGCATTAATTCACTTAGGATAATGATCTCTAGCTATATTCATGTGACTGCAAAGGATATGAATTTGTTCATTTTTATGGTGGTGTGGTATTTCATGGTATATATGTACCACATTTTCTTTACCCAATCCACCATTGATGGGCACTTAGGTTGATTGTATTGTTGCTATTGTGAATAGTGCTGTGATGAACATGCCAGCACATGTGTCTTTTTGGTAGAAAAAAATATTTTCTTTTCAATATATATCCAGTAATGGGATTACTTGGTCGAATGATAGTTTTAAGTACTTTCAGAAATCTACATACTACTTTCCACAGTGACTGAACTAATTTAGATTCCCAACAACAGTGTGTAAGTATTGGCTTTTCTTTGCAGCCTCACTAGCATCTATTGGTTTTATTCTTGACTTTTTTAATAATAGCCATTCTGACTGGTGTGTGATGGCTGTCTCATTGTGGTTTTGATTTGCATTTTTCTGGTGATTAGTGATGTTAAGCATTGTTTTCATATGTTTGTTAGTCGATTGTATATCTTTTGAGAAGTGTTTGTTCATGTCCTTTGTCCACTTTTTAATAGGGTTATTTGTTTTTATATTTGTTGAGTTGTTTAAGTTCCTTATAAATTCTGGATATTAGACTCTTGTTAGATGCATAGTTTGTGAATATTTTCTTCTGTTTTGTAGGTTGTCTGCTTACTCTGTTGATATATAAAATATATATACACACACACACACACACACATATATATATAAACTGTGCAGAAGCTCTTTAATTTAATTAGGTCCTACTTGTCAAATGTTGTTTTTGTTGCAATTGCTTTTGAAGACTTAGTCATAAATTATTTCCCAAGGCTGATGTCCAGAATGGCATTTCCCTGGTTTTCTTCTAGGATTTCTATAGTTTGAGGCCTTAGATTTAAATCTTTAACCTATCTTGAATTAGTTTTTGTGTCTGGTGAAAGGTAGGGTCTGGTTTCATTTTTTGGCATATGGCTAGCTAGCCAGTTATCCCAGCACAATTTATTAAATAGGAAGTCCTTTCTCCATTGCTTACTTCTGTTGACTTCATCGAAGAGCAGATGGCTGTATGTGTGTAGCTTTGTTTCTAGGTTCTCTATTCTGTTCCATGGGTCTATGTTTCTGTTTTTGTTCTAGTACCACACTGTTTTGGTTACTGTAGCCTTATAGTATGTTTTGAAATGGGTAATGTGATGTCTCCAGTTTTGTTCTTTTTGCTAAGGATTGCTTTGGCTATTTGGGCTCTTTTGTGGTTTCATATAACTTTTAGAATAGTTTTTCTAATTCTGTAAAAAAATGGCATCACTAGTTTGATAGAAATAGCATTGAATTTGTAGATTGCTTGGGATAGTATGGCCATTTTAATGATATTGATTATTCTTATCCATGAGCATGAACTGCTTTTTCATTTGTTTGTGTCATTCTGATTTCTTTGGGTAATATTTTGTAATTCTCTTTGTAGAGATATTTCATCTCCTTGGTTAGATGTATTCTTAAGTATTTTATTATTTTTTTGGTGGCTAGTGTAAATGGGATTGCATTCTTAAATTTGGCTTTCAGCTTGAACTTTATTGGTATATGAAAATGCTACTAATTTTTGAATATTGATTTTGTAACTTAAAACTTTACTAAAGTCATTTATCAGTTTCAGGAGCCCTTTGGCAGAGTCTGGAGTTTTCTAGATATAGAATCATATTGTCCACAAAGAGAGATAGTTTGATTCTTTTTCTGTTTAGATGCCTTTTGTTTCTTTCTCTTGCCTGGTTACTCTACTTAAGACTTCCAGTACTATGTTTAATAGGGATGGTGAGAGTGAACATCCCTGCCTTGTTCTAGTTCTCAAGGGGGAATGCTTCCAGTTTTTGCTCATTCATTATAATGTTGGCTGTGACTTTGTCACAGATGGCACTTATTTTGAGATATATTGCTTTGATGCCTAGTTTGTTGAGTGTTTTTATTATAAAGGGATGTAGGATTTTATTAAAGGATTTTTCTGCATCTATTGAAATGATCATATGGTTTTTGTTTTAAATCCTATTGACGTGGTGAATCACATTTAATAATTTGTATATTTTGAGCCAAACTCGCATTCCAAGAATGATGCCTATTTGATCATGGTGAATTAACTTTTGATGTGCTCTTCAATTCGATTTGCTAGTATTTCATTGTTGGCTTTGCATCTACGTTCATCAGGGATATTTGCCTGTAGTTTTATTTTATTTTATTGTGTTTTGTCTTTGCTAAGTTTTGGTATCAGGGTAATTGTGGCTTCATAGAATGAGTTACAAAGGAGTTCTTCCTCTTCAATGTTTTGAAATAGTTTCAATAGCATTGGTATCATCTCTTCTTTTTACATCTAGCAGAATTTGACTGCAAATTTGTCTTGTCTGGGCCCCTTTTTGGATGGCACTTGGCTTTCACTTCAGAACTTGATATTGGTTCATTCAGAGTTTCAGTTTCTTCCTGATTAAATCTTGGGAGGTTGTGTGTTCCGGGAATTTATCTGTTTCCTCTAGATGTTCTAGTTTATTTGCATAGAAGTGTTCATAATAGTCTCTGAGGATCTTTTGTATTTCTGTGGGATTGGTTATAATGTCACCTTTGTCTTTTCTGGTTGTGATTACTTGGATCTTTCCTTTTTTTTTTTCTTTGCGAATCTAGGTAGAAGCCTACCAATTTTATTGATTATTAAAAAAAAAAACAAGTTTTGGTTTCATTGATTCTTTGTCTCAATTTTGGGGTCTCAATTTCGTTCAGTTCTGTTCTGATTTTAGTTATTTTTTTTCTTCTGCTAGCTTTGAGATTGGTTGGGTTTTATTTTTCTAATTGCTCTAGGTGTGATGTTAGATGGTTAATTTGAGATTTTTCTACATGCTCCCTATTTTAGAAACATTAAGTTTTGGCAGATTAGCTGTGCTGGTTGCTTTGTTGTGTCGAGTTTTAACAACTGTGTCTAATTTAACAAAACTTTTTTCCTATCACTTTTAAAGCTTCTTTTACTTCCTTATTTCTCAAGCTATAGATTAAAGGATTCAACATGGGAATAACAGTGCCAGAAAATATAGAGGCTACTTTCATATTCTCCTGAGAATTATTAGACTGAGGCTGTAAGTACATGTAAGAGAGTGTCCCATAGAAAATGGTTACTACTGTCAGGTGTGAGGCACATGAGGAGAAGGATTTTTTTCCTCCTTGCAGTAGAAGACATTTTCAGGATGGTGACCATAATGTAGATGTAGGAAAAGATGATGACCAACCCATTGAACATCAAGTTAAATCCCACAAAGACAACATCTAGAATGATGTTGATGTCAATGTTGGACCATGAAAGGGCAAGAATTGGGGGACCATCACAGAAAAAGTGATTGATGTTATTGGACTTGCAGAAGGACAGAGAAAATGTAAAACTTGTACGTACAGAGGCATTTATTGAGCCCGTAATATATGAACCAGCTACCAATTGGATGTAGACTGTTTGGGACATGATCATGGGATAGTGAAGCAACATAACGATCCATTGCCATAATAGCCAGGAGATAACAGTCACTGGTTGCAAATGTTGCATAAACTAAGAATTGTATCACACAGCCCTAAAACGATATCAAATTCTTTTCTTCTGTGAAGCTTTGGAGCATCTTGGGAGTGATAGCAGAAGTGTAACAGATAACAACAAAAGCCAAATTTTGTAGGAAAAAAGTACATGGGTGTTTGAAGTCTGGAGTCAGTCTTGATGAGTAAGATAATTCCAACATTTCCTACCAGGTAGGTCACATAGATCAGAAGAAGTACAATGAAAAGGACATGCCGAAATTCCTGTTGGACACCAAATCCCAGAAGATGGAATTCAGTCACTTCAGTGCAACTTTACATCCCAGGGATGAAGCCTACTTGATCATGGTGGATAAGCTTTTT
This sequence comes from Macaca nemestrina, assembly GCF_043159975.1. Classification (NCBI taxonomy): domain Eukaryota; kingdom Metazoa; phylum Chordata; class Mammalia; order Primates; family Cercopithecidae; genus Macaca; species Macaca nemestrina. Next base: position 16,399,616 of record NC_092136.1, read on the forward strand.
GATGTGCTGCTGGATTCAGTTTACCAGTATTTTTATTGAGGATTTTTGCATTAACATTCATCAGGGCTATTGGCCTGAAGTTTTCTTTTGTTGTTGTATCTCTGCCAGGTTTTGATATCAGGATGATGCTGGCTTTATAAAATGAGTTATGGAGGAATCTCTCCTTTTCAATTGTTTGGAATAGTTGCAGTAGAAGTGGTACCAGCTCCTCTTTGTACCTCTGGTAGAATTCAGTTGTAAATCTGTCTGGTCCTGGGCTTTTTGTGGTTGTTGTTGTTGGTAGGCTATTTATACTGCCTCAATTTCAGAACTTACTATTGGTCTATCAGGGATTCGATTTCTTCCTGGTTTAGTCTCAGGAGGGTGTTATGTGTCCAGGAATTTATCCATTTCTTCTAGATTTTCTAGTTTATGTGCATATAGGTGTTTGTAGTATTCTCTGATGGTTGTTTGTATCTCTGTGGGGTCAGCAGGATATCCCCCTTATCATTTCTGAGGGTATCTATTTTATTCTTCACTCTTTTCTTCCTTATTAATCTAGCTAGTGGTCTATTTTATTAATTTTTTTTCAAAGAACCAGTTCCTGGATTCATTGATTTTTACAGGGTTTTTAATGTCTCTGTCTCCTTCAGTTCTGCTCTGATCTCGGTTATTTCTTGTCTTCTGCTAGCTTTCGGGTTTGTTTCCTTTTGGTTCTCTAGTTCGTTTAGTCATGATATTAGGTTGTACATTTGAGATCTTTCTAGCCTTTTGATGTGGTCATTTAGTGCTGTAAATCTCCCTCTTAACATCACCTTAGCTGCATCTCAGAGATTCTGGTACCTCATCTCTTCGTTCTCATTAGATTCAAAGAACTTCCTGATTTCTGCCTTAATTTCATTACTTACCCAGTAAATCAATAAATGTAATTTATCATATAAACAGAACTAAAGACAAAAACTACATAATTATTTCAATAGATGCAGAAAAGGCCTTCAATAATCAACATCTCTTCATGTTAAAATTCTCAATAAACTATGTATTGAGGGAGCATACCTCAAAATAATAAAGTCATACGTGACAAACCTACAGCCAACATTATACTGAATGGGCAAAAGCTGGAAATGTTCTTGAAAACTGGCACAAGACAAGGATGCCCTGTCTCACCACTCCTATTCAATATAGTATTGGAAGCTCTGGCCAGGGCAATCAGTCAAGAAAAAAATAAAGCGTATTCAAATAGGAGGAGAGGAAGTCAAATTGTCTTTGTTTGCAGATGACATATTTCTATATCTAAAAAACCCCATCGTCTCAGGCCAAAAGCTTCTTATTCTGATAAGCAACTTCAGCAAAGTCTCAGGATACAAAATCAATGTGCGAAAGTCACAAGCATTCCTATACACCAACAACAGGCAAGCAGAGAGCCAAATCATGAATGAAGTCCCATTCACAATTGCTACAAAGATAACAAAATACCTAGGAACACAGGTAATAAAGGAAATCAAGGAACTCTTCAAGGAGAACTAGAAACCACTGCTCAAGGAAATCAGAGAGGACACAAACAAATGGAAGAACATTCTATGCTCATGGGTAGGAAGAATCAATATTATGAAAATGGTCATACTGCCCAATTTATACATTCAATGCTATTACCATTACACTCCCATTGAAATTCTTCACAGAATTAGAAGAAACTATTTTAAAATTCATATGGAACAACAACAAAAAAAGTGCCAGAATAGCCAAGACAATGCTAAGCAAACAGAACAAAGCTGGAGGCATCACCCTACTTGACTTTAATCTGTACTACCAGGCTCTAGTAACCCAAGTAACCCAAACATCATGGTATTAGTTAAAAAAAAAAAAAAAAAAAAAAAAAAAAAAAAAAAAAAAAAGCAGGCACATAGATCAATGGAACAAAATAGAGAACTCAGAAATAAGACTGCACACCTACAACCGTCTGATTTTTGACAAACCTGACAAAAGCAATGGGGAAAGAATTCCTTATTTAATAAATGGTGGTGGGAGAACTGGCTAGCCATATGCAGAAAATGGAAACTGGACCCCTTCCTTACACCCTATACAAACATAAACTCAAGATGGATTAAAGACTTAAATGTAAAACCCCAAACTACAAAAACTCTAGAAGAAAATCTAGGCAGTACCATTCAGGAGATAAGCATGGGCAAATATTTCATGAAGAAAACACCAAAAGCAATTTTGACAAAAGCAAAAATTGACAAATGGAATCCAGTTCAACTAAAGAGCTTTAGGACAGCAAAAGAAACTATCATCAGAGTGAAGGGACAATAGAAAGAATTGGGGAAAAGTTTTGCGGTCTGTCCATCTGACAAAGATCTAATATCCAGTCTACAAGGAACTTAAAATTACAAGCAAAAAACAAACAACCCCATTAAAAAGTGGGCAAAGGATGTGAACAGATACTTCTCAAAAAAAGACATACATGAGGCCAATAAACATACGAAAAAAAAGCTCAGTATTGCTGGTAACTAACAAAATGCAAATAAAAACCACATTGAGATAGCATCTTATGCCAATCAGAGTGGCAATTATTAAAAAATCAGAAAACAGCAGACGTTGGTGAGGTTGCAGAGATAAAGGAATTCTTTTATACTGTTGGTGGGAGTGTAAATTAATTCAACTATTTGGAAGTTAGTGTGATGGTCACTCAAAGACCTAGAGGCAGAAATACCATTTGACCCAGCAATCCCATTACTGGATATATACCCAGAGGAATATAAATCATTCTATTATAAAGATACATGCACACATATATTCATTGCAGTACTATTCACATAGCAAAGACATGGAATCAACCCAAATGCCTATCAATGATAGACTGGATTAAAAAAAATTACACCCAGTGAAATACTGGTGGACAAGGAACAAGATTATGTCCTTTGCAGAAACATGGATGGCGTTGGAAGCCATTATCTTCAGGAAAACTAACACAGGAACAGAAAACCGAACACCACATGTTCTCACTTATAAGTGAGAGGTGAATAATGAGAAAACATGAACACATTTCAGGGAACAATACAGATTGGGGCCTGTTGTTGGGTGTGGGTGTAGGGAGAGCATCAGGAAGACTAGCTAATGGATGTTGAGCTTAATACCAAGGTGATGGGATGATCTGTGCAGGAAACTACCAATGCACACATTTACCTATGTAACAAACCTGCACATTGTGAACATGTACCCCTGAACTTAAAATAAAAATTAAAAGGAAAATAAAGAATCCCTCCTGTCCAAAAATATATGTAGATTGTGGACTCTTTGAAAAATCACACTCTTTCTCACTCCTACTGTCTCTTGCTTCCATTGTCTATATTTATTCATGGATAATTGCCAGAAAGTGTGCACAGCAAATTCAAGTACAGTTATTCATGGATGTGGGATTAGGTGAAAAAGAACATTATTTTCCAAACTTATAAACTTCTGAACTTCTACTGTCACTTTTACAATGGGAATTTATGACCATTATTTTTCTAAAAATGAAGAAAACAAATGTATGTTTTCTTGATATGCTACAGTTGCCTTCCATTTTTAAAATTAACTGTTCTTTTTCTTTCTTGTTTCTCTTTTTTTTCCCTGCATTTCTGTGGGTCACTTAAACTTTTTCTTATAATCCCATTTTGATGCATCTATAGTGATATTTTTGTGTGGTGTTTTTATTAGATATCTTTGTATAGCATTTTTAGTGGCTTCTTTAGGTGTTGCATTATATGGGCATACCTTGTTTTATTGTGCTTTACCTGTATTGTTGTATTTTTTAAATAAATTAAAGGTTTGTGGCAATCCTGCATTAAGCAAGTCTATTAGCACCATTTTCCAGCAGCATGCACCCATTTAGTGTTGTTGTGTCAGCATTTTTAGCAATAAAGTATTTTTTAGTTATGCCATATAGTTTTTTTAGACATAATGCTATTGCACATTTAATAGACTACAGTATAGTGTAAACTTTTATATGCACTGGGAAACCAAAAAATTTGTATGACTTGCTTTATTGTGATAGTCACCTAATTGAGGTGGTCTGGAACTGAACCTATAATATCTCTGAGGTATGCCTGTAAATCATAATTGCAGTCCATTTTATCAGTTTGAGTGAAGCGTGGAAACCTTACGTCCTTTTTAACATCTTTACCCTTTCACACTTATAATTGTCTTAAATAATTCTTCTGCATACACTGAGTACCACATTAGATAGTGTTATAATTTTTGCTTCAACTCTCAAACATAATTTTAAAAACTCAAAAGAGAAGAAAAGTTTGTTATATTTTACTCTTTAAACCTTTCTTACTTTCTGATGTTTCATGTATCTTTCATTTAATAACAAATAAAAGAAAGAGTATGGCAGAATGGAAAGAAAAATGACACAATTATATTCTGTGTACAAAAAAACTCACCTCAAATATAGTAACACATGTAGCTTTGAAATAAAAAGAAGGAAAGAATATATCATGCAAACACAAATTAAGAGAATGAAAGTGTGGCTATATAAATGTTAGACAAAGTATATTTCACAGCAAAAAATATTACCAGGACAAAGACAGACATTACTTAATAAAAATGTTAATCCATCATGAAGAAATAGCAATCCTAAATGTGTAGGCACCAAAAAAGTGGGCTATAATATATATAAAGGAAAAAATAATAAACTGAGTTGAGGTAAAGACAAATATACAATTATAGTTGAAGAATTTAATATTTCTTTCTCAGCAATTTATGGAACAACTAGACAGAAAATCAGTAAGGATATAGAAGAACCCAGCACCCACCATCAACCAACAGGATGTCATTGAAAAAAAAAAAGAATTACCTTTAAAAAAATTAGTTATAGAACAGTCCACCTCACATGAGTAGAATACATGTTTTTTCCAGCACTTGCAGAATGTATATCAAGAGAGATTGTATATAATCTATATAATTTTAGAAGAATAGAATTCACAGTGTGTGTTCCTGACTACAAAGAAATTGAAGGAGATATAAACCACAGAAATGTAACAGGAAATTCTCCAGGCATTTGGAAACAGAATAACACATTTATAAACAATCTTTGGGTCAAAGAGGCAGTCACAAGGGAAATACAAAATATTGAACTTAATAAAAATACAGTACTTAAAATTTATGGGGTACGGTTAAATCAATGTTTAGTGGACAACATAGAATACTAGATGCTTATATTTTAAAAAAGAAAAAGGCTGAAATCAATAATCTAAGCCTCTACTTCAAAAATGTAGAAAAAGAAGAACAAAACAAATCCAAAGCAAGCGGAAGAAGGAGAATAGTAAGGCTAAGATCAGAATTCAATGAATTAGACACAGAAAAGCAATGGAAAGAAAACTGTGAGACGAGAGAGGGGCTCGTTTTAAAGACAATAAAACTGACAAACCTCCAGAAAGTTTACATCATTATACCTGATGTAAATGACAAGCTGATGGGTGCTGACGAGTTGATGGGTGCAGCACGCCAACATGGCACAAGTATACATATGTAACAAACCTGCACGTTATGCACATGTACCCTAGAACTTAAAGTATATATATAAAAAAAAAGATAAAAGAGAAAAGATGCAAATTACGAAGTCCAGAAAAACAGGGATATCACTACAGACCCTGCAGACACAAAAAGAGAATAAGAGAATACTACAAACATCTATACACATATTAATTTGACAACTGAAATGACATAAATAAATTGAAAAGTATAAGCTAACCCATATGAAATTGATAATTTGAGTAACCCTACAGCCATGAAGAAAATTGAATTTATAACGTAAAAACTTCCTTTTAACAATATCACAGCATAATTCACTAAATGTTTAAAAAAGAATTAACTTCAATTCTATACAATTTCTTTCAGAAAACAGATGTGGAAAGAACACTTCTTAACTTATTCTATGAATCCAGTATTACCCTGTTAGCAAAAGCAGACAAAGTGGCACACACAAAAAACAAGACCATAGCCCAATATTTTTAATGAATATAGATGCAAAAATCTTTAACAAAATATTAGCAAATAGAATTCAGTGATATGTAAAAAATTATACGCAGTGACCAAGTTGGGTATATTACAGGTCCAAAGGAGAAAAATCACAGGTTCATATAAATAGATGAACATTATGAATTTGATGAAATTCAACATCTACTCATGATTTAAAAAATGCAGAACACTAGGAAAATAGGGCAACTTCCTCAACTTGATGAATAATATCTACAGGAAAACCTATAGCTAACATCCTACTTTATAATAGTTGCTAACTGAATGCTTGCCCCTAAAACTGGGAACAGATGGGAGAGAATATTCACTTTCCCCCGTGCTGTTCAACATAGTTGGGGAAGTTCTACTTAGTGAAGGAAGAATAGGCATAAAAGTCATACAGATCAGAAAGGAAGAAATAAAACTGTCATTTGTAGATGACATGATGGTATATGTAGAATATTCCAATAATATACCAAAAACTTCTGGAAGTAACAAGTGAGTTCAGAAAAGTTACAGAATACAAGATAGTTATAAAAAAGCAATAGTATTTCCATATTAGCATTAAACATGTGGGAACTGGAATAAACACAGTACCACTGATAATGTTCAAAAAATGAAATACTTAAGTATAAATCTAACAGAACCAATATAGTACTTGATGATGAACATTACAATGTGCTGATGGAAGAAATCAAAGAAGATCTAAATAAAGATATATTGCATGTTCTCACTCATAGGTGGGAACTGAACAATGAGATCACTTGGACTCAGGAAGGGAAACATCACACACCGGGGCCTATCATGGGGAGGGGGGAGGGGGGAGGGATTGCATTGGGAGTTATACCTGATGTAAATGACGAGTTGATGGGTGCAGCACACCAACATGGCACAAGTATACATACGTAACAAACCTGCACGTTATGCACATGTACCCTAGAACTTAAAGTATAATAATAATAAATAAATTTAAAAAAAAAAGGTTACTAAAAGAAACAGGAAAAAAAAATATTTAGACTTTCAGATTATTTATTAAATTCAACATGGCCAAATTCAGCAGGAGCAACAATAGGTATACTATACCCAAGAAGCTTCTGAATACCGGAATTTAGTACCTTTCAAATCTGCAATTAAAGATAATCTCTGTTGTGATCTAAAAAAAAAAAAAAAAAAAAAAAAGATATATTGCATTTGGGAATTATAAGACTCAATATAATGGTGTCTGTTCTCCCCATATTGATGTACAGGTTTAACAAAAGTGCAATCAATATCTGAGCATAGTTATTTTCAGTATGTGGAAAAGAATATTCTAAATTTATAGGGAAGAGCAAAGAAGTTAGAATAGCTGACAGAATTCTAAAAAAGAAGAAAAAAATGAGATGAATCACTTTACCTAACATTGAGAGTTTTTATATATCAACAGTAATTAACACTGTGGTTTTGGTGGAATGATAAATACAAAGATGGAACAAAATAGTGAACTGACAAATAGATCCACACGAGTGCAGCCATTTGATTTTTGAGCAGGTTGAAAAACAATTCAATGGAGGAAGCCTTTTTTCAGTAAGTAGTGCTGAGACAATTGGATATTCATAGGCAAAAAAATGAACCCCAACCTAAACCCCATGCCTTATATAAAAATTAACTCAAAATGAATCATAGCTTTAAATGTAAAATATAAAACTTTAAAACTCTTTAGACAGCAATGTAAGACAAAATCTTCAGGGCAAAATTTTTAGGATAGGTCTCGTGAAGAGTTCTTAGCTATGACACCAAAAGAACAATCCCTCTCCCCCACAACAAAAACCTCAGTAATTGAATCTCATTAAAATTAAGCTTTTGCTCTGTTAAAGAGGACGAAAAAGCACACTACAGACTATCTGATAAAGGAAATGCATTTAGAGAATATATAAAGAACTCTCAAACTGAAAAAAAATCAAATTAGAAAACGAATGAATGACATGAGTGACATTTTACCAAAAAGTGCTATATGGATGGTAAATAAGCACATGAAAAGGTGTCCAACATCATTAGCCATTAGGGAAATGCAAAGTAAAAACAAAATGAGATATCACTACACTGCAAGTGAGGTATCACTGCAGAATGGCTAAAATGAAAAAGCAAAGACAATAGCAAATGCTGGCAAAGACATAGTAACTAGGTCTCTTATACATTGCTGGTGAAAATGGTGGTCATTCTGGAAAATAGTTTGGCAGTTGCATAGATAGCTAGACATACACTTACTATACAACCCAGTCCTTGGACTTGTGGGCAATTATATTTGCATAAAACTTATATTCACACAAAATCCTGTACAAAATTTTTTGTAACATTTATATTGGTAGTAGCCAAAAACTATCAACAATCAAATGCCCTGTGATAAGCGAACGGTTTAGCATATTGTGGCACATCCATACTATGGAATATTACTCAAAATAAAAGAGGAATAAACTATTGATAAATGCAGAAACTTGGATGAATCTCAAGGGCATTATTGTGAGTGTAAAAAGTCAACATCAAAAGGTCGTATACTATGTAATTCGAGTTACAAATATTATCAAAATGACAAAATTATAGAAATACAGAACAGATTGGTGATTGCTAGAGGTTGGGGTGGTTAGTGGAGGGGTGTGGTATGACCAGAAGGGGTAGCACAAAGGAGATATGTAGAATCTGAGATCTGTGATCGAACAAGTCTGTATCTAAACTGCAGTGGTAGCTACACAAATCTACACACATATGAAATGGCATAGAGCTATACATACAATTGTCTCAGCATCAAAATCCTGTTTTGATGTCATATTATAATTATGTAAGATTGAACCATTGAGGGAAAAGTGAGTGAAGGATATATGAGACTTCTCCCTATTATCTTTGAAACTTCCTCTGAATCTATATTTCCTAATAAAAAGTTTAAAAATGAAGGCCAAAAAATAGGGTCTGTTGTGCAGTGATGTGAGGTTTAAGTGAGGAAATTTATGTAAATTCCCAACACGGGGCTGAGAATGGAAGGTATGCCCAGCAAATGACTTTAAAAACAATGCAAATAATACGTTAAAGGCATATTGTATTGGTTACTTCATTGATCAGTTGATTGATGGATTCATTCAATTGTTTGTTCATTCATATTCTTTCCCAGGTAATACTCAGCTGAATCAAACTACCAGGGATGAAATAATTCCTCCTGGTTTTGAGGTGAAACATGCTGGGGATGTGATTAACCTTTTGCTCCAAAATTTCCACCATGCACCGGCATGATACATGGCAGACTTTGAACAAAATGCTATTTGCTTTGTTTTACTTACGTTGAGGTTGCCTACACATTCTCTTTTGGCAGCTGGCACTGATTGCTCACCAAGGTCTGTCTTTTCAGTTCGTCCTTATCAGCGAGAATATAGCCAGGGCATGAGAGATCAATACCCACTCCCTGGAGAACCTGAGGTTCCAGGAGCTCAGATGTAATTTGGAAAAACAATGTTTGCTAGTTATTTTCTGCTGAAGCAAAGTTAAGCTCTCCAGGGGGAACAAAATTCTTGTTTTAATGCCATCAGGGACTTTTTGCCTTCATTTTTGAGAACTGCCCTGCTACTGACAATTTATTTTTAACCTTCTTCCTCCCTTTTATTCTTCTCTTTCTTCATTCTTTTTTCTTTCTTCCTGCTTTTATGTCTTACCCTCACCTTCTCTTTTTTTGAGTGTGAGGGATAAATAACAAACCATCTACATGGTAAAAAACTCAGAAATATGAAAGTGTATGGAGTATAAACCATGTCCCCACCTATCCCTTGATTTCTGATCTTCATTTTCCTTCCCTGGGGATCACCACTGTTACAAGCTCTTGTTGTTCTTCCGGACATACAAGACTTGCCTTGCATTTGAAAACATATTTTGTTCATATACTTTACTCCACCTGCAACAAAGACAATGTATGTCTTATTCACACGTATTATCCACATTTTTTGGGGTGATTTGTCTCCATCAGTATGAAGAGAGAAGCCTCACTCTTTTTATTGGTTATATTATATTTTATTGAACAGTTGCATTCATTACTCTGTTTAATTAGACTCTTTCCCCCACCCGTTGGTGACATTTAGGTTGTTTTCAATATTTTACTAATATAAACAACGTTACTGTAAATTATTGTGAATATATCTGTAGGTTTAAAAGGTATTTTGGAGAGAAAACTGAGTAAAGGGTATAATAATGATAACTTTTGATACTTATTGCTCAGCTACCCTCCAGAGGCTGTACCAATTTATACTACTTCTACCAAATCTAGTGACTATTTCCTTAAATTTTAATAGACAATTAGAAAACTTTTATTAAAATTTGTTATTTTTATAAGTGAAAAATAATATATTTTGTTTGCCCTTTTCTCATATGAAACAGGTTGATATCGTTTTATATTTCTCAGAATAATTTTTTTTATTTTATGTGAATTATCTGTTATATATGTTGCCATCTAAAAAAGTATTTTGTTTTAAAATTGGTATTTTCAGTTAAGTACCCTCCTTTATAAGAGTTGATATTTGGTTTATTTATATCTCAATATTAATTTTTTTACTTTACTTTTGCTGTGCAGAAAAGTTTGATTTTTATGTGGACACACACACACACACACACACACACACACACACACATAAATGTATGTATTTACACTGATATGGTTTGGCTCTATGTACCCACCCAAATTTCAACTCAAATTGTAATCCCCTTGTGTCAAGTGAAGGACCTTGTGGGAGGTGATGGGATTATGGGCGAAGTTTCCCCCATGCTGTTCTCGTGGTAGTGGGTGATACGTTTGGCTTTGTCCCCACCCAAATATCATCTTGAATTCCCATGTCTTGGGGGAGGGACCTGGTGGGAGGTAATTGAATCATGGGGGCAGGTCTTTCCCATGCTGTTCTCGTGATAGTGAATGCATTTTATGAGAGCTGATGGTTGTAAAAATGGGAGTTTCCCTGGACAAGCTCTCTCTCTTTGCTTGCTGCCATCCATGTAAGACGTGACTTACTCCTACTTGCCTTCTGCCATGATTGTGAGGCCTCCCCAGCCACGTGGAACTTCAGGTCCATTAAACCTCTTTCTTTCAAAAATTGCCAAGTCTAGGGTATGTCTTTATCAGTGGTGTGAAAAGAGACTAATACAGTGAGTGAGTTCTCTTGCAATCTGATGGTTTAAAAAAGTGTTTGGCAGTTTTCCCCTGCACTCTTCTCTCTTGCCTGCTGCCATGTAAGACATGCCTCACTTTCCCTTTGTTTTCTGCTATGATAGTAAGTTTCCTGAGGTCTCCCCAGTCATGAGAAGCTGCGAGTCAATTAAACCTCTTTACTTTATAGATTACCCAGTCTTGGGTAGTTTCTTGATAGCAGTGTGAAAATGGATTAATTCATACATACATTCACACACACATGCACACACACAAACACATATAATTTTTTAAAAATTTCAACTTTTATTTTAAATACAGGGGGTACATGTGCAGGTTTGTTACATGAATATATTGTACTCAAGTAGTGAGCATACAACCCAATAGGTAGTTTTTCAACCCATACCCTCTTCCCTTCCTGTCCCCTAGTAGTCTCCAGAGTCTATTATTTCCACATTTATGTCCATATGTGATCAATGTTTAGTTCCCACTTATAAATGAGAACATGCAGTATTTGGTTTTCTGTTCTAGCATTAATTCACTTAGGATTATGGCCTCCGGCTCCATCCATGGTGCTAAAAAAGACATAATTTCATTATTTTTAATGGCTGCATAGTATTCCATAGTTTATTTGTACCACGTTTTCTTTATTCAATTCACCACTGATGGGCGTGAAGGTTGATTTCATGTCTTTGCTATTGAGAATAGCATGGTGATGAACATATGAGTGCATGTGTCTTTTTGGTATACACCAGTAGTGGGATTGCTGGGTCAAATGGTAGCTCTGTTTTATGTTGTTGGAAATCACCAGACTGCTTTCCACAGTGGCTGAACTAATTTACATTTCCAACAGTCTATAAGCATTTCCTTTTCTCCACAACCTGGCAAGCATCTGTTGTCTTTTGACTTTTTAATAGTAGCTGTTCTAACTGGTTTGAGATTTTATCTCATTGTGGTTTTGATTTACATTTCTCTGATGATTAGTGATATTGAAAATTTTTATTCATGTTTGTGGGCTGCATATTTTTTTTTTCTTTTGAGAAGGGTCTGTTCATGTTCTTTGCCCACTTTTTAATGAGGTTGTTAATTTTTTGCGTATAAATTTGTTTAAATTCCTTACAGATTGTTGATATAGACCTTTGTTGGATGTATCGTTTGTGAATATTTTCTCCCATCCTGTAGGTTGTCTGTTTACTCTATTGATAGTTTCTTTTGCTGTGAAGAAGATTTTTAATTGGGTCTCACTCGTCAGTTTTTGTTTTTTTTTCAGTTGCTTTTGAAGACTTCGCCAAAATTTTTTTGCTAAGTCTGATGTTAAGAAAGGGTATTTTCTAGGTTTTCTTTAAGGATATTCATAGTTTGAGGTCTTACATTTAAATATTTAATCAATTTTGAGTAATTTTTGTATATGGTGAAATCAATCTTCTGTATTTGGCTAGCCAGTTATTCCAGTACCACTTATTGAATAGGAAGTTCTTTCTGCATTGCTTATTTTTGTTGGCCTTGCCAAAAAACAGATGGTTGTAGGTGGGCAGCTTTATTTCTGAGTTTTCTGTTCTGTTCCATTGATCTATGTATCTGTGATTGTGTCAAAACAGTACCATGCTGTTTTGGTTATTGTAGCCTTATAATATAGTTTGAAGTCAGATAGTGTAATACCTTCACCTTTGTTCTTTAAAGGCTGAGTACTATTTCAGAGAGAGAGAGAGAGAGAGAGTGTGTGTGTGTGTGTGTGTGTGTGTGTACTACCTTTTCGTTATTCATTCATTGATGGACATTTAGGTTGTTTTAATATTGTGGCTATTGTGAATAATGTTGCAAAAATATGGGCATGAAGATATCTTCTGGATATCCTGATTTAAATTCCTTTGGATAATAACCAGAAGTAGTAACTTTCTGAGGAACTTCTATACTGTTTTCCATAATGGCTGTACCAAATTACATTGCCACCAACAGTATACAAGGGTTTCCTTTACTCCACATCCCTGTAACACTTATCTTTTGTGTTTTTAATAGCAGCCATGCTAACAAGCATGAAGAAGTATCTCATTGTAGTTTGACTTGCATTTCCCTGATAAGTAGTCATGTTGAGCATGGTCCCACCTTCAAATTTATTAAGGGTTCCTGGTGAGACCTACTCAGAAGGAACCCCTGACCCTTCTAGTCTTCATCAGTAGTCATGAGAGAGATAACCTTTTCTTCTTTCTTCCATTCAGGACATTCTCTGTTAAGATGTCCTGGCTTTTCACAGTTGTAACATCCACTTTGTCTTAGGAGTTTTCCCTGAATTTCTCTTCTTTCTCTGTGTCAAAACCTTATCTCCTTTGAGGGAGATCTTGGCCTAACCTTTTCCTGACTACCTCTTCCACAGTGGAAACTATGATTTTGGCTTTTTGTTTCTGCTTCTTTTCTTTTCTTACGAAGACCTTCTCAGCTTCACTCAGTAATTCCTCAATCGGTTTCTCATTCCATTCATCAGTGTTTTTGTAATTTTTTTAATAATGTTAGGCCAGCTCTTAGTTACAAAGTTAATCTTCAAAAGGCCTTGCCCTACTAGGTCCTCTGGATCTGATCTGGAGTATTTTCTCATTTGATCTCTGAGCCTCTATAGGAATGCAGAGGGAGTTACCTCTTTTTCTTGTTGAATCTTGAATGCCTTTGAGACATTTTGTGTGCCAGGAGTGGACTCTTTGATCCCTTTAATTATAGTTTCCTGAGGTCTTGCTTTTGGGCCCGGTCCCTGGGATCATTATTACCATTTGGGATCGACATTTGAAAATTTTTGTTCATCTGGCAAAACTTCTTGCCCGAGAGGGTGTTGCCTCTCTTAAATGGTCATGCCCCATCTCCTAATCATTCTGTTTTCTTCTCTTGTGAACAGGATATTCATGACAGATATCATTTCATCAAGGTGTAAAATCCAGGTCCTAGGAACTGGTCCAGCTGGTCTGCTAAAATGAGGGGATCTTCTAGGAGTGAATTTATTTCCTTCTTGAAATTCTTAACTTCAGTAGTTGTAAGAGGAGCATTTACAAAGCCAATCTCTCCCTGTCCCATGAGAACTTCCCTAAGAGGGAACATGCTCGATGCCTGTTGTGTGGAAGGAATAGGGAAGTTCACAATATTCCTCTTACACTGTTCTAATTATTTTCTTAAATTTGGATTAAGGATTTAAAGGAGGAGTTGGTTCGTCTTCCCCATGGTCTCCAGGTCTCTCTTTCTCTGACCCACCTGCTGCTCCTTGATCTTCCTGTCCCCTATGTTGTGAGATATATGGAGGGGGCAAGCATGATAGGGGGTCCAGGGCTTTTTGCTGGGCAAGGGCTTTTTACTAGGTTCTTTTTCTTCTTCTTTGAGGGGGAACATGGGGACTAATTCCTTGATTCAGCTAAGAGCATACCCTGCCTTTTCTTGTGAGGATGGGGTCTTATCATTCACATAGAGAATTAAAGCTTGGCACACCCAATGCTCATCTGAGCCAAATTTAGGCCACAACACCGAAGGCTTATGAATGGGGTCTTTGGGCCAGATAAAACAGGAATACTTTATCATCTTTTGCTTTTCCTTGTCCCTGGTTAGAGGGTTGTCTCTCCAAACCTGCAGCATTCTCCCCAAAGGACTATCCAGGAAAATGTCAAAGGGATTCTCTTTGGCTCCCTCTTTCCTTTGTCCTCTAGGCCTAGAATTTCTGTTTCCCATTTTTGGTCAGTCTCTGTGTCTGAACATTTCCTTGTGTACTCAACCCCCACTACTGGAGATTTTTTTGCACACCCCGAGAATCGCTTCATCCATCCCCGGCCATTTCCCTCGCGGGAGAACGGAACTCTGCACTCACTTCGTATCTAGGACACTTCTCAGTTACACACACTTGACCTCCAAAAATGCCCAACCACTAGGGCAGTCCATATAGTCCAATTTTCCTACCTTGGCTCATGAATGAGGTTGCCTGGTTGCTGTGGTGCCTACTTTTATCCCTGTGTCTCCTCTGCTGCCTTCTGAATAACAGTCTCTGGTTTGTCTATGGCCTCTGTGGGGAGCTGGGACATCTGGACAAAGCGGGCTGCCTAAATCAGGTGGGAGGCATCTCCCCTCTCAACTGGAGTCCCACTCCACACAGGCACAGAGATCCCAGATGAGCCCCCAAGTTTGTGAAACACATTCATCCATCCAAACCGAAGAATGGACTCGGAGACACAAACAACAGCAGAAACGAGTCTTTTAACGGTGGCCTTGGAAGATTGGGTGTCTGGTAGGCAGGCACACCTGGGGCAGTTCCAACAGGTAATTTATCTCCTAGCACACAAGTCCCTCCCCCAGTATGTCACTGGTTGAGTACTACGGGGTTACAATCTTACTGGACGTTGCCTAAGTTTCATTATCCCCCTTATTAGGTTATACCTTGGTCTCCTTCCCCACATAAGTTTCAGTTTCCCAATAATGAAACTTCTCTTTTCTGGGCTGACCCATTCTCTATATTCTGTTTGCTTATTGTGACTTTTTAGGTGCATGAACTGTGTGGTTTGTCACATCTGCAGGCTGGCTGCCAGTACTTAGATTTATCATACCTTGAAAATGGACCATTTAAAATGTTTTTTTTCACAGATGTGTTTATTAGGACTTACATACAGGACACTCTTGGACAGCAGCAGGAGAGCTCTAGAGATCCATGCTTCTTTCCATCTCTAAACTGCTTTTAAGCTAATTTTTTTGGCTTTTTTGTGTACTGTGTGCATGCAATGAGACTGCTTTTCTAGGTAAGTTCTCAGATACTCTCTGGGATGTTTAGATTTTCAGGGACACCTGCTCCTTCACTGGGCACCATGGCCTTAGCTCACCACCCAGCCTTCAGGGTTCAGGAAGTAGGCATATATATACCCTTAAGTAACCTTATGGGGGACCTGTAACGCAATAGTCCTCAGAGTTGTGTTACTCTCTTGCCATTAACTGTGGCAATATGCATGGAGTACTGTTAACCCAAGAAGCTCACCTGAAACTTTGGTGTCCAGAGTTTTTATTGGGACTTGATTATTTACTGACCACATGACTGATCTTTAAGATTCAAGGTACTCCTGGAGGTTCAGAATAATACCTCAGTCTCCAGTGCCTCTGGAGGTTTAAATCCAGAATATCCTAAAGACCCCATCACAAATCACATTGTTAGACTGTCCAGTGGCCAAAGCTTCCAAGCAAATAAAGACATTCTTATTAGGCAGTACATTCCAGTGATTTAGAGATTGTCTCCCAGTAGCTGAGGGCAAAGGTGAGATTTGTCTTTAGGCAAGCTTCATTCTTCACTACATTTTCTCCCACAGTACGTAACCTTTACTCACAGCCATATCTCAGGAATGCAAACTAAGACAAGTGCCACCATAGCTACAGTGGAAGCTTAGACATAAGGTCTTTATTTATGCGGCTGCATCACCTTCCACACAAAATAATAGTCCTTTCAGGAAGAAATAAAGGAGAATGAGTAGTGGATAGACAATCAATTATATTTTACTACAACAATGGAATACACATACAGAATAATAAATAAATTCTTTGTCTTTCAGCTTGTGTAGTATTGTCTTCCCCGTATTATTTCTGTCCAAAAATGCTCTCTGTATGATGCCATATTTCTTCCATCAGAGTCTAGACTAATATTTTAAAAAAATGAAGTTAGCTGAGGCCAGGCACAGTGGCTCATGCCTGTAATCCCAGCATTTTGGGAGGCCAAGGTGGGTGGATCTCCTGAGGTCAGGAGTTTGAGACCAGCCTGGCCAACATGGTGAAACCCTGTCTCTACTGAAAATACAAAAATTAGCCAGATGCGGTGGTGCGCGCCTGTAATCCCAGCTACCTGGGAGGCTGAGGCTGAAGAATTGCTTGAACCTGTGAGGCAGAGGTTGCAGTGAGCCGAGATCGCACCATTGCACTCCAGCCTAAGTGACAGGGCAAGACTCCGTCTCAAAAAAACAAAATACAATGAATAAAATAAAATAAATAAATAAAGTTAGCAATCTTTGCTAATCACTGACTTCAAGTTTTGGTTGGAGATTTGAACTTCTGTTGTAATGTTTTGGATACAGTTACTGGACCCAGGAAGTCCTTATAGAACATGGACTGCTGTAATGGAATGTAGCTAGTAAGTTTTGTCATTAGTAGATACATTTGAATTTTCTATGTGTAGTCCTTGTTCATGAATTAAACAGATATTTTAATTACCACCTAGTACATTTCTGACACTTAACAGATGCTGGGAATACAATAATTAGCAGAAAAGTCATCCTTCTCTTAACAGAGATTTCATTTGAGTGTTTTTCATTTACACAGCTATGGTAGAATGAATTATATCCTGATCTGGGTGTCAGTTGAAAAACAATTTACTCTGAGCAGAAATCTACCATGGTATGGTAGATTATAAAAATGACCACAGATTGTTTTCTTTATTGCATTCACAGCATTAGGATGCGACGTACAACCTGCGTACTAAAGCTTTTCTGCAAACAATTTCTCTTCTTGACTCAAAGGTTTCATGACCTCCCTTTGAATTCCCGTTGAGCTTCTGTAGTTTAAAGTATTCATCTGAACAAAACGAATAGTATGTCTTTTGTAAATAAATGATCACTGGCTAGGCTTTTAGGTCCACCTATTGCTAGATTATCTTTATCGAAGATAGAAATAGAAAATAATTGCAAAAAGGAGTTAGATGCAGTATAAAGAGGGTAGCTAACGATAGAAATAAGTGTTTTTTTAAGTGCCATAAAATGTAACAAATATGGGAATATAGGGTAGAAAAAATAGCCTGAATCGTAACAGGCTTTTTAAGGCAATGCATTTATTTATTTTACGTTCATATTTTTGCAATAATTTGGACAGAATTTATAAAGGGCCTAATATGTATTGTTTTTGTCACTATCTTGTGACATATTGTGGCTTTGATTGTTTTTCTTAATTGGGAGGTTTAAAATAGGCCATGTTGAGGTAGTCAAGCTCAACTCATTTGAAGCCTGGAGTTTGAATTTTGTTTTGGACAGCATATTTATCTTCTGTGAATAAGCTTTTTTCTTACTTTGTAAATAAGCTATTTCTTTCTTTGTAAATAAGCCGTTCAACTACCACCCACCCCCATTTGGTCGCAGGCTGGGGTGAGGGTCAGGGCCTCTTGGCAAAAGGAGTAGGTTGGCAGGAATTGTAGGATTTAGCATAGTGGCTATTTACTGGCTAACATGATAGTGTCTTATATTTTAATATAAAGCTAAATACTATCTTTATATTTTAGTAAATATATTATCCTTATGTATTTAGTAAAATATTAGTAATATTTTAACAACTGATGCAGGTTAACTGGCTGAATATTATCTGTGCCTGTAGGATTAGTAGGAAAATCTGGACATGTGCTCTATCAGTGGTATAGACCAGAACTTTCCAACCCACATGCTGGGACATCTTAATTTGCTGAAATATTGATCCCCTCCTCTCTCAGTTTAGTCAGGTGGGGACTGGGCCAGCCATAGTTTCCAGGTGGCCATTAGGGAGAATGAGGATCCTATTCCACTTACCCTTAATGTTTCACATAAACTTTACAATTTTATGTTTGTGGTATTTCAGAAAACTTGTTTTTCGCAGTATGCAAATATAAGATCTCTCTCTTGTGTTTTTTAAAACGATGAGAAGCTTTCAAACATTAGCAAAATAATCCTTTTAGGATACAGTGGCAACATATCCACTATACATTCGTCAGCCTGGATGTTTAGTTTCTTTTCGGTATGAACCCAACTCAATTTTTTCAAACTGAACAAAGTTGGTCAAACATGAAATTAAATGGGCTTGCATCTGTAATGCCTTCTCTCAGGATATGTCTTTGTTTATTAGCCATACCTCTAAACCACCTCCTCTCCCACCTTCTGCATCATACACTGTCTTATGCTTCCTGCTAGGTCTCGGCTAATCCTTTTTTATCACTACTGATCCCACTTTCTTCTCTCTCTTCTGCAGTGAAAACAGCTTTAAGATTCTCTGTCAAATCAAGTCTCCTTCTCTACTATTTTCCTCAGTGAACTCTCTGGGGGTACTGATCCCGTTTTCTTCTCTCTCTTCTGCAGTGAAAACAGCTTTAAGATTCTCTGTCAAATCAAGTCTCCTTCTCTGCTATTTTCCTCAGTGAACTCTCTGGGGAGTATGCTCACGTTGGTATCTTTTGTCCTTATTTTTCTTTTAGGATCCAGAAGGACATTTTCTCCAATTGTCTGCTATGCGTCTTCATTTAGGTTTTCTTTTCATACCACAGACTCAAGATGCTTAAAAGCAGCCCTTCGCTTTTGCTTTACCTTCTACTTTTCTTCATCCTCTACTTTGCTGCCACCTACAATCCAAACTTTGGGGTGTCTTTGGGTTCCCCTGAATGTTTAATTCCTTACCGTGTTCTATGGATTCAGGATCCACAATGTGTCTCTATGTATTCCCTTACGTTGCATATTTTTACCATCAGCCAAGCTCCTTATCTCTCACCCAGGTTTCGCAATAGCAACTTCATTGATCTTCCCACCTCCACGCTATTCACTCTTCCAGTCTTTCCTTTCCGTGGTTTTAAGTTAGGTCTTCCCAGAGCTCAATTCCAATTAAACTATGCCCTGGCTCACAGGCCTTTGTACTTGCCTCTCATGATCTTGCCCATCAGGATCTCATGGCAGGTTTCTTTGTATTCTTCTCTATGGAACCTTCTGGTCTACCAAGCCAAGCACAAATTTTCAGCTAGAATTTTAGATTTTTTTTTCCCCCAATATGAGCTCAATTCAATTCTAGGCTTATCTATCAGTGCTCTAATTAACTAACAAACTAATTATTACTAAAATATTCATTGAACACCCACTCTATGTCTCTATGCCAAACAATGGACCCCAGTTCATTGTTAGGGTAAAATGCTAAGGATTTTATAGTTAGGGGTACATTGCTAGGGATAAAATGGTGAATAACAGTATACAGAGTCACTGTTCTCGTGGAGTTTTCAGTCTCGTGGGTGGCACAGGCAGAGATCATTTGTATCAGTGAGGTGCACAGGGCATGAGAGCTTATAAAGGGAATATTAATTGGTAATTTAAATCTGGGATGAGTGTCCAGAGAAAACAATGCTTGTATAAGTAATAGAAGATTATTTCAAATGCTGTCAAAAAGCCAAGGCCAACCATACTTATGGAGGAATGAAATTTAAGTAATAGTGAGGAAACCACCTTGCAAACAGTTCTACAGTCACGCAGGCCTCCTACTCTGCTGTCTGAACACAAATTTGTTCCTGCCTCAGGGCCTTTGCACTTGCCTTTGATGATTCTGCTTCTCAGGATGTCATGGCAGTCTCCTTCAATATTCTCAGATTCCCCTCTCCCTGACCTCCAGAACTAATCTAGTCCCCTGCTTATCATTCTCTCTCACATCATCCTATTTATTTTCTTCAAATGTAATCATCTTGGTTTTTCTTCCATTTACTTGCTTATTGACTGCCTTCTGCACTAGACTATAAACTCCTAGAGGTGTGGCTTCTGACTCTTCATTCGTATCACCTAGGTCAATGCCTGATATATGGTAAGTGCTCAATTAATGTTACAAATGAAAGAGAATAATAAAGATATATATGAAGGATCATGAAGATATCTATATATATCTCATATATATCTCTGTTATACCTCTCTCTCTATTTTTATATATAGACATCTATTTATCTACTTATCTATCTCTCTAGATAGCTACATAGATATTTCTCTCTAGATCTCTCTCTGATATGAGAGGTAAGTAGATATATATGAGAATATAGGTATCTACATATATCTATATATGATATCTCTCTATATGAGAAGGTTTAATCTGTGGGGAGTTAATAATTGATTTTTCAGAAATGATAACTACATTATGTTTTCTTAGAGATGTGACTGCTACACGATTTTTCCCAATTTGTTTTTCAACGTTTATTTTAGATTCTGGGGTACATGTACAGGTTTGTTATAAAGGTGTATTGCGTGATGCTGTGGTTGTTGAATGGAGTATTCTGTAGATGTCTATGAGGTCCGGTTGGTCAAGTGTCAAGTCTAAGTCTAGAATTTCCTTGTTAGTTTTCTGAATTTGTACCAATTCTTTATTGAAGAGGAAAAAGATACTTTGTTGTCTAAATTATTTGACGTTCAGTTTTAAAAGCACTCTCAGGACATTTACTTGAAGTACATACAAAATAAAATGGATTAATGGATATATTGAGAGATGAATAGATGAATAGACATGGGATGGAGGAAATTTAATGAAATAGTAATGTTGAAATCACGTGATGGCCATATAGATATTCACTATAAAATTATTTCAACATTGCTGTATTTTCAAACTTTCTTTTTTTTTTTTTTTTTTTTTTTGAGACGGAGTCTTTGCTCTGTCACCCAGGCTGGAGTACAGTGGCGCGATCTTGGCTCACTACAAGCTCTGCCTCCTGGGTTCACACCATTCTTCTGCCAAAGCCTCCCGAGTAGCTGGGACTACAGGTGCCCGCTACCACGCCTGGCTAATTTTTTTGTATTTTTAGTAGAGATGGGGTTTCACTGTGTTAGCCAGGATGGTCTCGATCTCCTGACCTTGTGATCCGCCCATCTCAGCCTCCCAAAGTGCTGGGATTACAAGCATGAGCCACCGCGCCCGGCCTCAAACTTTCATAAACAGTTCTGGGAAAGAAAACATAACCGAGTATATCTCTGCCTTCAATAGAGCTCGAGTTTAATTTCCTATGCATTGTGCACTTTTAGGATTGTACCAGAAGTGTTTCTGACTAGCAAGAAAGCAGACAAGATCATCCTTTATTTACACCGACTAGGCAACAAATATTATATTATACACCATTGGTAAGATTGCCAACAATAAGAATTGTGCACTCACATGGTTAATCAGAAGTTTGGATAACCAGAATCTCGGCTTTCTACTACCTGCCCCACAGCCTCTGAGATCTGCAGGCGGGTACCAGGGGATTAATTACAGTCAAAGGTGCAAGATGACTCATGGATGTTACTTGTTGCAACAGGAGAAATCATTTTTTCATTTGTGACTCATACGCCTCTCATAAGCCTCTGAGGAAAGGTACTCTGTCATTGTTAAAATGATTCAGTGTCTTTCCATCCCATAGGTCTCGGTGACTCTGTGGCCTTTCATGCTTTTTGTGGATTTAGGATGGGAAGAACTCTCATTATAGAACATCAGTAACTATAATGTGAATGGGTGTTGCCAGCTTATAAAACCATTCCATTTGTCTTACTTCACATAATTGTCACAATCATCCTATGATGCACATACGCCAGGAAATATTGTGCATCACACCTATACAAATGTGGGGATTGAGGTACAGAGCGTGTAAGTGACATGGCCAAGTTCACTGTAGGATACTAAGTTAATAAACTGAAATTAGAGTCTAGACTTCTGACTTCGAATCCAGGCACTCTTACTTGATGTCCAACTAAAAATGCCGGCAAATTCTCACTACCTAATTCTGTCAAGAAGAGTAAAGTTTTAGAGAAAACAGGATCAGGGAAAGTCATATGAAGATAGTTATAAAGAAGATGAATTTTTCCTGGCTTGAATTTATGCCGCTTCCTTGTGATAGCTGTAAAGAAGATGAATTTTCCCTGGCTTGAATATATGCCACTTTCTTGTCTTTTACTTTGGATTTCCTGGCATGGGAATTAAAGAGCATTGACTGTGGAGTCAGATATTCCTGGGTCTGAAACTCTACTCTACCAGTTTCTACCTGCAACTTCAGGCAAATTGCTTGGCTTCCTTAAGCCTCAGGTTTTATATCTAAAAAAATGAAGTTAATTACAGTACCTATGCCCAATGGGCCTGTTTTGAAGATTAAATGGAATAATGCCCATGAAGGGTATATATCAGTACTTATTGATGGTAGATCCTTATAAATATTGGTGAGAATTTTATCTAGCAATCCTACTTCTGGATATTTATCAAAAAAATTGAAATCAGAATCTCTAGAGATATATTAGCATTCTCATGTTCATTGCAACATCATTCACGATAGGCACAGTGAGGAAAGAATCTAAACGTCCATCAATGGGTAAATGAATTAAAGATGTGGTATATACATACAATGGGATATTATTCAGCTTTAAGAAAAAAGGAAATCTTATAATAGCAACAATATAAATTAACCTTAAAGGCTGTATGACTCTCTTTACATGAGGTATCTAAAACAGTCAAACTCACAGAAAGAAAAAATAGAATGGTGGTTGCTAGGGACTGGAGGAAGGGGAAATGGGAAGTGCCAATCAACAGGTATAAAATTTCAGTTATGCAAGAGGAATAATTTCTAGAGATCGACTTCGCAATATTGTGCCTATAGAAAACAATATTGTATTGTACACTTAAAAATGTTAATAGGATAGATGTCATAATAAGTGTTTTTACCATGATAAAATTAAAAAAAAATCAAAATTAGAATATGGAATTATTCTCATATATTTAATTAAATTTATCTATCTAATTGGAAGAAATTACATAAACATATTTTTGGAATCAGAAAATTCTTGCAATAAGAAAACATTAAATGGTTTTCTAGGTAAACAGTATAAGCTTAAGGTACAGACATAAAAATGAAGGAGCAGGAGAAGTTTCTTTTGGTGAGCTGTTAAACAAAAGGATAGATTTCCATGAGAGAGGCCAAGGAGGACATTTTTTTCTGTAGCCTCTTAGAATTAGCATCCATCCATCCATTCATTTCTTTCTCCATTTAGCATATCTTTACTGAGTGTCTCTAACATGTCAAGAAATCCTTGCTTCATGGATATTGCAGGCTAGAAAGGGAGACAAACAAATTAACACACCACATAAATTAATGTAAAATTATATCCACTGTAATTGCTACAGAGTATATCACAGGAAGCCTTGACTTAGTGAGGAAGCACTCTGGGATAGTGGGTAAAGCTATACTGAGACGTGATAATAGTGCTGAGATCTGAAAGTGAGTGGCAGATTGACCAAGTGAGATGGAGTGAGAGCAAGAGAGTTGACAAAATGGTTCAGCCATTGGGATCAGGAGCAAAGAGCCTGTGGCAGAAAAGAGTGTGAAGACCTGAAGAGAGCCAGTGGGCTGAAACAGAGATAGCAAGAGCCAGAGTGGTACAAGGTGGGTAGTGGCCATGGGGCAGTCTTGGGGTTTGGACTTTATTCCAAGAGTCATAGGAATCCATTGAAGAGTTTCAGATAGGGCTATAACATAACTGCCAGGAGTCACTTAGTGGAAAGAGACATGAGCCTGGTTGATGAAGCCACTTTCATTCCTATGCCCATAAAGTGGAGCCCTATAGCCTGAAGGTTAGAAATAAAATGACCTGCAGGATCAGTCATCTGAATTAACTCAGTGCTCAGTGGTATTCAAAGCTGTGAAAGCAGTAGGCTTTGGTTCTCCTCCTCTGGAAAGTGTATTGAATAAACAATAAAAATATGGCTAATGCTTCACCAAGTGTAAATGCCAGTCACCACAGGGTGAGAGAGAGACAACAGTTGAGACAGTGAATTCAGAAAAATGATGATTTTAATTAACTAACAACCTACTAAGCAAATTAAAATTTACCTTACTGATACATTTTCATTCTTACCTAGCACCTTTCCCCTACTGTGATCCTCCTTTTGGTGTTTACTGTTCTCTTTCTTCTCTTTATCACGTTACTATATATTTATGAATCCTTAAACAACACATGGTTGAGTTTGTACATTTTTGTAAACCATAGAAATACAAAGGATCATAAGAGCCTACTGTGAACAACTATGCACAAACGAATTGAGTAACCTAGAATATATGGATAAATTCCTAGAAACATACAACCTACCAAGACTGAATCATGAAGAAAGAAAACCTGAACAGGTCAATAATGATTACAGTAAAGCAGTAATCAAAAACCTCCCAGCAAAGAAGAGCCCAGAATAGGATAGTCTAGCACCTTTTTTGAATTTTGAATTTTATTTATTTATTTATTTATTTGAGAGACAGAATCTCTTAAAAAAAAAAAACAAAACTCTAGTTGCTCAAAAAAATCTCTATGTTGCCCAAGTTGGTATTGAACATCTGGACTCAAGAGATCCTCCTGCCTTGGCCTCCCAAATGTTGAGATTACAAATGTGAGTCTGACCCAAGCACCTTTTTTGATTTCATGTTTCCTTATATAATCTGTCTAAATATCCCAACTTTCTTCAAAATACACAGTAATCAAGTATGTTTGGAGATTTACAAAGTGGGCTATTTTTAACACTGAGTGGGGAACACGTTTGAGATAGTAAATTTGCCCAAGGAGAGTCGAGTTGCTATTTCTAAGTAATCAGGAGAACAAGCAGTGCTTAAGAGTCTCTGGTTTGGACCAGGGGAGACAGAAAAAGCCAACCACTGAGCCCACTCCCACTTATAACCCTGAACTGAGGCAGGAGAAATCATCTGAAATCCACCAGCAGGAGGAATATGGGCACTTGCCTGCCTATTATGAAGAGCCATGAAGTCAAAATAGCTTTTTATTCTTTTCGTCTCCTCCCCAACTTTCCTATTTGATATTAGCCATTATCATTTTAATAATGCCTCTTCCTCCCAGACAACCAGTTTTTGTTTTCCTAACTTTGACATGTGTGGCTAAGTCCCCAGGAGCTATGAGTGATTTAATGTGTTATTTTCTAGTAGGGATTTAATTGAGAAACAAACAAAGCTTAAAAGAGTATTTTGCAGAGCTTGGAGTAAGGGAATGAATATATACTGGTAGAATTTCAGGCAACAGCTAATCCAGTAGCACCGACTTGCTTGGAGCTGGGGAAGCAAGCTTGCATTATTGTGCTTTCTGCAGCTAAGGTAACCTTTAATAAAAGTTTAGACACTACAGATCAGCATGTTACTAAGAGTGTCCACTTATCCTTCTAGCACTAAAACCCTCTCTTGTGAGAGAGAAAGCCCTCTTGTTCTAAGACATGCTTACTTTGGTGTCAAACTTGAAAACTGCCTTATCAATGCCTGGAGTTTCCTTTAGAGAAAACAGAACTCTTTCTTTCATCCGGGTAACTCAATTACAAAGTACAGTAGTTCTGCATGGTGGGTAGGGAGTAGGCAACAAAATCTTATACTTAAAACACAGTCTAGGCCGGGCGCGGTGGCTCAAGCTTGTAATCCCAGCACTTTGGGAGGCCGAGACGGGCGGATCACGAGGTCAGGAGATCGAGACCATCCTGGTTAACACGGTGAAACCCCGTCTCTACTAAAAAATACAAAAAACTAGCCGGCCGAGGTGGCGGACGCCTGTAGTCCCAGCTACTCGGGAGGCGGAGGCAGGAGAATGGCGTGAACCTGGGAGGCGGAGCTTGCAGTGAGCTGAGATCCGGCCACTGCACTCCAGCCTGGGTGACAGCGCGAGACTCTGTCTCAAAAAAAAAAAAAAAAAAAAACACAGTCTATTCTTTAGTGAAACACAACACGTCTTTAAATACAGAACATTAACCTGCTTGATCTGTTGCTATTAGGACTAGATGTAGGAAGTTCTTTTAAGATATTTCATAGATATTTTAATTTGTCTACTTGGAAAGAAAATGTATATATACATTAATGACACATATGCAGTTACAATAATGAAGATCTGAAGTCAATATTGAAATATTTGAAGAAATTTTAATGTTAATTATATTCAGTTTTTAAAGAAAAAGAAGTTCACACATATGAAAAGAAATAAGTAAAAAACGTTTGTGCTTCAAGAGGAACTTCTTACACATATGATTATTTTCTAAGAGCAATTGCACTAATTTCCAAAGTACCCTGTTAGATGGCTCTCTTGGCCAACTTCTCCCTTTGTCCACTTCATCCATAAAACTTTTGCCTGGTTCTTGTACTTCTGACCCTTGACTGAGATGATCTGACTAAGGTCTATTGGGAGGACTGAGTTTAAGGTTCTAGTGAAAAAACAAAAATTTTGGGCTCTGTTTCCCTTTTATAACCCTGGTCAATGTCATCTTGTGTTTCCTAGGTTGTTACTTGCAAAGAAGACTTTTAGGGAAGGGGTTATCACATGTGCTTGGGATTCATATTCCTAGAACAGCACAGTCAGGTATACCAATGGTGATAACTAATTCCCAGTTAAGCAGGGAAGAGCTCCTACACATGCACCAACCCTCATCAGAGATGCAATTACATGTGTATCAAGGCTACATTTGGCATCATGTTTCATAGTAAGCATCCACCCAGAGGGCTGCAGATTTCTTCAAGGCTCTGTGGAAGGAATAAACAAGATCATCAGGAGGTGAGACTGTAATGTTAAGAAAGCTCTTAAATGGAATTTGCTCCTCTGCCTGGTTCAGAACAATGTTGTCATTTTCAGCTACATCTGATAAATGTCATCCTCTGTTGACCAATTCTGTTGACTGAATTGTTTTTAGCAGGTGAATTCACCTTTCCTTTATGGAGAACATTGAGATTTTCTTTCATTTTATTCTTTTCTGAGCCTATATACCTGTAAATCCACCCATCCTATATTTATCTATCAACCCTATTTTATAATATGGAGGACATTTTTCTAGGCTTTGGTGGTACAGCAATAAGTAGGGTAGATGTGAGTCCTGTCCACATGAAATTCCTAGTCTAGCTTGGGAGATACATATTAAATAATTTATTACCCAATATGTTATTTGAATACAATTGTGATAAACTTCACAAATGAAGAGAACCAGGTGCTGCAAGAGCAGGCGACTAATTTAGTTTTGGGGTCAGAGGAGATGGACATGAGGAAAAGGCATTTGAATTGAGCCTTGGAGAAAGAATGGCAATTGACAAGATGATGTCAAGGGAGGTGGAGGTTTGGGGGAACATTCCAGGCAGAAGAAAAAGTGGCAAAAGGATAAGACAACTAGGGAAGGGAGTTTCATGGCAACTTAAGGTAGGCCAATTGCACTAATTTCTGGAGGAAATTATCTGGGGGACAGAGAAAGAGGAGTGTGGTGGAGAGTCTGAAGCTGGAGCACTGGTCAGGGATCAGATCAGATCAGGCCTGGCCTTGTTGGCCTCATTTGAGATGTTTTTTTTTTTTTTTTCAATCCTAAACTAAAGAGAAAGTTATTAAACCCAGATTACTGGTTGTTAATTTAACCAGCACAACATTCTTTAGGAAATTGTATGTGAATGCCTAAGGATAAGTATGGATTTTCAGTTTCTGCATGCCTCACTACTCTTAATTAATCACCCCAGCCTGAGCTGCACATTTATACCCCACTGGACCCTGCAGGCTTCTAAATTTGTAGCACTGGACCAGATGATCTGACAGTTCCTCCCACTACTTAAATTCTAACACATGTAGGAAGCTCTGTGGGGGATAGAAAGGCAAATAATATACAGCCTTGATTTTAAGAAATTTGAAATTTAGTAGGACAGTAAAGCATTTTCACTAAGCTGTACCTATAGGTAAAAGGTCAGCATTATCATTATTTTGTTGTTGTTGATACGGTTCCCTATGGTGCCGCGTATCCACACTGAGCACACAGATGACCCTTAATAAATGATTGTTAAATGAATGATTCATAAGCCACTGAATAGTCTGGGGAGTGGCAGTAAAGACAAATGAGAGCTGTGAGCCAAGAGAAATTATGTTATTACCTGACAATATCTCCAAACGCCCTCAACATGGGTTTATTCACATACTGCAATCCATGCTTGGCACACAGTGACCTCACCAGAGGCGCCACTTTGTGATAATTATGGCGTGGCATTGTGGGGAACAGACTGGAGAAAGATACAAGGGATATAAAATTTAGACCTAAAGAAAAACTCTGAGTTTTCTTCCTTCTGTTACCAAATAAAACTATATCAGCAATGCAGACCCAACCTTGACCTTGCACAATACGGCTGTTCTGGGAAGTTAAAAACCTGCTGCCAAAATATCCTTATTTCTTAACACCTCTGCAAGCCAAGTGGGTGGTGAATGTTTGGGAAATGCTAACAAAGTAAATGTTATCTTCATTGAATATGTTTATATTTTGCCATGTCAAATGAAGGTATGGATTGTCTATCACTTTGAATTACCTAGGGGAGCTGAAGATACCCCTGTCCCCCATCTCTGTCTCTGTCTTTGTCTCTCTCTTTCTCTCTATCCATCTGATATGGTTTGACTGTACCCCCACCCAAATCTCAACTTGAATTGTATCTCCCATATTCCCACGTGTTGTGGGAGGGACCCAGGGGAAGGTAATTGAGTCATGGGGACCAGTCTTTCCCCTGCTATTCTCATGATAGTGAATAAGTCTCATGAGACCTGATGGGTTTATCAGGGGTTCCTGCTTTTCTTCTTCCTCATTTTCTCCTGCTTCTTCCTCATTTTCTCTTGCCACTGCCATGTAAGAAGTGCCTTTTGCCTCCCGCCATGATTCTGAGTCCTCCCCAGCCATTTGGAACTGTAATTCCAATTAAACGTCATTTTCTTCCCAGTCTCGGGTATGACTTTATCAGCAGTGTGAAAACAGACTAATACAGCAAATTGGAACCGGAAGTGGGATGTTGCTGAAAAGATACCTCAAAATGTGGAAATGACTTTGGAACTGGGTAACAGGCAGAGGTTGGAACGGTTTGGATGGCTCAGAATAAGACAGGAAACTGTGGGAAAGTTTGGAACTTCCTAGAGACTTATCGAATGGCTTTGCCCAAAATGCTGATAATGATATGGACAAAAAGGTCCAGGCTGAGGTGGTCTCAGATGAAGATGAGGAACTTATTGGGAACTGGAGTAAAGGTGACTCTTGTTATGTTTTAGCAAAGAGACTAGGCGGAGGTTCCCAAACACCATCTAACTCCTATCCCATGAACAGATGAATATTCAATAAGTTCTAGTCATGGCATATAGCAAAAAGTCCTGGGATAGGAATAAGGAGTGAGGAGATATGGATTTTTATTTAAGATTTTCCATTAATCACCCAGGTGACTTTCCTGGGTTTTAACTTAATCTTTGATAAAATGTGAATAATAGTCCTTCCTTGTTTTGCTGAGACTTTTAAGAACTAACATGAAGGAAAGGATGAGAAAATTAAATGAGCAGGTGTAAGAGCTCTTTCCTTCTCTGACTATCCAAAATATGGCTTAGGTAAAGAGGATGTGGACAGTCTCTCCCTTGAATATTCTGGAGATCAACTCTCCAAGTGTTACCATTTTCTCTTTATTTTATGGCCACCTAACTGACTCATTGGCAAAGTATTGCCAATACCATTTGAATATTGCGTCAGGGAATGGGTTTTATCATTGATTATTTTATAACTTCAGATCTAAAGAGATAGATATTTAAATTAAATTTCAACACAACTTGGTTACCCACTTCTCAAGCCTGCAGGTATCTGAAAATGGAATCACAGGCACTTTTCCAAGATTTCACTCTATTTACTCACAATCTTTCTTTCCTTTCTTCCTTCCTTCCTTTCTTCCTTCCTTCCTTCTTCTTTCTTTCTTTCTTTCCTTTCTTTCCTTCCTTCCTTTCTTTCTCTCTCTCTTGTTTTCTTTCTCTCCTTCCTTCCTTCCTTCCTTCCTTCCTTCCTTCCTTCCTTCCTTCTTTCTTTCCTTCCTTCCTTCCATCCTTCCTTCCCTTTCTTCCCCATCATTGCTAATAGAAAGATAGCAGCCTGTAGAAAATGCTGGTTCTCTGAGACCTTGAGCCTAGGGCCTGATCTGGATTATATATGGGGATGTTATAAGTGACTGCACTTGCCCTACTAAGGACTATTCTTGTTACTCACTGGTGCTCAATTTGGAAGTTCAGGTGCCCAGTGAACCAGTCATTGAAAAAGGACTGTTCAATATTACAGGTGGCCAAGACCTGCAAAGAAAAAGCTTATATTAGTTATAAATGAGCCCAAGTGTCAAACAAAGAAAATATTTGAGACCACCTTTGCAAAATTATGACAGTAAGATAAATCTGACATAGTTGACTACATCTTGCTTCTGATCTCCAAGCTGTCCTTTGTAATTCCTGGGTGTAGGCTAAGCTGACTTTGGGAGGAACTTATTTTGTAGTTTAACCTTAAAGCAAGGATGATAGTAGCCCTTCCCAAAACTAAACTGCTTTTGTATAACTAATAAAAGGCCATAACGTTAGGATTGTGAGAGGGGCCTGAATTCTGATAAGATGGAGGCATAGTTTCTATAATTCTTTACTGCTCAGGAGTCATGCGGCCAGAGGTGACAGGATTTGTGACTTTCCCAATTGTGCTTGTCGATAACATCACTATTATAGAACCTAAGATTAATTTTTTGAGATGTTTTTCAGACTGTCCCCACTTGGACCCATGCATGACTCATGACTTGATGGGTTCTGTGGCCCCACCCAAAGGTGGACTGGGAACATTCTCCACACCCCTATAATTTCTTCCCCAACTGTCAACTAGCACCCATTTCCTAGCCCTCTTCCCATCAAATTGTCCATTGATACAGTTTGTCTGTGTCCGCACTCAAATCTCATCTTGAATTGTAATCCCCATAATCCCCGTGTGTCAAGGGAGGGACCGGGTTCTAAATCAGTGTGGTTAGAAAGATTCTCCCCGAGGAACTCCATCATTACCTGAGTGCTGAGCCAGTCTCGGTTCTCCTCTGTGCTCATTCTCATTGGTATGTGGCTCATCTGGGTAACATATGCAATCCAAGGACTTTCAAGAAACCTTTTGGAGGAATAAAAGGAGGAAGTGATGACTGTTT
Source organism: Macaca nemestrina (assembly GCF_043159975.1). Taxonomy (NCBI): domain Eukaryota; kingdom Metazoa; phylum Chordata; class Mammalia; order Primates; family Cercopithecidae; genus Macaca; species Macaca nemestrina. The sequence goes on from NC_092136.1 coordinate 16,431,439, forward strand.
AGGGTGTTTCAGTAGCAAGCACTGGGCTTGCATAACCCCTGGTAGAGCTGGTTGAGCACTGGAGGAAATGAAAGAGACTCAAAGTTTCCAGTAAAATGGTGATCTTTCTTTTTCTTCTCTGAAAGACCTTTATATCAAGAGATGACACACTAAGCATTCAGCCACATGACTGCCAAATGTATGGGAGCAGAACCTCTAAAGTTTTCTGTAGCTCTAGTGCAAAGATCAAAACCACTAGGGAAATTTAAGGGCACATGCAAACTGGTTGACAGCCTGGGCTTTGTCGTCAGATAAGAGCTGGATTCAAGTTCTGTTTCGGCACTGGCCTTGGCTCTTACTTGCTCTTACATGCCCTTGGGCCTATGATTTAATCTCCTTAAACTTCAGTTCCTTTAGCAGAAAAATGAGCATGATACTATCTACACTGCAGCATTGTGTGAGGATTACATCAAATAAGATAAAGCATGTAAAGCCTTTAACAAAGTGTCTGATGCATAGTAGCTATCATTATTCTTATAATTATTTAGGACTTAGAATAACTTGACAACAGAATGAGGGAGGATTACATTGGAAAATTGGGAGGACTATTCAAACAAAAAATGCATTGGGAAAACCTCTAGTCATAAAATAACTTAAAAAAAAATTCCTTCCCTGTCATTCTTTGGTAGGGATTACTATGTCTACCTAGATTACAGTTTTAAGGATTTAGGATTCAATTGAAATGCTTCCTTTAAGAATCCAGGACGTGGGTAAAAATGGGGATTGGGCAAATTTTTTTTTGCAAAGGGCTCGTCTTATTCAACTATTTGAACTAATTTTTTTCACATTTGCTTAAAAACACCTCAGCTGCAAGAAATGGGGCATGATGTCATAATCTAATCTGTTTTAAAACTGATGACAAATAGCTCTGATGGGGAAGGATCTGACGAGGATCATTTGGATTACCGAAATAAAATAGTATTCTTACTTGACCAAATAGATGAGCAACACAGTCCCAAAGATTCCATAGTATGGGCCAAATGTGATGAAATATCGGATGTAAAAGCTGCTAACCCAGGCGATGTCCTGCAGAGAAAAGCACTTGAAAGTTATACACCCTGAACATGATTTCATTTCTGCTTCATTGGCTTGGGGTCCCTTCACGTTCTGGCTGAATCTTATGCCTTGTTATTCAAGGAAGCTATATCTGGAGAGGACACAGCATTTTCATTTTCCCTCTTCTACTTGGTCTAGTTTCAGAGAATGAGCCACATTACTCACCACCCAATATCTTCGAAGGTACATCACTTGCATAGATTGCAGGTTGAAATATACTGGCATAAGGAGTGGGAGCCCAACTGAAATAGAACAAAAAATGATGCTGAATAAATAAACAGAATGTGTTCATGTGTATTTAATGTTTAGCTCCCACATAGAAGTGAGAACATGCAGTGTTGGGTTTTCTGTTCCTGCGTTAGTTCACCTAGGATAATGGCCTCCATCTCCATCCATATTGCTGCAAAGGACATTATCTTATTCTTTTGAATGGATGTGTAGTATTCCATGGTGTATACGTACCACATTTTATCTAAGCAGTCTACCATTGATGTGCCTTTAGGCTGATTCCGTGTCTTAGCTATTGTGAGTAGTGATGCCTCCTGAGACACACAATTTATCTGTATAACAAACGTGCACATGTACCCTTGAAACTAAAATAAAAGTAAAAAGAGGAAAATCACCTGTAATCTTACTACCCAAATATTACCATAAACATTTTGAATATAGATATATTAATATATGTTCTAAAAATTGCTATTATGCTACCTATAGTACTGTTTGGTACACTACCTTTAAAAATAAAGCATATCCTGACCATCTTCCCATTTCTCTAAATATTTTCCAGCATCCTTTTTTTTTTTTAATTATACTTTAAGTTCTGGAATACATGTGCAGAACGTGCAGGTTTGTTACATAGGTCTACACGTGCCTTGGTGGTTTGCTGCACCCATCAACCCATCATCTATCTACATTAGGTTGTTCTGCTAATGTTATCCCTCCTCTAACCCCCAACCCACCAACAGCCCCTGGTGTGTGATGTTCCCCTTCCTGTGTCCGTGTGTTCTCATTGTTTAACTCCCACTTATGAGTGAGAACATGCAGTGTTTGGTTTTCTGTTCCTGTGTTAGTTTGCTGAGAATGATGGTTTCCCGCTTCATCCATGTCCCTGCAAAGGACATGAACTCATCCATTTTTATGACTGCATAGCTTTCCATGGTATATATGTGCCACATTTTCTTTATTCAGTCTAACATTAATGGGCATTTGGGTTGGGTTGGTTCCAAGTCTTTGCTATTGTGAATAGTGTTGCAATAAACATATGTGTGCATGTGTCTTTATAGCAGAATGATTTATAATCCTTTGGGTATATCCCCAGTAATGGGATTGCTGGGTCAAATGGTATTTCTGGTTCTACATCCTTGAGGAATCACCACACTGTCTTCCACAATGATTGAGCTAATTTACACTCCCACCAACAGTATAAAAGCATTTCTATTTCTCCACATCCTCTCCAGCATCTGTTTTTTCCTGCCTTTTTAATGATCACCATTCTAACTGGCATGAGATGGTATCATATTGTGGTTTTCATTTACATTTCTCTAATGACCAGTGATTATGAGTTTTTTTTCATATGTTTGTTGGCTGCATAAATGTCTTCTTTTGAGAAGTGTCTGTTCATATCCTTTGCCCACTTTTTGATGGGGTTGCTTGTTTTTTTCTTGTAAATTTGTTTAAGTTCCTTATAGATTCTGGATATTAGCCCCTTGTCAGATGGCTAGATTAAATAAATTTTCTCCCATTCTGTAGGTTGCCTGTTCACTCTGATGATAGTTTCTTTTGCTCTGCAGATGCTCTTTAGTTTAATTAGATCCCATTTGTCTATTTTGGCTTTTGTTGCCATAGCTTTTGGTGTTTTAGTCATGAAGTCTTTGCCCATGCCTATGTCCTGAATTGTTTTGCCTAGGTTTTCCTCTAGGGTATTTATGGTTTTAGGTCTTATGTTTAAGTCTTTAGTCCATCTTGAGTTAATTTTTTATAAGGTATAAGGAAGGGGTCTAGTTTCAGTTTTCTGCATATGGCTAGTCAGTTTTCCCAACATTTATCAAATAGGGAATCCTTTCCCCACTGCTTGTTTTTGTCAGGTTTGTCAAAGATCAGAAGGTTGTAGATGTGTGGCATTATTTCTTAGGCCTCTATTCTGTTCCATTGGTCTATATATCTGTTTTGGTACCAGTACCACGCTGTTTTGGTTACTGTAGTATAGTTTGGTATACTTGTAGTATAGTTTGAAGTCAGGTAGCATGATACCTTCAGTTTTGTTCTTTTTGCTTAGGATTGTCTTGGCTATATGGGCTTTTTTTTTTGGTTCCGTATGAAATTTAAAGTAGTTTTTTCTAATTCTGTGAAGAAAGTCAATGGTACCTTGATGGGGATAGCATTGAATCTACACATTACTTTGGGCAATATGGCCATTTTTATGATATTGATTCTTCCTATTCTTGAGCATGGTATATTTTTACATTTGTTTGTGTCCTTCTTTATTTCCTTGAGCAGTGCTTTGTAGTTCTACTTGAAATGATCCTTTATGTTCCTTGTAAGTTGTATTCCTAGGTATTTTCTTATCTTTGTAACAGTTGTGAATGAGAGTTCACTCATGATTTGGCTTTCTGTTTGTCTATTATTGGTGTATAGGAATGCTTGTGGTTTTTGTATATTGATTTTGTATCCTGAGACTTTGCTGAAGTTGCTTATCAGTTTAAGGAGATTTTGGGCTGAGATGATGGGGTTTTCTAAATATACAATCATGTCATCTGCAAACAGAGACAATTTGACTTCCTCTGTTCCTATTTGAATATGCTTTATTTCTTTCTCTTGCTTGAATGCCCTGGCCAGAAACTTCCAATACTATGTTAAATAGGAGTGGTGAGAGAGGTTGTCTTGTGCCAGTTTTCAAAGGGAATGCTTCCAGCTTTTGCCCATTCAGTATGATATTGGCTGTGTGTTTGTCGTTAATATCTCTTATTATTTTGAGATACTTTCCATTAATACCTAGATTATTGAGAGTTTTTTTTAGCATAAAGGGGTGTTGAATTTTACTGAAGACCTTTTCTGCATCAATTGAGACAGTCATGTGGTTTTTGTCATTGGTTCTGCTTATGTGATGGATTACATTTATTTATTTGTGTATGTTGAACCAGCCTTGAATTCCAACTTAATTGTGGTGAATAAGCTTTTTGATGTGCTGCTGGATTTGGTTTGCCAGTATTTTAGTAAGGATTTTCGCATTGATGTTCATCAGGGGTACTGGCCTAAAATCTCATTTTGTTGTTCTGTCTCTCCCTGTTTTTGGTATTAGGATGATCCAGCATCTGTTTTGTGATTACTGTGTTGTATTTTTATAATGTACTTAATACATTTATTTAATAAATCCAGTAAATGTATTAATTTAAAAATGTGACCCCAGTGCAAGTGAGCAGGAGTCTATCTCCTTAATGCAGCATTCCTGGAATGCTGGCCCCAAGGAAAGATGCAAGTGGAGATCCACAGCCCCATCCTGGACTGCAATGGACATTTCAAGTCTAAAAGACGGGGCTAAGAATTAGATCAGTAGCTCCAGGTTCAAGCTGCCTCAAAGAAGCTAGGAAAGCTTGGGAGATTTGAGTCATTTTTGAGGAAGGCATCCCTGAACAGCTTCTGCTACCAGCTTTCAAGTGTTTTCAAGTTCCTTGGAGTCCTTCAGTCTCCCTGGATCTTTGGGATTTAGCCCCATTATAGTGTGTTGAGGTGTCAGAGATGAAGAAGGTATACTCGTTTCCTGGTCAGAGTTATTTACCTGCCTTTCCCCCAGCATCACTGAGGCTTCCCAGGCACAGAGGATCCTTAAGGAGATCCTCTGGCTTTTGACAAAGGCTGTCTGCCTGGTCAAACTTTGGTTAGGATCCTTTGAGCCCTCTTCTCAACTAGGCCTCATCCTTGGCCTACGAGAATTGCAGACTCTCAGCACAAATGATTTCATCCACTCTCCACACGAAGAAACTTGAACAAACGCTAGCATAGTTCCTCAAAGCTCAAGGCTATCTCTCTGGGATAATCCCAGCATCCTTGAAGTTTTTACCTGAGAAAGCTCAGGGCTGCCAAAATAATTTACTGTTTATTCTGGCCAGTGTCTGACTATAGGCACCTGACACCCCTTTTTATAGAGCATTTACTTTAGGACACTGACAATTATAAATCCTTTGTGTCTTCTTTTGAGATGTAGCTTCTACACTCCAGAAATGTATTTCTCAAGGGCCTGGTAACAATCCCTTTGAAATGTAGTCATCAAGAAGGATGGGGCTCTTATCCGTCAGTCTGTTTGGGAGGATAGGAGCCTACCTTTAATAAGTACCAGTTAGCAGACACAGACAGTCTGGACAAATCTTACCAACCAGCTCCTCCACCCCCACCCCATCTCCCAGTGTCTTTCAGTACTTTTCCTTTAGCATGCTCCAGCATTTGAAAAGCCTCTCTCTCACTTTTGCGCCAGGAGAATTAAGCTCGGTTTATGGTGAAGTCTGTCTCCCCTAGTGCGATAGCCTGAATAGGATTTGTCTTGCTGCCTTTAACAACCGTCTGGTTTTGTTTCTTTTTGACAGTTTGAGTACGACTCATTTGTACCCGAGATGTTAAGCTAGCATTTGCTGGGAAAGGCCACAATAAAGCAGCTCTTGGTGGTGGTAGGGTGGTTTGTGAAGTGGGCATTTTGCAGTGAATTCACACCATTCCCTCATTTCTCATAAGGTAAGGGCATATTGTCCCACTTCAGACAGGGGAGGTAAACACATGTTTCTCAGGAGAGTTCAGAGAAGAAACTCCAACAGGGTTTTCTTTTGCAGACACACATCTAGTCAGGCTGGGAATCAGCTACCTTTTAAAAATGGGGCACCAATGTCCTCATTCCTCTTTTAGGTTTTGCAAGAGCAGCGGGGCAGGTGACGAGTGCAGGATGGGGAAGGCTGAATTCCCACTGTAGAGGATCCAGCAGTGATGGTCGACCTCACACTTCAAAAAATTTGCCCCCTGCTATCTTCCTCTGGCATGATAGGGGTGGCCATTTGTGGCCTACATGTGGGCAAGTCAGATCATCGCAACTATGTTTCTCAAGCCCAGCACTGCTGACAATTTGGGTGAGATGATTATTTTTATGAGGGGCTTCCTTTGCATCGCAGAATGTTTAGCAGCATCCCTGGCTTCTATCCACTGATTGCCAATACCTTCCCTCCTCCTCTGTTGCGATAACCAAAAAAATGTCTTTTGACATTGCCCCTGGGAGGCAAAATTGCTCTGGTTGAGAACAACTGGACTACAGGAAATGTTTGGTTCTTTCCCTGATTTTGGTTTATTCCCCAGATACATGTTTTAGTTGGGCAGATTTGGGGGTTTCTTGAAAGCTTTTTTTGTGAGCTGCTATGAGTTTGATATTGGTTAAGAGCAGTCTTTGCTTATGATGTTCTTTTACTGGTATCAGATTTACGCAGCTACCTGTATTTTCCTTCAAACTTGACCCACATGCCCACACTCAGATATATATGTCTCATGCCTTCCCACAGCTATATGCAGGTCATGGGAGCAGACAGCTTTCTTCCACACAAGAGCACTGCAGGTGCCCTTTGTTCCCCGGCCTCTCCATTTCTGGTGTCACACTGTCAATGCTTCAGATTTATCTCCCCATCTCTACTTCCTCCCTACCCAAACACCATTATTCTTTTCTCTTGATAGATGTTTGGTCTTTCCAGAATGACAGTCCTAGATGCAGGTCCCTTGACTGGGAGCCTGGCTTCCCTCCCTCATTGGGTATCTCCCTCCTTCCCCATCCAACTCTCAGAGTGATGAGGTGCTGTTTAAAAAGGCTGTTTATTTTTCCATCTCCCTTTGCAGCTTTCCACCCCAGGGAGTCTGAAATAAGACATGCTGCTTTGCTCAATAGCAATAGGACGTGGGCTGGTCTCTGTGAGAGCATTCCAATTATGACTTCTGCCTTGACAAGTACTTGCTTCAAGGAAATGGGATATAAGGAATGTGGCTCTGGGAGACTCACCCATGTAGAAGTACAGGTGCTGCTTTTCATAGTTGATGTATTTGATTTTCTTCTTGCCGTACTGAATGGAGAGAGAATAAAACAAAAATAAGAGACCATACTTCTGGTCATCACACTCAAGGATGCATGTGTATGTGTGTGTGTGTATGTGTGTGTATGCACATGCTTGTGTGTGTGTGTTTGTCTAAAATCGTTATGGAAAGAGCCATCTGATCAGTGTTCATTAGCTTTCAAGTCTGAGGCACTAGAAGAACCAGAACCAGGATGGGAGGAAGAAATATTGTGGCGTCGTCTTGCTTTCATTATATGTGGGTAATTCTATCACAAATGGAATATTCCACTGGACTGTGGGAATCGTATCATTTTTTTTGTTCCTGTGGGAATCATTTTGAATTTTTTTTCTCTTTATGTGAGGTGGAATGCTCACTGAAATGGGACATTTCTGAGTTTTTCTTGTGCTTCTTCAACTATGGCATTTAGGATTCTGCTCCATATTCATTCATTCATCCAACAGATGTGTGATTGATTCATCACAGTCAAGAATTTTCTTTTAAATTCATTCATCCAAAAGATACTAAATGGTAATACGATAAAATATATAGTCATGGCCCCTCCTATCTGTCTCATCTTTCTTCTTTTATGTTCTCATCATGGAAGTCACACTATCATTTATTATTTTAGCCCATGATGATAGAACATATAATATTTATTATACATTATATAATTACTATATAATAATATAATTATAATATTACATTCACTACTGAGAATTTGATTCATTTTCTAGGAGTCTCCTTAGTTAATCTGGCATATATTCAGGGCACAAAGGCAGCAAACGCTTTGAAAGGAGGATAGAAGTAATGGTTCTATCTCTAGTATCTAGCAGACACTCAATAAATGTTTATTAAAGGAATTAATGAATAAATGATAATTCACACTCACTCTGTATTTTTGCCTATGTTCATTCAGTTAAAACTCTGGGCAGTGTTTGACTCTTGCTTTCTCCTTTCCTTTGATATCTTTCCTCCTATGTATAGATTTCTTGTATTTGGATTGTGTAGTTGGTCCTTCCTTCTCTTATTGTCAAAAATTATAAGAAATATCATAGTGATAAGGTAGTAATAGCTATTTGCAGTTATTCCTAAACCTTCAAACATTTTAGTAGCAGGAAACATGGTAAAGGGACTAGTTGGAAGTGTGTGGGAGTGAACAAACCGTAATGGACAGATTGTGAGTATCACCTCAAAGTAGGATTCTGTCTTCCAGGATATAAGCACAGGACATAGAAGTATTAATAAATGCTTGCTGAAGAAACTTAACATTTGAATAAAGTGTTAGAAAGGCAGACAGTAAAGAAGGAAGAAAGGAAAAGCCCAGGGCTGATTAGAAATGCTTTTGATGTGAAAGTACTGAATTTTAGAGTTTAAATAAATAATTTTAAATAACGTCTTGTGCAGTAGCTTTGAAATTATATTACATAGAACTCTAAAGTTTTAGGGATATCCCAGGAGCAGCTTGAGACTTGGAGAGTAACCTCTATTGTTTGTGAAGAGGTAGCCTGTGTACTGAAAATAGCTCTACAGAAGGCATGTCTGAACTCAAGCTGCTTCACGAACTTCCCTGAGACAAACTCCCTTGCTCTGTAGGAGGAAGGGGAGATATGAGGGGACAATTGGAGAAATGAATACTTTACAATTCTAATGATGGTCATAGAAATCCACAAACATCAGGGAAGTCCAATGTGTTTGCGGAATCATTGTCAAAAGCAACTGATTTGTGATCACATCACCAAGAATTTTTTCAAAGCAAGAGACCTTGTTTGCTCTTTCAGCTAGGGAAAAGTGTGAGTCTCCCAAATATGAAAAAAACTGCTTTCAAAAAGTTGCACAATTTTTGGTTAATGGACCAGACAGGCAACAACTGAGGAGGCTACACCGTTTTATTTTTATAAAACTCCTAGTTTTTCTAGGAGATAGCAACCTCTTCCCAAGTATCTGACTCTCAGGTACTTCACTTGAAGGGAGGCACTTTTCTTTGGTTATCCTTATACCTCCTTTGCTTAAGAAAGACTCCCTCCTCACTTTGAGAGGCTGAGGCGGGCGGATCACAAGGTCAGGAGATCAAGACCATCCTGGCTAACACGGTGAAATCTCACCTCTACTAAAAAAGAATATAAAAAATTAGCTGGGAGTGGTGGCGGGCACCTGTAGTCCCAGTTACTCGGGAGGCTGAGGTAGGAGAATGGCATGAACTCAGGAGGTGGAGCTTGCAGTGAGCCGAGATTGTGCCACTGTACTCCAGCCTGGGTGACAGAGCGAAACTCTGTCTCAAAAAAAAAAAAAAAAAAAAGAAAGACTCCCTCCTAAAAATCTTGGTAATTGATGTTGTCCTTTACATGATGGTTTCAAGTTGAAGTTTTAACAAGTAATCATTAACTGAGAAATTCTGAAGATGACTTCCTCCCACTTTTTCTGTTGTTTAAGAAGCTCAAATTAAAGGTGAGACCTCTAGCTCTCTTCCATGGCATTTGGGCTGTAGTTCATGTATAAATGCACCAAAATGGACATGAAGGAAATATAACAGTGTAAAGTCTTTTAACTGGGCTAGAATTAGTTGAGATAACTAGGTACGTGAATGTACGTGACCTAGTGCTTATTGAATATATTGACCTATATTCTCTCAGTGAATGTTTCTCCACGCCCTGTTTAAACCTCAGACGGTCATTGCAACCTCAGTCATCTGGTTCCATGATCTAACACTGGCTTGTATTGCCTCAGAGAAAATGACAGGCACTGGGCAGGGACCCATCTGTCACTGAGATTGCTCAAACAGAGTAATGTGGATTCCCATATTTCCTGCTGTGGGAGGTTGGACTGGATGATCTTTAAGGTCATAGACTTAAAGGTTACGACTCTAAATGCCCTCGTATTCTTACAGCCCCAGATTCAGTTATTTCAAATCTATATTTTGAGCCTAAAAGAAGGAGAAATGTTCTCAGATTGTGTGTGAAGCCAGAATTTCTGGCTTGATTTTTCCAAGGCAAGGCTGTAAGCCTTTCCAGGAACCACTTCCAGGAACATTTCCCCAGTGCTCAAGATTTCTAAGTGTACCTTGACAGGCTGTGAATCTCCGAGCAGAAAAAGTGGGCCCATGTCAATATCCGGGTCTTTGGGGTAGATGTTCGGCTTTACGTGATGTTGAAAGTGCCGGTAATTCCACCAGTTTGCTGACAGGCCCTGAGGAGAAGAGAGGGCTCGTTACTTGAAATAATTCTTTCCTGAAATACCCTTCACCCTCAGAGTTTTCTGCATGCATCCCCAAAGTCAAAATAAGACATCTGAGTTTCTCTAGCTTGCCTCCACTGCTGAGCCACAGCATGACTCATCGGACAGAGGCACTCATAGCTTACAAAGAAATAAATCTCTGATCCAGAAACTCAATTTTAGGCTAAAAGTCTTGGTAATGAAAATCATAAAAGCTGGTTGAAAAGAAATGTTTTCCCATCCTTCTCTTATTTGATCTTCATTAAAAAAAAAAAGCTGAAGGTAGGTGGGGCAGAGAGAATTGTTTCTCTTTTACATATAAAGAAGACTTAGCTCCGAGACTTTAATTAGTTCTGGGGAAAAAGAAGCGGCCCCAGGTATCTTACTTCAATGAGTGTTTCAAAGAATCAAGGATCTGAAGTGATCTCCTTGGGGGGCTTGGCTCAGATCCTTGCATGTCTCGGTTTCAATGCTCTCATACAAAAATAAATGAGAATAAAAAGACTTTAGCTGATGCCAAGCTTGAGTCACCTCTGATTAGGTTGTTTGTGATTTTTTTTTTTTTTTTTTTACCATAGAAAGTCTGAAATTTTAATAGAGCAAATAATTTGGAGGCACATCAACCTGGTTACATATACTGGATGTATAAATACTGCTGCATGTTTTGGGCAAGTCACCCAACCTCTTTGAGGCTCAGTTCTATCTCCGGTAAATAACATAAGCACATTTACTTCCGTGGGTGGTCTGGGGAGTTATGAGATGACGTATGTAAAATGTTGGCATGCTGGGATATTCAGTTTTTCCTCCTTTATGTTAATCATTTACAGAAGAATGAGCAGCAGTAGTAGTTTTTTATTGCATATTTGACATAGCTTAGCAAGCAGTCTATGCATGTTCTAGTCCGCTCTGTCCAATGCAATAGCCATTAGCACATGTGGCTATTGAGCAACTGAGCACTTGAAAAGTGACCGAATAAAGACAAGCCGTAAGCATAAAACACCTACTGGATTTTGAAGATTCAGTATGAAAAAAGGAATGTAAAATAGTTCATCAATAATTTTTACATTGATTACATGTTGAAATAATACTATTTTGAATATATGTGGAGTAATAAAGTTACCTTTTAAATATGACTATTAGAAAATTTGAAATGCAAGTGTCATTTTAACGTGGTGCATTGTATTTCTGTAGGAGCATGCTGGTCTGGACACCAAACATCTGTAGTAGAAGGGGATGGCTCTTTATTTGAATATCTGTGAGCATTAGCATTGTGTTTCCATAGTCTTCTTTGCAGTTGTTTCTTAGCAACCCCCATCTCATTCCCAATTAACATTCCCTAACCTTCTTGCAACCCTCCAGCCTGAGTCTATATCCTGAATCATATGCCTGAATGGGGACTTTCCAAATATATATATATATGTGTGTGTGTGTGTGTGTGTGTGTATATACGTGTGTGTGTGTATATATATGTGTGTGTGTGTGTACATATATATATATATGGATCTCTCTCTCTCCTCCCCACCCAGAAGGGGGGGGACAGAAATTGTTAAGTATAGTTTGTGACACGTTGAGCTTGAGTATCATGAAATATCATATATACATGATATATATGTGATATATATATATATTTTATATATATATATGGATAGTTCATGATGCTTAAGCCTCAACATGTCACAAACTGTACTTAACAATTTCTGTCCCCCCTTCTAGGGCCCCATCAGTGCTCTGTGTTTTTTCCATCAAATTGCATACGATGGGTACAAAGTTACAGCTAGACAGGAAAAATGAGTTTGGCATTCTATTACACATTAGGGCAAGGGTCCTCAACCCCCGGGCCACGGACCGGTACCAGTCTGTGGCCTGTTAGAAACTGGGCTGCATAGCAGAAGGTGAGTGGCAGGCAAGCAAGGGAAGCTTCATGTGTATTTACAGCTGCTCCCCGTCATTCTCATTACAGCCTGAGCTCTGCCTCCTGTGAGATCAGCTGCAGCATTAGATTCTCACAGGAGCACGAAGCCTGTTGTAAACTGCACATGTGAGGGATCTAGGTTACATGCTCCTTATGAGAATCTAATGCCTGATGATCTGTCACTGTCTCCCATCACCCCAGATGGGACCGAGTAGTTGCAGGAAAACAAGCTCAGGGCTCCCGCTGATTCTACATTATGGTAAATTGTATAATTATTTCATTATTACAATCTAATAATAATAGAAATAAAGTGCACAATAAATGTAATGTGTTTGAATCATCCTGAAACCACCCCCCACCCACTGGTCCATGGGAAAATTGTCTTCCATGAAACTGGTCCCTGGTGCCAGAAAGATTGAGGACCACTGCAGTAGGGTGACTGTAGCTAACAATCAGGTATTATCAGGTATTATATATTTCAAGATAGCTAGAAGAGAGGATATTGAATGTTACAACAAAGAAATGATAAATGTTTAAAGTGATGAATATGCTAACAACCTTGACTTGATCATTATACAACGTACATATGCATTGAAACATCACACTGTACCTCATAAATACATACAATTACTATGTGTCGATTATAAATAAAAATAAAATAAAATGATAAAAGAGTTTTTAAATTGCATATGAGCCACTTACTCTTATAATTGTGTATTTATTCACACATTCATTATTTATTTTGAATTATGTCCTAGGTGTCAGATAGTTACTGAGCTAGGCATTTGGAACATAAAGATAAACATGATAAAATGAGGTTTCCACACTTAGGAAACATATAATCCAATGGAAGTAGTAGATAACTGAACAAGGACAATGTGATGAGATATTCTCCTTTTCAACTAAGTCTCCTGAGAACCCACGTTTGGTCTCTTCCGCCAGCTGACTCTATTTAATCCCTACCTGGCTATCTATTTAGGTGTGTGACCTTGGGCAATTTCCTCATCTATAAAATGGATGAGGCGTCTAAGAGGATTGCAGAAAAAAACATGCTTGACACTTTCCTTACCAAAATAATTTTTTTTTTTTTTTTTTTTTTTTTTTTTTTTTTTTTTTTTTTTGAGATGGAGTCTCACTCTGTCGCCCAGGCTGGAGTGCAGTGACCGGATCTCAGCTCACTGCAAGCTCCGCCTCCCGGGTTTACGCCATTTTCCTGCCTCAGCCTCCCGAGTAACTGGGACTACAGGCGGCCGCCACCTTGCCTGGCTAGTTTTTTGTATTTTTTAGTAGAGACGGGGTTTCACTGTGTTCGCCAGGATGGTCTCGATCTCCTGACCTCGTGATCCGCCCGTCTCGGCCTCCCAAAGTGCTGGGATTACAGGCCACCGCGCCCGGCCCCAAAATAAAATGTTTTAGGATGTCATCATGGAATCAGTATAGGCTAGATTTTCTAGGAAGATCTTAATTTCAAATGTTCTGTCCCACTATCCCTGTAATGAGACTTGATTCTTAGTTTATTTATATGTGCATACTGATGAATATGAAAAATATGCTACAAGGAGTCCATTTTGATTTTAGTATTTCACAGTAGTCCAAAATGTATGCAAACATTTCACGGTTTATTTTGGGAAGTGCTCTTTTATTGTGCAAACACTGGAAAGACCAGAGCATATATATTTTTTCTCAGTTGGTGAATGAAAATTCTAAAGAATCTCCATATTGGTGCCTTTTGCAGGAGGTGGTGGGGGAGGCAATTGACATGAGGTTAAGTTTTAAACTTTAAAATTGTATGCATGTCTAAGGCGGGGATGTTGCTGTTTACATTATAATTTTCTTTGTTACATCCTCCCTGCCCACCTTTCCTCTCCACAGGTAGTTTTCTCTCCTGCACATAGTTGAAGCCAATGTTCATTTTGCTCATGAGTCACTGTTTTTGCCTGCAAAAAAGGCAGAGTACACTTGATTTGCTTTTAGAGCCATTTCCAATTTTCTTACTCAATTCACAAGTCATCAAGGTTATATTCATTTCGACTAGTGCAAAATTGTGTCTGGAGACACAGCTTAGGTAGAAATAGCTGTGTACAAATCTGGATCAATGGGAAACCAGTGATTTATTTTTTAAAGTGCCAGCGTGGGTGGGGCTGATCTGAAATATTTCACATACTGGCACTGAATCCACTGCCAGCTACCTCCAGGGCAGATGAGTCTTACCTTTCCTCTGACTCCTCAGAACAGAGGAGGAAAAATGGGCTGGCCTATTACCTGAAACTCACAATAGCGTAAGAAACCGCCTCTGCTTTTATTCTGTGGTAAGTATCTCTGAGTGAATTCAGAAACAGCCTCATCTATCTTACGATGGTGAAGAGAGGGTGGAATAGAATGCCCCTAGGAATTTTCTGGTCAAATGTGACCTGTCATATGAAATAACAACCTATTATTCATTCTATTTTGGGGGACACGTCTCAAAATCCAACTCTGTGTTATCCGATTGACTTAAGGCTCAAACTGATCAGTGGGAGAGAGGGTAGGTAAAAGTAGGTGATTCCAGGTACCTTGCAACTCAGTGATGATGTGATTTATCTCCATCTTCTTAATACTTCAATGATTAAATATTTTTCTTATTGATGCTGAGTCTTCATTTTGATTATAGAAAGACTATTCCTAGGTTAGTAACAACTAACCATTATTAAGCATTTCCTGTATGCCAGACACTTGGTTGAGCATGCCACATGAGCATTGAGTATAATCCTAACAACATCCTAATCAGGTTGAAGCCATCATCTATCCTCATTTTTCAGCTGAAGAAACTGAGGTTCAAAATCATTAAGTAATTTGTTCAAAGTGACCCAGCTCATGAGTGCATGAATTCCCACAGAAGGCGGGTTCGTTTTTGCAGGTTCGAATCACCTGGGGAACTTTCAAAAAACACTGATGTGTAGACTCTACCGGAGATGAATTTAGAATATCTAGAGATGGTGCTTAGGCATCAGGGCTTTAAAAAATAAGTTCTTGAGGTGGCTCCAAATGATAGCCAGCATTGAGCAGCTCTGCTCCAGTGCCTGCAATATTTAGTGCTATGCGATGAATTCTCCAGTGACCAGTTTATGGCCATTGGCTTAAATACTTAACCCCTCTGAACATGAATTTCAACTGAAAACTAGGAGTACTATGTCCTCACGTCATTAGAATTACTTGAGAAAATAGCCTAACGGGACTAGTTCTGAACCCGGCACTTGTCAGGCTCACACAATGTGAGTCCCCATCTGTGTTTCCTTATCATTTGCTGTGAGTAGTTACTGCTCACTACTCTCTGTGGGCCTGACTCCAGCATTGTCTTCACTCTTTCATTAGTTGGCTACTTCCAAGCCACTATGGGCTGGGGAAGCAGATAACCAGAATGAGATATATGTATAAAATCACTTTGTTAGGGAAGAACTAATAGGCTCTGAGTCAGTGCCCGTGGGTTTTTCCTAAGGGGTTCTGGTTTGAACACAAGGATTTGGTTTAGTGGAAGGCTCAGAGGCATTTGCTTCCCTTCTAGGCCAGAGTACATAGTCACCAAAATCTAGAAAGTTCTAGAAAAGCAGAGATCTAGTTTAACTCCTAGTACTACTGATGGGAACACTGAGGGCCAGAGATAGAATGTGATTTACTAAAGATCACACAATGAGTACAGTCAGAGCCAGGGCTGGAAGCCATGCTTGGAAGTCCTGCACTGTTAACTGGTTCATTCATTCATTCATTCATTCACTCACTCATCCTTTCTTTCTTTTTTTCATTCCTTCATTCAACAAATGCTTATTGAGGCGCTCCATGCGCCAGGCACTCTCCTAGGTGCTGCATTGCAGTGGTGCATAGGACAGTGTACCTGCTTCCTGGAGCCCAAGTAAGCGGGGATAAGACCAGCTGTCATATCACTACCTGCTTTTTCCAGCAGTCTGGATTTTGCAATCCTCCACTCTTGAACAGAGCCACCTGGCTTTTCCTGACTAGTCTTTCTGTTCACTAGTATCTGTTTTGCATCTTTTCCTTTATTTCTTCATAGCTGCCCCCTCCTTGCCCCCACCCCTAGGACTAATCAGGCTTGCTGGTCTCCCCTAGCTTCCCAACAATAAACCTTCAAATCCCTTCTAAGAATATTCCCACTTATGATTCCACAATGCACATCGTCATTTTTCGAGGCACACACTTTCTTCTATGAGGTGATTCCTTAGGGCAGGGGGATGCCAGGGATTCAGCCAAAGAGTCTACCAGGGCAATACAAAATATAAGAGTTTCTTAAACTCTTATAGAACTAAATGAATCCTCACAAAAAATTTAAAATTCTCATTTCAACACATATTTTATGATGTTGTATTATATATGAGTATATATTATCTACCTTATCAGTACACTTACATTTATTTGTGGGGTATCACAAACATTTTTTACTGATATCCATGCACAAACATGAGAACTACTCCTTAGGGACTCATGTTCAGGAATCCCCCTCATGCTCCCTGACGTCCCATACCTTGAGATGGCACATCACAAATTTATGCATCACGTGATTCCACTTGGACTTCTTAAATATGGAAAGGTGCCCCACGTCATGCTGCAAAAATGAGCTCTGGGCCTAGGAGAGATGAAGTTACTGTTAGAGAAATTGGGACCCTAACAAGAAATCAATCAATGAGTCCCATATTAGATTCACAACCTTATTTGAGAACAGTGGGTGGTCTTGTTTGACCTCCAGCCAAAATTAGTTTCTATCTCCCATACATATCCTGCCTGATCTTTCCAACTTTTATGCCTTTGTTGTCTCAGCCTGCAATGCTCTCCTTGTCACTTTCAAAGGTTTCCAGGATGGAGTGCAAAGACCATGGTCTTTGGTGTCAGACAGATTTGAATTCTAAACTGTTCTTCACCATTAACGAGCTTCACGACTCTGGGCAAGTTACTCGGTAGCTCTCACCTTCAGTTCTTCATCTGATAAAAGGGGCCACTAATACCTGACTCACGGGGTTGTTGTACTACTTACGTATATGTAAAGTGTCCAGCTTATGCTATGCACTAAACAAATATTTGTTTCCTTTCTTGTTTCCAAAAGTCACTTTTCAAGAAATAAAACAAGATGATTTAAGAAAAAGAATTAACATCCAGAATTCTGGAACCTGGAAACACATTGCAGTTAATTCTCTACAAAACCCTTTCCAATGATTCTAATGAGAATTAAATGATGCTCTTTTCTGCTCCAACAGTACATGCTTGTTCCTTTCCTTGGGATTAATAACATTGAATTGTGCCAGGCAGTGTGTTTAGCTGTTTGTGAAGGACTATTTCCTCCACTAGATGAGTTCTCTCAGGAGCAGGGAGCATGTTGACTTTTCCTTTGTATTGACAACATGGTATCATGCTCATAGAAGGCTATGTTCAGAGATTCATACTTTATTCAACAAAGATTTATCAAATGCCCTGCTAAGTGTCAGTTGCTATTTGTCATTTATGAAGGAACTCACACGTTCTTATTCTCTATAGGATATAACCTCTGCCCTTGAAGAATTCGTGGTCTGATGCATTGATAAATGTTGATTGGTTAAAGAATGAAAGATAAATATGCGTGTTGTATGGCAAAGGACAGAACTTAAATCACTGAGATGGTGGGGATAAAACAGGGCAAAAAGCAGCAATTGTCATTAATTAAACATTTACCATAGGCCAGACACTGTGCTTTATATTTTACACATTTGCCTGATCAGTCCTTCTTAGAATAATTCCACATTCATTATTATCCTCACTTTAGAGAGGAGAGAACCAAAGCCCAGTGAAGCTTGGTCACTTGCTGGTAAGTGCCTGACATTGATGAGTACCTTGCCAAGAAGTGTCAGGCAGCAGCTGGCACCAATCTAAAGAGAGAAGAAATTCTGAGCCTTTTTATGACGACGCTGCCTGGGCTTAGTATACCTGCTTACCTGAGAAATTGTGAGAAGAAAGGAAATGAATATAGTAACAGGCCAGCCACTGCCAAAATGATACAGTATTAGCCACGCCAGCATTTCCAACATTAAGATCTGGGCAAAGTGAAGAAAGAAGAACCCCAGGTTGGCGTGGAACATGTTCATAGACTCTATGATCCTCCGCAATTCTTGGAAATCTTTCACCAACTGTGACTATGAAACAAATATTTAAAGAGTAAATTAGCTCCTTCAGGGGAAAGGGAATACAGATGAACATAATTAATAATTTATTTTATTAATTTTGTATACATCTCTTTTATTAATAGAATTTTATTAATACATTTAATTGTCCAGAATTAAAACCCCAAAACAATGAACCAGCAAATAAAACCTTAAAAAAAATTTATGAAAAATTTTTGTTGTTTTCTGCAGAAGTGAAAGATGAATAATGACTTGTAAACTGTCCTAAACCTGTTATGGAATTCAAAATTAGATTTTTTCAGGGGAGGGGGAAGGAGAGGAGAGTGCGGTAAAGAGATACGTACGCCTAACAGTCGCCTTTTAAACCATCAGGATTATTTCAGGTGTTGAGTGAGCTCTGGTTCTGTTTGGGGGAACTTGGTCATCTATATGGATCTGTGTTACCGTAGTTACTGGTATAGTTTAGAAAGTACTTTCCAGGCCATCAGTTGCTTAATGTGTAGAAAGGGTTATTTCATGGAAGATGGAGATCGTAGAACAATGTAGTTCACTTAGATTAGCTCTCAGGATGAATTTTCTGAGAGCTGCTGAGTGGATCCCCCAAAACAAGGCAGGGCTTATTAGTGTGTGTGTACTCAGTTGGAGAGGCCTCGTTTAAGGGCCCTGTGTGTATGTGCATGTGTGAGTGTGCATGCACAACATCACCATTGGTTTACAAACTTGCACAACATATTGGGAGGCACACAAGGTTGGAAAGAAATATCTCTTGGCTTATTGACTATCATGGACTCGAAACTAGGACAGCTGGGAAAGTGACCAGGTTATGAGAAAGGTAACAGGGTTGTACAGATGTAAGAAAGGAGAAACGTTAGAAACAAAATAGAAAGAGCTATGAAAAGAATTCTAGAAGGCAAAAGTTTCAAAATTCACAGACACAACTTTTAAAGGACCCATTGCCTGGCAAAAGTTCTGGATAGGCTCATCTCCCGAGCCCCATCAATCTTACAATTCTTGTGGCCACAGATTATTTTAATAATTAATATTAACTTGTTATCTCTAGGGTGCCTCCAGCCTGGTCATCTTTTGCAAAACATTTATTGCAGAGTTGAGGGAGATCAGTAAAACCCAGAAGAGTGACTGACTTGAAGTTATCACAAGTCAGTGACAGGTGGTGAACTTAAACCTACACCTGACACCGAATTTTATGCTCAAATACTAATTTTCTATATACAGCAACTCAAATATCCCCACAAATGTATTAAAGAAAACTTATGGTAGACCTTTATCTCTGGAGACCAACACTCTTTTAGATAATGATTATCTGATAGGTCTCAGTCCTCAGTGGGATTTTATTTTTCTTAACAGAAAAAATTTAGGAAAAGCAATAAAGATTTGCATCACCTTCAATTTTTAACCTAGAGCTACCTGACCCAAATGATGGGGACATATCTGAAAGTTTTAAAATTACTAGTACCATCATCAGTTCATGATTATGATAATAAGTAAAATTTACTGAGCATTTACTGTGTTCCAGGCGCTCTTCTAAGCACTTTCTTTTTTTTTTTTTTTTTTTTTTTTTTTTGAGACGGAGTCTCGCTCTGCCGCCCAGGCTGGAGTGCAGTGGCCGGATCTCAGCTCACTGCAAGCTCCGCCTCCCGGGTTCCCGCCATTCTCCTGCCTCAGCCTCCCCAGTAGCTAGGACTACAGGCGCCCGCCACCTCGCCCGGCTAGTTTTTTGTATTTTTTAGTAGAGACGGGGTTTCACCATGTTAGCCAGGCTAAGCACTTTCAATGATGACTTTAATTCTTTCAATTGTTTTCCCAATAACTCTCATAAGGTTGGTGCCATTGTTTTTGGTATCTTATAGGGGGAGAAACTGAGCCAAAAGAGGTTTGGGAACTTGCCTAGACTCACACAATTTGAGAATGGCAGGGTTGGGCGTGAGTGCAGGCTGTCCATCCTACCAACCCACTCTTCAGAACAGAGCTGTGCTGTGGGATGAACATGGGCCTAAAGAGTGAGCTTAAGTATTAGTCTCAGATTTGCCCGTAACCAGTTCTGTGTCCTCAGATTAGTCCTGCTCCCTTTGTGAGTCTGTTTCTTCATTTTTCAAAGAGGGAAAAAATCCTTGCTCCCGCTGCTTCACAGTGGTTTATGGATCCACACATTGTACAAATTATTTCAAAGGGCTTAAGAGTCAGGCAAATGTAAGCTATTACAAAAAATGGAATTAATCAATATTAAGTAAAATTCCTCTCAGCGTTATGTAAAACCATCCCAATGAGTTTTTAGTCCTATGGAGACTCTGTCCTTTAGAAGACAGTATTCGTGTAGTCAAAATATTAAAGGAAGAATGGCATTTATCCTTGGGAATACCTAAGGGATTGGAGCCAGAGAGAAGTGATTTGGAGTCTCAGCTCTTTGATACACCAGCTGTCAGACTTTTAGAAAGTTATTTATTTTCCCTGAATGATAATCTCCCCAAATTTACAAAGGCTGTGGTTAGGATACAGCGACATCTTTCAATCAGTAGCTGTTTTTGGAGTTTCTACTACATGTTGATCCTGTAAAAGGAGGTCTTCAGGACACAGGGATAAGAAAAGTGGACATAGTTTCAGCTCTCATGCAACTTAGTTGGGCTGGGAACATAGACATAGACATAAAGCATAATTACAAGCAGTCAATGAAAAGGAAATTATATCCATAAGTTCCCTGGCATGAAGTAGGTGCTTAGAGACATGAAATTACTGTTTGATGAAGGGCCAACAATTTCCTTCTTTTGCTTCACAAAGGTTTAAGAGTTCTGATGATCTAAAGAAAAAGGCATTGTTTGGAAATACGTGGACTCCACCCATTGACTCTACTGTGGTCCCAGGCTTCACAGAAAACTGTTAACTGGCTTTAAAATATGCCTTGTCTCCATCCTTCTACACCCCTGGATCCTGACATCTCACTCACATTTTTGTGTCTTTCCTGGCTATGCTCTCCTGGGGCAAGTTCTCCAATGAGCAGTGGCTTCAGGTACAACTGCACAATGTCAGGCTCTGGATGCATGGCCCTGAAGACATCCTGTAAATCAGAGATACCTGTTAGAGGCTTCGAAGAGGCATGCTTATCCACAGATTAGTTCCTTTACTTATCTTGTCCTGTGCTCAATCTGGGAATCAGCACAGATCTCATTGCAGAGGATTTGCTTGTAACTCCAAGTTGATGTTTCAAGTTGATTGATCAAAATTATCCCTGAAAACCACCTCTGCGAAAGCTTCCTGCTGGAGACCCACCTACTATGTGTACTGCTTCTCTAGGTATGACCCACACAGTCAGGGGATCCTGGAGCATTAATGAGATCATGATTTTATTTATCACCAGAAGAAATAATGGAGTTTATGGGTTGGGATAAATCTTTACAAAAGTCCAGCATCAGTGTAAATGTGAAATTTGCTCATACTATCTGAGACAGTGCAGCAACTAAGATTGGCTATGCAAATTATATCTTCCATTGAGGGCTCTCTCTGGGTTCTTGGCCAAAGCCCAGGGGAATAAGGCCCCTTGAATTAGTTAATTCTAGAGAAGGACAGGTTACAGTTGATGATGGCTTAAGGCAAAGGCATGAGAGATTATAAGAACGCAGCCCTAGAGCCCTGGGTGGTCTAAAATAGTACATCTTTGGCTAAGCTTGTCACTGAAGGAGTCTCCTCACTCTCTATTAAAAAGATGCTGTGTTGGCCTGTGCAGAGACTCGGTGACAGCCAGAAGCAGAATAGAAGTGACAAACTGTATTTTTCTATCTCAGGTGCATGTTAAGTAGCAATTCCATATGGCTATGAGAAGCAGTGATGATGCCTATATCCTACTTATGTTTGGAAGAAAGAGAGTCTTCTCTTCCAGGGATTTAAATTGTTTTCGGAAAGAAGAAAGATTTTCCAAGAGGGAGATGCTAGACTTGTTGCTATTATGGTTTGGAGATGGCAGCAATTAAAAATGAAGAAATATAACCAAAGTTGTAAACTGTATACATGAAGCCATACAAATTACTCTGCAGTGGTGGTGTTGCATTATACTGATTACGAAAGTGGACCCTGGAGCCAGCTTTCCTACATGCAAATTCTGGCATTGCTACTTACTAGTTAAGTAATTGTAGGCAAGTCTCTTGAATTGCCTGTGATGCTTCTATATTCTCTTCCCTAAATAGGGGCGATAATAATAGCCGGCCAATTCATAAAGTTATTATGAGGATTAAGTAAATTAATAATAATGCCAATGGCATTTACTGTGTGTTAAATACACATCAGATATATTTCTTATGTGTATACCTCCACTGATAAGAACCCACTACCTACCTTCTCTTCAATATTCAGAGGTTTCCTCCCTTTACCTCAATGCCTAATGTGGAGTGAGCTTTGAATTATATTAGAGAATATAATGAGTGCTACATTTTCAAATACTAAATCAACTTTAGATATATCCAGGAATTACATAGGAACCTACTTATTATTGTAGTATTATAATAATGCTGTACTATAATATAATTACTTATGGAAGAAGTTATTTTTATAATTAACAAGGTTAATTAGAAGGATACAATATCAACTCTTTAGACTTATTTCACCTATGGGTCTCCAGATGCAATGATGTGAAATGGGCTTTTATCTGTTAGAATCAGTCCAGGCAGTGAGGTTCCATTGCTTCTTTTGTACAGATAATGCCACCAGTGTCCGTTTTGCTCCTGTACACTCCTCCTGAGTGCCTTGGGAAATGCTGGACTAAATAATTTCAAAGGGGTTTAAATTTTTCACATTTATGATACGAAAGCTTAGGTTCCCTAACCAGGAAGAGTGATTCAGTGATTAAGAGGGTGATTAAAATATCTCACTGTGACCCATACTGAAAAATGAAGTGCTGCTTACTGTTTCAGAGCAGGTTAGAATGGAAGACATCCTGATGGATCAAGATCAAAGTGTAGAATGTCATCTATCGCAATTTCATTGTACTCTGAGCAGCTATCTAGAGTCCTGGAACAGTGTGCTGACAATAATATTCTTCTGGGTTCATTGTTTCTTCAAAGGTTTGTAGGGGACAAACCATATGGGACAAACTGTGACAAAACATACGGGAACGCCGCAGAGATTTTCAGAATAATAGATACTGGCCTGCTCTGTGGAACTCTCTTGCATCAGTGGGGCAGTACAACAAAGGAGTTTAGGTAGCCTTAGACTATTCTATTTGAAAGAATTTTCAAACAGAATCTAGATACTAAGTTGTGAAATTCCCTTCGTGAAAAGTCTGCAATAATGCAAGTCCTGTTACCAACATTCTTGGGCCAAATGTGTTCCAGCTGAAAGAAGGAGAGGGGATAAAATTAAGAGGAGAAGGGGTAGTGTCAGTGTTTATGAAGTGTGTCCTGTGTACAAGGTATTCTACGGCCCAACTCATAGGCACCATTTTGTTTCTGTGAGGTTCTATCACTTTCATTGTACAGATCAAGACACTAAGTTTCAGAGGGGAGATGTATCTTGCCCCAAATGCCACACTCAGTAGCAGAGCCAGGATTGGAATTTGGGGTTATGCAATTCTAAAGCCTTAAAGCCCTAAAGGTCCATTCCAGCCTTAACACATACAGTTTGTTTTCTTAAAGTCCTCCCAAGAAAGGAGTGATGCCAGATTGTGGATGATGCTAAAATCAGTATGTATCTGCTTGGCAGATGGTAATGGCATGTCCCCACCATAGGTTTGAGTCATGTAAAACACTTTGCGTCTGGCTCCAACCTGCCTCCCTAGACTCACCTTCTCTATACCCTTCATGCATCATCTTCTCTACTGGAGCCTCCCCATTCAGTATACATTCCACGGCTTTCTGTAGTTCTGAGGCTTTACACTTACTGCTCTCTTGGTCTTGACTACCTCCTTCGTTTTCTCTAAAAGCTCCTCTCACTCTTCAAGGCCCAGATTAAACATTGCTTCCCCCAATCACTCAGGAAAATGATTCACGATTGCTCCTGGGTTCACAGGACACTTTGTTCCTAGAACTTTTCAAATTTATCCTATCCTATCCTATCCTATCCTATCCTATCCTATCCTATCCTATCCTATCCTATCCTATCCTATCCTATCCTATCCTATCCTATCCTATCCTATCCTATCCTACATTGTACTGTACTACAGTATACTGTGCTATACTGTACTGTACTATACTATACTACAGTACACTGTACCATACTCTACTCTACTCTACTATACTGTACTTTTATACTATAATGAATCTTTGTATTCACCCCTTTTTTTAGTGGTTTGTGAGTTTTTTAAAGACGGGGACCATGTACTATTATTGGGCAATGTATACCTAAAGTTGATCACTGTGCCTGAAGCATATCATGTGATCAATAGACACCTGACAAATAAGGGAAAGGGTGAATGAATGAATGGATATAGCATTTCTATAACAAGGTATTAGGATAATCAAAGTGTGGCACTCAAAGTAGACAGGTGTTAAGCACAAAGTGTGGCACTCAAAGTATACAGGTGTTAAGCACTGCTGTCTCTTTCTATCCATGGCGTCTCTATTTTCTAACATTTTTGTGACTTCAACATCTCACATTTTCATCTGTTAGTCTTTTGACTTCCTTCTCAATCATCATCTTTGCTATTTAAATTATTCATGAATTTATACCATAGCTCATCTCATAACTGATTATTTCCAAAATAGTAACAGCATGGAGATGTGATTACTACTTTGCTTTCACAAATACCTTGGATAAACTGCTAATATTTTTGCTGTTATTTGGTGGGAGATGGAGTCATGTGCTTTCCTGTAAAAGCAGCATGATCCCTAGTGGAAGAGAAAAGTATATAAAGTCAGAGGGTGTGAGACAAAATTCTGTTTTTAAAACTTAAATGCTGTATACAGGCTGTGCCCTGTACAAAGGCACTTGGCCAAGATGGCAAGTGTGGCCTGACTTCCAGTGGACACTCCATTTGCTGAACCTTCTGCTTACAGGGCTGCAATCACCCAAAGAGTGTGCCTTTCCTAATTCACACTAAGGCATGGTATAGGGTAGCAGAGGTGTAGGCTGTTTCACACACAGAAATTACTTAATTTCTCCTAAATGTAGGTAATACTACCTAATCTTCTCTATGAGCTCCTTAATTCCTTCATTCATTTATTCAGTCATTCTAAAACCTATGGAGGACCCAGCCTAGAGGTTAAGAGCTTAGATTTTGGAGTCAGACATCAAGAAGTGGCCATGATTCTATATGATTATGACTTAGTTCATGGGAGGTGGGTTGAAATTTCCCAAAAGAAATTCACTGAGGAACAAGCATAAATTTAGAAACCATCCATGGAGAATGTTGTATGTGTAGTCATAAAACCAGATAACTAGAACATAGACTTTGGTGTACTCACTGCAAAAAAAGCTCATGAGACTGTTCTATATCCAGCCACAGATGAAGGTCTCTGTTCCTGCACCTTTGGGTAATTCCTCTTCTGCTTCCTTCTCAGATTTCACCTGCCCTAAGGCAATGGCTAGAACAAGTCTCTACAAATTTCGGATGGACAGTGAGTTCTGAACAGGCCAGTTTTGTGTGGAGAAAGCATCTTTGCCCTTGTCCTGGGAGACAGCTGCTTTGGAGTGGGAATGATCACAGAAAGTCACCAGATTCCTCTTTACCCATAGGGATAAGCAGAGGGTTATTTTCCCACTGCAACTCATTCTATCGTTTGAACACTTTCGTTTCTTGAAAACCCTTCCTTATATTGATATTTTTTTTTTTTCTGTAATGCTTTCAGCTGAGCTCCAGCTGAAAGGAACTTAACTGTCCCCTCCCCTTCCTCTTCCTTTCAAACCTGTGCATTCTCCTGGGTTTCCTTGTAATAGATATCACCACTTAGTTGCCCAAGCCAGATATCTTAAGTCAGCTTAGACTCCTCCATCCTGTTAGTTTATCAAGTCACTCATCAAATACTATAAATTACGTCTTCTAAATATCCTTCCCACCCATCTCCTTTTCTCCATTCCTGTAGCCAACACCTTGCTTGGGCCTTCAACATGTTCCTTGGACTCCACCCTGGTCTTCCTTCATTTCAGGAGGCTTTTCTGGATTTCATCCTTCACTTAACTGCCAGACTCACCTTCCAGAAAGGCAGTGTCTTCTCATGGCCTATTTTCATCTCTTAGTGCTTGAACTTCTTTCTCTCTCCTCTCCTCCATCTATTTTACAACTAGAACTATCATTTCCATGAGAATCAGATAATTTTAATAATTGCAGGAAAGATGCAATTATCACTGATTATTACTTTTTTTTTACCAACAGCTTAGAAATGCCAGGGAGTTGTGTTGTGAGAATGAAGGTGGGAGGGATGCTGTGCTAGGGATACATTCTCACATATAGTAGGAAGAGAGGCAGCCCTGCAGTAAGGGTAAAATGCAAACTCCTTAGCTCGGCACACAAGATCCTTTCCCTCCCTCTTCTTTCTCTTTTCTCTTCCCCTATCTCTTCATCTTCTCTCTGTCTTCTCCTCTTCTCATAGCCAGTGAATTCCTCTGTGATAACCACTAACATTAGTTAGCATGTAGTTTTGGCCAATATTATGCTAAGTAAAGGAAGTGTCCAGGCTGGGATGCCCATTCTGGTGGGGTGCTTACTCACGCCATGAATCATGTTTGTACTCCATTTCTGTATACACCTTCCCTTTCCCCTGCCCCAGTCTTGCTTCTGCTGGCTCTACTCATCTGAAACCATTCAGAATGCCCTCTTTTGGTGCTGCACACAACTCTTCCTTCTTCCATATACCAGTCCTCCAAATAGTTGAAATGGACCCTGCCATATTTCCTGTAAGCTTTTGTTATTCTTTCCCATCATGTTGGACTCTGACTCTCATGAGAAAGAACTTTAGTTTCTTAGTCTCTCTACTAGAGTGTTGTGTCCAGAAATAAGGAGTGTGCTAACCAGCGCACAAGATAATAAAACTGCTTTCTTTGTTCTGAGTATGCTGTCCCTCTGAATGCATCATAAGATTGCAATTATGTTTTTCGTGGAGCTCAGAACACACTGTTGTTTTATACAAAATTTGTGGCCAGATATTTATTCATATGTATTTACTGTCATCAAAGTGTTTTATAGGCCAGGTGCCGTGGTTCACACCTGTAATCCAAGCACTTTGGGAGGCCGAGGCAGGAGGATGTTTTGAGGCCAGGCATTTGAAACCAGCCTGGGCAACATAGTGATATCCTATCTCTACAAAAAAATTAAAAAACCTGGCTGTGATGGCATACACCTCTGGTCTCAGCTATTTGGAAAGCTGTGGCTGAAGGATTGCTTGAACCCAAGAGTTGGAGGTTGTAGTGGGCTATGATCATGCCACTGCACTCCATCCTAGGCAACAGAGTAAGACCTTTCTCTAAGAAGAAAAATATGTTAACTGCTTTAAAGTTCATATGGAACCAATAAAGACCCCGCATTGCCAAGACAATCCTAAGCCAAAAGAACAAAGCTGGAGGCATCACGCTACCTGACTTCAAACTATACTACAAGGCTACAGTAACCAAAACAGCATGGTACTGGTACCAAAACAGAGATATAGACCAATGGAACAGAACAGAGCCCTCAGAAATAATACCACACATCTACAGCCATCTGATCTTTGACAAACCTGACAAAAACAAGAAATGGGGAAAGGATTCCCTATTTAATAAATGGTGCTGGGAAAATTGGCTAGCCATAAGTAGAAAGCTGAAACTGGATCCTTTCCTTACTCCTTATATGAAAATTAATTCAAGATGGATTAGAGCCTTAAATGTTAGACTTAAAACCATAAAAACCCTAGAAGAAAACCTAAGTAATACCATTCAGGATATAGGCATGGGCAAACACTTCATGTCTAAAACACCAAAAGCAACAGCAACAAAAACCAAAATTGACAAATGCGATCTAATTGAACTAAAGAGCTTCTGCACAGCAAAATAAACTACTATCAGAGTGAACAGACAACCTACAGAATGGGAGAAAATTTTTGCAATCTACTCATCTGACAAAGGGCTAATACTCAGAACCTATAAAGAACTCAAACAAATTTATAAGAAAAAAACAAACAACCCCATCAAAAAGTGGGCAAAGGATATGAACAGACTCTTCTCAAAAGAAGACATTTATACAGCCAATAGACACATGAAAAAATGCTCATCATCACTTGCCATCAGAAAAATGCAAATCAAAACCACAATGAGATACCATCTCACACCTGTTAGAATGGCAATCATTAAAAAATCAGGAAACAACAGGTGCTGGAGAGGATGTGGAGAAATAGGAACACTTTTACACTGTTGGTGGGACCATAAACTAGTTCAACCATTGTGGAAAACAGTGTGGCGATTCCTCAAGGATCTAGAACTAGAAATACCATTTGACCCAGCCATCCCATTACTGGGGATATGCCCAAAGGATTATAAATCATGCTGCTATAAAGACACATGTACACATATGTTTATTGCGGCACTATTCACAATAACAAAGACTTGGAATCAACCCAAATGTCCATCAGTGACAGACTGGATTAAGAATATGTGGCACATATACACCATGGAATACTATGCAGTCATAAAAATAGATGCGTTCGTGTCCTTTGTTGGGACATGGATGCAGCTGGAAACCATCATTCTCAGCAAACTATCGCAAGAACAGAAAACCAAATACTGCATGTTCTCACTCATAGGTGGGAACTGAACAATGAGATCACTTGGACACAGGAAGGGGAGCATCACACACCGGGTCCTATTGTAGGGAGGGGGTGGGGGAAGGGATAGCATTAGGAGATATACGTAACGTAAATGTTAATGGGTGCAGCACACCAACATGGCACATGTATACATAAGTAACAAACTTGCACGTTGTGCACATGTACCCTAGACCTTAAAGTGTAATAAAAAACAACAACAAAAAAGAAAAATGTTTTATAATCCTCATGTTATTGCAAAATAGCTTATTGTATTATAATTATAATCTATAGAATCAATCCTCCTTGTTGTACTTACAGGTTGTTTCTGAATTTTCCTAGGTGAGCTCTTACAGATAAAAAGACTGTGGCCATAACTCTAGTTATTAGCATAGTGACATGAGTTTTAAATCATATCATCTGAAAATACCAGATACCTCATATGTGCAATAACAGGAGCTTATGTACCACTTTTGTTTTATAGATTTATTTTTCTTAGTAAAGTTCCTTGGAGAAAATGGAAACCCACCTCAGAAGAGTGAAGTAATAACAAAATGCAAGAGCTGCTATCTTTTGAGCGTCTAATCTGTACCAAGCACCACGGTGAGCACTTCATTTGATCTCTGCTGACTTTTATGGCAATGCTAAGGTGAAGGTATTATTATCCTCATTTTCTAGATAAGGGAGCTGAGACTTCAAGAGCCTCAGGACATTCCTAGTAAATGTAGAGCCCAGATGCAAAGCAGACCTGTTTCATTCCCATGAGGGTGGAACCCTAACAAGAGTTCTGGAACAACTGACTGCGTGAATGAATGAATGAAGGACGCTGTGGGATAGATTACGTAGATACCATCATTCACCTTTTATGAGGACGATGGAGACCTAGAGAAGAGTTACTATGTATATAAGAAAAGGGTGCTTTCTCTGGGCAGGTGCAGCCATGGGCCCGGGGTTGGCACACAGTGAGAGTACTTTGGCTCACACTTGCCACTCAGAGGCTTGACCTGCAAACGACTCTTAAGTTATGGGGTAAGCATTTGATATCAGGCCTTCTGACTTTATGATCTTCCCTCCTTCACTGGGAGGCCGAGGAGGGCGGATCACCAGGTCAGGAGATCGAGATCATCCTGGCTAACACAGTGAAATCCCGTCTCTACTGAAAATACAAAGACATTCAAAAAATTAGCCAGACGTGGTGGCGGGAGCTTGTAGTTCCAGCTACTCGGGAGGCTGAGGCAGGAGAATGGTGTAAACCCGGAAGGCGGAGCTTGCAGTGAGCCGACACTGCACAGCTGCACTCCAGCCTGGGCGACAGAACGAGACTCCGTCTCAAATTAAAAAAAAGAAAAGAAAAAAAAGAAAGCATGATGCTTCATTATATAGCCCTCCGTTCCCAATCAGATGACACAAAATATAAACAGGATTTCTAAGCTGGTGGTGAACAAACAGGAAATACTAATTATATTTCTGAGGATAAAGATGCTGGTGATAAGACTGATAATGGCTATGACTGAATGAACTTTTACTAAGTATCTGGCACTAATGCCAAACACTTTACATGCGTTGGTTCTATTTGCCATAAATCACTCAGATGGGTAATGTCAGCCTCATTTTGCAGATGAGGAAGCTGAGACTCAGAACATCCTAATAACATTCCTAGGTTCACATAACCTATTCCAAAGCTCAGGCTCCCTGTACTCTGAGTCATGGAGTACTGTGGATTGTTCTGGCACTCCCCGTTTCTTCTTAAGCCATTTTCTCTAGGAGAATCTTTTCTCTGGACATTTTTTATTTATTTTCCTAAAGTCTAAGGTACATGACTGACCAACTTATGATTTTCTTCTTTGACATACGTAAATCCTAAGGTGGCATGGGTATTTTCCCCCAAGATTCTGATGGTTTCTATTATATTAATTAATTCCTCCTTGTTGGCTATAATTGGACACAAACTCAGGGTCTTTTCCTGACTTCCAGGAGGTAAAAATCATTAGCCAATTAAAACTTTATCATCTATCTTGGCTGCCTCCAGCTGAGTGAGGCTATCAGTTATTTTTAAGGTGGTTGAACGCTCATGTCTTTGCAAACACATCCTCTGAGCCAATTCTGTGACTTGTGTTAGCAAAGCCTCATCTGTATTTTCTATGAATTGTGGAAATGAGGGGATGGGATAGATAGGCATCTGTAGTATGTTTTACATTTTCTTCTTCTTCTTCTTCTTTTTTTTTTTTTTTCTCCTGTTGTTCTTACACAAATGCTCTTCTTCTTGCTGCTTCTACCCTCTGCTCTCTGATTTCTGGGCACTGTGTATAAGCTCATGCTTATTTTTCAAGGAAAGTTTGAAATTTGTTTAAAAAAATATATCTGAGAGAAGTGGTGGGGCTGTAGCAGGGCATACTCAGAAAGGTATTATTCTGACTGTAGAAATAAGATAGGAAGGTGGCAGAAGAACAAGAGCCTACACAGAGAAGAGGGATGAGAAATTGGGGGAAGAATAAGAATTGAGGAAGAGATGTTGATGGCATCAAAAGATGAAATCTTGCAGGTATTTGTGAATTTTGTTAGGATTAGTACGGTACCATTTGTAGACTGGTACTTAGCAAAATAATGTTTTCAATCCAATCTTTAAAACCAGTTAAAGAAGTTATATGCTAAACTGTAAAACCAACAGGAGCCACATAATTTTTAAAAGCCTGTATTTAAATTTCGATTCTGTCATATATTAATTTCTGACCTTGAGTTAGTTGCTTAGTTCCTCTAATTCTGTTTCTTCGTCTGTACAGTGTGGGAAATAAAAGTCCCAATTGAGAGAAAACTGACTTCTTTATGGAATATTTTAAAAGAGATTCCTTAAGGCATTTAAGATTTTGAGACACCATTTTATCAAATAAGTAGAAATTTTATTTTATTCTTTTACAATCCAGATTTTTAGGGCTTTAGGATCAAACCGACCTGATTTCAAAATTTGGCACCATTACTTGCTGGCTGTGTGACATGTTTTTTACATCTTTGAATGTCAACTTTCTCATCTGTGATACGGAAATAATAGTCACCTTCCTTGTAGGTTTAAGTGAGGTGATGCATTTCAATGTGTCAATAAAAGTGGGGTTGCATTACCTGTATGATACTGAATGAACTACAGGAAGCCAAAGAGCTCTTCAAGCTCTTAAAGCCTAGGTAATTGTAGGCTTTCATCATTATTCACAACATTTTCATGCCCACTGCATGACTTTCTTTCTTTCTTTTATGCACTCCAATTATTTGAAATTTATAAGAGTCTTATAAATTTCTATTTGGGTTCAGATGTTCTTTTTTTTTTTTTTCCCCCAGATTTTACTCACATATTTGTCATTTTCTTCTTGTAAGACAGTGACTCAGCTTCAAAACAAAGCAAAACAAACCACCAAGAACAAAAGAAAACGCAGAATATGCAAACATAGTATTCACTGGCAGTATCTGAACTCATCCCAAACCAGGTACAGCTCATAGTTAGACCTTGAGGCTTAATTTACTACTAAAATTTTGCTAGAGAGGAATCCTGAAAAGTTGGTTTGGGAAGAGATGAATGATTGTGCAATGCTTTTGGGAAGACAGCCAAGATCTCAGCCACCCAGCAGCTGGGGGAAAGACGGAGAGGGTTGTGGGGGAAAGCTTGGAGTTTCTTACCGTGGCATCTTCCCCAGCATAGTGGTTGAGGACCCGGCGCCCACCTGGATGCCTGTCTGCCCAGCTGGAGACATTGTAAACCTTGCGATTGATGACCAGCCATTGGTCGGCCTCCTGATTATGCCTCTGGATCTCCTGCCAGGTGTACATGTTGAGGCTTTTCCTGGGCACGCTGCATTTCCCATTTGCCTCCTGCTTTGCATAGAACTCAGCTTCCCCATTTGTTATGGGTTTTCCTTTTGGCTGATGCTTCTCACCTGGGTATGACTGATTCCTTCCTACAAGGCTCCCATTGTCCCCACACTTTTCTTCAAATTTCATTGTCATTGAATCCCTAGGATTTCTGGGTTAATGCTTGAAATTTCTAATCTTCACCTCTGATTGAACCATAAAATGACTGCCTTTCTCCCTTTTCATTCCATTGCAGTATGACACCTACACTGAAAACTTCTGAGCCTAGTTGTCTTTTCACAAACCTGATAGTGAGCACCTTCCCAGCTTCTCACTTCTTTGCCTGTCCTGAATCTTTTCTGCCTTGATGAAGGCTAGACCACCTTCCTTCCTTCTTTCTCTCTTCACTTGTCCTCTCTCTGCTGTCTAGCCTCTTGGAAGCATCCTCCTTCATCATTAAATGCTCTTTAGTAAAGAGCCTAGGCCAATCACACTCTGGCTTCATGTTGTGGCCCTCCCTGAGGGAGGAGGGACTAAGCTGTGGTCCTGGTGATTCTCCTGCACAGCATCAAGGCGTGTTGGGTTCATTAACTCTCGGACGTGCCTGTGATCAGAGACTTTTAGATGTGCTAATCCAACATATGAGCAAAAGCTTTCAAAATCTCCAGGATGACACGAATTGGACTTGGGAAATGTTCTTTTGACAGCTGTTATTTATCCCGAGGGCCTTTCAATTCTTTCAAACTTTTGTAAAAGAAAGGTTTGAATTACAATACATTAAATAAGCCAGGAACAGAAAGGGAAACATCGCATGTTCTCCCTTATTTGTGGGATCTAAAAACCAAAACAATTGAACTCATGGACATAGATTGTAGAAGGTTGGTTACCAGAGGGTGGGAGGGGCAGTGGGGGTTTGGGGGAGTGAAGTGGAATGGTTAATAGGTACAAAAAAAAAATAGAAAGAATGATTAAGACCTACTATTTGATAGCACAACAGGGTAACTATAGTCAATAATAACTTAATTGTACATTTTAAAATAACTTAAAGAGGATAACTAGATTGTTTGTAACTCAAAGGATAAATGCTTGCGAGGATGGATACCCCATTCTCCGTGATGTGCTTATTTCATATTGCATGCCTGTATGAAAATATCTCATGTACCCATAAATATACACACCTACTATGTACCCAAAAGCATTACAAATACAAAAATAAAATAAAGAAAGGTTTGAGTTTCATTTTACCAAAAAGCACATCAACATAAACTGGTTTTCTCTCTTGTGATTTCCCTTTGAAAGCTGTTTAAATCTGTCAGCACACATAAAGGTAATCACAACTGACGTTTGCAAGACCACATGATGGCTTACAAAGCCGTTGTCACATGTTTGATCTGATTTAAGCCTCAGTTCAATCTTTTGAGGGAGGTGCTATTACTGCCCCATTTTCCAGGTGAGAAAACATGGACGGAAAGCCTCTCAGGTAACATTCCAGGATCACCTTGTGAGTGAGAAGTGAACTGGTGCATTGATCTAGATTTTCTGATTCCAAATCTCCAGCTCTTTCCCTCTGTTTCCCACACCTCAATCTAGACATTTGTAATAATAACTCTGTGGTTTATAAACAAAGTGGAAGAAATAATTTCAGGGTGGTGGTGGGGGGAAGGGTCTTAATTTTAAGGAAAGAGGCTACATAAAATAGAAAAAATATATTCTCACATTTGGGAATCTGTGCTAACTTAATTATCAGTGTTTCAGTTCAAGATTTATGTAGAAGGAGATTTATTTCAATATTATTTATAATTGTTAAAATCAGAAATGATCTAAATAGTTAGCAATGAAGACTGTGTTACCATATAATAAAGTGTATATATACTCAATATTACGTAGATATTAAAGTATAAAGTATGTATACACTGAATATTATATAGATACTAAATAGGAAGTTTTTAATGGCATGGACTCCTGCTTGCCATATAAAAAAATTTGTCAATAAATTGTGTTTACTAGATGCTATATGATTGGAAGGAAATATGCCAAAATATTGCATTATTTCTCTTTGCATTGAAATATTATTCAATATTATTTTCTTTATTTTTTGTGATACTTTCTAAGTTTTCTACAAATTAGTATGCTACTTTTATAATGTAAAAGGCAGTTTCTTTAATAAAAATAGGGAATCAAAGAAAGAAACTGATTTTGAAGCTCGGATCATATTTTGGCTTCCCCATCATTAGCCGTGGAAGGTCAGGCAAATGACTTATGTAGGCTTTAGTTTCCCATCTGCAAAATGAAAGAATGAGCCCAGATTTCAGCATTGCATTAAATTAACTTAGGTGCTGTGGTATTGACAGAAATCCCCTGTACTATGATTTCTGAATGGGAATTTTATAAATCCGACATATGCACACTGAATATTTGTAATTCCCAGGCGTAAATTCAAGACAGCTCCAGAGTTCCAGTATAAGTGAGGTTTTAGGGCAAGAATCTCATTGGAAGTTTGGTGAGGGCACGTCAGGGGCTTGTCCAGAGGAGTCGCCTGGTACTTTTAAGTACACTTAAGAGAATGTCATTTTGCCATATCGTGATGATACGGTTTGAATGTTTGTCCCCTCCAAGGGTGATGTTGAAATTTAATTGCCATGGTAACAGTATTTAGAGGTGGGGTCTTTAAGAGGTGATTAGGCTATGAGGGCTCCATCTCATGGGTGAGATTGGTGCTTTTATAAAAGGGCAAGTTCAGTCCCCTCAAGCCCTCTCTGTCATCCTATTGCCTTCTGCCCGGTAATGACATGGCAAGAAGGCCCTCACCAGATGCTGGCACTTTGATACTGGATTTTTCAGCCTCCAGAACTGTGAGCCAATAAGTTTCTATTCATTGTAAATTACCCAGTCTCAGGTATTTGCATGCAAAGTGTTTGGAAGACTCAGAAAATATTGGTAATGAGAGCTTTCCTAGCAAAAGCCCTCTGTATGCTTGGCAACCTTAAAATATTCCTTTTCATATTGGATGCAGTCAGTTAGAATATGGGGATATGTTAGCTATGTTCAATTTTTCCCCAAAGCCAAAAACAAATGTCCTAGCATCACAGAGAACTGACCCCTTCTCAGTAACCACTCCCCACCCCCTTCCCCTGACTTCTTTCATTATATTTTAATGCTTCCTGGTGGAAAATTTGGTCAATTCCTTGCCTCAGATGTAATGCTGAAGATTATAATGGTTACAAAAAGAAGTGTTTAAACCAAAGTTCTTTTAAGGATAAGATTCTGAGATGTGAATCCCACACTGAGCTTTTTGAAAAGCAGGCATCTTTTGCTGATTGAAGGTGAATCATTCATTCATTCATTTATGAATCCATCCACCAAACCCGCCTGGAGTGGCTTCCATGGGCTAGCATTGTGCCTCCAGGACTTCTCACCATCTTTAAAACTATTGGGCCATTTTCCTATCATCTCATACAGGACAGTAGAGTAGGGGTTACTGTGACTCAAATCTGTGTATTCAATTACTTAAGATACTCAAGGCAGTATCCCTTGGCCAAAGCAGTTTGACCCTCAAAATCCCAGTGCCCCTACTTCTCAGCCTGAAACTGGTCAGAGGTATTATAGAAGTTTTTCCTGCTGCTGAGAGCCATCTTGCCTTCATATAATTTATTACGTTTTCACAAGAACTCATTATTTTTCTGATGGCTACACTAGATAACTTGGAGATGAGAGATGAACAAAACTTTCTTTTCTCTGTACCAGGAGCCGCTGAAATGAAACAAAACAAATAAAGAAAACACATTGCCCAACTCCCTCCATTCCTAAGCACGTGGTTTCTTTGTAGAGAGCTAGATTTCCAGGATTCAAAATCCAGGACCGCTGCTTCTAGTGCTGTGAACTGGGACAAGGGCCTTAACCTTCCTGTGCCTCAGTTTCACATTTCTAAGATAGAGATGAAGCCAATACTACTAATGCCTAAGAGACCTTCCTTTGTAGAGATTAAATATGTTAATTCATGTATCGTGCTTAGGAGAATACCTAGACGTCCTAGAGGTAAATGTTAGCTACTGATACCATTTATTTATCTCCGAGTCAGCATATTACTCAACCTCAGCAATGTTCAGTGGGCACATGCAGTTGCCGGGCAATGAACTCTGAATTTAATAATTCAGTGCTCCTAAAGGGAGTGGGAATACAGTCAGTCAATGGGCAAGAAAAAGAGACAAACATGTATTAGTCCAATAAAAGAAGTGGGAGAAAAAATATCAAAGCGTTCAACACAGACTGAAGAAGCACACTGGTCTTTCCTTCTCCCACGGACAAGGGCTTGATTTTTGGAATCACAGTTGTCCCACTTTGAATCTTTCTCCTTGAGGCTCCTTGACTCCTTTTAAATTAATAAATGAACATTCTCCAGCTCTGCAACGTCATGAATCAACCAAAAGATCAAGTTAAGTTTATGGACAATTCTATAGTAACGCCCTCAAAATCAAAGCATTGTTCTTTCTGGTAAAAAATGGAAATCATTAAAAAGAATTCCACAACAAGCTCAGATGCCAGCCTATGCCATTTGAGGTTCTGAGGATTCAAACTCTGTAATCAACAGAGAAAGATCTTTTTTGAAGATAGCAAAGAGAGCAAGAAAGCACCAGTGTTAGCGTAAGAACTGTTCATGTCTCTTTTATGCTACTTCCTTCTAAAAAGCTGTGCCTCTTTATGTGAAGCACTTACCCTCTCTGAACTTCAGTTTCTTTCTCTGTTCAACAAGGTATGATACCTATTCTGCTTATCTTAAAGGGCCGTTGTGAGGCTCAAAAGAGACAACGAATGTAGAAGTATGGTTTTAATGCAGAATTCTGTTATTAAGTTAATAATAGTGTTAATGCCATTAAAAGCAAAGGCAAAAACAGCAGTTACTTTTGCACCAAGCTAATATTATTATGATAATTGTGATTTTACAATGAGTACAA
This sequence comes from Macaca nemestrina, assembly GCF_043159975.1. Taxonomy (NCBI): domain Eukaryota; kingdom Metazoa; phylum Chordata; class Mammalia; order Primates; family Cercopithecidae; genus Macaca; species Macaca nemestrina. The sequence goes on from NC_092136.1 coordinate 16,469,360, forward strand.
GATTTTCTACGTTCTCCATAGGAACTATTCCAGCTGGATCCATTGTGTCACACAGAGAAAAACATAAGCTTTCTTCTTAGCTACAGAACCAGATAGAATGTTGGACTGAACATAAAAGGATTCTTCTGTTGGCTCACTATTTGCCTATCTTTTTATAATGTGCTTTGAGCTCCTTGAGATCTACTTTGGATAAAATAGCTGCATGTGAGTGCAGCTATTTTTATCAGGGGTTGATTTGCTCATTATGATCAGGGCCGATCTGCTCCCCAGATGGATTCATTTAACTTGGGGCACACCCTGGCTCTGTGTGTATGAACACTGTAAACTGCACTCCCATTTCTTCCCAGGGCAGCTGTTCCGAAGTGCTGCTTTATAATTTCAACAAAGTTTGTTTGAAAAACACTCCAATTAGCTACTGGTGCCTTGGCTTAAAAGAGTCTCATTGTCTCAAAGCAGACATTCAGGAAGGACTGCTTTAGCTGTGCTGACAGCCTGCTATTGGCTGGCCCTGGTCCTGCCATGGGCAGGATTCAAGTGGGGCAGTGTGGCCTTGTTTTCACACAAACTTAAAGCAATCATTTACTTCCGTGGTCTCAGCTGCTGCCTTATCTCATGGGGGAAAAGGAGAAACAGAGGCCTATTCTCAGGAACACCCAAAACAGTGCTCAACTAGTCAAGTAAGAGACAGGGAGGGGTAGAGGAAAGAGAAGGGGATTAAATTCCAACATCCAGGAGGGCAGGGACTTTGCCTGTTTTGTTCATCACTGTTTGCAGAGTCTGGCATAAAATTAGGTCCTCACTAAATATTTGCTAAGTAAATGATTAATGCATGAATGAATATCATAGTTTTAGGTTTGCCAATGACCTTTAGCTGGTCTCTTAGGTACACAATTGGTAGAAAGAAAGTGAAGAGCAGAGACATTTGTCATGCATTTGCCATGCATCCCTCATGTTTACTTACCTCTTAATTTTACTTAATTCTCACAATAGTGGTATGTGATAAGTGGTGTGTGACATGTTACTTAATTCTCACAATAGTAGTGGGTGATAAGCGTGAATGCCATTTCTCTCAAAGGACAAATCAGGTTCAAAGAGATGAAATCTCCTGCAAGGAGTTAGTTAGCTTAAAAGGTGTGGAGATGAAGATGGCGTCTTAAAATTTTTCCCTGAATACTCTCTAATATTTAAGGAAAATAAATGTACACTCTAGGGTTCAAGCTTCAAGTGGCTTCAAGTGATTGGTTGATGCAGTTTTACTTTAAAACTTCATGGCTATTTTGCTTCCTGCTCAATAATATCCAGTTTAGCCTCACTTCAATTTTGGGAAATGCTGTAGACTCATCCTATAGTTTCCTGAGGTCTTCGGCCCATGGTCTCTCAGTCATTTAAGAACAAAGTAATTTGGTTTAATTTTCCCCAACATTTTATTTTTTAAAATTTCAAACCTAAAGCTGCAAGAATAGGGAAATGAATACTTACCTTTCCATCATCTAGATTTACGAGTTGTCAGAATTTTACCATATTTGCTTTATTTATTTCACATTGCATGTGCTATCAGTCAGTCAATCAGTCATTTATCTGTGTCATTATTCATTTCTGTCCATTCATCCTATGCTTTCTACCCATCCATCTATATTCATTCAGTTCAACTATCCACCCATTTTTTTTTTCTGATTCATCTGAGAGTTAGTTACTGACATTGTGACACCTCGTCCCTAAGCACTGTACAGTGTATTATTTTTCACAGATAATTAATATCCATGATATTCACTGCTTGGATATCTAGGACATGTATCTGCAGGGTAAATTTCTAATGTGAAATTGCTGAGTCAAAAGGTGAAAATATAGGCAGTTTTTTATATGACCTTCCATAGGGGTTGTATCATCTTATACTGTCAGTAGCAATGTATGAATTTCCTGTGATGAGGCTTTGAGCTTCTTCTGAGGCAGAGCCCAGTGTTGTCGGATTGAAGCTGGGTATATATTGTGTTGCATGGTATCTTTAGGGCGCAGGGATGCTTGCCACTTGGCACTGTGGCCTTGGATGCTTTGGGGAAGTTTGCTCTGCTGAATCAGCAGTCCTGGAATAGACTGCTGGAAGTAGCAGCACATATGGTTGAAGATTGCCACTTAAAAATAATTTTGTTAAAGCCAGTGATAAAAATCATCCTTTCTACCAGGGTAGACTGCTCCTATCACCCTGTCCTTGGAATGCCACTGCCCGTGTTACACCATGTCCTGGCTGTATCCCTGCCAGATCCCAGAAAAATCCTGCCTAGCCTCAGACTTCTTTTATGTGCTCAGAAATCAAGCTCTTGAATTCTTCCAGGTACCAGATGGTCTCCAAGAACTTTAAATGTGTCTGTGTATTCAGGATTTCTTGTAGTCTCAATCTGTTCTGAGTATACTGAACAAGAAATAAAGTTACTCGCCAGGCGCCGTGGCTTGCGCCTATAATCCCAGCACTTTGGAAGGCTGAGGCGGACTGATCACGAGGTCAGGAGATAGCCCATCCTGGCCACCATGGTGAAATCCCCTCTCTACTGAAAATACAAAAATTAGCTGGGCGTGGTGGCGGGCACCTGCAGTCCCAGATACTCGGGAGGCTGAGGCAGGAGAATGGCGTAAACCCGGGAGGTGGAGCTTGCAGTAAGCCGAGATCATGCCACTGCACTCCAATCTGGGCGACAGAGCGAGACTCCGTCTCAAAAAAAAAAAAAAAAAAAAAAGGAAAGAAAGTTACTTTAGGCCAGTAAATGTTCATATAGGTCCAGTCTATAAAAATGAGCCCAATTTTAGTGTGTAATCCACCTTTCTTCTTTCTTATGGCACCTTATTTGGCATTGGTATATATAGTAAATAAAGAAAAAAACCAATGTCAGAGTTTGAAGAGCCACCTAGTTTTACAGCTCGCTTTACAAGAGACAACTGGTGATCAGAGAAGGTAAGTGACTAGCCCTAACTAAGATGGCAAGTGAGTGGGAAAAGGGGGTGCTCTGTGTCTTTCTTATGGGGTTGTTATGAGGAGTAAGAAAATGCATAGCTTAATGCTTGGCACAATGAAAGAACTACTGAATGCTAAGTGGTTAAAAAAAAAATAGCCTTGTGTAGCAGAACGATCAACAGTGATAAGGATGACCACCACAGAATGAAGATGAGGCATCTTCTTTTATTTCTTTTCTTCTGGTACCCTGAAATCCTTAAACAATGAAAGGGCTAGTGGTTAATACCAAAAATACCTGATTCGAGAACTTCTTGCTAACATTTGGAGTCTGGAATTGGATTTAATGTTTTAGAAAAAATAGAGAATCTATTTGCTTATGGCTGTTGGTAGAAGGTAAAATTTTCAAGGAATTTAGAATAAAGGGATGTAGCAACAGGGAAGGAATTTGGAAGAAGTGGGATCAAGAAAGAATAAGGGTGCTTTAGAGAGTTGATGCTGTCGAGCTCTGAAAATACATGAAAAAAGCCTGAACTACTTTAAAAACTGGTTTTTAGTTGTACTGTTTTGCTGTCTGCTTTGAGACTGGACTACGTCGTCACTTTATTTTTAAACTAGCTTTATTGAGGTGTAATTTATATCAAGGTATAACTGTATAACAATTCCACAAATGCTAAATTGCATGTATGTAAGGTGCAAAATTTGACATATGTATACATCCATGAAGCCATTAGCACCCAAGACAGTGATTATCTCATTGCCTTCTAAAGTCCTCTCATTCCCCTGTAATTACACTCTCACCCTTCCTCCTCACCTTCTCCCCATTGCTAGGCAACCACTGATCTGCTTTCTGTCACTTTTTTTTCTAGAATGTTATATACATGGAATCATATACTATGCATTTTTCCTTTTTGGTCTGGTTTCTTTCCTTCAACATAATTATTTTGAGATTTATCCATGTTGCAGCATGGGCATTAAGAAACATCCTGACATTTTAAGTGCCACAATTAGACATATTTTTAAAAAGTCCACCAGACAACGTATGGAGGATAAATCAGTGTGGAAAACTGAAGACCAGGAGATTAGTGAGTTTCCCTGGGAAGAGATTACAGGAGGAAAAGGATGAAGAGGGTGCCAATTTTATACTTGTATTAGATATAACTCTCACACTAATTATTTTTCTGGAAGGATGATTTTCAACAGGTCACACCCTTACTAAAATTCTCTAATGGATATTTCATTGCTTATAGAATAATTTCCAAACCCATTAGCCTGATAATTACAATGTTGGCCCCAGTCCATCAGTTCCTGCTTCCCAACACAAAGTCTCTCCTTCAGTAAAAGCATCTTACCAAACACTTGACATTTTTACCTCTATAAATTCCAGCTTTTCTTCTGGTCATACTCTCTTTTGTTCCAAGGTCCAGCTCAGATTGCTTCCTTTCTGAGAAGCCTTTCCCAGTTATCAGACTGGAAGTGACCTCTTTCTTCCCTGATTCAGTAACTCGTACTATGTCTTTGAAAGATGTGTTTATGTCAATAATGACCCTGTGAGTTGAAAGACAAGTAACATAGATCAAATTGATTTAAGGGAAAATGGAATTTACTGTCTGACAAAATGAAAATAAAGAAGGTATTTATTGGCTCACAAAACAGAAAAGTTCAGGATTACATATGACTTCAAGCATGGCTGGTTCTATTGGGCAAAAATTACTTTTTTTCAGGATATTGTCCTAAAGTCTCTTTTTCTCAATGTTCAACTTGGTTCTTCTCCAGGTTGTCTTCATTCTCAGATATATTACTTTCTTGGTCAATGCTAGAAGTTTGGGCTTCAAATTCATACAAAGAGCTTCTCTTTTCTAAAGTGTAAAAATTGCACCCAGATGGACTCTCATTCTGTGGCCCAACAAAGAGTGATACCAGGTGAGCTAGCCTGGATCATGGACCCCACTTGTGACTGAGCCCAAGAAGTTGCAAGTCAGGGTGATGAGGTTGCCTTACTAGAGACACAATCACATTGAAGGAGAGGTAATTCCCCAAAGGAGGACCACAAGATGAGACAGCAGAAGTCTAGTTCCCATATTCTGTTGTATATATATATATATTTTTAAATTTATTTATTATTATTATACTTTAAGTTGTAGGGTACATGTGCATAACGTGCAGGTTACATATGTATACTTGTGCCATGTTGGTATGCTGCACCCATCAACTCGTCATTTACATCAGGTATAACTCCCAATGCAATCCCTCCCCCCTCCCCCCTCCCCATGATAGGCCCCGGTGTGTGATGTTCCCCTTCCTGAGTCCAAGTGATCTCATTGTTCAGTTCCCACCTATGAGTGAGAACATGCGGTGTTTGGTTTTCTGTTCTTGTGATAGTTTGCTAAGAATGATGGTTTCCAGCTGCATCCATGTCCCTACAAAGGACACAAACTCATCCTTTTTGATGGCTGCATAGTATTCCATGGTGTATATGTGCCACATTTTCTTAATCCAATCTGTCACTCATGGACATTTGGGTTGATTCCAAGTCTTTGCTCTGTTGTATATTTTTTATTATGCCATGTGTTAATTATATCTTTTCTGCTGGGATGTCAACTCTTTTTGAGGATAGAAACCTATTAGTCATCTTTCTATATTTTTCTGACTCTATAGGATATATATATATATATATATTTTTTTTAAATTTATTTATTATTATTATACTTTAAGTTGTAGGGTACATGTGCATAACGTGCAGGTTTGTTACATATGTATACTTGTGCTTTGTTGGTGTGCTGCACCCATCAACTCGTCATTTACATCAGGTATAACTCCCAATGCAATCCCTCCCCCCTCCCCCCTCCCCATGATAGGCCCCGGTGTGTGATGTTCCCCTTCCTGAGTCCGAGTGATCTCATTGTTCAGTTCCCACCTATGAGTGAGAACATGCGGTGTTTGGTTTTCTGTTCTTGTGATAGTTTGCTAAGAATGATGGTTTCCAGCTGCATCCATGTCCCTACAAAGGACACAAACTCATCCTTTTTGATGGCTGCATAGTATTCCATGGTGTATATGTGCCACATTTTCTTAATCCAATCTGTCACTGATGGACATTTGGGTTGATTCCAAGTCTTTGCTATTGTGAATAGTGCCGCAATAAACATACGTGTGCATGTGTCTTTATAGCAGCATAATTTATAATCCTTTGGGTATATACCCAGTAATGGGATGGCTGGGTCATATGGTACATCTAGTTCTAGATCCTTGAGGAATCGCCATACTGTTTTCCATAATGGTTGAACTAGTTTACAATCCCACCAACAGTGTAAAAGTGTTCCTATTTCTCCACATCCTCTCCAGCACCTGTTGTTTCCTGACTTTTTAATGATTGCCATTCTAATTGGTGTGAGATGGTATCTCATTGTGGTTTTGATTTGCATTTCTCTGATGGCCAGTGATGATGAGCATTTTTTCATGTGTCTGTTGGCTGTCTGAATGTCTTCTTTTGAGAAATGTCTGTTCATATCCTTTGCCCACTTTTTGATGGGGTTGTTTGTTTTTTTCTTGTAAATTTGTTTGAGTTCTTTGTAGGTTCTGGATATTAGCCCTTTGTCAGATGAGTAGATTGCAAAAATTTTCTCCCATTCTGTAGGTTGCCTGTTCACTCTGATGGTAGTTTCTTTTGCTGTGCAGAAGCTCTTTAGTTTAATGAGATCCCATTTGTCAATTTTGGCTTTTGCTGCCGTTGCTTTTGGTGTTTTAGACATGAAGTCTTTGCCCATGCCTATGTCCTGAATGGTACTACCTAGGTTTTCCTCTAGGATTTTAATGGTATTAGGTCTAACATTTAAGTCTCTAATCCATCTTGAATTAATTTTCGTATAAGGAGTAAGGAAAGGATCCAGTTTCAGCTTTCTACTTACGGCTAGCCAATTTTCCCAGCACCATTTATTAAATAGGGAATCTTTTCCCCATTTCTTGTTTCTCTCAGGTTTGTCAAAGATCAGATGGCTGTAGATGTGTGGTATTATTTCTGAGGACTCTGTTCTGTTCCATTGGTCTATTTCTCTGTTTTGGTACCAGTACCATGCTGTTTTGGTTACTGTAGCTTTGTAGTATAGTTTGAAGTCAGGTAGCGTGATGCCTCCAGCTTTGTTCTTTTGACTTAGGATTGTCTTGGAGATGCGGGCTCTTTTTTGGTTCCATATGAACTTTAAAGCAGTTTTTTCCAATTCTGTGAAGAAACTCGTTGGTAGCTTGATGGGGATGGCATTGAATCTATAAATAACCTTGGGCAGTATGGCCATTTTCACGATATTGATTCTTCCTATCCATGAGCATGGTATGTTCTTCCATTTGTTTGTGTCCTCTTTGATTTCACTGAGCAGTGGTTTGTAGTTCTCCTTGAAGAGGTCCTTTACATCCCTTGTAAGTTGGATTCCTAGGTATTTGATTCTCTTTGAAGCAATTGTGAATGGAAGTTCATTCCTGATTTGGCTCTCTGTTTGTCTGTTACTGGTGTATAAGAATGCTTGTGATTTTTGCACATTAATTTTGTATCCTGAGACTTTGCTGAAATTGCTTATCAGCTTAAGGAGATTTTGGGCTGAGACAATGGGGTTTTCTAAATATACAATCATGTCATCCGCAAACAGGGACAATTTGACTTCTTCTTTTCCTAACTGAATACCCTTGATTTCTTTCTCTTGCCTAATTGCCCTAGCCAGAACTTCCAACACTATGTTGAATAGGAGTGGTGAGAGAGGGCATCCCTGTCTTGTGCCAGTTTTCAAAGGGAATTTTTCCAGTTTTTGCCCATTCAGTATGATATTGGCTGTGGGTTTGTCATAGATAGCTCTTATTATTTTGAGGTACGTTCCATCAATACCGAATTTATTGAGAGTTTTTAGCATGAAGGGCTGTTGAATTTTGTCAAAAGCCTTTTCTGTATCTATTGAGATAATCATGTGGTTCTTGTCTTTGGTTCTGTTTATATGCTGGATTATGTTTATTGATTTGCGAATGTTGAACCAGCCTTGCATCCCAGGGATGAAGCCCACTTGATCATGGTGGATAAGCTTTTTGATGTGTTGCTGAACCCGGTTTGCCAGTATTTTATTGAGGATTTTTGCATCGATGTTCATCAGGGATATTGGTCTAAAATTCTCTTTTTTTGTTGTGTCTCTGCCAGGCTTTGGTATCAGAATGATGTTGGCCTCATAAAATGAGTTAGGGAGGATTCCCTCTTTTTCTATTGATTGGAATAGTTTCAGAAGGAATGGTACCAACTCCTCCTTGTACCTCTGGTAGAATTCAGCTGTGAATCCATCTGGTCCTGGACTTTTTTTGGTTGGTAGGCTATTAATTATTGCCTCAATTTCAGAGCCTACTATTGGTCTATTCAGGGATTCAACTTCTTCCTGGTTTAGTCTTGGAAGAGTGTAAGTGTCCAGGAAATTATCCATTTCTTCTAGATTTTCCAGTTTATTTGCGTAGAGGTGTTTATAGTATTCTCTGATGGTAGTTTGTATTTCTGTGGGGTCGGTGGTGATATCCCCTTTATCATTTTTAATTGCGTCGATTTGATTCTTCTCTCTTTTCTTCTTTATTAGTCTGGCTAGTGGTCTGTCAATTTTGTTGATCTTTTCAAAAAACCAACTCCTAGATTCATTGATTTTTTGGAGAGTTTTTTGTGTCTCTATCTCCTTCAGTTCTGCTCTGATCTTAGTTATTTCTTGCCTTCTGCTAGCTTTCGAATGTGTTTGCTCTTGCTTCTCTAACTCTTTTAATTGTGATGTTAGAGTGTCAATTTTAGATCTCTCCTGCTTTCTCTTGTGGGCATTTAGTGCTATAAATTTCCCTCTACACACTGCTTTAAATGTGTCCCAGAGATTCTGGTATGTTGTATCTTTGTTCTCATTGGTTTCAAAGAACATCTTTATTTCTGCCTTCATTTCGTTATGTACCCAGTAGTCATTCAGGAGCAGGTTGTTCAGTTTCCATGTAGTTGAGCAGTTTTGATTGAGTTTCTTAGTCCTGAGTTCTAGTTTGATTGCACTGTGGTCTGAGAGACAGTTTGTTATAATTTCTGTTCTTGTACATTTGCTGAGGAGTGCTTTACTTCCAATTACGTGGTCAATTTTGGAGTAAGTACGATGTGGTGCTGAGAAGAATGTATATTCTGTTGATTTGGGGTGGAGAGTTCTGTAGATGTCTATTAGGTCTGCTTTCTGCAGAGATGAGTTCAATTCCTGGATATCCTTGTTAACTTTCTGTCTCGTTGATCTGTCTAATATTGACAGTGGAGTGTTGAAGTCTCCCATTATTATTGTATGGGAGTCTAAGTCTCTTTGTAAGTCTCTAAGGACTTGCTTTATGAATCTGGGTGCTCCTGTATTGGGTGCATATATATTTAGGATAGTTAGCTCTTCCTGTTGAATTGATCCCTTTACCATTATGTAATGGCCTTCTTTGTCTCTTTTGATCTTTGATGGTTTAAAGTCTGTTTTATCAGAGACTAGTATTGCAACCCCCGCTTTTTTTTGTTCTCCATTTGCTTGGTAAATCTTCCTCCATCCCTTTATTTTGAGCCTATGTATGTCTCTGCGTGTGAGATGGGTCTCCTGAATACAGCAGACTGATGGGTCTTGACTCTTTATCCAGTTTGCCAGTCTGTGTCTTTTAATTGGAGCATTTAGTCCATTTACATTTAAGGTTAAGATTGTTATGTGTGAACTTGATCCTGCCATTATGATATTAACTGGTTATTTTGCTCGTTAGTTGATGCAGTTTCTTCCTAGCCTCGATGGTCTTTACATTTTGGCATGTTTTTGCAATGGCTGGTACCGGTTGTTCCTTTCCATGTTGAGTGCTTCCTTCAGGATCTCTTGTAAGGCAGGCCTAGTGGTGACAAAATCTCTAAGCATTTGCTTATCTGTAAAGGATTTTATTTCTCCTTCATTTATGAAACTTAGTTTGGCTGGATATGAAATTCTGGGTTTAAAATTCTTTTCTTTAAGAATGTTGAATATTGGCCCCCACTCTCTTCTGGCTTGTAGAGTTTCTGCCGAGAGATCTGCTGTTAGTCTGATGGGCTTCCCTTTGTGGGTAACCCGACCTTTCTCTCTGGCTGCTCTTAAGATTTTTTCCTTCATTTCAACTTTGGTGAATCTGGCAATTATGTGTCTTGGAGTTGCTCTTCTCGAGGAGTATCTTTGTGGCATTCTCTGTATTTCCTGGATTTGAATGTTGGCCTGCCCTACTAGGTTGGGGAAGTTCTCCTGGATGATATCCTGAAGAGTGTTTTCCAACTTGGTTCCATTTTCCCCCTCACTTTCAGGCACCCCAATCAGACGTAGATTTGGTCTTTTTACATAATCCCATACTTCTTGCAGGCTTTGTTCATTTCTTTTTCTTCTTTTTTCTTTTGGTTTCTCTTCTCGCTTCATTTCATTCATTTGATCCTCAATCGCTGATACTCTTTCTTCCAGTTGATCGAGTCGGTTACTGAAGCTTGTGCATTTGTCACGTATTTCTCGTGTCATGGTTTTCATCTCTTTCATTTCGTTTAGGACCTTCTCTGCATTAATTACTCTAGCCATCAATTCTTCCACTTTTTTTTCAAGATTTTTAGTTTCTTTGCGCTGGGTACGTAATTCCTCCTTTAGCTCTGAGAAATTTGATGGACTGAAGCCTTCTTCTCTCATCTCGTCAAAGTCATTCTCCGTCCAGCTTTGATCCGTTGCTGGCGATGAGCTGCGCTCCTTTGCCGGGGGAGATGCGCTCTTATTTTTTGAATTTCCAGCTTTTCTGCCCTGCTTTTTCCCCATCTCTGTGGTTTTATCTGCCTCTGGTCTTTGATGATGGTGATGTACTGATGGGGTTTTGGTGTAGGTGTCCTTCCTGTTTGATAGTTTTCCTTCTAACAGTCAGGACCCTCAGCTGTAGGTCTGTTGGAGATTGCTTGAGGTCCACTCCAGACCCTGTTTGCCTGGGTATCAGCAGCAGAGGCTGTAGAAGATAGAATATTTCTGAACAGCGAGTGTACCTGTCTGATTCTTGCTTTGGAAGCTTCCTCTCAGGGGTGTACTCCACCCTGTGAGGTGTGGGGTATCAGACTGCCCCTAGTGGGGGATGTCTCCCAGTTAGGCTGCTCAGGGGTCAGGGACCCACTTGAGCAGGGAGTCTGTCCCTTCTCAGATCTCAACCTCCGTGTTGGGAGATCCACTGCTCTCTTCAAAGCTGTCAGACAGAGTCGTTTGCGTCTGCAGAGTTTTCTGCTGCTTTTGTTGTTGTATAGTTGTGCCCTGTCCCCAGAGGTGGAGTCTACAGAGACAGGCAGGTTTCCTTGAGCTGCTGTGAGCTCCACCCAGTTCGAGCTTCCCGGCGGCTATGTTTACCTTTAAGCCTCGGCAATGGCGGGCGCCCCTCCCCCAGCCTCGCTGCTGCCTTGCCGGTAGATCACAGACTGCTGTGCTAGCAATGAGGGAGGCTCCGTGGGTGTGGGACCCTCCCGGCCAGGCGTGGGATATGATCTCCTGGTGTGCCTCTTTGCTTAAAACGCAGTATTGGGGTGGGAGTTACCCGATTTTCCAGGTGTTGTGTGTCTCAGTTCCCCTGGCTAGGAAAAGGGATTCCCTTCCCCCTTGCGCTTCCCAGGTGAGGCAATGCCTCGCCCTGCTTCAGCTCTCGCTGGTCGGGCTGTAGCAGCTGACCAGCACCGATCGTCCAGCACTCCCCAGTGAGATGAACCCAGTACCTCAGTTGAAAATGCAGAAATCACCGGTCTTCTGTGTCGCTCGCGCTGGGAGTTGGAGACTGGAGCTGTTCCTATTCGGCCATCTTGCTCCGCCCCCCGACATATATTTTTTTTAATGACCTGCACATACTGATGGCCTTGTCCCTTTTAGGGAGATCATTAGACACACACACACACACACACACACACACACACTCACACACACACACACACACAAATATACACACATTTATTCATATCTTTGAAATACAACTGTACACATTTAATAGTATTGCTGTTTTGTATCCTGCTTTTATCCACTTAACATCTTTTTTCTTAATATTTTCCCTATGTAAAATATTCTTTTTAAAAAACACAATTTTAAATGGCTACATAATTTTCCAAATTGAGAATGTACCATCCTTTATTTAGAAATGCCATTGTTATTGGTTATGTGAATCTCCAGTTGTTTCCATTATTAGTAATGCTGTAATGAAACCCTTTTTGATAGTATTTATTTGCATTATTTCTGTAGGATAAATGCCTTGAGTAGGCAATGCTGCGTTAAAGGGTTTGACTGTTTTTAAAGTTATTGACACCTTTTATCAAATTACCTTTCAGAATTTATGCTAAAGTTATTGACACCTCTTATCAAATTACCTCTCAGCATTTATACTGCCATTAAAAGTTTCATTAAAGGCTTAATAACTGCAAAGCCAAAGGAGTGCATCTTTCTAAGTTTCTTGATTTATATTGCCATAAATATATATTGCCATCTACTCTGAGGTTACTTTCCAGAATGTACTATCTTACTAGCTGGATTCAATGACTGATGACTATACTCCTTCCCAGAGTTGGGGTTGGTGCTGAGCTTCTAATAGGTGCTTATGAGATGCTTGTGGATTTATTTCTGTTGATACTGCGTAAATTGCTTGGACCAGAGCAGAACTTAAAGAAATAAACAAAGAGAGCTTACATGTTTGGTGTGTAGGAAACAACACTCCTACACAACACTTCTACACATTCAGGAGGAGAAATGTTAAATGTTGAATGAACACATCCAGCAGAAATGCTGTATCTCCTGAACAACATTTCCAATAGTATACAAATCAATATGATTCAACATTTATATATATATAAATATATATATAAATATATATAATATGTATAATTATATAATATATATAAATTATATATAATATATAAATTATATATATAAATATATATATAAGTATATATATAAACATACACAAATATATACATATGGTGACTATGGAGAAAAATAATAAAAGTGCTTTTAATGGTGAAATGGTTCAGGCCTATCCTCTCCAAAAAGCCTTCTCCACCTACCAAAGCCCTGGGAAATCTCTTCCTTTCAACTCCCTCTAAAATCTGTAGTGTGCTTCTATTCATTTGGCAGATAGCCAAGGTGACTTGGACTGTTAATTACCTAATAAACGATTACCTAATAAACTATTATACCAGCAAGAACGAAGACCATATAATGTTAGATGAACCCAAAGAGAATGAACTTGAGAGATCCTAGATATATGAATGTAAATATAAGAAACTGTGAGTGGGTCTTGAGTATTTATGGGGAACAGTGTCATTTTAATCACAATAATTAAATTAAATTACAACCAAAAAACTTGGAAAGCATGATGATCAGCCCATCTGAAATCTTTATGGTCTTCAAAGGACAAATAATTCAAAGGCATTGAGGAAAGAACCAGGCAAATTTTAAACTGGCCCCTTTCCACCACTCCCTTTTAATTGGTTACTGTGTGTACCTCCTGGAGTAAACACTCAAGGTGGCAAATATATTCAGCTCACATTTATCGTGTTTCTACTGCTGGTTACATGCTTCACATTTGCTATTTTATTCTTCATCATAATAGACAGATAGGTATTTTCATTCCATCTCATAGACTGAACTAAGTATTCACTATGCCTCAGATATGTGTTAAATGTCTTGCATACCTTATCAAATTTTAAAAAGTATATGAGATAAGAACTGTTGTTTGCTATAATTTATGATGGATTGGGAAGGTTAAGTCCCTTACTGGATATTATAGCCATATCATTAACTGACAGATCCAGTTGCTTCCAGGTTTATTAAAAGTACTAATTTCTCATATTAGGTCAACTAGTCTCACTAGGAAGTTTGGTTCTTTGCACTTGGCTGGAATTAGTTTATCTCAGGGTAATGCTATGTGTTATCACATGGTAATCAGCAGCTCCAAATAACCGTGACTTATATCCTTTAGAAGTAAAAGCTGGAAACAGAAATTTACCTTTCAAAGAAAATGATATTTAATGATAGAATATGTTTGATTGAGGAGACTCTGCTTGATGTACAATAATTGTTATTTTCCTTAATAACTACCTCTTGTGCACTTTGAAACCTCCCTTTCCAGGTTAGCAGTGGATTCCTTTAATATTATTGTAGTCAGATGTCTTAGCTGTGAAGTCATTTTAGTTATTAAAACAATCTCATTTGGGTTATTTTCACAAAGTGCTTCTATTTTAAAACATCAGCCTTGTAAATGGATCTCTCATGAATTGTTAATGGGAAGGTAAAATGGTACAGTCTCATTATAAAACAGTTTGGTGTTTTTTTTTATAAAGGCAAATATGCACTTACCATATGAATGATCCAGCAATCACATTCCTGGGTATTTCTCTGAAAGAAATGAAAACTTATGTTCACACAAAAAGATGAACACAAAAGCTCATAGCAGCTTTATTTATAACAGCCAAGAAATGGAAACAATCCAGACATCCTTCAACAAGTAAATCATTAAATAAACTTTGGTACATCCATACAATGGGCTATTATTCATCAGTTATAAGGAATAAACTATTGATACATACAACAACTTAAGATGACTGAAGTGCATTATGCTGAATGAAAAAACAATAAACAAAACCTCAAAGGGCAATATACTATATAATTATATTTATATACAATTATTGGAATGACTAAATTATAGGAATAAAGAATAGATCAGTGTTTATTAGAGACTGGGGTTGAAGGAAAGGTGTGCCTATTAAGGCGTAACACATGAGAGAGTTTCTTTGTGGATTTGGAGCAGTTCTGTATCTTGATTATGGTGATGGGTGCTTGAGTCTACCCATGTGGTAAAATGTCACAGAACTATATACCAAAGCAAATAAACAGACGAAAAGAGTGCACGTATATCCTGGTGAAATCCAAACAATATCTGCACCTGAGTTAACAGTATTATTGCATCACAGTCACTTTTCCAGTTTTGGCCATATACTATGGTTATATAACATTATTATTGGAAGAAGTTAGCTGAAGAGTATATGGGGACTTTATACTATAATTTTTGCAACTCTTGTGAGTCTTAAACTATTTCAAAATAAAAAGTTATTTTAAAAATCAATCTCATGTTCAGTTTAAAGCTCCACCCACACTACCCCAAAACCTTCCACAAGCTGGCCTGGGGATTCCAAGTGCTTTCCTTTCTATTCCCTTTATTGCTAGGGAGGAGAGGAGAGAGTAAAAATAAGATGTTTCTATTTCCAGCCGCTCTTGGTGAGTTGGCTTTCTTTTTCTTTGTTGTAACTGCTGTTCCCTTGTATCAGAGTTTCTCAGCCTCAGCACTATGGAAAGTTTGGACCAGATAATTCTCCGTTGCTGGGAATGGAGGGTGGGGAGCCTGTCCTAAGTATTCCTGGCCTCTTACCACTAGATATCAGTAGCAAGCCTCCCACTTCCTCCCCAGCCAAGTCATGGCATTTAGTCTGTCTTCAGATATCGCCTATGGTTCATAAGGGACAAAGTCACTTCTGGTTGAGAATCACTGCCTTATATGCCATTCCCATAACGGCAAGGATGTGGAGGCAAGGAAAGCATGGATGAATGAGGCTCCCATATGCTTCATCAAAGAAAAGACTCAACTCCTAACAACGCTTGAACATTTGGCTTCAACTTTTAGCTGACTCACAGCTGATGACAAAATAGTGTTCTTATACCATGCTGGTCTGCAGTAAGCATGCAGCCACTAATTTTGTCTTCCTGCCTGACTCTTTCTAGGGCTTACAGGATTTCTCTTCTTTCCTGGGGGGGCTGCAGATGCTGTCTTTTGCCAGACCATGCCACAACGTTAAGTAAAAATAAAATCTTTGTAAATATAGTGACTATGGAGAAAAATAATAAAAGTGCTTTTAATGGTGAAATGGTTCAGGCCTATCCTCTCCAAAAAGCCTTCTCCACCTGCCAAAGCCCTTGGAAATCTCTTCCCTTCAATTGCCTCTAATATCTGTAGTGTGCTTCTTTTCTATTCATTTGGCAGATAGCCAAGGTGACTTGGACTGTTAATTACCTAATAAATAATTACCAGTAAACTATTGTACCAACAAGAATGAAGACCATATGATGTTAGATGAACCCAGAGCAAATGAACTTGAGAGATCCTAGAGTTCAACTCCCTCATTTAACAGATGAGGGACAGAGAAGTTAAAGACTTACCCAGCATTATACATTGAGTAAGTTACAGACCCAGACTGTACCCAGGATCTGCAACTCAGTGTCAGTGACCTGTAAATAAAAGTCTTTCCCAAAGATAAGGGAGCTATATTGACCATATAATATGGTAGTTAAGAGTTTTAACTATGGAGCCAGATAGATTTAGGTTAAAATTTCAGTTCCACCATTAAACCGACTGTGTGATATTGGGCAAAATTTGTCACCTCTCTGAACCTCATCTGTAAAATTAAGATTATGATAGAATCTAATTTGCAGACTTATTGGTGAGGATTAATTAACATAATGTATTTAAAAGTGTTAGGACAGTGGTTTGCCCATAGCAGACACTCCTTCCTCCTCATTATCACCTTCACCATCATCACAGCAAGCGTTTAGGAGTTTGGAGAACACTTTCACATACACTGAATCCTCCTAACCTACATGTGGCTTTTCAAAGTGGGTGTTAGTGACATTTTATAGATGAGGAAATAGGTTCAGAAGATGAAGATACTTGACGAAATCCACACATCCTGTCAGCATGAAAACACAAGCGTAGGTCTCCTGACACCAAGACAAGTGCTTTTCCTTCAGAGCTTCCCACTTCCCAGTGAAGATTTTTGTCCTTGATGGCTATCTCAGGGTTTTGCATGTGCTAGATTTAGAATAAATATATGCTGGGGTCAATTCTTATACTGTTTCTTCCTTCTCCCTTGCTAACATATTAGCTAAGAAATCTTAGGTGACAAGTCCTTATTTCATATACCTTAATAGGCCACACATATGTGGTTGCAGCTGAATCCACAACTTGTTTTCCGTAAATACTTATTGTTGTACATGAAGTCGTGGTAGCCATGGGAGATGTATTGTGAGCTCTGATGTTGTGGAACTTGTTATCTAGAGAACATATTATCTAGGGAGCTTATTAGCTTGGGAGCTTATTATCTAGAGAGCTTTGCAAAGGTCAGAAGCAGAAGCCCAAATTAGAGCAAATGTCAGGCCGTGGTGTGGGGCAGGAAAAGATCACCAGGCCAGGGCTCATTAAATGCTCTTTGTCACATCAATTATGGACACACAAAACAACCAAAAACAAAGGAGGAAAGAGAAGAATACGTGGGGGAGAGAGTGGAAGTATTTTCAATAATTCAAAATGCCTGAAGGAAAATGGTCTCTTACCATAGGATTAATAAAAAGGCCAGGTTTCTTTGCTTTTTATTTGTGCAGTATAAATAATGAAAGTTGTGCTTAATAAGGTTTTAACACGGAGTTGAGAGTTATATGACTTTCTCACTATTCTCTAAATGAAGAAACCTTCCTCTGAGGCTTAAGCCACAGATATAAAAATTCTTTTTGGAGAAGTTGAAAATGAAGGCCTGTAAACCTGGAGCTTTTGAATGAGAGAGGGAGAGCAGTGGTGTGGAAAGAGTAGGAGAGGTAACGAATACAGGATCATGTTTGTACCTTGGTAGCTTGATAGGATTTGGATTTTACTTGAAGTACAACTGGTCATCATTGAAAGGTTTTAAGTAGCTGAAGGACATGATCCGATTTAAGATTTTCAAGGATCATTCATTCTGGATACTGTGTAGAAAGAGGATGGAGAAGAATGTAAGTGACAAGTTAGGAAACCCTTGCACTAGTCCAGGGAAGAGATGATGGTAGATTGTGTAAGAAGAGTGGCAATGGAAATGGAGAGCTGTCCAACTGAATTCATCCTTCAAGATTCTTCCGTAATTTATTGCTTTTCTAACCAGGAAGAAAACCCTAAAGTTGAATTTTAAAAAGGCAGTTCCTGGGTCCATATAACTATTCCACTATATTTCTATAATACCTAATGCTTAATCCTATCAGAACCTGTATTACATTGAATCATATATAATTGCCATTTTTTGCATGTCAAACTGCTCAAATATTGTTAGTTTCATATGGTTCAGTGTATCAGTGGAAGATATTCTTGTGGCATGTCTATTTTATGCTAGCCTTAGCTGGTTTCTACTACACCGTAAGTGTCTCTTTAATTGTCCAGCTTTGCTACTACACAGGTAACCCCCTTCCCAGTGTTACTGGTGGGTCTATGTTCTGAGAGCTCCCAAGATGGCGGCAAGCCTTTTGTTCTCTGACCTGAGGTTCTTGGCTTCATGGATTTCAAGGAATGGAACCTTGGGCCATGTGGTGAGTGTTATAGCTCTATTAGAGGCCATGGGTCATGGAAGAGAACCGTGGAACCCAGCGACTAGTGTTCAGCTCAATTAGAATGAACCTGGACATTCAGCCATGCAGGAACAACGGCGAGCCTCTAGCCCTATTGGGAGCAGCAATGGGTGCCTCGCTGGATCAGAAGTATAGTGGTTGCCCTGCTTGATCTGGAGGGGTGGAAGTCAGCTGTGGGTCTGCAACGGTGATGATCAATAGTGGTGGATGGTGAGCAAAAGCTCAGCTTGAGCCGGAACAAACACAGACCAGAAGAGAGTGCAGTTGCAAGATTTTAATAGAGTGAAAACAGAGCTCGCCTACAATGGGAGGGGACCTGAAGGGGGTGGCCACTGCTGGCTCTAATGCTTGGGCTTACAGCCTGATCATGGTCCCTCTCCCTGTGCTCTCAGGTGATAGATGACTGACTATTTCTTTACCTCCTGCTTTTAGCCTAGTTGGTACTTTAGTGAGCTCTCTTTACTACCTGATTGGTTGGGTGTGAGCTGAGTTACAAGCCCCGTGTTTAAAGGTGGGTGCAGTCACCTTCCCCAGCTAGACTTAGGAATTCTTAGTCAGCCTAGGAAATCCAGCTAGTCCTGTCTCTCACCAGTACCCTGCCCCCACTCCTGCCACACATACACAATTAAGGGCAGAGACCATGACTTTCCTATTTCCATTTTCAACCACCTGTACAGTGACTGGAAGATTTTAGCAGGAAGAACATTATTATATAGCATTATATATAGCAAGAAGAAGTTGGCCCAAAAAGGTTGGTGTCTGGTTAAATCATGGGGAAGATGAATAGAATCAGAATAGTTTCAGAATCAAATACTCTGGTTCAAATGTTACTGTCCTCATTTTTGTTAATTGGTTGAAAAGATAAAGAAGAAGAAGGGGTAAGAAGAATTCTGTGATCTGCACCAAAACCTAAAAGGGCACTGATACCATCACTTGAGCCAAACTCCCAAGAATATATGTAGGAAATCATTCTAAAGTTGAAATCTAGCTCCTTGTGGAGCATGGTGTGTTTTACAAAATTAATTTGTTCTTTGGAACATTCCCCCCAATGGTTCAAATAGAAATGGTTGGATTTGAAAGAAAATGGTTGGCTTTTGGTTTATAGTCTCCACTGGGGGAATGGGCTGAATGGTGCACCCAGTAACAGTCTTTTACCAGAGAAAGTGGAATTGGCAACTTGAGATCAGGGTATGCAACTATGCAAAAGCAGTATGTGTTCTCAGCTGGGCCTGCTGCTGTGTGGGATTGCATTTCATGAGGAGGGAGGTTACACTGCAGTGGAATTTCCTCTGCTAATCCTGTGAGATCCACCATGACCTTGTCAGCACCTAGTGCATGTGATCTCTGAACTTACTGCTGTGAAACCTGAATATCTGAGACTGCTCTCAGTCAATTAGGAAGTTTATTTTGCCAAAGTTAAGGACACACCTATGACACAGCCTCAGGAGGTCCTGAAGACGTGTATCTAAGGTTGTGGAGTTACAGCTTGCTTTTATACATATTAGGGAGACATCAATTAATATGTGTAAGATGTACATTAATTTGGTCCAATAAGGCAGGACAACTCAAAGTAGGGGTTTCCATGTTAGAAGTAGATAAAGACAGAAGGTTACATTCGTTTGAGTCCTTGATCAGCCTTCCACTATATACACAATTTAGTCTAGCTAGGCGAATCTGCATTTTTACATAAGCAGTAGGGAAGAGGAAACAGATATGAATTTGCCTCAGGTGAGTGTCAGAATGATGACTTTTGAGTTCTGTCTGTCCTTTGTCCACAAGGGATTTCTCTGTGGGCAAATTGTGAGGGAGGAATGTAGCTTCTTATCTTTGTAGCTATCTTATTTAGGAATAAAATGGGGGGCAGGCTTTTGCCCTAAGCAGTTTCCAGCTTGACTTTTCCCTTTGACTTAGTGATTTGGGGCATCCAGTTCTGCCCCTGCCGCCCACCCCGCTTTTCTTTTTAAAATCTTTTGGAGAAAGAATTTGAGAAGAAAATGAGTCTCTGGTCTCAGGTTTTGCCTAATCTCTCATGGCTAGGATGATTTTATCCCCAGATGAGTAAGTCCCACTGTATTAGGAAAGCTCATTTTTAGCAGGTTGTGAAGTCTCACGTTCTATGAAGAGAACATAAGAGAAGAAGGGAGAAAAACAACAGCAAACAAAAAAGAAACAATCCTGGAAAATTGTAATAGGTCATATTACTCTGAAGTCCATGCATCAGTAGGCAGGTATGAAAGTGGCTATGTATGTAAATAGGTTGCTGTTATTTTCTTCTGAAGTTTAAGTTGTCCAGCTTCAGTTTGCAGGACTTTAAGAAATCACAGCTTAGTTTTCAGTGATTCTAAATTAGGAAAAATGGGGGTGGGGAGTGAGAGAAACAGAAATAAGGAAAAAGATTGAAAACATTATTTTGGAGACCTGTAGCCACGAAATATTAGAATTCAGTCCAAACTGTGGAAAATAATAAAAATTGAAAACCATTAGGCAAGACTAGAATCTAGTAATAGGTATACTATACTTTTTAAAACATAATTTTTCTCTCTCAAGAGAGAGAGAAAAAGTTTTACTAAAGACAAATCATGGTAGGACCAATTTGGTTTATCATATGTGGCCTGATTATCTGTATAAAGTGCAGCAAGAATAATTATTTTTTCATATAGGCCTTTTTAATTGGCTTTCATGGAACTTTGTTCCATAGAAAGAATCTCAGATAAGACTTCTTTAAAGCCAAACCCAGCCATGGCTTTGTACCATCAAATAACTATGAGTTGGGTAAATTCCTCTCCTTTTGAGGTCCCAAGATAACTTGGGACTCCTAAGTCTGTCAAAAAGTGATGTTCTTTACTTACCACAGGTCAGGAGCTCTGTCCAGAGACTGTGTAGACAAGGTAAGAGGCCAATTTTCCTAAGGGGCTTTTATTAGCTCCAAAAGTCAAGTTTGATTCCTTAAAGGAAAGCACACCATTCCAGTCAAAGCCTTGGTAAAATACCCAGTTTCTGCAATAGTGTCTTGTTGCAAAAGAAAACAGGCATATTGCACTTGTGCAAATAAATCTACTGTCATAAGTTAAGAATACTCACAAATAGTTTCCAAATTCTGGAAAATTCAGGCAGAGAGAAATAAATATGCTCCAAATTTTGTTCACAGGAGTATACTTTACTCAATTCCTACAAGCTGTAAATAGCTCAAAAAGTTTTCTTTCTTTTTTTTCTTTTTTTTTTTTTGAGACAGAGTCTCACTCTGCCCCCTAGGTTTGAGTTCAGTGGTGCAATCTTGGCTCACTGAAAACTCTGCCTCCTGGATTCAAGTGATTCTTTCATTTCATTTCAGCCTCCCCAGTAGCTGAAACTATAGGTGTGCACCACCATGCCTGGCTAATTTTTGTATTTTCTGGTAGAGATGGGGTTTCACCATGTTGGCCAGGCTGGTCTCAAACTTCTGACCTCAGATGATCTACCTACCTCAGCCTCCCAAAGTGCTGAGATTACAGGTGTGAGCCACCACACCCTGCCCAAATGTTTTCTTGACTCTGAAAAACAAAACAAAGGATCAGCAATGTCTTAAGCAAAAAAGGTCAAAACAGATTATTCCAGTCTTCTATTAGTTCAGTCCATGCAGTAAACTCCTGTTCTACATGATATTCGCGAACATTCCATCTCTCCATGAGAGTACTGAAAGTGTTTTCCCCTATTCTTATGTCACAAGCTCAAAGGTATCAGAACCCTGCATTCAAGAACACCTGTTAGAGTTTTATAGCTGGTTCTAAAACTACGGTCTAAAGAAGACCAAAACAACAATTGTCTGTGGATGACAAAATGTTTTAAAGGTGCCATAGTCAAAGACACAATTGACATGGAAATTTGTTACCTCTGTGGCCACAATGTTTTAACATAACAATTATAATTATTACTGATAAAGTACACTAAATCATATCAGAATAATAGGAGTTTCCCATAATTTTGAAAGACATACTAATAATGTATTTATACAAATACAGTCCAAATACAGTCCAAAGGAAGCCAAACACCATTTCATATTTGACAATGCTTCCTGTATGATTTTTATACTAAATAAGTCAAATATGTCACTTTTGGACTTTAGGTAACCTAGTATCTTAAAGGATTAATTAGATCAGAAAAAAAAATTTATAATTTGGTTTTGAAAAGTTTGTCAAATATCAAAGATTTAAAATGCTTGATATCACAAAATAACATCACAGATCATTGTAAAATAAGTTATTCATTTAACCAAAGTGGTAACTCAAGGATTTCAAAAAAAGGTGTAAAACCTTTTGTTCTTTAAGAGAGGAGATTTAATACTTCAAACAATAAGCCCAAATAAAAACAGCATGAGGCAAATTAAAATTTTCAAAATTTTATAAACAATCTATAAAATTGTAATAATCTTGATCAAAAGATAAAATTTCCATAAACCTTTCATAACCTTAATTAAGGAGTGTGTTAATGCTTCAAGAAAACTCTGTTACTCTGACACAGGGGCCCATATGCTGGTCTTGCATCAGTGTGCCTTTGATATTAACAGTTGATTTATGGAGAAACTGAAATTATTTTCTCTTTCAAAATTGGTCCTTACAATTTTACATGCCCACCTCTTCTGTGATAGTTCCCAGGCCATGAGAAGTGGAATATCTTTAATTTCTGGCCTGGTGTCTTGTGAACACAATTTACTGTGATTTGCATCTTTGAGTGGGTCTGAAGATGAGGGTTTAAGTGCCGTCAGTGTTAAGATTTAGCAAGACTTGGTGTCTTTTTTAGACCCAGGCATCAAAGCCCTGTAACTTAATGGCACAAAGACTTAAAAGCACATACAGAAAGTTGCATGTATGTAATAACCTGAATTAATTTTTTTAAAATCTCAGTTTTTCATAAGCAAACCAAACTTAGGAATAATGACATAGGAATTATTTCAATAAAGCATAAGATCTGTTTATTAGTCCAGTTCCCTAAAGGCAAAAGAAAAGACCTTTTGTAGTGTGATTGCTCTTCCCTATGAGGACTATTACATTGGAAGGAAACATTTCCTTTAGATCTTTAAGATATAACTTTTTTTTTTTTTTAAAGCATCAAACCACAACAGTTAGAACTCGAAGTGGGGAGAAAAAACTGACAGGAACTGAAAATGAGTTGAAGGATAGAGTTATTATTTCAGGACTTTTAAAGGGGGAGAGAAAGCTGAAAACAGCAAGATGCAATAAAAGTTGAACTTTGCAGAAAAAATTATAATGTCTTGTAATTTATTAATCATGTAAAGCAATATCTTAAGAAAATTTTGTAGTTTGAACCAGTTATTTAGTGTATAATTTTTTTAATCAAAAGCAAATCTTCAGAAAAATGATTGTTACTTCCCTTTAATTATAGAAAACTTGATCGTATAAAAGATTTTTAAAATAAGTCCTCTTATTATGATTTACACAGAGCATTCATGGCATACTTGAACTTTCTGGTTTGTCTTAAACATCTCTTTTTCTTAAACAACCAGTCATTTTATTCTAGGATAAAATTTACTCTACAAGATTCTGTCTCATATAAAATTATTTTTGTGTAAGCATTCTTACCAAAAATACCTCTTTAGTTCTGTAACTTTCTTCATATCTCTTTTATTTTCTGGTTCCTTTTACTTTGTTTTATATATAACCTTTTAAATAAGCTATGAATTAGAACAAGACATTTACCTTTTAATAAGAACATCTTTTTAAAGTTTTTTTTTTTTTATTTATTTTTATTTTTTTATTTTTTTATTGAGACGGAGTCTCGCTCTGCCGCCCAGGCTGGAGTGCTGTGGCCGGATCTCAGCTCACTGCAAGCTCCGCCTCCCGGGTTCCCGCCATTCTCCTGCCTCAGCCTCCCGAGTAGCTGGGACTACAGGCGCCCGCCACCTCGCCCGGCTAGTTTTTTGTATTTTTTAGTAGAGACGGGGTTTCATCGTGTTAGCCAGGATGGTCTCGATCTCCTGACCTCCTGATCCGCCCGTCTCGGCCTCCCAAAGTGCTGGGATTACAGGCTTGAGCCACCGCGCCCGGCCATCTTTTTAAAGTTTTTAAAATAATTTTTTAAATTTGAAAATTTCTCAAACACTTGGTATCTATTAATAATTTTAGATCCTAAATTATATGACAAATTTGTTTACATGCATTTAATCTGCTACATTTGCCTAATTAACTTATTTAATAGTTTACCGAGATTACTGTGATAGTCATTATTTAAAGTTATTTCCCTGTTAACCATTTTTATAGCTGTGAATTTCAAGTGTTACTTAAGTAAGAACCTTAAGGTTAAATATAAGGGTACATTTTTAAACAATAATTTAGGATTTAGTTGCTTTCATTACACCAACAATATTCCATGTCTTATTTATCAAAAATTTACACAAGCAAAGATCATTCTGTCTTGGGCTGTGTTTTATAGTTTTGTAACCCTTAAGGTCAATCTCATAGTATTCTGCAGGAATAAGCAAAAAAACTACTTGATCAATAAATGCAAATAAAATTGTGACATCAATTATGCAAATAAATGCAAATAAAAATGCTAACAGTTCTTAAGACATTTCTAATGTTATTTTACCAATAATTTTAAAGCCAGCTTATTTATTAAAAGCTTACTTAAGTCATTTGATCTTGGAAAACCATTTGACTTTTCTTTAAGAAAGTATTTGATTTAAGTGCTTTTATTTTTCTTTAAGCCAATTAATTAGAGGTATTTTACATATTTTCAATAGTGAAACATTGTATGCACAACAAATGAATACATAACGTATTAGGCATGCCAATAGAAGTACATCTTACAGGTTCATAAGACCTCTTCTTTTTCTTGTCTTAAACTTAAAATACAAATTATTGATAACCTATTTCATTACCCTAGGCAGTTGTCAGCTGAAAAGCTCTGAATTTTCAGGGTAAAGGAAACCACTCTTAGGTGAAAATCAGATAGCAAAATTTACATCTCAAACTATAGAGAGAAAAAATCTGGTGTGCTAAAGGGAAATGAAAATCAATTCAATTGCCAGTAAAGCATAAAACACAGAATTATAGAAGTCTTTTAAATATATATATATGCACGCACACACATACACACACACACAAAAGATTCTATAGCTTTTACTTTAGAACTCTAGCCATGAGATAGATAAAATTCACTGGTTTCCAAAAAAAAAAAAAAAAAAAAAGTCTTGGATTCAAATAGTGGTTTTTATCTCAGTAGAAAAGTAACAGCAGATTTGAAGCAGGCAGAAAAGACATTAGAGGAAAAGAGAACTTAGGAATTCCAGAGATCTTGGGGGTCTTTTTCCTTGATGCCATAGACCATAATATTTCCATTTTACACAAACTCTATCTAGCAAGTAGAGGTGCCATAAAACCGATGGAGTACCTGAAAGGGGGTCATTTTCTTCTCATTGGTAGATTATTTGTTTCCCACTTCTTTTTTTATTAAAAGGAGGAACTGAGCTGTGGACTAGGGTTTTGTAGAGTGGGTGAAAGTGGGCTGCTTGCAGGCAGGACTCCACGGTGAGCCACTACTGAGTCCTTGTCACCGTCTTATGTGTCTCAGTTTCTCTCTAAAGGTCTAGCACCTCCAGGAGGGCTCTAGTGCAGAATGATCAGCTCCTTTATGTGCTTCCTGTATGAGTCTTTCTTTAAACTAATTTTGTTGGGGGTTCCCTGTAGGGCCTCTGCCTGTCACAGGGGGTCAGGACCCCCAGACACTCCCACAAGGTCCCCAGTCACCCAAAGGGTGCCTTTTGGTTGGGAGGAGCAAAATGCCCTTTCTCTTCTTAGCCGAGGAAACTCAGTCTCTCATTTACCTGTGTAAACAACCGTTCAGTTCCTCACAAAAATGTACACAGGCAAGCCAAATCAAGATTGATTTTGGGAGAAAAAGCAATGGAAAAGACCCTTTAGAATGCACTTCCGAATTAAAAGTAGGATCCTTAACTTCCTTGGAAAGAAAATAAACAACAAAACAACCAAGACCACATTCTGTAAAGTGTCCTTATCCACCCCTAAATTTGTAGCTCCCATCTGCCATTACACAAGCCAAGGTTGAATCATCTCACAGTACAAGGTCATCCCTGGTAACCCTAAAGCCAAAGAGGTCAGGTAATGCAGTACAGAAGAGCAGACTATTAGACCTAAGAAGAATCTTCCCATGACTGTTGAAACTCCACAAAGAAAACAGAACACCTCAAAATAGGTGAGTGGCACCTACCCCCATGATTCAACCATCTCCCACCAGGTCCCTCCCACAACATGTGGGAATTACGGGAGCTACACGATGAGATTTGGGTGGGGACACAGAGCCAAATCACATCATTCTGTCCCTGCCCCTCCCAAATCTCATGTCTTCATATATCAAAACCCATCATGCCTTTCCAAAAGTCGCCCAAAGTCTTAACTCATTTCAGCACTAGCTCAAACGTCCAAAGTCCAAAATCTCATCTGAGACAAGGCAAGCCCCTTCCGCCTATAAGACTGTAAGATCAAAAGTAAGCTAGTTACTTCCTAGATACAATGGGATACAGGTATTGGGTAAATACAGCTGTTCCAAGCGGGAGAAATTGGCCAAAACAAAGGTGTTACAGGCCCCATGCAAGTCTGAAACGCAGCATCACAGTCAAATCTTAAAGCTCCAAATGGTCTCCTTTGACTCCATGTCTCACATCCAGGTCATGCTGACGTAAGAGGTGGCTTCCCATGGTCTTGGGCACTGCACTTGATGGATCAGCTGGTGCCACCCAGATTGATTAAGTAGCACATCTGATCTTGTGGTCCCCACCCAGGAACTGACTCAGTGCAAGAGGACAGCTTCAATTCCCTATGATTCATCTCCTACCTAACCAATCAGCACTCCTGGCTCACTGGCTTTCCCCCATCCACCAAGTTGTCCTTACAAACTCTGATCCCCAAATGCTCAGGGAGACTGATTTGAGTATTAATAAAACTCCGTTCTGCATGAATGACTCTTTCTATTACAGCTGCCCTGTCTTGATAAATCAGCTCTGTCTAGGGAGTGGGCAGAGTGAAACCATTGTATGGTTACAGTTTGAGCCATAAAGATAGCTCGAGTTAGTACCAAGCGTTAACAGGAAATTTGTCAAAGGTCAAGGGTATCTGCACTCAGAATCCCTTCATGGTTACCAAAATGTGAGCCCCAAATATCTGAGACAGGTCTCAGTCAATTTAGGAAGTATATTTTGCCAAAGTTAGGGATGTGCCTGTGACAGCCTCAGGAGGTCCTGAGGTCATGTGCCCAAGGTGGTTGGGGTACAGCTTGCTTTTATACATTTTAGGGAGACATGAGACATTAATCGATATGTGTAAGATGTACATTGGTTTGGTCTGGTAAGGTGGGACAAGTCGAAGTGGGGGCTCCCACATTAGAAGTAGATAAGAGACAAAAGGTTTTATTCTTTGGATTCCTTGATCAGCCCTCTTCTGAATACACAATGTAGTCTGGATCAGTGAATCTGCATTTTTACATAAACAGTAGGGCAGAGGAAACAATCAGGTCTACATTTGTCTCAGGTAAGCTCAGAAGGATGACTGAATTCTGTCTATCCTTTGTCCACAAGAAATTTCCTTCTGGGAAAAGAGTAAGAAATGAATGTAGCTTCTAAATAGCTATGTTATTGAGGAATAATATGGGAGGGAAGTTTGCGCTAAGCAGTTTCCAGCTTGACTTTTCCCTCTGGCTTAGTGATTTTGGGGTCCCAAGATTTATTTTCCTTTTACACTACTTTGTACCCTGGGCCAAGTTCAAATCACAATCTCTATGATATGATGATAAGCAAAATCCACTCTCCTCTCACAAGGAAAATTTTAGAAGCATACCTTGGAACAGCGTATTTGTTTTAAATAATGATAATGATCATGATAACAATAATAAAACATTATTAAATATAGTAACAAAACATTAATACCTAAAAAATTATTAAGAATTCGAGACATTCCAGCACTACTTTAAAAATTAACTTCACCTCCACTAGCAAGTTAATTCTCACCACCATTTTATGAGGTAAATATAGAAAGTTTTAGTAACTTGCTCAAGTTTACATAGCTAGCCAATGATACGGCTGGGAAGTCACTTACATAGTGACTTTTTTTTCTATTATTCCATCTATAGTCACTGCTTCACCTCTCATCCATGAAACTTCCTTCTGCTATACATTCCTTAACTTCATTATCATAATATACTTTGGGAGCCTCCTCCCTCTAGCCAATCTAGACAACTCCCTTGTATTCATTAAGACTCATTTAGGGATATCTGTAAACTTGGTTAAATTTCCCCTGGGTTTCCTTAGTACTTAGTACATGCCTCTGTCACAGTAAATAATCATTATGTGTCTATACATTTGCCTCCTTCAGTAAACTGTGAACTACAAGAGAAACAACATGGCACTTCTTTTTTTCTTTTTCTTATTCCCAAGATGTGGACCAGGTCAATGTCTTATAAATGTTTTATGAATGAATAACGAAAGAATGAAAAAATAATTCAATTACCTGAACAGAGCCAAAATTCAGACAGTAAGCAGAAGAAAACTCTGAGCAGCCCAAA